>NW_027466474.1:14737500-15387500 GCF_050575085.1 Anarhichas minor
ATCCAAGTAAAACACGGATAGGCTAACACATGGGGAACTTGGCACAGTTTGCGGGCGAGTAGATTTCTGACTCACTTAGGTATATATCTAAAATAAATGATCTAATTCAATGGGTATACGTTATCTCTCTATCTTAGTAACTTAGTCAGTGAGTATTAAAATTTTAAAATATATATTTAAATAAACTTAAAATACTGACCGTGAGATGAACTGATTTAATATTCATGTTTTTCAGATCTGTGTTTAACTGCGCGTCTATTTGAATATTGTTCTTGTCGAGCGTCCACTAACTTCATTGTCCACGGCTCACCTTGCCTTCTCCTCTTTACAAGCTCGTTAGAGCAAACCTCATCAGCAGGGTCAAACACCGAAAGACACACATTACAACACAGCCGAAAGATCACATAACACCATTTGAATAAATACAAGGCAATTTGTCACTGTCATGTCAGAGGAACCCCTTTTCTCTGTCTGCCCTATGGCTGGCTCTCTCTCACCCCCCCTCCTCCTCTGCCCCGGCACCGCAGCAGGAAACTGTAATGGTGATTGTATTAACCCCTCCTAGAGAGCACTGACCTGCGCTTCTGTTTAGCTGGAGGTAATAGTCCAGCAACACACACACACACACACACACACACACATGCTAAAAGGATTCAGGCTCAGTTGAAGATTTTGAAAGAATTTTTGGGGGGCTTGTACAATTTTTTTTAGATGAAAGGGAATGGGTAAGGTGGTTTTCTCCCAGAAGCCACGGGCAAACTAACTGTTATTAACATTTTGCAGAGAGCGGAAAGAGTAAAAGTACTGTTGCTTTAAATACATTTTAAGTAAAAGTAATTGTGAAAAATTGTACTTAAGTAAAAAAAGTAGGTAGGTAAAATGTATAGGTGATGACATGTGATAATGTTAAATTAAAAAGAGCAGGCTACAAAATAGAATGCATTCAATGCCAATGCATACACAACATCAGCAACACGACCCCTGGAGACTAAACCAACAGACTGACACTCTGCAGTCTGTGAATACCACTTATTATCAATATTAAATAAACAACAGCCTTCCTCAGTGTAGCTTCACAAGAATTAACCAGAAAAGAGACACAACTGAACAAGAATGATCAACAATAAACAAAACGAGCTGTAGACACAAAGGCGTCTGAACGTCTCTTAGAATCATCAGCAGAATAAAACATCAGGAGGCAGACGACATGTAAACAACATGAACTCCACAGCGGCCTCTCACACGCGTCTGAGAGCAAAGGAGAGACTGCGCAGCTTTTAGCGCACAACGCAGCCTCTCATCAGCAGCGTGTTGTTGTGCTCACCTGTCTGACCGGAACCGGAAGTCCTCCACAGTCTGCTGCTGGTTCGACTCCACTCGTTCATTCTCAAAGCACGCCACTTCGTCCTAGTATAACCAGTCCACTTAGCCTCTCTGTCCCAGTATAACCAGTCCTCTAGGCCTCTACCGGTGTGCTCCTCCAATTTGAGTTTAATGAGGCTTCGCCGTCACATCCGGGATTAACGGTTTCAAACAGCGGGAAGTCACCCCATGCTAGCATGCTAGCATTTAGCGTTAGCGTGTTACCCAGACCCAGCGTGCCTCTACTGTACAGGTCACGAACCTCGTGGGTGTGTCACTTAGCATGCTCCAGGTGATGCATTAAATCAGTCATTTATTAATAGACATGCGAGATATTGTCAACCATGCCAAGGAACAATAATGCTGATTATAACCACACTGACTGTGAGATCATTAATTATATTGTGCTTGAAGTGGCCCCGGCCCGTGAACCCAAACATTTATAAGGTATCATTTCCGGGATGTCACCTCTCTGCACGTGGAGCTCCGCCCCCGTGCGGCAGCAGAAACACCTGCAGCTTCAGATAAAACAACAGGGGAAGTTCACTAAAGTTGCGGTAGGGCAACACCATCTATAGGCCATAATGCTTTTATAAGACCATTTATGCAAGTTGTGGAGTTTTAACAAGTCCTTTAACTCCTCAACGGCTAAGTTATCAAAAACAACTTGGTAAAGGTTTAGAAAAGCTTATGATTTGGGTTAAAATAACTACATTGTTATGGTAAGGAGACCTTTTAGGTCATACAGTAATAACCATGTGTGTTCGGTTAGGGAACACCCGTAGTGACGATTTAAAGAAACCACTTCTTTCACCTACACAACACAGCTAGAATCAGCTCCTTTTTTAAAATCCATGACTGATGATCCTAAATCAGGCCTTTTCATCATCCAGACTGGATTGTTGTAACGTTTTGTTGCCACGTTCTAGTATTTCAAAGTCTTCAAATGGTTCAGAGCGCTGCAGCGAGACGCTTAACTAAAACAAGAAGATGTAAACACATCACACCAGTTTTAACTTCGTTGCGTTGGCTCTCGATCCACGTCCTCCTTACAAAATTGTAAATGGACAGGCCCCTTCCTACCTGTCTGGTCTCCTGTAACCTTATCCTCCAATCAGGACTCTCCTCTCTCAGAATACAGGGCCCCTGTCTGTCCCCAGAGTGAGAGAGAAGTCACCTGCCAGGCAAAAGGGCCTTTTCCCATCACGCCCCCTTCCTCTGGAATAACCATATGGACACCAGACATCCTGATGCTGTTGAGGCCTTTGAATCTAAACTTAAAAGCAATCCTTTTGCCTCAACTTTCATATAGTTACTTATTCTTTTATTATCCGGCTGGCGGTTCAGTCTTACTCTCAATGTATAATTTAAGCGTAGTAGTCCTGCAGACGAGAATATAATTAACTTTAGAAACTGCTTCTCAACAACCCCTCTGCTGTTTATGTCCCATAAGCACTGCTGTGTACCGCTCTCTGTGTCTCCCTCTCCCTCAGGCGTCTCTGTGCCGGACGGCCGGCCGTCTTGGGACCCGTCTCTGCCTCTCCTGGCTGTCGGTGACTCATTCAAATTGTTGGATCTGGATCTCCGTCCCCCAGGAGATTCAGCCTCCCCTCTTCTCTCTCTTTATGCTTCTTACTCCCTTCTGTGGGAATGATGTGCTTCAGTTGTGACATCCACCTGGATTCATCTCTTTCATGTTGACATTATATGTATCAGTTCTGTCATATGGATTGTCTGTGTTGTAATTCAAATATGTTGCTCTTTTCTGTACACACCACTTTTATTGTACGTCTGCCTGAGAGGGAGATCCCTCCTCAGCTGCTCTTCCTAAGGTGTAATTCCATGTTTTTCCTGTTAAACTTTTTTTTTTGGTTACGTTTTTCCTTATCCGTCTAGGGATAGAGGGTGTATGGTGTACAGATTGTAAAGCCCCCATTGGGCAATTTAAATAAAATTGACTTGACTTGGCTGAAATTGCTGTCCACAGACTAAATAGGTCCCACAGAGAACTTTGACTTTTCCCTAATACCTCATTTATGGTTGAATCATGCATTCTGCCTCGTGTGGGTTGTAATGGAAGCTAATGCAGAAAATCATCTGGCTTCTCGTTACAAATTTTTGTCATCCATGTTTTTTGCGTTTAAGCTCCTCTGTATAATAAGTAATTGGCTTTAATAATTAGCTAGATAAGGACTACCGTGGGCTTATGTGGGCTGTTTCTGTATGACACGGATAAGAGTGCTGTGTAAGTCATGTAGTGATACATGCTCGATACCGAACTGAACATTTAATCATTATCTGTGAATGAATATGGAGTGGTTAGTTCACCACACTACTAATCTGTACTTTGTATCTGAATATATGCTGTGCAGTGCTGTTTATATATATATATATATATATAAAAAAGAGTGCTGGTGATAGTTCCAGGGTTAGTTTGTCACCCCCACAGGTAGTTCAACTAAAAAAGACCTGCATGTTTGCACTGTTTTCAGTGTTTTCATCTCAAATCTCTAAGTTACATCCTTAGTTTTCTTATTTCATTGCCAGCTTGACAGAAGAATATGCACCAATCATCCAGACAAATTCCTTGTCTGTGTAAATGTACTTGGCAGTATTTCTGAACCGTGCGCCATAACCTGTAACTTCCTGTCTATGTGATATCTTGCCAAAATATCGCTCACATTAACCCTGACACCTTCACACAGAGAGTCCTTTTTACAGACAAATTTAAAAATAAAAAGCATATGAAAATATTCAGAATGAAAGCCGGCCTTCTTGCTTGGAAACGTACATTAGCTGTTATAATAGAAGCCATATCCTGTCGAAACGCAGTGCAAATCGCATGTTCACTTTTTGTCTGGAGCAAAACCTCATGGAGGAAAAGCCTTTAATGAAAGAATTTCTCAGAGATGTGTGTGGGACGGATGTTAAGCGGGGCACCTCCGAATGTACGGGGGTTAGCTCAACAGCTCAGACCTCCTGTACTCTTTCATGCGGTGACCTATGCAGACTTTGACCCTGTGTGGGTGAAACAGTCAAAGTCCTCGTGGACCCAGATGTCCCCTTGGCTTTTAAAACCGCACAGTCTCTCCTTTACTTTTTCTCCCCTCCTCTTCCTCGCTCGCTCTCCCTCTGGAGACTCAGTGATAACCAGGGTAGACGGGAGGAGGAAAGGGAGCGGAGGAAAGAGGGATGGAGGGATGGAGGGAGGAGGGGGAGCGGCGTTGAGAAGGAGTTGTGATGTCCCGACTCAGGGATATTTAATCCTCTCTGTGAGGGGCGAGCGTCTCTCTCCCTCTGTTTGGCTTTTGGGAGATCAAAGAGGCAGTTCAGATCCTGGCGAGATCGCTCGCTCTCTCCTCCTGAGTGGACCAGAGACTCACACACACACGCACACACACACACACGCTTAAGTACTCGGGGTGACTGGTCGGTGGTGGTAATGAGGCAGTGATTGATGGGATTTTATGCTTCTTTAAGGCACTGTCTTAAAACCACCAGTGTGTAAGTACGCTCCAAGTAAAATCAAATCTGTGTGCAGAAGAGAAACTTGTCTGGTTGATACAGAGAAGAAGACCCACATTTGGCTTCTATCAACAACGTCATGTGATTTCCTCTCGGGGTGAACTTTAGCTTCATCTCCGCAGAGTTAAATTAGTTTAAAAGTTAACTTCGTGCTCCGGCGTGCTCCCACTGTGACTCACAGGCCTCTTCTTTGGGCATGGACGTGATCAAACAAAGAACACCTGGAGCTGCAGTGAGTGCGTTGGTATTTGCATTCATCTGCAGCATATGAACGCACCAAGTGTAATTTGGTTTAAGGCCACGGACATAATGTTAATGTGGATGCATTTGAAAAAGCCATGCCCTTTGTCCCGCTCTGCCCCTCCACCCACACTATGTTGATAATTCATGCAGCAGAGACAGATCGTTTTGAAAGTGCTCTTTGAAATGAAAGCATTAAAAAAATGATGGCCTCGCATTGTGATGTCTTAGGGGAAAGTTGAGGTCGCATGACTGTTACGTGATTTCAGGCGTCTTATTGTCATGCAGTCCACTTTTGAGAAACCTGACACTCCGGTGCACTCCATTCTTAAGATGTGCCATAAAATAGAGGTGACCCTTTAGCCTGCTGGTCTAAGATGTGTAGCGTGTAATCACCTAATCATATGACTTTAACCTCTGCTCTCCATTTGCTCTCATCCTTGCTGTCTTCCCAGAGCTTCTTGCCTGGCAAAATGGCCTCCCCAAATATTCATAAATGGCATAAAGCTGCTGGACCACGGGCCTGATAGAAGGATTGTTAACATTTTTACATTTCTTGATACCTGCAAAACTAATGACAATCCATTTGGCCTCAGCTTTACTTTACGTTCAGTGCGACTGTTCAGTGCGAATGTTAGCATGCTAACATGCTAAACCAAGATGGTGAACATGGTATGTATGATATCTGCTAAACATCAGCAGGTTAACTTTGTTGTTGTGTGTATGTTAGCATGCTTACGTTCACATTTAGCCATAAGCACGGCCTCACAGAGCTGTAGACTATGAAGGCCAATTCATACTTTACGCTTCCACACGACCGCGAGGGTCCGCTTCGGTCCTAGTGATGTAAATTACGTCAACCGCCCATGTTGTGAGGGTCCGTGTGGTCACCAGGTGGAAACATCTGGTTATACCGATTAAACTTGCATTCTCTCTACTGGCAATCAGGGGGCGACTTTCCTAAGTGGAAGTCCCATGCATGTATGAAGGGAACAGCCTGTTCATTCCTATGAAAGTTGCTCAGTGGCGCATGAAGCAAAACAAATTTGACTTTCAGAGTATAAAATTGAGATACAATTACCCGGATCTTTTCCGGAGATCTTCTTGCATTATAGGCCCCAAAGAGCATGCGCACTAGCCTTTCCTTTAACTCCGCCTCCCAGCCCCCTTTCTCATTCCCATGAACGGAGGAAGGCGAATAACTCTGGAATCGGCTAGCAGTGCATTTTACAACTTTTAAAACTAATAACCAAATCCAGAGTTATTTTCCTTCCTTTGTTCATGTGAATGAGCCCCAGGCTGGACCGAGTGCTGGGAGGCGGAGTTAAGGGAAATGCCAGTGCGCTTACTTTATGGGCCCCATAATACAGAAGATCGCTGGAAGAGGTCTGGCTATACTTTCATCTGAATTCTATATTTAGAGGTCAAACGTTGTTTTTCTTCAAGCGCCACTGAGCAACTTTCATAGGAATGAACGGGGCGCCGCCTCCAAAGTGTAACCAAGGCTTTAGTCTTGTTGAAGCACGAAGGTGTGGTCAAGGCAGAACTCCTTCAGGTGACATCTTTGTAAATGGTCCTCTATGTGTTCTGGTTCCCTGCAACGTAACATTTAGCTTAAACACAATAGGGTGAACTTGTTTTGTTCATTCTAATGTCAAGAATTACACTCTCATGGGAGAACACTTGCTCAGTAATCCAATATGGATGAAGCTCAAAACTGATCAAAGCTGATCAGTTTCATCCATAGGCTGATAGGTGGTGGTCTGTAACGTCAGGTGGTAAATCCTACAGACTTGGCTCAGAATTAAATATGTTAAACAACTCTGTGAACGTACTCATCAGAGGAGCAACGCCTCATTGTCGGATGCAATGAATATTTTTCTCATCTAATGCCTGAAATGAGTTTCACCCCCATTGCAGCCTCGCCATGTGTTTATAATATTACTTAAAAGATATTCTCTGAGTCATGAAGTGCAGTACATTTCAGCGCTTTCTGTTTCATCACCCTGGAGGAGTTTGTTAACAGTGGGAGCTATAAACCGTATAGCAGGCGATAACAAAAGTGATGATTCCAATGTTTCCTTTCTATTTGTATTTTAATTTTACACCAATCCCCTGAAATACACACACACACACACACACACACACACACACACACACACACACACACACACGTGCACTTACACACACACAGACACAAATGTAAACCCACGGCTCCCCTGCCACTCGGCTTCTGAGGTTTGCAGGTCTCAGATAGGAAGCCTCTGAAATGGAAAAGAGATAAGAGTAAATAAACAAACAAATACAATAAAACCGAATTTGTGCTGGTTGAGTGCGCACAGAGGGAGAGGGGGAGAGGGAAGCGGAGGGATGGCGCTCCGCGAGGCCCGACGACGAGCCCCACAAAGACGCATTCTCAGTAAAGCAAAGCAAGGTAAATGCCTAAGTGAATTCGTGCAACTTCCATTTATTCAGTGAAATCTGTTGAGACTGTGCACTGATAGAGAGACACCATTTGGCTCTCTAACAATGGAGCTATCGGTTACTGCCCCTGTGTTCCCCTCGATATGATCTCTGTCCATTTTATACAACTGCATTGCCCGAAGAAGAAAAAAAAAGAAAAGGATTTTGATTTCCATCACAATGGTGTTATATGGTGGTGTCAGCTAATTCTCAATGGCATAACAAGCTTTCTTTCTTTCCTCTATCGATACCTTAGCAGGAGGAGAGGCGCTAAACCAAATGTTGTGAGCAGACAGTGGGCCCTTTAAAGCGGTGCCACGTGCTTTGATGCGCGCTCACACCAACGCGCCACTCCAACGGCCTTTCTTCCTAGATGTTGCTTAATTACACTATCATAGTCTGTTAATTACCTTATCAGTGCCGCATGAATCCCATGGTCAGTGTCTGAACGCCATGTATCAAAGTAAAGTGAGCCTCTTTCATCTGGTTTTTTTGGGAGGGTGGTTGGTGGTGATGGTGGTGGTGGTGGCACACAGAGAGCAGGCCCTTCAACAATGTGTTAGACAGAGATTAAAACCATAGAAATAGTAAAGATTGCTTTGGAAATGGTCCCACGTTAAATCACAGTAGGTGCTATTTTTTAGGTGGTCAAAATAGTCAGTAGCAATCTATAAAAAAAAGTGTATTCTACATAAACTATTAGCATTTTCTTATTTTTCTCAAATACAGATGTGCAATGAGGATTGTCTGTTGATGTTGCTCAATGTCAAGTTTATACTTGATCACGTGACGAGACGATACGACATACTGTTAGTTCAGGCACAAAATCTGTCAAGGCCGACCAGCTGAGCACATCTGCAAGCCCAGCGCTCCGCCATAGCATAAAAATAAAGGACAAAAGAGAAAAGAACAGGAGGGTGGACTATCGTGCACTAGGGCCCCCGACAACATAGCTTGCATTGGGGCCTGTCGTACTTATCTTTCGCCACTGTGTCAGTGTAGCACCTCTGGCTGCAGCGCGGGTTGCCAGATACTGTTTGTTCGCTCAGTACAGTCTTTAGCTTTGGTCTCTGTATGAAACCTAGCGACCGCACAGTGACAACAAGACTAGAGAGAAATAATTACCTCACTAAACAACACAAATGGTCGTTTTGGACTTTTCCTTTTGTGTATTGTTTCCACAATCACATAACAGGCTTATTACTGAGCTTTAGAGCAATTGCTCTATTTTTCATTCAACTCAGCTATCTGCTTTCAGGTCTCCTACTAACCTGGCTAACCCTTTCCTTGCTCCAGATAAGAGATGTATCTTTTTTATAACATATTTCCCAAATTGTATGACTTAAACCGTTTACACAGTCACTGACATTCTGCGATAGATTCCCTGTTGCAAAGCAGCAGAACTAAACAGCGTCCATCCAAGTCAAAGAGCAGAGCAGTCGTAGGCGTTTGTGTGAGAGAATCAACTCCAAGCAAATATAACATCTGAATTCACGGTATCTTCTCAGAAATCCATCACCCTCCTATGGTGGTTTGGAATCACGTGGCGACGGCCAACACGTCTCAACTGGCATCTGTATGTTTACCTTGAGAGCGTCTGATGTGTTGCGTATGTGTGGATTTTTATCTCCACGCACAACTCTGGTCGGATGTGGAGACGATAATTAAGAAATAATTGGAGGGGCTAGCTCGAGAGATGTTTCTCAAGCGTGGAAGATGCCTGCCTAAATGTTAATTCCACTCAGAATATGTTAACGTATGCACAGATGTTAATGTAGACTCCAACGTTGGGGCTGTTGTGTTGTGCACCTCAGTGCTTTTTTTCCCAGCGCGCACGTGTTCTCCCCCCTCAGCTCTGCCAGCAGCCTACTGGATCTGTCTACTTGGGGAAAATTTCCATTTTGCAGCTAACTCCGCAGCCTTTTGATGGATACGTCTTGCCGACTTTTATCTCTCGGTGCGTCTGCAAACTAATTAATATTTTTTTCTCACTCGCTCTCTCTCTCTCTTTCTCTCTCTCTCTCTCTCTCTCTCTCTCTCTCTCTCTCTCTCTCTCTCTCTCCCCCCTTCAGGCAAATATTTGTTTCCTCAGAAGTGAGCGTGGGCAAACCTTCCTCATAGCTCCATATGCTGCCAGCTGCCAATCAAGTGGGCTGGAACCCTGAAACTAATCGCAACCCCCTCCTCTCTCCTCTGTCTCCTCTTCCTCTCCTTCAGCAGAAATGAAAGAAGTTGGGGGGGGGGGGGGGGGTTAAAGGAAAATAAAGACAAACAGTGGAGAAGAAGGAAAGCAATGGTTGAGACACAAGCCCAAAGCAGTGTCTCGAGCCACGCTTCCTGCCTGTCTGCGTGCTAAGCTCTTTGTTTTTATTTTACCTCAAATGGATTGTACTGTATCTGTACTGGATTTGGTTTGTTTGTCAGCTACAAGAGTGAACAGTGCATGTAAACAGTGACTTGTGTGCATGTGTGTGTGTCCTAGCCAGGTATTAGTGTGTGTGTGTGTGTGTGTGTGTGTGTGTGTGTGTGCCACAAACACAGCGACTGGACAAAAACAGCTTTACATCCCCCTACAGATCAGCAGCAGGTTGAATGAACAAAAAAAGATGAATGTTGTGTGCTTTATATCAATTAGGCTGCATTTACTGGAGACATCTCTGCCACAGCCGCTGACCTCTAAACCCCAACACACACATGCGCTCTGTGTTGGCTTGGGGGGGACATTTAATTCCTGTATGCTGACCCTAACTTAGCTGATACATAGTTTTACATAATGTCTGCACTGTGCCAGGGTCGGCTGGGCCAACTGTCACCGTAAGACAACATTTCCAAAACCTCTTTTACCCACTTTTTATAGATGGGCCTTATCTATAATGTGAGACGAGACACTTTGTGCGTAAATAAACTTTCCTGACCATTTTTACTGCCATTTCCACATCACCTTATATTATGTTGAATAGAGAAAGCAGCTATTTCAAAGAGATATACATTTGATAAATCACAACTTTGTTTTACGCATGTGCTATTAAAAACATGATGCACATGTTAAATGCTTAATAAATGAGACCAAATGAATTAATTTAAGTGGAATTAACAGGTTCTCTCAGTGTTTTCATTTCCTCCCATCAGCTAAATGTGCAATGTTCGAGATTTTTGGAGCATTTCTATTGCCTCTGAATGGCTCTCGCAGCTAACGGTGCTAACAACGCTAACAGTGCAAACAACGGCAAAGGTGCTGACAGTGTTTACCTGAGGGGGAAGCGGAGGGCGGCTGCTACGCTTCCACACCGCCGCCGTCAGTTTTGACAGACTTACCAGCTGTAATCGCGCGGAGCTGCGGCCGTGAGCTAGTAAGTGGTGCTGCAACAAAAAGAAGAAGCTTGAATTACAACACGCGCAGAGGGACAGCGTAAACTGCACTCTGTTGCTCTATAATCAATGTAAATATAGCATTAGTGTGTGCAATGGGCTCTTTGTTGGGGAGAACTATTTGTCTATATTAGATAGTGTCCATATATAGAGATATGGGGGACATCACACAACTAACATCTGATCACGAACTGTGGACTCAGGGACCACAAGGTCAGCATCTTAGTCTTCAAACCCTGCAAATCACTTTTCAGGGACTTTTTAGACATGACTAAGTTTTAGGTTAGGTCGACTGCTTGTCCAATTTAGTTTGTTCTCCAAAATGGCTCCAGAGATCAGAGATGTGACACAACATCAACCAGTGAGAGGACCAATGACGCACACTTTGGGACGGTCTCTCCTCAAACGCAGTCCTGGTGTTGTACTCGACTGCACACACCAGAAGGTGTAAACAAAGGTAAAGCAAAACTATGTACTGTTTTAAACAATCATTCAAATAGCAGCACTTACTGTCAGTGCAGTGGGTGCCAATACATCCAAAATGTACAGCAGCACCTTGCCATCGCTGTGGTCCTCTTTGGCACCGCTGCCATCTGAACCTCACCAGTCTATAAAATGTAAAGACGCTGTTTTCATTTACTTTACCTCCAGTATGTATTCTCTCAAGACTGCACAACAGTATATTCTACCTTTCCTGTTTTTCAGATACAACATCTTGTGAATGTGCTTATCTATTCAGTTTGAACAAAGTGGTTGACACACAGGAATGTTTGCACAGAGTAAATTACATAATGTCCTCCACTAATAAGTTGACTATTGTATCATGCTTAGTAGAGCCTGCATGTTGTATATATGGCAACCACTGACACACACACACACACACACACACACATCTTTACCGTTTCCCTCCTGCTATCATCAGACGTGTGTAAGTGATCCTGTCTTTGTGAGGTTAATTGAAGGCAGGAGCTCTGACTGTCTGAGACATAATCTGTCTGCATGAACAGTGTGTGTGTGTGTGTGTGTGTGTGTGTGTTGCGAGGGGGGGTTGGAAGGGAGGGCTGTCTCTAATAAGAGCACACTAGTTATTTATACACAAATAGAAAAAGAAACACACAGAAACTCGTCTTTATCCCTCCACCTGCTCCCTCTCTACCACAACCACCCCAAATACAGATTAGGAGTGTGTGTGTGTGTGTGTGTGTATTCCGGGGGGGTCTTGGGGTCGTTCCTGGGGATTTGGAGTGTACAAAAGACACAAAAAAAGCAAGAGTGATGCCATAAGGCCTGCTATTCTCTCATATCAGCTCTTATTATCAGTCATTTTTTTTGACAGGAGAAAAACCTTTATCTGTGTCCGTCTGGCCGTCTCACACACACACACACACACACACACACACACACACACACATACACACACGCACACACACCATGCTTGGGGCTCACACACAAACACACAGAGCAGGTAATAGGCTCACCAGTAGAGTGAGGGGGTTAGAGAAAGAAAGGAAAGAGCTCTCACCAAGTGTATCCCCCTCTTTGACTGGATTAGAGCCCACCAGTATTCAGGCCAGGTGCTCCGGAGGACACGAGGGGTGAGGGGTCCGCGTAGGGTTAATTTGCCCTACCTAGCGTGAGACCACATCCTGCTGCTTGCCGTCTGACACCTCACATACACGGGACCTTTAGCAAATACTGGAAATTAGCAGCGAATAATGGCGCCATGCCTGGAAATACAGATCTGCGCATTACACATCCAAGCACATACATACGACACGCACTCATTAGCCCTAATCAACAAGACGTATGCTCTTTGGGTTCCTTGGGTCTGTTGGGGTTAATTTGCAAACCATTTATTACTTTATTATCGTGTCATGTCTTTATTGACGTGGCGCTCACGATGCCATATGCATAATATTATAACGCCCGTAATTGCTGACACTTCAACTGCAAGATTATTCCTTCCTTAAATGAAGTGATAGTGTGTTTCCATTGTTGTGGATGACAGGGGAGGAGACATAAGAGTTAATTAACTATGATTAGGAAGAGCCACAGTCACTGAACAAGCCGGGGTTCTAGCTCAATACTCGGCTCAGTAATTGCTTCCTTTCCTTTCCTTCACGTTCCTTTCCTTCTACACTCACATGCTCCCTCGTATTCTTTACCCTTGTGTCCCTCCATGCACGGGAGATGTGCCTTTTTGAAGAGGAGAGCTGGAGAGCCCTCTGCTGGCTGATTGGGGGAATTCGGCCTCAGCCATGAATTAAGTGAAGTGGACCGACTGTTAATCGGGAGCATGTTTGAGAAAAATGCAATTTGCATGGATTAACAGCCATCACAAGCACTTGGTCATCAATCCATCCTCCAGATGTAAGGGCTTTGTGGGTTAGACTCAGCAAAGTTACCCAGAAAACTGAGTAAAGCATGTGTCTTGGAACGGGCCGGGGCCTGGACCGTGACCGTTTTCTGTGACTGGTATCAGGTAATGGCCATGGGCGGATTATGAGACAATGGGCCCCTGGACCTAGATATGCAAAAGGCCCCACCGCCTCTCAGACACAGAGACTTTAAAGATCTTAAAAATGTTGTTGCTGTTTTGGGTCTCTCTGTAGCCATTGTGTGTCTCTTTGTTTGGTGTTTAATGTCTCTTTTTGTTCACTTTGTGTTTCTTTGTTGCTGTGTCATGTCTCTTTGTGGTTGTTTTTATGTTTCTTTGTGGTCAATTTGAGTCTTATCCTGGTTGGTATACGTGTCTCTTTTGAGTGACATTTTGTAGGTGAAGACCAGGGGGCCCCTGACACTTTGGGCCCCTGGGCCTGTGCCCTGTAGGCCTGTTCAGAGAGCCAGCATTGCCTGGCCAGTCGTACACTGATAAACGTCCCATCTCCATTAAAGAGCAACGCACAGCTGCCTCCTTAATCTTTGCAATGGGAAGCGTCGGGGACTGTCAGCCATGCAGCGGATAAGACGGTCCCAAACTAGGCTTGTGAGTTAGGAGGAATGTCAGTGACAAGCACACCACTGGCATCTCATTTACCACTGCTGGCCTATCAGTGGCTATGCGTCATAGGCTTGGACTTAGCTGCTGCCAGTCGCTGTCAGTAGTCTTATTTTGGCACTTGTACGACTTCGTAAAGAAACAAAGCATTAAACAGTAACACCCCCCCCCCCCCCTTTTTTTTACTGTTACACTTCCACTGCCGCCTCACATGCTTTCACAGCTTACATCCCAACTGAAATTTCCAATTCCCTTTTCAGTGTCTCAGCAGCAACTGACACGACAACTCCTTTTAGTGTTGACAATTCAACTGTCACTGAAACTCCTTTTAGTGCTTGTACTCCAACTGACACTTTACATCCTTTGAGGTGTTAACTGTCCCTTTTGTACCAATAAAAGTATAAAACTGTTGTTCAACTGAAGTGAGCTCATATATACTGCAATCAGAAAATGTGGCCTTTTTTCCAATTGCAATTGTTCCGTCTCTTGTTTAAAAAAAAAAAAAAAAAAGAGATCCTAATCTTTGTTACTGTTCAGCCAGAAGATGCTGATAAAAGAAAATGAAAATCACAAAAACTTGTTTTTCTCTTTTAGCAGTATCTAGCCATCAAGATAGTTCAACTTTAGGAGCAGAGGTTTAGAGACACTTCTGTAGTCACCTCAGAACAACAGAGGTCAAAGGGATTGCTTTGGTGGCGTTGAGCAATATGAAAAGCAGTGACGTGATCTTTCCATAAACAATGTTCTGGTTACAGTAATACAGATCTTGCTGTCAACAGATAGGGACACAAATGTTATACTTCAATACTTTAAATGAAAATAGTTTGCAGCGATAAGTAAGCGAGTTATTGGAGGACATGCTGCTGTTGACATATTAAACGTCATTTAAATGAACCACAAACCACATTTCATTTCGCTCCATTGTTTTGAGATCAGAGACAGATAGAGAGAAAATGATCCCTCTCCTTGCAGTTTTTTTTCTGTATCTTTAAATGTAAACAGATTAATCTCTCAATCAACTTGCAAATGTCAGATTTTTCAGGTTGAGTTACAGATGTTATTATTTTTGTCTCTATTTTATCTTTCTACTTGGCAACTTTTTTCCGTTTCTTTCTTTCGGGTTCTTCAGAACAGGAGTGGAGTGTTTTCTCGTGGTTGAAATGCTATTTGATTACAACTGAACTCAAACATTAGAATTCCCAGCTTAAAAGATGAGATGAGAAGTTATTCTTTTAGAGGTTTATAGACATATATTTATTGTTTTGTTTACTGAAACACAAACTATTCAACAAACACAAAAAATGAAAGCACACTTTATCACGAAAGCCTCGTTGAGATTAAAACTGTTCAAGTGTCCAAGCCAAGGAAGGCAGCAATCAAGCTGTGGCAGACAAATGACACGAAATGTTCTATATGTCATATATCTGTCATGCTTATCGTGAATTATCATTACAGACATAAGAAAAACATGCTAACTTACCAACAAACAATCGTGTAAAAGACTACAACGTACCAAAATGAGAGGGTATCGGCTGACATCACAGGTAGACTCAGCTGACCTTTAGCACTTGGTGGCTATGGTGCTACATGACAGCATCGCACTGTGAGGTACACTGTCTCAACATAGGTTAGATCTATTTCAATAATTAACACTGGCGTGTTCAGGACAGTTTGATCACAGCATGTGTGTGTGTCTATGTGATTGAACGTGTGTTTTTATGTGTTTGATCAGTGAGGTCTTTGAAGCACCCCCCCGCCCCCCCCCTTAGCACCTCCTGCTCCACAGTAAAGCAGATGAAAGCTGATATGTGCGATTGAGAGTCCACACGCTTGTTTCCACCCGCTGCCCATTCAGACCAATGAAAAAGCAGGATGATGTAATGGTGTAGCGGTTACGATACAATGACAAGTCTGCGCTTCCTATTTAAGGGCGTGGGTCCATTTGTCTGTGTCAATAGATTATCGTATAAATACCGTAAAGTTTGCGTGAACACGTAGGGTGGGACAGAGAAACAGAACAGAGCAAGCGTCAGGATTTCAATGGGGGACTGAAATGTGATTGGGGTGAAGGAGGCAGGTGGCTGGCCTGCTGTACACCAACCAAAACCCACAAACAGCTGTTCATTTCTCAAAGCCCCCTTGTGCCCCCCTACAAGCACCAATTCTCTCTCTGCCTGCCTGCCCCCCCCCCCCCCTCCATCCTCAATGCAAACCCACCGTTTCTGTCTCCAGTCCATCAGGCCATTCTTCCCTCCCACCTCACTCCGCTGCAGCTAGCCTACTTTGATCGTGTGCCAAAATCAGGACAGGGGACACAGCTGGTTCACTCATACAGCTCTCACCTTGCGCTCTATGGACTCACAATTTGTAGCGTTAATAACAAACAAAAAAACAACAAACGTAAATCTGTTGAATGGCAGTCGGATGCCATTCCATATTGATTAAATAAAAAATAATCTTGGCACATCATTAATTGCTCCTTAATGCCGGTATCACACAAACCTATTGTGATAATATTATTCTATAGCAATTAGTGATTTTTATGGAAATAAAGCAAAGAAAGTTACAGAAAACTGAAAACCAGTGTCTCTGACTGTCTCTCTTCACATCCAAAGGGTGGTGCTGTTATATTGATCGTGGCGTTCCAGCCAGTATTTACATGCCACAAGTGTGCTGCTGAGTCCCAGTGCGGGACACAGAAGAAAAAAAAAAGGTCAGTCCTCTCTTCCCCTACAGGCCAGACGGCACGCTCACTTGCTGGCACACAGCGCCCGGCCCACCAGCATGAAGACCATCCCAGAGACGAGCTCCAGAGGCACGCCGGCAGCCGCCACCATGAACGACAGGCCGTAGAGCACGGAAACCTGCGCGCGGGGACACGCCTCTCCTCGCTCCTGCAGGACGTAGCGCTTCACGTCCATCACCTCCATCCACAGCACGTAGAGCAGCAGCGTGAACAGGAACAGGCAGGCTGGGGAGTGACATGAGGAGTATCAGGGACAGACAGATAGAGGCTATCACTGCTGCCGAGTAACACCAGAGGAATGCAGCTCCGACTCATCTCCACTGTTACCACGGCAGCAGTGTTTGAACCCTGCTGTTGTTATAGCGACACTACTGCGCCGGGACATCTGCTGCCCCGTGTGTCGGGTTTTGTGTGTCATGTGTCATGTGACGGGTACCAACAGCTGACAGCAGCAGTGGCTGCAACATGTGTTGGTGTCTGTGCGATCACCTACTCCCCTGAGAGCCTATTTCCAGCTGCAGATGAATACCGTGGTTCTAAACACCACACATGTACACAGACTATGTCTTACCAGCAGCGATGAGGAAAGCACCGCCCAGCTTGTACAGTTTGTGGCTGAAGAAGGGGACACCGCACACCAAGAGGAAGCCTCCAGTTAGAGCTGCCACCAGGCCGAGGATTATCAGCACGGTCCAGAAACCCCGAAACACTGCAAGCGATACAAACAGGCCGCCATCAGAGCAGTCACAGTTCTTGTTGGTGGATATAGCATGGGGCTTTGGATGCTGGCACATGGTTTTGATGCAAATTTGGGCAACCTAACGGGAGTGACATTCTGCATATAAACACATTGTTGGACATTTTGTGAAAGGTAAAGAGAACCTATCAGACCCTCTAAAGCTCACGAACTAACACATTATATCTCATTCGTTGAACACAGAGGTATATGCCGGACTATTTCTTGGTTGGGTGCGGTGACTTCTTTCAAATCAAACAAACACGATGTAACGTGTTAATTGGTGAGATTTGGAGGTGCTGATGGGTGGATTTTGTCACCTGTGGACAGAGACGGGCCAACTGTGTCTCCGTGCTTGCTGTGTTTTTGCTAAGCTAAGGTTGTAGCTACATATTTATATACATGAGAGTCGTGTCAGTCTTATTATCTAACTCTTGAAAAGAAAGTGAATACTTTTGGTGTACTTCCCAAGATCTCAAACTATTCCTTAAAAACACACGCAGTAGTTTTCTTAACTAGATTCTTATTTTTGGCAGTGTAGAGTCTTTAATTTGGGAATGTGTGCGTGCGTGTGTGTCAGTGTGTGTGTGTGTGTGGGTGGGTGGGGGGGGGGGGGGACTTTGACCCATGACCTCAGTATTTCTAAAATTCTAGCTAAGACCTTGACTTGTAAGGATAAGAAATAGGAAATATGAACACCATTTTATTTACATGCTCTTTGAAGCCATGACGATAAACAGCTTCTCACTGTTACTGTTTAAAGTTTGTGATTTGGGAACTTAAGCTTATTTTACTCTCATTCTTATCCTCACTTTAAACAGCCAAGTGTAAACTGAAAAATTGTGTTAAAACTGTAAGTTAGTCATAAATCTGTAATCAACTTGATAGAGATGTGGTGACTGTGGAGTCCATAGCATCCCTTTCATACCCATCAAACCATTCAGTCAGCCGTCATATATGGAAGTTGTACAGTTTGTTTTCCTTTAGTTTGTCACCTGATTGTAAAGACGTGAGAGAGAGAGAGCATTACCTGCTGAAGCATCATAACTTGGATGAGGAACCTGTCCAAGTGCAACGGGCAGAGGGAAGAGGTACCCATGGATGCACACCTTGGATTCTGGCTGGTTTGCTACATGATGAATAAAAAGGTAAAGAGAAAAGTCTTTTAGGTCTGAGGAAGGAAAAAAATAACAGAGTGAAAAAAAAAACAATGTAGAGAAATTTGGAGAAAAGCCCCAAAAAACACCCCACAAACCGAAATAAACGCTCACACATTCTTCGTGCTCTCCTCTATATTTTCTGTCAAATATCCAAATTATAGGCATTTTTCTTTCCTGCACTTGTTAGTATGACAAGCGGACCACACTGCTAAGTATGAGACATGCGACCGCATTGGACAAACTCCAACGAAAACCCTTTGCCTCCTTGGAAAGGCGTACGTACTGAAGAGAGTGGCCAGCGTTGCGTGCGCTGTGGGCTCCACCTGAAACACACATCGCCAGAAGAAGCCCTCGTGGTGCAGAGTGAGCGATGGAGGAGAAGCAGTGACAGCTTCCACTGACTGGATCTAAATGAGAGAGAGAGAGACACATCAGCACGTAAACAGAGAGAGATGGACACTCAGATGTCTGAAGCTGGAAGAACCTTAAATGTCTGTCAGCTTTGTCAACGCGTGTCTGTTAGCCGCTGTGTGTGTGTGTGTGCGATTCTGTGCGTCAGCTGTGCCACGGCGTCAAACGTGGTTCTGATTATGGCCCGCTCGTCCGTGAGGTTTTTTCGAGGGGGGAACTTATGAAACACGCATGAGCGATACTCTCCATTTGCTTGTCAGAAACATGATTGATGGCGCTGAATAACACAAGGCAGCTTTAATCATCCTCTTTTATTGAAAATAAATTGTGCTGTGTGGCGGGGGGGGGGGGGGGGGGGGGGGGGGATCAGCTTTTATAAATATACCCCTTACTTTGCATTTTGTGAACTTTCTCACAAATGTGGCATGGAAGAATAAACTGGGAAATTGAAGGGGCACTCCACCGAGTCCACACACGAGGATCAACTGACTGGTGGCGTACTACTACTGCCTGTGAAAACAGTTGTATGACGGCTCTTGAGGAGCGTTGTCAAGTCTGAGACATTCACCCCAATGATGTCATCAGACTGACAATCCCATCAGCCTCAGCTGTACTTTGTGTTTTGTGCTAATTAGCAAATGCTACCATGCTAAAACACTAAATTAATATATATCTTCTTAACCTCAGCGTGTTAGCAATTCCGTTGTGAGAATGTTAGCATGCTAATTTAGCATTCCGCTTAAAGCACCCATGTGCCCAATTACAGCCTAATGGAGAAATATAGATGTAAAAGCCTGCATTACAAAACGATGCTTTAAAGACATGGGTGTCTAGCAGACATGGATAAAAAGTTGCTATTGGATGCATTATGGGAAGTGTAGGATCCAGTGTTTTGGGAGCTGGACTGTACTTAAAGTCACTTAAGTCAAACTGAAAGTGACTGTGGGATGCCTTGATCTCTGCTGCATTGATTTGGTCCTTTCTCTTTTAAATCTGTTGCTCTTTGAGTCCTCCAACTTTAAAAAGAAGTTACCGAACTAAATTATTTTGGTACCTCTTTAAATATCCTATAGTGGCATCGCGTGCGGTGCACACAGCGTCTGAACAGATTCCACATTGGTCTTTTCGTGGTTCTCACATGTGATGCTGCGACTATTATTATATGCATTTGTTTAGTTGGACGTCACTGCCCGATTGTGACAGCGGTCAGGTTTGCGTTCACTGCATGGGTTGGTGTTAGTGAATATATACGATATGTGCACACATGTATCTGTCCTACCTCAGTCCCATTGGCATCTTTTGTCAGCGTTGTTTGCGTCGGCCATGTATACGGTCCACAGTCGTCACTGGCCACCAGCCAGTAGTCCGTACCAAAGGCGAGGAAGAAACACAGAGTCCCTACAAGCCCAAATATCCCCCCAGCCAAGGTCGCAGCTCCCACCCTCATAACTCCAGCCTAGAAGCGCCTT
Source organism: Anarhichas minor (assembly GCF_050575085.1). NCBI lineage: Eukaryota > Metazoa > Chordata > Actinopteri > Perciformes > Anarhichadidae > Anarhichas > Anarhichas minor. The sequence goes on from NW_027466474.1 coordinate 14,757,980, forward strand.
CACTGTGCTCTTTCCCCTCAGCTTTCAGTCTGCTTCAGGTCAGTTACTCCTCGGCTCCTCACTGGTGTCCACTCTGCCACTCTCTGCCCAGCCCCAGACCTAAAGAAAACAGTCGGCCTCTCCCAGCCACTCCCTGGCATGCTGGGAGCTGTGGGGGGGGGGGGGAAGAAGCTCCAGTAACCGAGGAGGTCAGGCGGGGGGGGATAGGAGTTATTTTAGGAAGCAGTAAGCCTGTCCTTGTCAAATTACCCGTGGGTGTGCTGTGCATTTATGAAGGAAACGAGGTGAGGAGGGATTGGTTTGTGTGTGTGCTCGTAATGTGGACAGCGAGTATCAGCATTTGTGACTTCGAGGTATTTCTGAGGTGGGTGTTACACTTTTGAGCGCCACTTTGAAAATGAATTAGAGCAGAGATGCAAATGACCCTCCAGCAAAGGTGCTCATGAGGTGAAACACGGAGCCGGCAAACACTCAAAATTATGAAACCAGAAGGGGAATTATTTCGTACATTTCAAAAGTTTTAATTGGAAAATATCCATGAAATTGAAAACTTTTAACAACCCAGTCTTGAAACCCACAACTCTATGGCTAAATGAATATGAGGTACTTATCACTTTTGAAATGACTGAATTCACTGGTTTGCATTTCTCCTTCATTGCTGCTTCTCGCTTTCCAGAACAAAGCTGAGTTGTTTCTTTGCCGTTCTACCCGCAGGGGCTTCTTGATGTTGCGGAGAGATGTGCTCCTCTCTGGCAGCGGGAGATTGTGGATCCACTGGTCTTCTGGTCTGAGCTGAAGGCGCTGGGACCGATGAGTCCAGGGGGACAGGCCTCGGGCTCATGGAGCACACTGCCAAGAGAGGAGAGGCTGCAAGTGAGCTCAAGGCCCACAAGGTGAAAGGTCAGGAGGTAGAGAGAGACGAGAGACGATCTTATGACGTGTCTATCTTCTGAGTGTTTGTAGTGAGTACTGGAAGCCTGAGAGGTGAAACAAAACTGCACATTTTGTCTAATATGTGTTTTTTTTTATGCATTTGTGTCTTTCACTTTACCTGTGTGAGACCTGCTGAGTCCTGCTCTCACTCTGCGTGAGCCGTTGAACTCTCCATCCTCCCCCTGTCACAGAAGTAAGATCACACTGTACGGTAATTGGTTGGTTTTGAAAAGATATCCTAAGACGATTAGAAAACATTTTTGTGAGACATTTCTGAGGATAAAATCATTCATGTTTTATAATTACCTAAAACTGGTAACAATATGGAGCATTTTGAAAGAATTTTTCCCCGTAATTAGTTGAAATGTTTGAGGAAATGAGACTGAATGACTTTTGTTTTCATGGATACGTGACCTACCTGTGTATTATTTGTGCTCCTCTCTCCCAGACTCTGGTGCCTGTGAAGAGGCTTCCTTGTTCTGCCCGCGGTGGCGTCCTGGTGCAAAGTGTGTCTGCTGTAAGCTGGTGTCTGCTGGGGTCACAACAAAGCAGTATAGGTGAAGAGTACTATAGCGCACGTTCACTGATCCCTTTTATCAAAACCCCAACGCTGTCAATTTACCTTGTTGTTGAAGCTTTGTAGGTTTCTGGAGAGAATACGCCTGATGCTGTCCATCTCCTCTGGTAAGAGGGGACGGCTGGGGGAGCGAGGGTCCACTCTAAAAGTGAGGCAAAAACTGTGTCGTAAAAACTGATATCTAATCAGTTTTCAGTGGCATGATTGGGGTTTTAAGTAGGAAGATGCCCTGGAATTAACGGGGTAGGCGGAGATATTCTGTAACATTTGACTTTCAAACAGATGCAGTCAACTCTTACGACGAGAGTCGCTGACACAAGGTAAAAATATATGTTCTCACAGTGGGGGTGCCTCCTCGTCTCCCCTCTGCTCCCTTCTCTCCAGCTCCTGGTGAACTCTGAGGATGCTGGAGTGAGCCTGGTGGTCCTCACGGATCAGGAAACGCCGAAGGTACTTCCTGTTGAACTGCTCAAACCTCACGCACACACAAAATAAATATCATTCATTATTCCTGAGTCCTGACTGGGAAATGATCAGGGACTTTTGCATGTGGTATTTTGCTGCCACCTCCTGGTCATTTCAGGTCCTATTTTTTGTGGGCGTGCAAAAACTTTCAGGATAAAACACATGCACACACACATACAAGGTGAAGAAAATGTGAAGAAAAACTAACTTGTCTTTCCAGTAGTGCTGCCCCCAGTAGCCGACCACGTCCTCTATGCCTGCCAGCAGGTGATCAATGAGCTACGAGGAGACACGATGTGAGCATCAGGCATAGATTTCTCTCGCCTCATATCATTTTAGATAATGTGCAAGTAATAGCAAATCATTTAATCTTGGTTTGTTAAAATGTTTTACATTGTTATACTGAAATGTCATATACAAAAAAATTACTATATTTTATAGTACTTTATTACTATAAAAACAGCTGATGTGTAAGTATGTGGCACCTGAATGATTATTTTGATGTCACCTACAATACAACACACTACTGATGCATTACCAGTGCTGTATTCCTTACGGACCATATTGCAGGCTCAGCACCTCGCTGTACCTCGCTGCCATTTCTCACCCTGCTGTGGATCTCCTCGCTGACAGAAGGCAAAGCTTTCTTCTTCCTCTTCACATCCAGCAGCTCTACTAGAGGCTTAATAGTCATCCCCTGGAAACCAGACAAAAACAACTCAACAAATAAAAGAACAAAAGCTTCTATCTGAAAAAAAAACCTTTGTCTTTCATCAAAATTCACAAGTGAAGTTATTCTCCCACCTGTACGAAGACAGTGAAGAGGATGACCACGATGGTGGTTGTGATGAAGAGTCTTTTCTTCGGGAAGTCGTCAATCAGGAAGACGAGGGAAAAGCAGATTGCCCCTCTCATGCCTCCGTAGGCAATAATGAACTGATCTCGAAAGGTCACGGTGTTCCTCCGGAGCGTGTTCACCACAGCAGTCAGCAGGAGAACACCTACAGAGGAAGTAACATTGGTTGATTCCTCTATCCTGACAACTGATAATCAAGCTTCTGGCCAAAAGCATCATTGGTACAAAAGTGAAATATTCAGCAAAGGTTTATTCATTCTACCTGTGGCCCTCCAGACGAGGCAGAGCAGCAGTGTGGAGCAGACGAAGGGCCAGCTCCACATGTGGACATCCTGTATTGTGGACACGCCCAGAAAGATGAAGATGAGGGTTTCACTCACGCTGCTCCACATCTTCAGGAAGTACTGGATGCTGGTGTTGCTGCGCTCGGACACATTAGCCTCCACATACTGCTTCATGGTCACAGCACAAGTCACAATGCTGCAGGAAAAGATGTAATTAAGATTTCACCAAGCTAAATGTTTTCAAAATCATGTTTTGGGGTGTAAGTTGACACTCGGCAGCACTCACGCCACGATACCGGAGAGGTGAAGCATCTCTGAGGTCAGGTAGGACAAGTAGGAGTAGAGGAAGACAAAGAGCGGGGCAATGACTTGGGCTCTGGAGGTGAACCGTGAGGTGAGGGCCGCCACCAGGCCGAAGAAGAGGCCTACAAACAGGCCCCCGAGGCCCACCACCAAAACCCTGCACCCTCCCAGCAACACATCCAGCCCCGACACTGACGGCAGGCGGAGGAAGGACTCAAACAGCCTGTAGAGCACCTGGGAGGAAGAGAGATGCATCATGCACAGTACAGAAGGTATTCTATTTTCTAGACCACCTGGTAAACCACCTCCGCCCTCACCACAGTAACGGCGTCGTTGAGCAGCGACTCTCCAAACACCAGGATGTGAAGCTGCTCGTTCACATGCATCTCCTGGAAGACGGAGAGCACGGCCACGGGGTCGACGGCAGCGATCAGAGAGCCGAACAGCAGGCAGTGGAGCAGAGAGATGTCTCCCAGAGAGCTCGGGGCCAGCAGACACACGGCGTACAGAGACAGGCCGATGCCCAACACGTTCCACAGGGTTCCCAGCACCGCGTACCTGGAGATGTGGGCACAATCAGCAGCTTCGTAGGAAAAAAGGGAAGGATACCGCTCGGCAAGGCGCTCAAGATAACATCAAAGAAACAACGATGACGAGAGTAGTGAAGACTGAACCGAAAGAGTAAAGCTGTGGGTCATAAAAACCAAAGCAATGATATGAAAGATGCAAAAACACTCCAGAGATAAGAGGAACTCCTGAGCAGAGTGATCATTTCTCTACTGTAAGTCACCCCTTTGGTAATGCTAAATGCTAACATACCCATGATAACCCGCTCACAATGACAATGTTAACATTTTGATGTTGTAAGTTTAGTGTGTTAACATGCCAATATGTGAAAATTAGTGCTAAACAAAAAGTACAGTTGAGGCTGTGAACTTTTATTGCTTTTATGGCTTTTATTGCTTTAAGCTCTCTCTTAAAGCTGGGTCCTCATTTGACGCTTCAAAAATGAAACAAGGTCGGAGTAGAGGCGTTTTTGGTACGTGCTCGGCCATTTAAAACAATAGGTGTACTTCAATACATGCGTGTCAGACACTTTCAGTGCGTTTGGGCCTTTTTTGATGTATAATTGTTGAGTATTGTTGTATAGCGTGTGCCATATACCACAGACTTGTGCCAAAGACAACTTTTAATTTTATGTGTACGATAAAGCATAAATAATCTGAGGCATTTTGACCCGGCAGTGACACTAGATGACAAATCGGGGATCAACAAAGAATTATCCTCTGGGATATTTGAATGTCGACACATTTTATTTTCATCTGCTTCTTTCAGGAATCATTGATGCTTTATTATTCAGATGGAAAATGTGTTGCGCATTCTTTACATATGTTGGATTTTTTTCCTGTACTAAAAAATAAAAAACTCAAATAATGTGTGAAAAAGGTATAAGACAAAGTGTATTCTTCCCATCTTGGAAACAGGCCCAGAACATTGAGTGTGTACCTACCAGAGGATGGTGCCGAGGTTCTCAAAGAACAGCCTCCCTGGCAGGAAGTATCCTGCGTCTAAGACGATGGGCGGGAGCAGAAAGAGGAAGAAAGCGTCAGCGCTGAGAGTCGGGGGAGCAGAGTGGCGAACGCCATAGATCACCCCTCCGACCAGGAGGCCCACCATGATGAGGAGACAGCTCTCTGGCACCACTGCTGGGAGGCGACCCGACCAGTGGAAACCTGGAGGTTAGAGACGGAGAAGATAAAAGGCGTCATGCTAATTGGATTCAACCCTGTTTGATTTTTTTGACTGAAAGCACAGATGTGGAGCTCCACCAAAAGCTAATACACACCATATAATATGCACACAGCGGGGTAGTAATGGGATGCTTAAATTAGCTTTATATATTCTATATATAAAGACGACTTCTGACCTGAATGCTGAATGACTTGGTGGGTTTCCTCCAGTAACTTCTAGGTCAACACAGTGTGCCGTGACCGACATTAAAAGCTATTGTACGAGGGAAAGCCTCGTCTTATATTGGTAGGAGAACAAACAATGATCCCATGTCTCTAGATTAGCTTGGCTATATTTTGTATCCATTGCTTATTAAGTGTTAATAAAAATAAACTGTCCTCTTTGAGCGTACCTTAAAGTAAGAACTCCTACCAGTTCTTTGACGTCTAAATGTGTGCCTGCTACGCACAATGTGCAGAGATTGGCAGGTCTGAGAAGGAGGTTCTCTTTGAGATTCTCTGTTTTTGTTTCCTGTGTGCTTTTATATTGTAAATGTGAAATTAAAAAATGATAATGATGTTGGTAAACCACTTGGATTACTGTACTCATACAGTAGTTGGTAAAGTAACTCCTACATGCCGTCACATAACTGTGAAGCAGCTTCAGACAACATCTAACCTCCTCTTATAGTCATCTTATCTGATGTTGGCTTCTCACGAATGAGCATTAGAGCAGTTGAAGCTCACCCAGCTTGGCCAGTGAGGCCAGCATGATCCACAGCACGATCTCAAAGGGAGCCTGCACGTGGTGATAGTCCACGCTGAAAACCCTGAGAGCCATGGGCAGATCCACGGACAGGCTGCCATCGCTGCCGTTGAAGCCCTGCGAGGGGGGCAGGTTCGTCAGGGCCAAACACGCAGGCCAAAACAGACCGGCGGAGAGCAGCGGAGAGAGAGTCCACAGGGCAGCCATCCTGCAGCCATGCTGGGACAAAAAGGGCGAGAGGGAGACGGGGGTTATGGAGATAGGGGGAGGGAGAGCAGCGTATACACACACACAAAACAAAAACTCCACAACTCATACAGCCGCTAATGTGCACAGGAATCCCTGAGCTAGCAATGATATCCAACCAGCAGAACAGGGCTCTACACGCACACCCGCTTAGGCGGAAACATCACTTCCTGAGTGGTTCAGAAGGACGATACATCGTCAGATTACAAATGTATACATAGTTGTAATCACTACAAAATATTTTGGGTTTACAGAAATGTTTATTTAAGGCCTCCAACAGGAAGGGCGGACTACGGACACACACACACACACACACACACTAAATCTCTATGAATGAAACCTACAGCATTCAGCAATGTATTTCAAACAACTTCTCTCCCTAGACCCTGGATTTGGATATGTAAAAACTCCACAAAGGAAAAAGAGTGGAGTCCTCTCCCAGGACAGACATTAAATAGGTGTTCCATACAGAATGGCAAACATTGTGCATGTGTTTGAACTGTGGGAGGAAGCAGGAGCAAATCCCTGAGGAAACATCCACCGGCACAGGGAAGAGAACACGCAAATTCCACATAGACGACTGTGCTAACCACTGAGTTACTGAGTACAGTTATGTATTTAAACACTCGTGAAATCCCCTGAAAGCAATACACACTCATATAAAGCTGACTGACGCTCAGGCCAAGTTCAGCCGTCCGCTTCTCACAGCGTTCGTCTTCCTTCTGTTTCAGCGCCTCTTTCTGGTTTCTCTGGACTTCCCGGTGAGCGTCCAGAAGTTTCAAAGGCTCGACTCGTTGGTTGAGTCTTGTAGGAAGCTACGCCAGTAGAAGAAGAGACCAGAGGAGAAGAATTATATGGTAGAACAGTAAAGTAGGAGTGTGTTTCACAGGGCAACATGATAGCTTAATGGTTTACTGCAGGGGAATGAAAAAGAATTAAAGCGATAAGAATAATTTTCAGTGGAATTTCTTACTTCTGGTGATGTCATTGCCCGACTGTTTCCTGTACTTTCTGGCGACCTTCCCCATGCAGCAGCTATGGGGTGATGTAGCAATTAATTTACCCAATTCAGAAAGCATCTCCGAATGGTCTCATCTTTTTTTTTGGCTCCTTGAGTTCATCCATCTTCTCCTTGGCAAAAACTGCAATATCTTCAACTTCATCCAGCTCTTCAGTCTGGATGATGTTTGGTCACCTTTTCCGCAGACTTTGCAGTTCCTGCATATGTTCTTCTGTCTCAGTTCCTTCCACCTGTGGCAGCGCTGTGCACATGTGTTTCTGTGCATCACCTCTGATTTCTACTTCTTTCATCTTCCTCTCCCTCTCAGCCTTCCTCACTTTAGAGAGCCCACTGGGTCTGATCATCTTCTCACTGGGGTTCACCCCTTTTGTGGAGACGGCACCACGGCCCTCTGGTCTCGGCCACTAAATGTGTGCTGTGAGAACAAACCTCCCGATTGTCGATGAAGTCGCTGTGTAACAGATCCAATTCATGATGGACTTGTGTGGAAGAATCTCCTGGATTGACTTCCTGGCTGAGCGGCGTTTCTCTTCCTCCTAGATAGAAGATAAAAGAAGTCTCTCTTGTTACCAGACTACTGAACACCAAACTGCAGCATAATGTTAAATACAACAACAATAACTTATTTTCTGATTGTAAATCAAGTTATTCTTGTCTATTGATTCATTAGCTTGTGTATTACTACTCAAGATTTCATTAATGAACGTAGCTTTTGTTATTACATCCCTTTCTTCTTCTTGTTTCTCACTACTTAACTCCAACTCTGTCCATCAAAGTATTTCTAAGGACTCTAAGGACGTTTTTGTTCCTCAGTGTGGTTTGATGCAGATGTGTATATCCAGGTCTCAACGGCTGAGCTCGCTCCCCTGTTCTGCATTCGTTGGGCCTCATTCACTAATATGTGATTCAAAATGTTCCTACTTTGCCCACAAAATAAGTAAATAAGCAAGTAAATAATGTGCGTGTGTCCGTGCGTAGGCTTTTAATCAATCATAATCAATCTAAATTGGCAGGTGTATGCTTATGTGCAATCAGCATACTGCCACGCCTCAATTTTTCTACATAAGGAAATATTTTTTGCTCAAGAGATTGTGAGAAATGCATAAAAATAAATAAACAATTTATACAGCATCTAATAAAAAAGTTGCAAAAGTGCTGTAGATGGTTGAAACGGGAATAAATAACATTTCACGACTTAAGTGTTTGATTTAATTGTCTTTTTATTCATTAAAAGTTCTTATTTTCTAAATTATGAATATAATTATATTATGACAGACATTTTTATAATGCAGTTAGAACTGATAAGAGATTTCTCGTCCATCAGTGTGGACCATATAAATATGGACTTATAGATACTTCCAGCACCTCAGCAAAGATTAAGCCGGGCGTCATCTTGTGTCGTCTAAAATGCCGTAAGAAATGAAAGAATACACCGAGAAGCTCACATGATGTACATATATGCATTAGGAGGAGCTTCCTGTATTAATATGGCAGCCGCCTCGACAGCAACATCGTGGTCAACATGAGGACCAGTATCAGAATAAGGATGCATAATTAACCCCGTCAAAGCAAGAGTCATCGGACGTTTTATTTGTAACCCCTGAGATTCTTCAGTCAAGATGTCTGATGTGAAAAAGATCTATTACTGTAAAGACCTTTACCTGAGTAAAACGTGTGCATATTGTTATTCATAAGGTTATGGCGTTATATTCTCTTTTGATTTGTTCACTGTGTAAGTGTACAGTGAAAAGTCTAGCAGACAGAGATATTTACTGTGTTGATAATAGGTCGACACCACACTTCTTAACATTCAAATCTGAAGCTGTGCTGCCTCTTGAATTGACAGCTTTGTCTGAGGTGGAAGTGCTTCCTGCTTTCCTTCAGCCCAGTCGGAGGTCCGGACACTTAGAAGTTTCAACCGAATACGACCCCGTCTCCATTTCTCCAGCCCCCTGCAAAGATAACATCCTCATCTAGACCCTTGATGTTACGTTCACTTTTTATTGCAAGTGGCAGAACAGCTCTTAGTTGAATGGAATCACTTTTTCTGATGTGGAGTCTCTTTTTCTTGAGTTTCACAAATTGGTTTTAGAAGTCTCGTTTAAAGTCGCGCATTTAAAGATTTGTATTTAAATACACGTCTGTTAGGTTACCATCTTAAGCCGAAGGAGGTAACGCAATGGTGATTGAGCCAATGGTCCACTGATGAACGTATAGTGTGACTCACTCCTGAGTAAGTACACCTCAATCTCTGTGCAGAAGGAGCTAAGTTTGGAGTGCAGTAGCCATACACACAAGTTCAATCAGTTAACTGCAACCATAGTTTGCCTATGAAGAGCAAAACCAATGGAACATTTTCATGGATATGAAAAATTGTAAACTAGGTCCTTTAAACCAAAGATAATTAATAAAAACAAAGAAGTTTAGTTTGGTTACCTGCAATCATTAAGTATATGTATGTGTTCAAAGTCAGTGTCTGATGACTACAAGGAGAATTGATTCAGATGGATTATCTGACATGTCTTCATACAGGATGAAGCTAGTTTCATAGCCTATGAAATTCAGCTAATTCTGCTCTGTTCACACAATGTAAATAACACACAAACATATACTCATTACACACAAATGTTCCCATTTGCCTGTGTCATTAAAAAAATACCACATTATATTAACTTTATGCGACAACTCGGTGGCTAAAGCACCAGTAGGGCTATGCCAAGTCACAGAGCTAGTAACGTTAGCATTCGGCTAATGCCACGTAAGCGTCAGTTACTCTGATGTTCAAAACTCACCAAGACAAGGGGAGAATAAAATGAGACTGATGTTCTCAGGGTCGCTTCAATAGTTGACTGTACTCCCACTTGCTCAAATAGTATGTTTACATCAAGTACAAGTAATATGTTCACTTTCTCTCGCTATGCTCCGGCCCTCCAGCCTGAGTGAAGGAGGCGGGACTTGTGTTGTTTCTCACCTATGGCCTTCAATTAGTCCACCTTGAACAAATAGGATTGTTTGTTGTTACGTTCCTTCCAATAGAACACTCACTGATGCAAAATTAGACATCTGGGCCCAATTCCTCGTACGTGGTTCAGCAAAGTCGATCAAATGTCCTATTAGCCAGCCTAAATTAACGAGATCATTTATGTCAGGCTATGTCGGCTTCTCCAAGGCTGATCCGCTCTCAAACAGTCTCGTTAATTCGACCCAGACGATCAGGATAATTGCGCGTGCCCGTCAAAAGGGGGAAGCGTCGATCACCGAAACCATGATTTTCTAACAGTACAACGTTAAATAAACTCAAAGAAAGAGCCTCTTTTTACTCCGCTGACGAGCAGGAGATGATCATGAACGCATATGAGGAATTCAAGAACATAATCACGGCTAAATCTAACACTGCCACCGCTGCGAGGGCTAGACAAGAAGCACGCAAATATCACAGACAAGTTAAATGCGTAAGTGTTGGGAAATGTATGGCTAATTTTAATGCCTCATCACCCCAATCAATCAGATTATATGTAAGCAGTGAAAATAAATAGTGTGTGATTGTCTCTATTCTTATCATGAATCCACCTTAATCATTTTCTACAATAATGATATGCTGGTGTACTAATAACACTGTCATATAATTATGAGTGCTTTTAACCCCCATGTATGCAACGCAGCCATCAAGACGAAATGGGAGCAAGTAAACACTATAAGCACAAACACATTATTCAGAATGGTGAGTCAATATGTGCCATGGTAATGTATTTGTCACGAGGCATGATAAGGACTCAAGCGCAGACAGTGATGAGTGAAAAATGCGTTTTATTCCACACCAAAAGGAAATAATTACCACACAACAGGGAGTCCAAGCACAAGAGACGAGGGGGGAAATCCAGAGGGAAACGAGGCAGGGGCAGGCAGACGGGGAAAACCGTCGAGGGAGACGGCACTCGACAGTTAGGGGGGGACGAGGGAGACGGCACTCGACAGTTAGGGGGGGACGAGGGAGACGGCACTCGACAGTTGGGGGGGGGACGAGGGAGACGGCACTCGACAGTTAGGGGGGGACGAGGGAGACGGCACTCGACAGTTAGGGGGGGACGAGGGAGACGGGCACTCGACAGTTAGGGGGGGACGAGGGAGACGGGCACCCGACAGTTAGGGGGGGACGAGGGAGACAGTTAGGGGGGGACGGCACTCGACGGCTAGGGGGGGACGAGGGAGGGACACGGGCACCCGACGGCTAGGGGGGGACGAGGGAAGGACACGGACACCCGACAGCTAGGGGGGGACGAGGGAGACAGGCACCCGACAGCTAGGGGGGGACGAGGGAGACAGGCACTCGACAGCTAGGGGGGGACGAGGGGGACAGTTAGGGGGGGACGAGGGGGACAGTTAGGGGGGGACGAGGGAGACGGGCACCCGACAGTTAGGGGGGAACGAGGGAGACAGTTAGGGGGGGACGGCACTCGACGGCTAGGGGGGGACGAGGGAGGGACACGGGCACCCGACGGCTAGGGGGGGACGAGGGAAGGACACGGACACCCGACAGCTAGGGGGGGACGAGGGAGACAGGCACCCGACAGCTAGGGGGGGACGAGGGAGACAGGCACTCGACAGCTAGGGGGGGACGAGGGGGACAGTTAGGGGGGGACGAGGGGGACAGTTAGGGGGGGACGAGGGAGACGGGCACCCGACAGTTAGGGGGGAACGAGGGAGACGGCACTCGACAGTTGGGGGGGGGGACGAGGGAGAGGGAGACAGTTAGGGGGGGACGGCACTCGACGGCTAGGGGGGGACGGCACTCGACGGCTAGGGGGGGACGAGGGAGGGACACGGGCACCCGACAGCTAGGGGGGGACGAGGGAGACGGGCACCCGACAGCTAGGGGGGGACGAGGGAGACAGTTAGGGGGGGACGGCACTCGACGGCTAAGGGGAGACGAGGGAGGGACACGGGCACTCGACGGCTAGGGGGGGACGGCACTCGACGGCTAGGGGGGGACGAGGGAGGGACACGGGCACCCGACAGCTAGGGGGGGACGAGGGAGACGGGCACCCGACAGCTAGGGGATCACGAGGGAGACAGTTAGGGGGGGACGGCACTCGACGGCTAGGGGGGGACGGCACTCGACGGCTAGGGGGGGAAGAGGGAGGGACACGGGCACCCGACAGCTAGGGGGGGACGAGGGAGACGGGCACCCGACAGCTTGGGGGGGACAAGGGAGACGGGCACCCGACAGCTAGGGGGGGACGAGGGAGACAGTTAGGGGGGGACGGCACTCGACGGCTAGGGGGGGACGGCACTCGACGGCTAGGGGGGGACGAGGGAGGGACACGGGCACCCGACAGCTAGGGGGGGACGAGGGAGGGACACGGGCACCCGACAGCTAGGGGGGGACGAGGGAGACGGGCACCCGACAGCTTGGGGGGGACGAGGGAGACGGGCACCCGACAGCTAGGGGGGGACGAGGGAGACAGTTAGGGGGGGACGGCACTCGACGGCTAGGGGGGGACGGCACTCGACGGCTAGGGGGGGACGAGAGAGGGACACGGGCACCCGACAGCTAGGGGGGGACGAGGGAGGGACACGGGCACCCGACAGCTAGGGGGGGACGAGGGAGACGGGCACCCGACAGCTAGGGGGGGACGAGGGAGACGGGCACCCGACAGCTAGGGGGGGACGAGGGAGACAGTTAGGGGGGGACGGCACTCGACGGCTAGGGGGGGACGAGGGAGGGACACAGGCACCCGACAGGTACACAGGCACCCGACGGATGAGGGAGACGAGGGAGACAGTTAGGGGGGGACGGCATTCGACGGCTAGGGGGGGACGGCACCCGACGGCTAGGGGGGGACGAGGGAGACGGGCACCTGACAGCTAGGGGGGGACGAGGGAGAGGGAGACAGTTAGGGGGGGACGGCACTCGACAGCTAGGGGGGGACGAGGGAGGGACACGGGCACCCGTCAGCTAGGGGGGGACGAGAGAGACGGGCACCCGACAGCTAGGGGGGACGAGGGAGACGAGGGAGACAGTTAGGGGGGGACGGCACTCGACGGCTAGGGGGGGACGAGGGAGGGACACGGGCACCCGACAGCTAGGGGGGGACGAGGGAGACAGTTGGGGGGGGACGGCACTCGACGGCTAGGGGGGGACGAGGGAGACGGGCACCCGACAGCTAGGGGGGGACGAGGGAGGGACACGGGCACTCGGCGGCTAGGGGGGGGACGGCACTCGACGGCTAGGGGGGGACGAGGGAGGGACACGGGCACCCGACAGCTAGGGGGGGACGAGGGAGGGACACGAGCACTCTACGGCTAGGGGGGGACGAGGGAGACAGTTAGGGGGGGACGGCACTCGACGGCTAGGGGGGGACGAGGGAGACAGGCACCTGACAGCTAGGGGGGGACGAGGGAGGGACACGGGCACTCGACGGCTAGGGGGGGACGGCACTCGACGGCTAGGGGGGGACGAGGGAGGGACACGGGCACCCGACAGCTAGGGGGGGACGAGGGAGACAGTTAGGGGGGGACGGCACTCGACGGCTAGGGGGGGGACGAGGGAGACGGGCACCCGACAGCTAGGGGGGGACGGCACTCGACGGCTAGGGGGGGACGAGGGAGGGACACGGGCACCCGACAGCTAGGGGGGGACGAGGGAGGGACACGGGCACCCGACAGCTAGGGGGGGACGAGGGAGACGGGCACCCGACAGCTTGGGGGGGACGAGGGAGACGGGCACCCGACAGCTAGGGGGGGACGAGGGAGACAGTTAGGGGGGGACGGCACTCGACGGCTAGGGGGGGACGGCACTCGACGGCTAGGGGGGGACGAGAGAGGGACACGGGCACCCGACAGCTAGGGGGGGACGAGGGAGGGACACGGGCACCCGACAGCTAGGGGGGGACGAGGGAGACGGGCACCCGACAGCTAGGGGGGGACGAGGGAGACGGGCACCCGACAGCTAGGGGGGGACGAGGGAGACAGTTAGGGGGGGACGGCACTCGACGGCTAGGGGGGGACGAGGGAGGGACACAGGCACCCGACAGGTACACAGGCACCCGACGGATGAGGGAGACGAGGGAGACAGTTAGGGGGGGACGGCACTCGACGGCTAGGGGGGGACGGCACCCGACGGCTAGGGGGGGACGAGGGAGACGGGCACCTGACAGCTAGGGGGGGACGAGGGAGAGGGAGACAGTTAGGGGGGGACGGCACTCGACAGCTAGGGGGGGACGAGGGAGGGACACGGGCACCCGTCAGCTAGGGGGGGACGAGAGAGACGGGCACCCGACAGCTAGGGGGGACGAGGGAGACGAGGGAGACAGTTAGGGGGGGACGGCACTCGACGGCTAGGGGGGGACGAGGGAGGGACACGGGCACCCGACAGCTAGGGGGGGACGAGGGAGACAGTTGGGGGGGGACGGCACTCGACGGCTAGGGGGGGACGAGGGAGACGGGCACCCGACAGCTAGGGGGGGACGAGGGAGGGACACGGGCACTCGGCGGCTAGGGGGGGGACGGCACTCGACGGCTAGGGGGGGACGAGGGAGGGACACGGGCACCCGACAGCTAGGGGGGGACGAGGGAGGGACACGAGCACTCTACGGCTAGGGGGGGACGAGGGAGACAGTTAGGGGGGGACGGCACTCGACGGCTAGGGGGGGACGAGGGAGACAGGCACCTGACAGCTAGGGGGGGACGAGGGAGGGACACGGGCACTCGACGGCTAGGGGGGGACGGCACTCGACGGCTAGGGGGGGACGAGGGAGGGACACGGGCACCCGACAGCTAGGGGGGGACGAGGGAGACAGTTAGGGGGGGACGGCACTCGACGGCTAGGGGGGGGACGAGGGAGACGGGCACCCGACAGCTAGGGGGGGACGGCACTCGACGGCTAGGGGGGGACGAGGGAGGGACACGGGCACCCGACAGCTAGGGGGGGACGATGGAGGGAGACGGGCACCCGACAGCTAGGGGGGTAGGAGGGAGGGACACGGGCACCCGACAGCTAGGGGGGGACGAGGGAGACAGTTAGGGGGGGACGGCACTCGACGGCTAGGGGGGGACGAGGGAGACGGGCACCCGACAGCTAGGGGGGGACGAGGGAGGGACACGGGCACCCGACAGCTCGGGGGGAACGAGGGAGACGGGCACTCGGCGGCTAGGGGGGGACGGCACTCGACGGCTAGGGGGGGACGAGGGAGGGACACGGGCACCCGACAGCTCGGGGGGGACGAGGGAGACAGTTAGGTGGGGACGGCACTCGACGGCTAGGGGGGGAACGAGGGAGACAGGCACCTGACAGCTAGGGGGGGACGAGGGAGGGACACGGGACCTCGACGGCTAGGGGGGGACGGCACTCGACGGCTAGGGGGGGACGAGGGAGGGACACGGGCACCCGACAGCTAGGGGGGGACGAGGGAGACAGTTAGGGGGGGACGGCACTCGACGGCTAGGGGGGGGACGAGGGAGACGGGCACCCGACAGCTAGGGGGGGACGAGGGAGGGACACGGGCACTCGACGGCTAGGGGGGGACGGCACTCGACGGCTAGGGGGGGACGAGGGAGGGACACGGGCACCAGACAGCTTGGGGGGGACGATGGAGGGAGACGGGCACCCGACAGCTAGGGGGGTACGAGGGAGGGACACGGGCACCCGACAGCTAGGGGGGGACGAGGGAGACAGTTAGGGGGGGACGGCACTCGACGGCTAGGGGGGGACGAGGGAGACGGGCACCCGACAGCTAGGGGGGGACGAGGGAGGGACACGGACACTCGACGGCTAGGGGGGGACGGCACTCGACGGCTAGGGGGGGACGAGGGAGGGACACGGGCACTCGACGGCTAGGGGGGGACGGCACTCGACAGCTAGGGGGTACGAGGGAGACAGTTAGGGGGGGACGGCACTCGACGGCTAGGGGGGGACGAGTGAGACGGGCACCCGACAGCTAGGGGGGGACGAGGGAGACGGGCACCCGACAGCTAGGGGGGGACGAGGGAGATGTGGGAGACAGTTAGGGGGGGACGGCACTTGACGGCTAGGGGGGGGACGAAGGAGGGACACGGGCACCCGACAGCTAGGGGGGGACGAGGGAGACGGGCACCCGACAGCTAGGGGGGGACGAGGGAGACGGGCACCCGACAGCTAGGGGGGGACGAGGGAGACGGGCACCCGACAGCTAGGGGGGGACAAGGGAGACGGGCACCCGACAGCTAGGGGGGTCGAGGGAGACAGTTAGGGGGGGACGGCACTCGACGGCTAGGGGGGACGAGGGAGGGACACGGGCACCCGACAGCTAGGGGGGGACGAGGGAGACGGGCACCCGACAGCTAGGGGGGGGACGAGGGAGACGGGCACACGACAGCTAGGGGGGGACGAGGGAGGGACACGGGCACTCGACGGCTAGGGGGGGACGGCACTCGACGGCTAGGGGGGGACGAGGGAGGGACACGGGCACCAGACAGCTTGGGGGGGACGATGGAGGGAGACGGGCACCCGACAGCTAGGGGGGTACGAGGGAGGGACACGGGCACCCGACAGCTAGGGGGGGACGAGGGAGACAGTTAGGGGGGGACGGCACTCGACGGCTAGGGGGGGACGAGGGAGACGGGCACCCGACAGCTAGGGGGGGACGAGGGAGGGACACGGACACTCGACGGCTAGGGGGGGACGGCACTCGACGGCTAGGGGGGGACGAGGGAGGGACACGGGCACTCGACGGCTAGGGGGGGACGGCACTCGACAGCTAGGGGGTACGAGGGAGACAGTTAGGGGGGGACAGCACTCGACGGCTAGGGGGGACGAGTGAGACGGGCACCCGACAGCTAGGGGGGGACGAGGGAGACGGGCACCCGACAGCTAGGGGGGGACGAGGGAGACGTGGGAGACAGTTAGGGGGGGACGGCACTTGACGGCTAGGGGGGGGACGAAGGAGGGAGACGGGCACCCGACAGCTAGGGGGGGGACGAGGGAGACGGGCACCCGACAGCTAGGGGGGGGACGAGGGAGACGGGCACCCGACAGCTAGGGGGGGACGAGGGAGACGGGCACCCGACAGCTAGGGGGGGACAAGGGAGACGGGCACCCGACAGCTAGGGGGGTCGAGGGAGACAGTTAGGGGGGGACGGCACTCGACGGCTAGGGGGGGACGAGGGAGGGACACGGGCACCCGACAGCTAGGGGGGGACGAGGGAGACGGGCACCCGACAGCTAGGGGGGGGACGAGGGAGACGGGCACACGACAGCTAGGGGGGGACGAGGGAGACGAGGGAGACAGGGGGGGACGGCACTCGACGGCTAGGGGGGGACGGCACCCGACGGCTAGGGGGGGACGAGGGAGACGGGCACCCGACAGCTAGGGGGGGACGAGGGAGAGGGAGACAGTTAGGGGGGGACGGCACTCGACGGCTAGGGGGGGACGAGGGAGGGACACGGGCACCCGACAGCTAGGGGGAGACGAGGGAGACAGTTAGGGGGGGACGGCAATCGACGGCTAGTGGGGGACGGCACCCGACGGCTAGGGGGGGACGAGGGAGACGGGCACCCGACAGCTAGGGGGGGACGAGGGAGAGGGAGACCGTTAGGGGGGGACGGCACTCGACGGCTAGGGGGGGACGAGGGAGGGACACGGGCACTCGACGGCTAGGGGGGGACGAGGGAGGGACACGGGCACCCGACAGCTAGGGGGGGGGACGAGGGAGGGACACAGGCACCCGACAGCTAGGGGGGGGATGAGGGAGACAGTTAGGGGGGGACGGCACTCGACGGCTAGTGGGGGACGGCACTCGACGGCTAGGGGGGGACGAGGGAGACGGGCACCCGACAGTTAGGGGGGGACGAGGGAGGGACACGGGCACTCGACGGCTAGGGGGGGACGGCACTCGACGGCTAGGGGGGGACGAGGGAGGGAGACGGGCACCCGACAGCTAGGGGGGGACGAGGGAGACAGTTAGGGGGGGACGGCACTCGACGGCTAGGGGGGGACGAGGGAGGGACACGGGCACTCGACAGCTAGGGGGGGGGACGAGGGAGGGACACAGGCACCCGACAGCTAGGGGGGGGGACGAGGGAGGGACACAGGCACCCGACAGCTAGGGGGGGGATGAGGGAGACAGTTAGGGGGGGACGGCACTCGACGGCTAGTGGGGGACGGCACTCGACGGCTAGGGGGGGACGAGGGAGACGGACACCCGGGCTTCAAGAGGAACTCGAGGAAGAAAAGCGAAGTAGAGGAGAGGCCCCTCCTACGGGAAAGGGAGGGCCATACCTGCCTATAAAGGGTGGACTACTGGAGCGCCACAGCCATTGCAGACCCGGGTCCTCAACCAAGAGCCTCAACCTAAAAAGAAGAAAGAAAGGACGGCACTCGACGGCTAGGGGGGGACGAGGGAGACGGGCACCCGACAGTTAGGGGGGGACGAGGGAGGGACACGGGCACTCGACGGCTAGGGGGGGACGGCACTCGACGGCTAGGGGGGGACGAGGGAGGGACACGGGCACCCGACAGCTAGGGGGGGACGAGGGAGGGAGACGGGCACCCGACAGCTAGGGGGGGACGAGGGAGACAGTTAGGGGGGGACGGCACTCGACGGCTAGGGGGGGACGAGGGAGGGACACGGGCACTCGACGGCTAGGGGGGGACGAGGGAGGGACACGGGCACCCGACAGCTAGGGGGGGGACGAGGGAGGGACACAGGCACCCGACAGCTAGGGGGGGACGAGGGAGACAGTTAGGGGGGGACGGCACTCGACGGCTAGGGGGGGACGAGGGAGACAGTTAGGGGGGGACGGCACTCGACGGCTAGGGGGGGACGGCACCCGACGGCTAGGGGGGGACGAGGGAGGGACACAGGCACCCGACAGCTAGGGGGGGACGAGTGAGACAGTTATGGGGGGACGGCACTCGACGGCTAGGGGGGGACGAGGGAGACGGGCACCCGACAGCTAGGGGGGGACGAGGGAGACAGTTAGGGGGGGACGGCACTCGACGGCTAGGGGGGGACGGCACTCGACGGCTTGGGGGGGACGAGGGAGGGACACGGGCACCCGACAGCTAGGGGGGGACGAGGGAGACAGTTAGGGGGGCACGGCACTCGACGGCTAGGGGGGGACGGCACTCGACGGCTAGGGGGGGACGAGGGAGGGACATGGGCACCCGACAGCTAGGTGGGGACGAGGGAGACGGGCACCCGACAGCTAGGGGGGGGTTGAGGGAGACAGTTAGGGGGGGACGGCACTCGACGGCTAGTGGGGGACGAGGGAGGGACACGGGCACCCGACAGCTAGGGGGGGACGAGGGAGGGAGACGGGCACCCGACAGCTAGGGGGGGACGAGGGAGACAGGGGGGGACGGCACTCGACGGCTAGGGGGGGACGAGGGAGGGACACGGGCACTCGACGGCTAGGGGGGGACGAGGGAGGGACACGGGCACCCGACAGCTAGGGGGGGGGGGACGAGGGAGGGACACAGGCACCCGACAGCTAGGGGGGGGATGAGGGAGACAGTTAGGGGGGGACGGCACTCGACGGCTAGTGGGGGACGGCACTCGACGGCTAGGGGGGGACGAGGGAGACGGACACCCGGGCTTCAAGAGGAACTCGAGGAAGAAAAGCGAAGTAGAGGAGAGGCCCCTCCTACGGGAAAGGGAGGGACACGGGCACCCGACAGCTAGGGGGGGACGAGGGAGGGAGACGGGCACCCGACAGCTAGGGTGGGACGAGGGAGGGACACGGGCACTCGACGGCTAGGGGGGGACGGCACTCGACGGCTAGGGGGGGACGAGGGAGGGACACGGGCACTCGACGGCTAGGGGGGGACGAGGGAGGGACACGGGCACCCGACAGCTAGGGGGGGGACGAGGGAGGGACACAGGCACCCGACAGCTAGGGGGGGACGAGGGAGACGAGGGAGACAGTTAGGGGGGGACGGCACTCGACGTCTAGGGGGGGACGAGGGAGACAGTTAGGGGGGGACGGCACTCGACGGCTAGGGGGGGACGGCACCCGACGGCTAGGGGGGGACGAGGGAGGGACACGGGCACCCGTCAGCTAGGGGGGGACGAGGGAGACGGGCACCCGACAGCTAGGGGGGGACGAGGGAGACGAGGGAGACAGTTAGGGGGGGACGGCACTCGACGGCTAGGGGGGGACGAGGGAGGGACACAGGCACCCGACAGCTAGGGGGGGACGAGTGAGACAGTTATGGGGGGACGGCACTCGACGGCTAGGGGGGCACGAGGGAGACGGGCACCCGACAGCTAGGGGGGGACGAGGGAGACAGTTAGGGGGGGACGGCACTCGACGGCTAGGGGGGGACGAGGGAGGGACACGGGCACCCGACAGCTAGGGGGGGGACGAGGGAGGGACACAGGCACCCGACAGCTAGGGGGGGACGAGGGAGACAGTTAGGGGGGGACGGCACTCGACGGCTAGGGGGGGACGAGGGAGACAGTTAGGGGGGGACGGCACTCGACGGCTAGGGGGGGACGGCACCCGACGGCTAGGGGGGGACGAGGGAGGGACACGGGCACCCGTCAGCTAGGGGGGGACGAGGGAGACGGGCACCCGACAGCTAGGGGGGGGTTGAGGGAGACAGTTAGGGGGGGACGGCACTCGACGGCTAGGGGGGGACGAGGGAGGGACACAGGCACCCGACAGCTAGGGGGGGACGAGTGAGACAGTTATGGGGGGACGGCACTCGACGGCTAGGGGGGGACGAGGGAGACGGGCACCCGACAGCTAGGGGGGGACGAGGGAGACAGTTAGGGGGGGAAGGCACTCGACGGCTAGGGGGGGACGGCACTCGACGGCTTGGGGGGGACGAGGGAGGGACACGGGCACCCGACAGCTAGGGGGGGACGAGGGAGACAGTTAGGGGGGCACGGCACTCGACGGCTAGGGGGGGACGGCACCCGACGGCTAGGGGGGGACGAGGGAGGGACACGGGCACCCGTCAGCTAGGGGGGGACGAGGGAGACGGGCACCCGACAGCAAGAGGGAGACGAGGGAGACAGTTAGGGGGGGACGGCACTCGACGGCTAGGGGGGGACGAGGGAGGGACACAGGCACCCGACAGCTAGGGGGGGACGAGTGAGACAGTTATGGGGGGACGGCACTCGACGGCTAGGGGGGGACGAGGGAGACGGGCACCCGACAGCTAGGGGGGGACGAGGGAGACAGTTAGGGGGGGAAGGCACTCGACGGCTAGGGGGGGACGGCACTCGACGGCTTGGGGGGGACGAGGGAGGGACACGGGCACCCGACAGCTAGGGGGGGACGAGGGAGACAGTTAGGGGGGCACGGCACTCGACGGCTAGGGGGGGACGGCACTCGACGGCTAGGGGGGGACGAGGGAGGGACATGGGCACCCGACAGCTAGGTGGGGACGAGGGAGACGGGCACCCGACAGCTAGGGGGGGGTTGAGGGAGACAGTTAGGGGGGGACGGCACTCGACGGCTAGTGGGGGACGGCACTCGACGGCTAGGGGGGGACGAGGGAGACGGACACCCGGGCTTCAAGAGGAACTCGAGGAAGAAAAGCGAAGTAGAGGAGAGGCCCCTCCTACGGGAAAGGGAGGGCCATACCTGCCTATAAAGGGTGGACTACTGGAGTGCCACAGCCATTGCAGACCCAGGTCCTCAACCAAGAGCCTCAACCTAAAAAGAAGAAAGAAAGGACGGCACTCGACGGCTAGGGGGGGACGAGGGAGACGGGCACCCGACAGTTAGGGGGGGACGAGGGAGGGACACGGGCACTCGACGGCTAGGGGGGGACGGCACTCGACGGCTAGGGGGGGACGGCACTCGACGGCTAGGGGGGGACGAGGGAGGGACACGGGCACCCGACAGCTAGGGGGGGACGAGGGAGGGAGACGGGCACTCGACGGCTAGGGGGGGACGGCACTCGACGGCTAGGGGGGGACGGCACTCGACGGCTAGGGGGGGACGAGGGAGGGACACGGGCACCCGACAGCTAGGGGGGGACGAGGGAGGGAGACGGGCACCCAACAGCTAGGGGGGGACGAGGGAGACAGTTAGGGGGGGACGGCACTCGACGGCTAGGGGGGGACGAGGGAGGGACACGGGCACTCGACGGCTAGGGGGGGACGAGGGAGGGACACGGGCACTCGACGGCTAGGGGGGGACGAGGGAGGGACACGGGCACTCGACGGCTAGGGGGGGACGGCACTCGACAACTAGGGGGTACGAGGGAGACAGTTAGGGGGGGACGGCACTCGACGGCTAGGGGGGACGAGGGAGGGACACGGGCACCCGACAGCTAGGGTGGGACGAGGGAGACGGGCACCCGACAGCTAGGGGCGGACGAGGGAGACGGGCACCCGACAGCTAGGGGGGGACGAGGGAGACGAGGGAGACAGTTAGGGGGGTACGAGGGAGACGAGTGAGACAGTTAGGGGGGGACGGCACTCGACGGCTAGGGGGGGACGAGGGAGACGGGCACCCGACAGCTAGGGGGGGACGAGGGAGACGGCACCCGACAGCTAGGGGGGGACGAGGGAGACGAGGGAGACAGTTAGGGGGGGACGAGGGAGACGAGGGAGACGGCTAGGGGGGGACGGCACCCGACGGCTAGGGGGGGACGGCACCCGACGGCTAGGGGGGGACGAGGGAGACGGGCACCCGACAGCTAGGGGGGGACGAGGGAGAGGGAGACAGTTAGGGGGGGACGGCACTCGACGGCTAGGGGGGGACGAGGGAGGGACACGGGCACCCGTCAGCTAGGGGGGGACGAGGGAGACGGGCACCCGACAGCTAGGGGGGGACGAGGGAGACGAGGGAGACAGTTAGGGGGGGACGGCACTCGACGGCTAGGGGGGGACGAGGGAGGGACACAGGCACCTGACAGCTAGGGGGGGACGAGTGAGACAGTTATGGGGGGACGGCACTTGACGGCTAGGGGGGGGACGAGGGAGACGGGCACCCGACAGCTAGGGGGGGACGAGGGAGACAGTTAGGGGGGGACGGCACTCGACGGCTAGGGGGGGACGGCACTCGACAGCTTGGGGGGGACGAGGGAGGGACACGGGCACCCGACAGCTAGGGGGGGACGATGGAGACAGTTAGGGGGGCACGGCACTCGACGGCTAGGGGTGGACGGCACTCGACGGCTAGGGGGGGACGAGGGAGGGACATGGGCACCCGACAGCTAGGTGGGGACGAGGGAGACGAGGGAGACAGTTAGGGGGGGACGGCACTCGACGGCTAGGGGGGGACGAGGGAGGGACACAGGCACCCGACAGCTAGGGGGGGACGAGTGAGACAGTTATGGGGGGACGGCACTCGACGGCTAGGGGGGGGACGAGGGAGACGGGCACCCGACAGCTAGGGGGGGACGAGGGAGACGAGGGAGACAGTTAGGGGGGGACGGCACTCGACGGCTAGGGGGGGACGAGGGAGACAGTTAGGGGGGGACGGCACTCGACGGCTAGGGGGGGACGAGGGAGGGACACGGGCACTCGACGGCTAGGGGGGGGCGAGGGAGGGACACGGGCACCTGACAGCTAGGGGGGGGAGGAGGGAGGGACACAGGCACCCGATAGCTAGGGGGGGACGAGGGAGACGAGGGAGACAGTTAGGGGGGGACGGCACTCGACGGCTAGGGGGGGACGAGGGAGACAGTTAGGGGGGGACGGCACTCGACGGCTAGGGGGGGACGGCACCCGACGGCTAGGGGGGGACGAGGGAGGGACACGGGCACCCGTCAGCTAGGGGGGGACGAGGGAGACGGGCACCCGACAGCTAGGGGGGGACGAGGGAGACGAGGGAGACAGTTAGGGGGGGACGGCACTCGACGGCTAGGGGGGGACGAGGGAGGGACACAGGCACCCGACAGCTAGGGGGGGACGAGTGAGACAGTTATGGGGGGACGGCACTCGACAGTTATGGGGGGACGGCACCCCCCAGTTATGGGGGGACGGCACTCGACGGGGGAGACGGCACTAGGTTGGGGAGCGACTGTCGCCATCAACTGGGCGGGTTCCGAATCATCGATCGCTATAGCAGCATGGCTTATGATGTATGAGGTACTTTTTCCCCGGAGGAACGGACCCGAGAGCCCAGGACAAACACCTCCTATGGCGTTAAGATCTCCATGGCTGATTCACCTGGCTATGAGGCGCTCTATGACGCAGTCCAATGCAAATGGGGGATCTTAAGAAAGAAAATAAGACCACCCCCTGCTAAGCTCGCTAAAGCTAAACGCTTAAAATAGCAATATTAATGAAGTCTTTGTGTTCAATTCATTTCAGGAAGGTGCCGGCTGTATCTGCTGTGGGATCCTCACGGAGCAGACAATGCACCTATGGGAGTTAGGGGGGGACGGCACTCGACGGCTAGGGGGGGACGAGGGAGGGACACGGGCACTCGACGGCTAGGGGGGGACGAGGGAGGGACACGGGCACCCGACAGCTAGGGGGGGGGACGAGGGAGGGACACAGGCACCCGACAGCTAGGGGGGGACGAGGGAGACGAGGGAGACAGTTAGGGGGGGACGGCACTCGACGGCTAGGGGGGGACGAGGGAGACAGTTAGGGGGGGACGGCACTCGACGGCTAGGGGGGGACGGCACCCGACGGCTAGGGGGGGACGAGGGAGGGACACGGGCACCCGTCAGCTAGGGGGGGACGAGGGAGACGGGCACCCGACAGCTAGGGGGGACGAGGGAGACGAGGGAGACAGTTAGGGGGGGACGGCACTCGACGGCTAGGGGGGGACGAGGGAGGGACACAGGCACCCGACAGCTAGGGGGGGACGAGTGAGACAGTTATGGGGGGACGGCACTCGACGGCTAGGGGGGGGACGAGGGAGACGGGCACCCGACAGCTAGGGGGGGACGAGGGAGACAGTTAGGGGGGGACGGCACTCGACGGCTAGGGGGGGACGGCACTCGACAGCTTGGGGGGGGACGAGGGAGGGACACGGGCACCCGACAGCTAGGGGGGGACGATGGAGACAGTTAGGGGGGCACGGCACTCGACGGCTAGGGGGGGACGGCACTCGACGGCTAGGGGGGGACGAGGGAGGGACATGGGCACCCGACAGCTAGGTGGGGACGAGGGAGACGGGCACCCGACAGCTAGGGGGGGGACGGCACTCGACGGCTAGTGGGGGACGGCACTCGACGGCTAGTGGGGGACGGCACTCGACGGCTAGGGGGGGACGAGGGAGACGGACACCCGGGCTTCAAGAGGAACTCGAGGAAGAAAAGCGAAGTAGAGGAGAGGCCCCTCCTACGGGAAAGGGAGGGCCATACCTGCCTATAAAGGGTGGACAACTGGAGCGCCACAGCCATTGCAGACCCGGGTCCTCAACCAAGAGCCTCAACCTAAAAAGAAGAAAGAAATTCAACAGAAACAGCCACGATGACAACTGACATCACCACCACTGACGTCGCCACAACCTCGGCCCCAGGCCTGACCACCTTCGGAGTGAGTCTAACCGAAGCATTCCAGAAGTCCTTGGGGGGGACGAGGGGGACGGCACTCAACGGTTAGGGGGGGCGGGGGCGACGAGGGAGACAGTTAGGGGGGGACGGGGGGGACGAGGGAGACAGTTAAAGGGGGACGGGGTGGGGGGACGAGGGAGACAGTTAGGGGGGGGACGGGGGAGACGGTTAGGGGGGGACGGGGAAGACGGCACTAGGTTGGGGAGCGACTGTCGCCATCAACTGGGCGGGTTCCGAATCATCGATCGCTATAGCAGCATGGCTTATGATGTATGAGCTACTTTTTCCCCGGAGGAACGGACCCGAGAGCCCAGGACAAACACCTCCTATGGCGTTAAGATCTCCATGGCTGAGTCACCTGGCTATGAGGCGCTCCATGACGCAGTCCAATGCAAATGGGGGATCTTAAGAAAGAAAATAAGACCACCCCCTGCTAAGCTCGCTAAAGCTAAACGCTTAAAATAGCAATATTAATGAAGTCTTTGTGTTCAATTCATTTCAGGAAGGTGCCGGCTGTATCTGCTGTGGGATCCTCACGGAGCAGACAATGCACCTATGGGAGGTAACCCCAGCGTTATGGTGCACCCAGTGCTACCTGGGGCATTTCCCAATAGGAGCAGCCAGCGGCATCTTCTGCAAAGGAAGTACCCCTTTTATACCTGCAATGAACGTAGTCGACTGTATGGAAGTAGAAATGAAGGCAAAAGTAATGTGGAGTTCCGCTGTAGGAGGTGTACCCCAGATCCAATTCTACAGCAATGGTATGTACTGTCCAGTATACACCAAATTGTGGGAATTTCCCGATGGCGGCCGGGTATCTACCACCCATCTTGTCAATGGCCGGTTTGTCGTCATTGGCCCGCGCTTGCCACCGGTGCAGTATCGATCACCATCTCCACCTCCCGAGGTCATCAACAACGCTGCGAGCAAGACAGATGTGGAATACCGTGATGTGGGTGTACAGACGGAGACCGCAGGAATAATACCAAACCTGATGGGAATGTGGGGATACGATGAGGAATTGGGGGAGCTGGTAGAGGTTATCCCTGAAGGGCTAGCGGGATATCGTGAGTCTGAAGAACAAACCTTCTGCAGCCCTGTCCCTACCCTGGGTTCCCTCTCTCCAAACACCATACTGGACCAAAACATGTTGGCCCTGGCGCGGGACATGGACGAGCAGCTGAAGGAGGCAGATGATGAGGACGGACTCCTGGGATAACAGCCACCTGGGTTGGAAGGGCTACTGGTGATCGACAGTTGGGAGCGGGGATCGGGACCATCTTCACCAGATGACGACGTACTTGTCGTCACTGCCACGGGCGACGACGACTCCCTGCAAGGATACGACTAGCACGGCGAGGCAGCCTGAGACCTCAAGAAGGGGGTGTCAAAAAAGAGAGTTGAGATCCCAGGAGAGCTGCCTTAAATGAAGGAATACATGTTCGGTATGTGAATCAGGCTAAAGGGACATAAAGGGTATACTTATAGTTAAAAGGATGAAATCTAATAATTATTTTAAAGCAAGTGTGTATAACATAAGAATTATGAAGTGATCTAACAAATGTAAAACTGATAATAATAATGTATTTGTATCTGAGTAAAGTGAAGTCTGTGTGCGTGTGGAAAGAGCTGATGTAAGCAGGGTGGGGGCCTTAAAGGCTGAGATCATAACAGATGTTGGGGTGTTGTCCGAACACATACACGGGTGTAACCTGAAACACGCTCAAACATTGAGGAAGTGAAAACATCCACAGAGGGAAGTTAGGTGTGTCTAGCACACACACACACAGAAAGTTGGGTGTTGTTCGCAGCACACACACATAATCAATGATGTCATCTTAATCACATGCCGAGTGAGGGAGTGTTTGGGGAGGAGGGGGGAGAGAGAGCTCAAAGTGTGATAAAAAGAGAGACTTGCAAACAGCAAGACGGGATTCAACGCGGGAGCCACCCAAGTGCTCCACGGAGGAAACATTGGACCTCGACAGCCGCATCGGAGGACTTCGTCTCTGTTCACGGAAAGAAGACAACCGTTCCTGGACAAAGATTGAAAGACGGAGATTTTCCTCTCCCCCCTGTTTGACAACAGATGGACGCAGCCGCCCTGAAGACTTTGTACTGAGCCTGAGAGATCGCTGAAAGAACTTCGTTGGCCGTGCAGGAGGAGCCGAAGGCCAGGCCAGACCTTCGCTCCTAAAAACCCCAAAAGGACTTTTTATCACATCGTGAATCCAGCTCCACCGAGCCGCCTCGGCATCGAAAATTAATGAGTATAATCTAAGAAGAAATTGTAACCTGATCGAATCAAGTATAGTATTATTATTTTATGTGAGCTGTAGCTGTGCCCCTGCTAATATCCTGCAATAAATATCTAATCTGCATTTAAAGTAAATTTCTCAAGAGAATTCATTTGCTGAAGTAGTAGAAGTTCCTCGTGGCAGTAAAAGGTTAAATCTAATGTATGTTTAAACAAGAGTTCTTAATGGTTATCCTAGTGACCGGTCCACTTAAAACAGTCCCTTACGGTTTTAGTTGTAATCCTAGCCGTTAAAATCTAACCTGGCAATTCACCAAGAGCCCGGATCCAAAAGAGGAAAGCTGCCATAACTGACGTGACTAGGTAGAAGCACCCGGCCAGGGTGGCCCCTCGGCCGAGTGCACGTTACCAGTGGAAGCAGGGTAGACGTCAGGAGTAACGGTAGTTAGCAGAAGCCAGGCGAGTTTCCTCGACAGAACACCAGCTTGCCAATCTTTTAATAGAGAGCTGAGTCAGTAGGTAGCCCCAGTAAAAAAAACCCGGATCTAACACC
Organism: Anarhichas minor; assembly: GCF_050575085.1. Lineage (NCBI taxonomy): Eukaryota > Metazoa > Chordata > Actinopteri > Perciformes > Anarhichadidae > Anarhichas > Anarhichas minor. The sequence continues at coordinate 14,786,423 of NW_027466474.1, forward strand.
CGACAGTTAGGGGGGGGACGAGGGAGACAGTTAGGGGGGGGGGGGGGGGACGAGGGAGACAGTTAGGGGGGGGGGGGGACGAGGGAGACAGTTAGGGGGGGACGGACGAGGGAGACAGTTAGGGGGGGGACGGACGAGGGAGACAGTTAGGGGGGGGACGGACGAGGGAGACAGTTAGGGGGGGGACGGACGAGGGAGACAGCTAGGGGGGGGACAGCACCCGATGGCTAGGGGGGGACGAGGGAGACAGTTAGGGGGGGACGGCACTCGACGGCTAGGGGGGGACGAGGGAGGGACACGGGCACCTGACAGCTGCGGCCCAGCGGGAGCGGGGATTCGCTGCGGCCCAGCGGGAGTCTGGCCCTTCCTCTGCCTCTGTTTCCTTCGAGGTTTGGAAGGGATGTCCATTATATCACGGTCTGCCTTCTGGACACTCAGAGGTCCTCCAAAGGCCAGACGGGTTCCCATAAACTGTTGGTACCAGTCGGTGAGACGGCACTCCACCCCGTGGTCTGCTGAGTCCATACGTGGCCAGGTCATTCTGTCACGAGGCATGATAAGGACTCAAGCGCAGACAGTAGATGAGTGAAAAAGTCGTTTTATTCCACACCAAAAGGAAATAATTACCACACAACAGGGAGTCCAAGCACAAGAGACAAGGGGGGAAATCCAGAGGGAAAACGAGGCAGGGGCAGGCAGACGGGGAAACCGGGAACAGGACGAGACAAGCGGGCGGGTAGAACAAACAATGACCTGGCAGTGAGTGAGTGAAAGACAGGGGTTTAAATAGTGACTAGAACAGGTGAGGAGAGTTGTGCTGATGAGGGAGTGCTTGATTACTGATAAGGGACAGGTGAAGGGAGTTAGACTGGTGCTGAGGGAGTGGCTGAGTAGAAGAGTGAGGAGCTACAGAAATACACACACACACAACACATAAGGCAAAGCCCGATTGTGACAGTATTGAACACATCCACAAGTTTATTAAACTGCGGTCAAGTCAGCAGACACTCAGATCTCCGTGGTCAACTCAGCAGACACTTAAATTGTAGTGCACATATACGCTGAAACTTACGGTAAACGGCACAGATCGGGAGCGAGCGAAGAACTTTGCAAAGTTAGCGGAAAGATTAACGTGAGACAACTTCCGGTTTTCTACAGACGAACATCCGGTTTTCAGAATAAGATGGCAACAAAGTATACATATTGCATAATGAAATGAGATTAAATGAATTATATTCACAGTATAAAACATGCTACCTGCATCTCCTGAGTTAAAGGGAAAATACACCTAAATTGTGCGTAAAGTGTCTTTATTCTTTGATTTGAGGGTTGCTGGAAGTTAATAATACCTGACTGACGGTCAATTAAGATATTTTACTAAGCAAAAACTCTGAACTGAATTTGTATCTTCAAATGGCACATTTTTTAAATGTTTAAGGTGCTATAAAAATGTTTTTCTCAATAATTCCACACAACGACTAATGCATATATGTTCAGGACAAAAATGGGTAATATCACAATATTTAAGGTGCTACAAAAATATTTTTCTCAATAATTCCAGACAATGACTGACATGTATGTGTTGAGGACATCGTTGACTCCACCCATACTGAATATTAGACATTTTTACTGTACCAATTAAGAGATATTTCAAATTAAAACTCATACATTTGAATCGAGAAAATATCTAATAAATGGATATTTGAAGTGTAATAAAAACAGTTTTCTCAATAAGTCCAGACAATGACTGATATACATGTGTTGAGGACGTCGTTGACTCCACCCACACTGAAAATTAGACATTTTTACTGTCCCAATTAAGAGATATTTGAAATTAAAACTCATACATTTGAATCGAGAAAAAGTATAACAAATGAATATTTGAAGTGTAATAAAAAGTTTTTTCTCAATAAGTCCAGAAAATGACTGATACGTATGTGTTGAGGACGTCGTTGACTCCACCCACACTGAAAATTTGACATTTTTACTGTCCTAATTAGGAGATATTTCAAATTAAAACTCATACATTTGAACCGAGAAAGCGTATAACTGAATATTTGAGGTGCTATAAAAACTATTTTCTCAATAAGTCCAGACAATGACTGATATGTATGTGTTGAGGACGTCGTTGACTCCACCCACACTGAAAATTTGACATTTTTACTGTCCCAATTAAGAGATATTTCAAATTAAAACTCATACATTTGAACCGAGAAAAAGTATAATAAATGGATATTTGAAGTGTAATACAAAGTTTTTTCTCAATAAGTCCAGACAATGACTGATATACATCTGTTGAGGACGTCGTTGACTCCACCCACACTGAAAATTAGTGGTACATCCCAAGTCTCTTAAGTGCATCCCCGTTTCCCTCACTTGGGTCCTTTCCTTGCGTCTTAGTCCCTCCCACCAGGGATGCATGGAGGAAACCATGCGGAGAGAGGAACGAGGAAATATCTTTTAAGAGACATGAGACGTCCTTTCCTCAGTTGTGTCACGTGAAGCGACGTCTGTTTCTGATGACGGTGCTGATGATCACAGCTGGATCAGCTGTCAGTCGGCTTTAACAGCTGGAGAGACTTTTGATAAGTTTGTGTGTGTTCACATGATCACTGTACTTAATAGTAGTAACTAATAATCCTAATAACTAATAAAGACACACAGTAATCACCATTGTAGAGGTGTTTCTCTCTGTAGTCTGTTAACAAACTGTGTCCTGTGTTCTGTTTATAAGCACAGGATCCATTTCTACAGGCGGAATGCGATCGTCTTATTTATGAATTATTTGCGTCTGTACGTTTTGAAATTCAGATTGTGACCCAGAATATGATTATTGTTTCTCTTAAATGATAAAACTCATCAAACCCGACAATCAGGAATGAACAGCCTCACGTGACTGAATGAAATGATGATAAATGATGTAAAAAGTGATTCGTCTCTCCAGCTCTGTCTCTCTGTCTCTCTCTGTCTCTCTCTCTCTCTCTCTCTCTCTCTCTCTCTCTCTCTCTCTCTCTCTCTCTCTCTCTCTCTCTCTCTCTCTATATATATATATATATATATAAATAAGTGTTTCGTCTCTCCAGTTCTCCAGTGTTTCGTCTCTCCTGACTTTAGTTGTTTCCATAATAAAAGTTCAGATCATGAAAAGACAAATCTTTCTAATAAATGAAGAAAGTTGTTTGTGGTCCTTTTGTTGTTCAGACTACAATGAACATTTATTTAAACCAGATGTTGAATCAGAAAACGAATCAAATATAAATCTTGAGTTTAATCTGTGATCCTTCTTCACTGTTTACATGTTGAAAAAAATCTCATCAGTCCGATCGGCTGCAGCATCCAATCACATGACAGATGAACAATGAGGGGGCGTGTCGGCCGTTAAAAGACTTCCTGTAAATCTGTTCCCGTGGGTCCTCGCTCATGGCTCCTCAGAGATCCCTCCTCTCTCCTCGATCCTCGCTCCTCAGAGCTAAATAAGAGCTTTGGGACGGCCGTCAATATGGCAGCGCAGAACAACTTCCGGTTCAAGCGAGGATCAAGGAGCGAGGAAATGAGAATTAAGAGACTTGGGATGTACCCTTAGCCTGTCCCTGAGCAGGTTCAAGCTTATGGATGTGTTGCCATGGTGATTTTGCCGAACTTGCTTCGCGGAACCGAAAAGCCTGATCTACGTCATCTTATCCTGAAAAGTATCCGGCTAACTAAGTTAGCCACGTACGAGGAACGGGGCCCTGGAGCTCATGTGAAATAATACATTAAATACATAATAAAATAGAGGAGAGTAAAATAAAATATGTGGTTATTAATTAAAAATGATCAGAGGATGGAGATAATGCTAAATGTTACAGTAACTATTTTTCAATGGGTTACGCTACATTTCTTTAAAAAAATGGCTAAAAGATCATTTAATTATCTGTAACGACATGGGAGGAATTCACGTTTTTTCCCTCTTTTAGCAACATGGTGAATATTACTAAGAAACTCACTTTTAACATCAAATACACTTCCCTTGCATCACTTGATATTCACAAACCACAGTAACATGATAGAAAAGGCTTTACATGGAAATAACATTGTAGCTAACACACAACGAAACTAAACAGAACTGAGAAGCTAACGTTAGCTTACCGAAGCGTGTGAAGTGAAACTAATTAAGATTGTGCAGTGAAACAGTTTCTGTCACCTGATAACAGCTCGACTCAAAAAATGTAGTTACTCCGGTTTCTTAACTTTAGTGAAGCTCAACATTGTTACACTGAACAAACTACTTCTAGCTCAACACGGAGACTTGGAGGAACTCTCCAAGTGCACTGCATGACTTCCGGTTAATGTTAGTAAGGGATGCAGATGATAAACATCTGTGATGTGAATGGGTGAAACAAAAGATTTGACTAAGTTATCCATCTAATAACAGAAATGAAAGCAACAAGTTTAACTTAAGTCAGTATTTTAATTGTTTATAACTTAATTCATTTCTATTTTCACCTGTTTTGTTCAGCTGGTTTACAATTGCAATATTTGATAGAGGCTGTATAAATGTAAGAATGACTAAATAGCGTCGACTCAAATCTGTTAATTAGAGAAAACCTTCTATTTTCTATATTTTTCACCGCTCAGTGAATCGGCCTCCACAAAGCCCAGTGTATAAGTGCATGTTGATGGATCACCGTTACCTTCACTGTGAGCCCAACGGTGAGGATTTGTGCTTCACAGGTTACAAATCAACCCTAAGCAGGCAAAAGCACCATAAATCTTCAGCCTGTATTGCTTTGTCAGTTCATGTTGGAGCTCATTGTGAGGTTCAGGTGCCTTTAGGACAACTGAAGACTCCACACTCAGTCAAAGGGTTGGAATGGTGGATATTTAGAGGCTGCCAGGTCTCACTAAAGCACGCCATCATCACAGGTCCTTGGGTGTTTCAGCAGCAACGTATAGGGTAACAACCGTCAATTTGTATGCATTCCCAATCTGAACCGTTTGCAGGGTTTGTATAGTATACTTGCAGTATTACAGTGATGTGGAGACATTGGACCCTGGGAGAGGTCTCTAGTCCTTCACAGTTTTCATACAGACACACCAAGTGATGTGAGCTATGAAGTTGTCAAAGCCTCATATTAAAAAGGGCAGGTAGTACTGGCATCATCATATTGCCTCACATTAAAGGGAAACACAACACCCTGACCCAGAATTGATTTCTTGCTATTGTAATTATACTTGTCAGTGAAGTTAGCATCAGTACACACATGCACAACTGTCATCCTAATTTGGATTTCGGTCAAGTTAGTTTGGAGTTGGTCCATTGAAGTTAAATTTGACTTTCCTGGTAGGTTTATATCATTTTTAATGCTTGTTTTTAAATAAACCTTGTCAGAAGTCGTCTTGGATCTCTTTATTATGGTTTAATGTAATGTACCTCGGGTTTATCTATCATGGGCCGCAGGGAGGCCTTCATTCATCACATAACCACACAGAATCCTGAGTAATGTACTTTTGCCATTGCTCTCTGCACAACATAACCTAGCAAATTGTGTTTCCAAACTTCTACACATTAACCATAATATATCAGAAACACTACAAAACAAGTTACATCCGAAAAAAAGCCCTAAAATGCCTCTTTGACTGTCTCTACTAAAGCCCAATGTTGCCATCTTGTTGTATCACATTGCTCCTGATTTGGAGACATAAAATGAAAAATAAGTATCTACTTCAAGTCCTTAAGAAATCATTTCAAATAGGTAAATGGCATTCATTGTAAATGTAAGTGCCTTAATTGCATCATATTAAAGTAATCATAAAATGTATATATTTAATATATTTGATATATCATTTTAAAAACAAGACATTGTTGAATTATTTTGCCAAATACAGAATACATCTTTATTTACAAGGCATCTTCAATACACAGAATATATCTATAATCTAACACTGGATTATTCTTTGCTTCAAAATAATAAATACCCTACACACACTTATGTATATATCAATACAATGAATTCAAATGTATGTCAGGTAAATACATGATGGTGTGGTTCTCAAACCTAACAGCAGATGGCACATGAGAGCAGGAACATTTGACATGTCATTTCACCAAGCAAGTCAACAAAGACATTGTGTAAATATAGGTAAACAAAAATAAAAGCTTGCATTCATTTACTGGACTGCACTTGTTTTCACATCCCCCTTGCATGTGGGTATGTGTACACTCAGAGTTACAGAAGTGCAGAAGCAAAAGAGCCATAGCTGAGCATCACATTTAATACTTTGGTGTTTGCATGGTTGCCTTTATTGCAGATGAGTATTGTGAGCCTCTGAAATCCTCAGAACAGGGGAGCTGAAGTTGGACGAGCAGGGAACCGAGTTCTGGGTTCTCAGATAACTAATCTTCTTGCCGCTGCCCCCTCCTGATCCCTGTTCCAGACTGGCCTCCAGTGAGTCTGGCCCCCGAGGCTGGCTGCTGCCGGGATGCGGCGGAGGCACCAGGCCGTGCAGGAGGTCGGAGTTACATCGAGCCAAGTTGTCAGTCAGATGCTGCATGTACACCTCCTCCAGCTGCTTCTCCAGCAGCCCATTCAGCAGCGAGTTAGACATAGGCTCCAGCCCAGACTCGGGCACATCCAAGCTGATGTTCACACTGGGCCCCATAACCAGATAACCCTGGTCTGGTATGGACGAGACGGGCTCGCCTTGTGGCCCCTGTTGGGCTGCACATTCTGTCTGACGGTAGGCTTCAGGGCCAGCAGAGTAAAGAGCGTGCTGGGGGATGGTGGCCACCTGCACGTCTGGATACTGTTCCAGGAGGCTGCAGTTGTCCAAGAAAACCATAAAGTCAGGGTCCAGGGTGAGGACCGGTAGACACCCAGGGATTAAGAGGCCTACGGGGCCTTCAGGCACCACTTTCAGTCCCTGGCATTGGGCGGGGTCTAGTTCCACCTGGTTTGGACCTGATAAGCGAAAGTAAACTGCTAATTTAGAATGTTGCGTTGCTATTTGGCACGAAAGCATGAGAGAGATCATATCTGACAAAGGAAGAACATGTTAGCAAAAGGGAAGCAGACTAACTAGACCGTGCAAAGTTACCGTTAGTACCCGTTTGGAAAGTTAAACATCAGATGGTTTGCATATTTTTTTATGAGGCTGTTTACCTGCTTTGGCTGAATCTGTCTGTAGGTCTGTAGAGTTCGGGTCGGAGAGATGGCAGTTGAACTGATCCGCACAACGAGCATGTTCCTGCAATCTCTCGAGGTTGGAAGCAGTGGCAAACTTTCTCTCCTCCCTGTAACACAGCACTCTGAGAAAACCTTCGGCCAACATGGCACAGAACAACTGTCTTCTTCTTTTCTGTCTCTTTTTTCACCCGACGTTGCTCCGTATGATTCTCGCTCTTGAGTGCAAATGGCACAGTGTCGTTGTGTATGTTAAGATGTTAAGTTCTACTAACTTGTTTCACTTCTGCAATTGAAAACTGGCCCCTCCACCCATAACACTTACTTCCTTTATTAAACTGCAAATGAAAATCACAGTTTGGAGAAAAGAGAACAGGACATTTATACAAAAGGCTGAAAAAAACGTATGTAAAAATACCAACACAACATCTAAAAATACTGCGTTATAAGTAAAGGTCCTGCGTTAAAGTTCCTACTTAAATATAAGTACATTGGTATTGTCGAAGGCATTTAAAGTAGCAAAAGTAAAGGCCCCTGTGACTGATATATTATGATCACATTATATTGTTTATACTGATGCAGTGTGTACATTAGCAGGTTAAGTTGGAGCTACTTTATGTACAGTAAGGTAGCTCAACCTAGGGGGCGGGGCCCTCTCCGAAGGGTCAAAAGATAAATCTGAGGGGTCCTGAGATGATTAATGGGGTAGGGAGAGAAGAAAAAGATGTTACGCTACACAAAGAAAGCACATACCTTGGCTTTTTTTGTAAGATATTACAGTTTACATGAAACCAGCTGAGCAGTCTGGAGGGGAAATCCCGTTTTGGTGGAACAAAACAACAAGAGGCCTCCACCAGACCTCGCTGTTTGTAGAGGGTTATAAGTGAAAAACATCAGGAACCACTCATTTAATCATCAATACATTAGAGTACTCATGTGTGTGCATCCAAAAGACCTCAGTGGGATACAAAAAAAATCAATACAAGAAGTAGAGCAATACACTAGAGTCACAGCTCTTATTAATTTCATGAGCAATGTGTTGATCAACTAGTCTTCCTCTTTCAAAGATCTTGCTGAAAGTAGACGTGACAAATGGAGCTGTGATTCAGTGTGCAGCTGCTTTTTGTATTGCAATGTTATTCTTTATAAACGTATAAGCTTATCGTGTTATCTTATGTAAAATCTAGATCTGAAAAGTTGAAGCTGTCACAAAAATGTAATGAAGTAAAAACTATTTCACTGAAATGTGGGGGAGTAAAAATATCATAATTTGGAAATACTAAAGAAGTGTACAAAGGTCTAAAGACTGCTGAGCGGGTGGATGATATTCTGCGGAATAGCTGGCAAACCAGCAACTCAATGAGTGATGACAAATCCTGCTTTCTCTTTCACAATGTTAACACTTTTAAGACAATGAAGTCACAAACACCAACTGTAAATTCATTAATCGTACATAAAATATGTTACAAGAAGGCGGATTTGTTCGACTTTGTCACTTATTTAAGTCATACTGCACTACTACCTCTGTTCCATTGCCATTCTTGTTTATAGGTTTATGTTCATATATATATATATATCCTTTTTTGGATATATGTTTATACTTATATTGTACATATTGTTAAATGTTTATACCTACATCTGTTGTTTTTTTGCTGCCCTTTTTTATTTTATATATATATATTTTTTTTTCTTTTCTTGTTTATTGTAAATTTGTGTTTGTACATCGAGAGCGAAGTGGAAACCGGAGTCAAATTCCATGTATGCGTACGCATACATGGCCAATAAAGCTGATTCTGATTCTGATTATTTCACGAAAACCACCAAGGAGTACTGAGAGTCAGGGGTTTTATTTGCAGTCTTATTTTTATTTAGAAGATTGTGTAACACCGGGATTACCAACACAATATGAAACAGGATGCCGATGGTGAAACCAAACAGCGATCCAACTCCCCTGAAAACACAAACGGCAAATAAAAAAAAAACAACAACTCAATTTCACATCCCTCTGTGTATGCAGACTTGTAATTTTGGCATGTGTGTTATTATTTTAAAACATACATCATCTCGTAGAAAAAAGTTTGCTATTAAAACAGCATTAAGACCGTGGAGAGTAAATAAAAACAGGGAATGGGATTGTGGTAGATCACTTTTACAGAAGGTGCTGCAGGTTTTTGGCGATGACGTAATGGGCAGGAGCAAAAACGTGTTTCCAGGATTCGACAGATGAGACTTGTTCTAATTGAACCCGTCGAGTGAAATGAATGAGGACGATGTATTATGGATGACGTCCTGTTGGCCAAATGATGAATCTGTGGAACAACTTTCAACATGCGTACATTTAGTGGTGTCTGACTTTGTGTTCTCAAAAAGGAAGCTACGCGTTCATGCTTATGGTTGATTGACATGTCGTTAGGCCAATAGGCTTAGCGGGCTGAAGTTAATGAGAGGAAGCAGAGCTGTTTGTAGATACCCATAATGCACTGCTTCAGCACCTCCTTTCACGACAGCTGACAAGGCACAGCTGAACACAGACTAATAGAAAAAAGTAAATCACATATTTATAAGCCGAGTGAAATGTTGCTTGTTTTCATCCTGGATCAGTTCTTGGTCTTCCTGGGTTCAGGTATGGGTTCAGGTCTCAGGTAGAAAACGCCGTAAAGCTGCTACTGCTGTGCTTTCTTCGCCAGAGCCTCGGCCTCCTGCAGAGAGACATGCAGGGGGAGAGAGGAGGAGAAGAGGGAGAGAGTGCTGTAATAAAATGGAGGATAATGGTTTATACATCTCCTGCCACGGAAAACCCCTCTGTTACTATGGTAACTGGCACACCTCCCTGCAGCTCCTGTTGTGGCACAGAGGAGGCGCCAGTGTGCAGGAGAGCGAGAGGAGAAGGAGAAGGAGGCCTGCTTGGGTGTAAGGATATCAGGAACAGATGTATTATCTAATGTGTGTGTGTTTTCTGCATGGACAGCACACTGTGAGGGTAAATATATATTTAGGCTCATAAGCCGGTGTTACGGGAAAATATGGCAGCAGGAATGCAGTTCAATGAAGGGACAGACGACAGCGTGTTCGCCAGCTTATACCTTGGAGCCGGGGGGAGCGGTCAGACCCAGGAACGCATACACAGCGTTGTCCTCTCTGGCATCGAAGAAGGCCTCGTAGTTCTGAGGAAGAGGAAGACACGGAGAGGACTTTAGATGCAGATTGATCAACTCCAACCTGAGGAATGATAATGTGAAACAGGCTTTGGATCAGCACCCGAGGGCGACCGTCTGAATTAGCCGTTGTTAGGGTGGAGTTATTTGTCCAGGGAAAGGCCTCGGTAGTCAGATCTGATAGAAGGGCATTGTGTTTGTAACCCACAAGCAAACACATTCGCCCGTTTAACTGTTGAGTTGCCTGCAGTCGCTCTCATTCTTGATCCCTCGCTCCTTCTCATTCCTTTGTTTTCACTCCTTTTTGCTCCCACACACACACACACACACACACACACACACACACACACACACAAACAGATTCTTGTAAAGAGGCCGTACAGCTGCGAGTATCCTGGTAAATGCTGTTGTCTTTGTCTGTGACATTCAATACAGCCCATCCCGCTTTTGCAGCTTCGCTTCCTGCCATCCGTTAGCCGCACAGCATGACTGAAGGCGTCTGATGGGAGTAAATTAGCATCTGCTAGGAGAGATGATGGCGTTTAAAGGAATAAACAGTTTGACATTTTGAGAAAAAAACAGCTTATTGACTTTCGAGCGAGAGTTAGATGAGATGATCGATACCAGTCTTATCCGTTAAATATGAAGCCGGAGCGAGGTGACGGTTTGTGCTTCACCACAGAGTTAAGCAACAAAGAGCGGGAAGCTGGGGAGAAACAGCTCCCCTGGCTTCGTCCAAAGGTAAAGAAATCTGCCTCCCAGCTCATTAAATAACACTACTGAAAAAGTTGCGGTATATCGAGGGGTTATGTGCGTATAAGTTGTCGCTTTTTCACTTTTGAATATTGTGCAGATATGGTGTGTGCTTCAGTCGGATGTTGTTACTTTTGTACAGAGCCAGGCTAGCTGTTTCTCTCCATTTCCAGTCATTATGCTAAGCTAAGCTTCATATTCAATAGACGGATATCATTGTGATATTGATCTTCGGCTGCTTAAGTGCTGAACCATTCCTTTAAATACTGTAAAGACTTATGCCAGACTAAGTTTAAGGTAGATACATTCCAAGTCATGAATGTGATACTATTAGAAATGTAAAGCAGACATTTCTTTGCCACTTGGGGCAGCGGGACAATCTAACGTTGACACATTGTCACCTTATAGCTAATGTGTTTGTTTCTTTTTCACTCAATTTAGCAGACATAGAGCAACGATATCATTCTGATTCTGTCCACCTGTCAGTAAATCCAGCATCCATTCTCCTTTCAGCTCTGTTTAAGTCTCCACCAACTAAGATTAGATACAGTGTACAGTGGATTCATCAGAATCTGTATTCAAACCCCACCATCGTGATGATGATGATGATGATGATGAGATGAGCTGCAGCTCTGTGTGTGACCCATCAGAGTGGTAGTGTATGTTCATCATGTGCCTCACCCCGCAATATTTGCTTTCGTTGAATATCTGTGGGGGCAGAGGGTTCCCCGTGGTCGGCCTGGCCTCCTCCGGGACATTCTCTCTCATCCACATCCTGTTGCCCTCGTTGGCCGCGATGTCGCACTCCTCGAACGCGATCTTATTGGCCGCCAGGAAGCCCATCACATCCTGCTGCTGCTTTTTAATCTGCGTGCGACAGAGAGAGAGAGGAAGTTGTCAGTTAAGACGTGTGTTAACTTTCAGCACTTATGAGGAAACATAAGGGCCTCGGTTCATCAGTCTGCTGCGAGAACGAGGACACTTCTTCTCTGCTGCGAGACATAACACCACAGTTACTACGTTACCGCTCGTTTGCTGACAAAGAGTGAAACGATGCAATGAGAGGGTGAACTCGGGCAAGGCTAAGCAGGGACGGATTGTGTTTTATCTACGAGAAAGCGAGGAGGACGTCAACTCCCATCGTCCTCCGCACTTAATTGTTTTAAACGGGGCCATTTCAAAAGCATGTGTGACACTTTGCATACTTTTAAATTTGACAAAATGTCAAAGCCTATCTATTTATACAATAAAGTGAGCATGTTTCCCCACACAGGGAGACAGTGTTTGGCAGTCGCGGGAGATGCTGTCTTTCTCACTATCTGGGATTTTCATGCCGATGTGATTGATTTTAAACGACTCCCCGTTCTCACAAAAGGCCGTTCTGTCGCATTTGGCACGGCACCATATTTAACACTTGTCATACCTATGACTCTTCTAAAAATAGTCCATTCTGCTTCATGCAAAACCCACAAGCTTGCCATCTAAGAGGAAGCAGATAACCAACGCTACGACACCAGCAGGAAAGAGAAATGTATCGAGAACGACACCCTGTGGGATCTCGCCTCTTTTCAAAAGTGCACTGGCAACTGTGCTAGCTGCTCTGTTGCACACCGCGAGGTGATAAAGAAGCGACAGAAAGGATAGAAATGTGCTGTTCCTGCTTCTGCCTCCATCTATATGGATGTGTGTGTGGTTTTAGTGTATGAAATTGTGGTCCAATGAGGGCTCAGTGGGTGTGTGTGTGAGAGGGAAGATGGCCCTACAAGGCCAGACGGAAACAAGAGCTCCACTGGGACTCGAGAGGAGGTAACTGGTCAAACACGAGCCAAATAAGGCCTGCTGCAAGGAGACACACACATCCAGCCTCAGCTGCACACACACACACACACACACACACACCTAAAATCAAACTAAGCCAACTTCATGGTAAAAGCACTACAAGGTTCTGTGCATGGTAATCTATTCATCGTCTGGCTGTCAGTACCGACACCTCCCAGCTTCATGGTGTTCAGACGAGACAGGTGGATTATTTGTCTTCCAGCCATCTGCTGAAACAACACTGAGGCATGGAAATGAGGGCGCTGACAACGCTGGTGCAGTTTGAACCATTTAATGGCAGTTGCACTCCCGAGGCCAAAGTCCTAAAACCAGCTCTTTGCCCACCTGCTCTAGAAACCAGCGCGGGAAGAGGCAACGGAGTGGAACGCCATGAGCTCTGCCTCTCTGTGACTCGCTCTGCCTCTGAGCACATGACAATCCTCCGTCTGGTGGAAGAACCTGCCCAGCCGGCTCTTTCTCCTTTTTGACTTACATTGGCATAGTAGACACTTTAAATAAGTAAACTAACTTTATCCTAAGTTGCTAAAATGACGAGTTGAGCACAAGGATCTACTTTCTCCTCTTTTCTCCTTTCCCTTGGTGCACTCTGGCCATCACCCAAGAAGCCCACATTGTGATGTTGCCAAGTGAAATTAATTTGTAGGGCAGACTGGCCTCATGCCATCTGCCCCTAACTCTAATGTGCACAGTGAGAGTTCCCCGCTTTGCCCCTTTTAGTCATTAGTGGGGCTCCTGGTGATTTAAAACAGGAAGAAAACAGGCGGGCCCTGCCTTTGGGTGTGGTAATAAACAACTGCTCTTATCCTGTTGCCCTATCACTCCTTATCTGTCTCTCTGAAATGATAGAGGCTTATTCCTCATAGGATAGACAAGAGAGCGAGTCTGTGTCAGACCTGCAGACAATCAACAGGCAGGGCCGAAGTCTTGGTTATATGCAAATATAAACTGCCATTAAGACAAACAAAATGCAAAAGCGGTTGAGAAGTTGTCTCTGTGTCGTTTCTTTTGTCTAGACGTGGATGTAGGCGGTAACTCTTCCGTGTTTCTAGCATGCTAGCACCATGACTCGCTACACTACTTTGGTCCAGACTGAAATATCTTATGTATATATTGTCATGGAATATAGAACAGACATTCATGGTCCACAGAGGATGAATCCTACTGGGTTTAGTGTTTCCATGACATTTCTTCTAGCACCACCATGAGGCAGACGGAAATATATAATATAAAAAAACTATTGGATGGGTTACACTAAAGTTGTGTACAGACGTTCATGATCCCCAGAGGAGGAATCCTGATAGCGTCACTTATCCTGTGAAATATCTCTACATTCGCTGTACACGATGGAACTGTCACAACCTGGGCGACTACTGGTCTGTTCTTTGGTTTATGACCAAATACCTCCAAAACATATCCCCATCAGCCTCGGTTGAATTTTGCATTTAGAGACATGAGCAATACACCTGTCATGACATAGTCGCATGCATCCCCTGGCGATGCTAAGGTATACGCGTCTTTTAGCTTCAGAAGCTCTCACGGACATCGATGGATAGCGAGCTGTCAGACATGAGTCAGTGTGTCCACAAAAGTCTGAGCTGAGCAAAACTGCATTTGGGTATACATCTAACAATAGAAGTGGTATTTACTATTGAAAATTCAGAGTCCAGAGCTAATCAATCCCTGAAAAAAAAACAAAGCAGGACTCAACAGCTGCCAGACAACGACAGACATTGATTGGAAGCCCTGTATCTAGAAACACAGGCTTGGATCAATGCGATGGAGACTGATTCAATCAGTTATGTCGACTCGGGGCTGGGGGTCAATTCGTGTGCGATGCACTCACACGGAAAGGAACAGACAAGATGGTTGTCAAGCATTCTTCACAGAGAAGACTAAATGACATGTCTAATGGCTCGGGAGTCCAACGTTTGAACGCAGACAAAATCCACTGCCTGGGCTCAAGGAAACTGTGTGTTTGTTAGGGATAAAGGTCTTGATTAGATCACGATTGGACGCTCAGTGGAATTCCAGCAGCAACAGTAGCCTCCACCCAATCTTGAGCTCAGTCAGCATTACAACATCGTTACGGAAAAGAGCCCGACACTGCTGCTCTTGGCTGGGTTCCCTCGCTGCAGCCTGAAGGTGGAACAACAGCGGAAAAGGCCAGAAAACAACCTTTTTTTACGCTGACTAACTCGCTGCAGCAGCCGTCCAACTCAAGCCAGACCTTCAGGTCTTCATGCCAAACCTACGGAGGAAGACGAGCAGGGAATCTGAAGCAGGGAGCAGAAGAGTTGGCCGTGAACCATGCTGCACAAACCAGAAAACAAACCAAGCTCCAACGTGTTACTGACGCTTGGTACATTTATAGTGGCAATGAGGGAATTGTATAATAGTGTGGCTGCAGTGCATGAAGGGAAATGGGGCAGTAAATGTGCTTTGCTGTTGGCTGATGTTTTTGGCTCTTTCCACAGTTTCAGTTGGTGCTCTGCACGCTAGATCCACCGCTACAGGTGTGTATTTACATGTGTGAATTCAATAAGTAAATACTGCTAGTTTGTTATTCAAATGTGGCCTCGCTGTGACCAAAAGGAGCAGGTCAAACGAGAACAAGTGGTACTATTCTCTCAAATATACTGCATGTACAAACATCCCATCCCAACATGAGGTTATTGGTACGTAGCATGACTTCATCCTTTGCAAAGCCACTGGCCACAACAATAGAAGTCTCTCTGGAGGATTGGCAGCACCGTGCTTCAGGTGACTCAAACATGCTGCTTCTCATTACTGGGTGGCAAGACAATGATGTCAGCCCGCATTCAGTCTGCAGGCATACCAGCCTCCACAAGGGAATAGCAGAGGTCAGGGGTCAGGGGAGAGCTAAGCCGGCAATAAGTGCTTTGCTCAGGGACACTCATCCACACTAACTGTGGCAATAAGCAGACCTGAATCAATCCTTTTTTCTAAGTTATTATTTTCCTTTATTCCTGTCAGAAAGGTGTCGATTTCACACATTGATGAGATGCAAACTGTAGTTCATGGCCTTTTGCTAAATAACATTAAATTATAAAAAGGTGTTTATGTTATATTTATCCTCAAAACAGCAGCTTCAAAGCTCCACAAAGAGAGCGTTCTTTCCCAGGACTATTACATTGGGCTGCAATAAGTAGACGCTGGTATGTGGAAGCCAATGGACACACACATTAAATCTTTCATGCAGATGAGGGACGCCGCCTGAGTTCTTCATTGTCTTTTTTCATTTCCATAACGCACTCTATTCCCTATCTGACCTTTGAGGTTGTTCAGTCCATTAAACCTTAAAGCACGTGGTTCTTCAGATGTCTACACAGAACCATTGATGTATAACTTTTGGCTGGTGTAAGGATCAGATTCTGCATGAAATCAATTTGCATTAATATCTATAAATATGCACTGAACAGAACTTTACGTCTGTAGGAAATACACTTGTCTGAATAATGCTGACTGATGTAGCTCGTCCAGCGCTGAATCTGATACATCCCTCCGGCTGATTTTACAGCCTCTCTCTCTGTTTGACCTGCAATCGTTTCCTCAGTGGAGCAAAAGCTTTCAAATAAAATATATATATACATATATATATATATATATATACACTCCTACTAGTCTCTGTGTTTTGGCTGTGGCTCCACTCACATCACATGCTGAACTAGACTGGTGTGATTCATGCAGCAGCAGACGCTGCCGGATGGAGGAATGCAATAACATTGTTTTGTAGTTACCGATGCAATCGAACTGCAGAGCGGAGTCTTTCACCCACAGCTCAGTCACTCAGCAGCTCTTCACTACATTTGTGTTCCGTTAAAGGCAGACGTTGCATAGAGAGATTGCAACACCAATAGTGTATAAATCAGACGTGGAGTCTCCGTTAATGTGACGGCACCTCCCGAGTCTAAATGAATCCAGAGAAGTTGGTTAGCATAGCAAAGATGAAAGCAGACATAAATGTGTTTATGGCACTTTGCTTCAGTCAGCGACACTGTTGTTTTTCTTCCAGCTCCAACAGGAGACGTAGACCCGGAGACAAAGAGTCCGTGCGCCACTTAGGAGGACATAAGCTCGTCCACCTGTTCAAGCAGACTCTACTAAAGGCAGATCGATGACAGGTAATGCATCTTTCCCAGACAGGCTCCAGCACAGCTGGCTCTGCACTCAGACCGCTCTATGGCTGTACAGGAAGCTGCCGTCCTGTAAGAGCTGTCCTGCTGAAATACAAAAGGGAAATGTGCTTCTGCCTCCGTGTGTGAGCTGTGAAGACATGCTGATCAATGAGCAGAAATCATCCTAAATGTGTTAAGGGTCTTTAATTTAAGTAACTTTGGTAAGGGGTTCTGATTCAAAGGCTGTTGTATCTGCACCATCTCCATCACAATGCACTTTCAATTTTGCACCGTGAAATGTTTTTTTAGTGACATCCAGGACTGAGACAAGCAGTAATGTCAGCGATTACGTTGAGACGCATGCAGCAGCTGGAAGCAAACTATATTTGATGAGCCGGAATTGAAGCTTTAGTGCACTTCGGCTAGTAAACGGTGAAATTCCCACAAATCAAGACCACCAATAATTCCTAAACAGAGCACAAGTGTTCCTGGGCTGCAGCTGCAGGTCTGAAAAAAAGGGGCCCCGGAGAATTGCATCATCACCATCATTCCTCTCCACTGTGGAGCAAGAAGGACTCCGGTGGTCCTCTGGGCTGCAGGACAGTGACGGGACTCGAGACCCCTGTCAGACACTCCTGCCTATCCTGGCACCAGGTACCTGAACAGGGCCTTTTTATATACATTTTATTTATTTGTTGCTGCACCCTTTCGTGTTTGTCAGCCTGGTTTCAGCTGCACAAACACTGAGCTGTGAGTTCAGGAAACCCTGTGACAAACCACAGCTGAGAGGCGCGGCGCTCAGTTAGCACCCTTTAAAACTTCCTCTCCGTCTCTTAAAAGCGCGTGAAAAGTTAAAGAGGGTCACTGACAGACTCCGTGCGCGTCTTGAGGAGGATAGAGCAGCGTGTTTATTCATGAGTCAGCATGTTTATTGAGGATGGACATCAGTTAGTGAGTTCAATGAAAGTTCAGCTTGCATTTAGTTTTTAGTTTGTATTGTCTAGCAGGCGATGCTGCGGATGATTCCAGCTAAAAACACCACATGTACACGTTATTTTTTTGTATCACTTACCGAAGTGGATCCGGAGGACGATGCTATGTAGACTTTGATCACCATGTTAAATCCCTGGTGCTGACACGAGTCCGGTACGCAGCGGTTGGTCGACCTGCTTCTTGCAGACTCTTTTGCAGGTCGGATCGCTCGGCAGCGGGACGAGAAGCAACAACGGGGAACTTCTCTCCGTCTACTCTCTCTCTGTCTACTCTCTCTCTCTCTCTCTGTCTACTCTCTCTCTCTCTCTCTCTCTCTCTCTCTCGCTCTCGGCTGACACGCTTGTGCGTCTGTTGAAAGCAGCGCAGACTATCTGCGCAAATGCTCCTGCTCTCGGCACTGGATGGAGGTTTTACATTCCTCCTCCGCCTCTGTGCTCTGCCTCCCCCGCCCCTTCCCTGTCCCCCTCCCTCTCTCTCTGTGTAGAGCACACACACACACACGGAGACACGGTTCACGCGCGCACAGAGGGGGCCATGGGGCCTATTATGATGGCAAGACAACAGGGTGGTATTGTCTGAATATTTTCAGCATCGACCCCCATTGTCTGCAAGCCAGCGATTTGATATTGTCCCCTTTTTTTAACAGTGCACGCGTGCACCGTTGCATGCGTTCTTCTTAATTATGGTAATTTAATGTTAGGTGATTAAAAACAATAATACAAAAATCCGCTGTGATTTTGAACACTTCTGGGCGCTTTTGTATAACAAGCAGCTCGGCCTCGTTCTTTAAGCGCCGTCTCGTGCAGCCGACACCATTAGACGGGCTCTGTGGGCCCCCTGCAGGCGTCTGGGGCAGACGACGCAAGGCTGCTCTGAAATTAATTTAGGAAAACCGACTGACAAAAAAAAAAAAAATATGTCGGAGACGAGTGGGCGCCATATTGGACTCAAACACGAAGTGAATTTATGGTGAATTTTCTCCTCGCTGGCCGCCTCCGACGTGAGCCCGAGGTTGTCAGACGAGTCAGCGGGGATGAGTGGCTCTACACTTGGGGGCATGTTGTCGGGCCCTCCGCGGGGCCTTGTAGAGCGGCGCGTGCAGGGGTGTTTCGGCCGTGCGGGCCTCTTTATTTTTTGCTCTCACTGTAACGCGCTCGCAACGAGGGCAACATGTCCTCGAGCGCAGCCCCTCTCGCTCTCGCAGGCTTTCCTCCCATCTCTCTCTCCCTGCAGAAGGGGGAAGAAGCCATTCGCACAGACCTCAGATCATCACCGGCTCCAAAAAATTCCAAGTGTTCTGCAGCCCCGAATGGCGTCACCCGATTGGCCGGGAGCCTATCAATCATGCCTTTAGCCGCACCCCTCCCCCCATTCAACCACTCGCCTCTCTGTTCCAGTGTGTTTACTACACTGCCGAGCATAAGGGAGACGCTCGTCTTCACATGCACTGAACCCACTGAGAAAAACTGTTTTTAGTTGTATTTGTAAGAACACCTCCAAGAGATCAACATGCCCAAAAGAAAGGTACGTATTCTCAATGATCCAAATAGTTTGAGGAGGATATCGGCTATGTATGCATTGCAAAACGATTGTGAAGACATCCCTCTGAGACATTACTTAATTATAACGTAATGTATAACCGTAATATATCGCTGGTAATTTTTGCCTATTTTCTAGATATAATGTACATTTTTTATGCGTTAGAATGAATATTTTCCCGCTCGGACACGGCCTTTAAATCGCGTTTTCTTGCGCGAGCCGCTGTCCTTTGGGGAGCCAGAAGTCTCTCTCGGTCTCCATGCAGTTAAAGCACAAGCAGCAGCCATGCTTTGCAGCTCTTGTCCACCTTCGTCGCCGACCCTACCGAGAACAAGCGCTCCGTTTATCGCGAGTTCGACACCAAACCGGCGAAAAGTGCCACCAGAAAATGCTTTAGTGCCCCTACTTTGCATTTTGGCCGCAAAAGCGAGCACTCACCGTCTCGTTTCGATAAAATTGTATATTTTCTCTCTTTGTTCGCGGTCCCGAACGGCTGCGGTGGCGCGGCTCTGCCGCCGGGTGGCGCGCGTGAGCGGCAGCAGGTCCCTCCCCCTTCTCAGAGACTCCCGCGCCAGCTTTCAAATCTGAGCTTCATGCAGTGAATGAGAGAAAGAGATGGGGGAGAGAAAGGGAATAACAGGGCCTGGGCCCTCAAAATATGGCTCCAGAGGCCCGCACGGCTG
Source organism: Anarhichas minor (assembly GCF_050575085.1). Taxonomy (NCBI): domain Eukaryota; kingdom Metazoa; phylum Chordata; class Actinopteri; order Perciformes; family Anarhichadidae; genus Anarhichas; species Anarhichas minor. Next base: position 14,806,684 of record NW_027466474.1, read on the forward strand.
AGCCCTCTTAGCCCATGACTGAAACCGTGCATTACCACGACATTCCTGGGCTGGGAGCCTTTAAAATGACCTGTATGTGACATAAAATTTAGTTTTGGCACGAAAGCAAAAAGTTTTTTCAACAGGTTTATAATTAGTCATAATATGCGCCTGAAGCAATTAACAACTGTTTCTTGTTCGTACAAACACCATTTAAACTCTCAGTAGTGCTATTTGATTTCCCCCCCCCATTTTAACCGTTTGTTTTTGTGTTTTTCAGACAGCAGTAACGGCTGGAGGAGAAAGGGAGGAGGTAAGAGGGTGCACGTTAAGAAACACCACATACATGTGATTAAAACTGAATTGTCATCAGTACGTGGGACCCGCGAGGGCATTATCAATAAACATAAGAGCTATTATTGAATTCTAATGTGTGTTTCCTGAATGTAGCCAAAATCCAGATAAAAGCCCCGTGATAACGGTCTTTGTTCTGTTTCAGCCCCAGAGGAGATCAGCTCGGTTATCATTGGTAAGAAGACACACGCAGAAACTCGGCCAAGTCATTTACATTTACACATTCAGTCAAAAAACTTGTAAATCATGGTAGAACGCTTAAAAGTAGTTGCACACACGTGTCACCAATTAAATAAAGCAATATTTTCCCTTTAGAGAAGGAGAACAGGTATATAAACAGGGTTTCTTCTTATGAAGTACTTCAATTTAATTCCTAGCAATACCAAACTTCAAAACATGTCATTTTTACATTACGAAGCTTAAGAATTAGTTTAGGCAATTCAAGTCTTTAATTAAGTAGTAATTAAGTCATCAGCAGTACTATAAAGATAATATTATGTCTTTATTATTCAAATAAAACATGTTTTAGAAAGGTTTTTGCTATTAAAAAGTACAGAGCTGGTACAATACATATGAAATACCAATAGTGGGCATAATAGAGTGCTTCAGAATTATTACCGTTCAGTATGTTAATATTATATAATAACTTTAATTAACCCAGCTAGGGGTGCAAATAGTTGTTATAACCACTCAGACAATGTCTGTATTAAAGAAGTTTAATAGTTGGGAACATTTAGAGTTGCATTCACCGTCTTTTAAAAACTCTCCCAGTATCGTCAAACTAGTGAAGAACGCAGTAATCCAGGTGTAGCTGTTTCTCAGTCTCTCCCTTTTCCCACTCCGTCACAGAAGCCGGCCCTGCCTAAGCCGGAACCAAAGGCCAAAAAGGCGGCAAAGGTAAGAGACGCTAAACCCCGATTCTGAATCGACGCGCGTCCCAGAGCTAGAGGCGTCCAGTCCGCTAACAGCCTCTTCTTGTGGCCCCCGCAGAAAGAAAAGGCCGTGAACGACAAGAAGGAGGACAAGAAGACCAAGAAGGCGAAGGAGAACGCAGAGGCGGAGGCCAACGAGGAAAACCACTCTGAGAACGGAGACGCCAAGACCAACGAGGTGGGTGGACTCACACGCGATGCCGGTGGTTTCAGGCGCACGCAAAGCGGCAACCACTCAAAAGTTTTTGACCTTGACCTTTCTGCTCTGTCCCACAGGTGGAGGCAGCCCCCGAGGAGGCCAAGGAGGAGGCCAAGTCCGAGTAGCACCACTGCCCAAGCTTCCTCCTCTGCGACCCCCCCCCCCCCCCCGCCCCGCCCCTGAACCCCCAGCCAGCCAACCAGCCCCCCTCCAAGTCTCTCACATGGTTTCCCTCCAAGGCGTATTGTTAACAGAGGAATATTTTTATCAATGATTTTATAAGTATCCGTACAGATTTTTAGCACAAAAAGCAAAGCTGATTATGCAGTGGTCATATCAAGTGTCTGCAAGCAAGATGAACACACTAAAATCTTTTTTAAATGGCATTTCATGATTGTTGAAGGCTTGTTTGGTGTAGAAAGTGCGTCCCCCTCCCCACACCCCCGCCGGATTGGCTATGTCGTGAGTTGTGTATTCCTGTGTTTTTCCTCCTCGCCCCCATCTTTTCCCCTCCTCTCCCTCTTCTTCCTCCACAGATTAGACCTTCCTCCCCCCCCTACAGTTCAGCCTTTATCCATGTTATATTAACGGTTCAGCCATGTTAATGTGGGTGATTCTTTTAGACCTCTAAATGTGCAGTGAGTTCCCTTTTTGCTTCTGTCTCTTTTGTTTTGTTTTTGTTTTTTGTGTTCCATTGAACTCGTGTTTAAAAAAAAAAAAGAAGAAAAAAAAAAAAGCGTGTTGTCCATAAGAAAGAGGAAGACGAACATGTGAAACATTCCGGGAACAGCGATCGCCTCCGACCCGTCTCCTAGACGACCCTGCGTGTGAAACAGCTCCCGCTCCATCCACGCTGTCACGTCAGCTTTTCTAAACACTGGTTTTTTTAAACAATCGAATTTGGAAACCCTCTCTGACAAATTGCAGGTGTCTGGTCCCTCTCTTATGTTCTGAAATTCTCTTAATAAAAACAAGTCCTGGGAATTTTCCTCGATATCGTGTGTACTGAGTTTGTTTCTTGAAGAGAGAGAGAGAGAGAGAGAGAGAGAGCGAGAGATGGAAGTTGGGAGTCTCCACATCAACACCACAATGAGTGAAAGTGAAACGGGTGATTTGCAAGCATTCATTGACAACTGAGGTCAACTTTAGTAACGGCTCAGGGTGCCCGGCCTTCAACTGCCGTGGTCGTTTTGTAATTAAATGCAACAATGCATCCATCTGGCAATGAAAACTTAACGCTCTAATGTTGCCTTTAAACCTGCACTCAACCTCCTTCTAATGCATCCTCCACTATAAATCACACGTGAGAGCTTTTCAGTGTTTCTCTGTATGGAGAAAGATGTAAATTCGGACCTCAAACGCACCTTTACATTCATTTCAGCACATGCAAGGCAGAAAAAATGAGATTCAGACGGCCGCTGTGAACTTGTGACTAAATGAAACCTGTCTGTTGAGTGATGTCACTGTAGACAAATCCAACCGTTCCTCTCAGACGGCTGCTACAGGACACAGTTTTGCTGATCCTCCAAACTCAACTGTAGGTGGCTGCTTGATACCTGAGGTTTCAAACCATTAGGATGGATCCCACAGATCCACGGGAAGGTCAGGGCAACGAAGGGTCAGCGACAGCTGGGACATAACTCCCTGATAAGGAGCGTGTGTCTTACTGGGAGACATGTGCTCCTCCATTCTTCCTCCCTAAAGAATGATTCACCTTTTCTTATGAATCATAGAAGTAAAAGGGACTCAACAAAAGACTAAAGGCCCCGGCTGAAGCCTGCACCTTTTATACGCACCACCGAAGGAGCAGTCCCCCTTTAGGCATCGCACATGCCGATTTTAACTCTACGTGAACTCGAACACGAGCGCCCGTGACCCACATTCACCTCAAACCCCTCAGCAAAATAGCCCGGATTTATCATTCGGCAGCACATCGCATAAGGAGAGCTCCATGTGCACACGAGGCCGCGTGCATCAGTTCACGTTAGGGGTCTGACAGCAGCAGCAGGGATGAGTACACATGCATGTAGTCTATTAAGCAAACACAGTAGGAATGGGTCTACTTTTTCTCAGCTTTGTGTGAGTGCACTTGCACTTGTATTGGCAGTGTGTGAATATTTGCTCAGGCCCAAACCTCACTTGATGTGCATTAAAATATGTTTTTGATGATATAGTTGCAAACTATTTACAATGCCCTCTATGACACAGAAATAATAAATAAGATTTGATTATGACTGCAGCAGGCCTTTCTGATTATGATTATGACGAGCGCCTGTGAGCGCTCTTTTACCCAAGAATCACTGCCGGCATTCTGAACACGACGCTCTGTCGGTTTTCCTTCCGCTCTCCGGGTGCAGCGGTTTGCAGCCCCTCTGACCTGCATTGTCATGGCCGAGCAACGGGCTCCATTTTGTCGATATATTTTGGTTGTGTGTGCAGAGCGCCGTGGCGCCGCGCCACCGCTAGATGGCCGCCTTGCCTCATCTTGACTCCAGTAAACAAACACAGAGGAGCTTCGGTCCCGTCGGGCTCTGATTAACCTCACTTTTTCTTTCTTTTTTTTACAGACCGATACATTAAAAGTGTTATTATTTCCCCCCGGGGCACATTACTTGGGATCAATGAATAATAGGCGATAGATCACAGGCTTCATCATGAAAAGGCTTCTCAAAAGTGGATCCCTCAGGCCTTTAAAATATATAATAAAAAAAATAATTCATCTTTCTTTCACATCTCCCCTCATACTTTCTTTTAATCCTCTGTCAGTATCATCTGTTTGATTTAACCTGTACTCAACCAGACGGTTCGATTAAGAGCCCCTTCTCTACACCGGGGCTGTATGAGCATCCTCCTGCGTGTGAGATCTATTCATGGGGGGTGCAGTGATGCGAGAGGGCGAACTGAAGGAAATATATTATTGATCAGACAGAAAGTTTCTTCGGTGGTCTTTCTTCTGTCATCCGCGCGGCCCTTGTGATATTCTCCTCCATTCATCTTGTCTGATGTGATCAAGCATCTGACTCGTTAAGGGGCTTTGATACCGACATGCAGAGACACGCGCGCGCAGACGTACCCCCCACCGAGGCATTCTGACACCAAAGAGCTAATTACTCTAATATTGTTTTATCTCTCCAGGTGCACGCTTGCGGTTTGAACTGAATGTGTGTCTGCCCGCTTAACTGTCTGTCTGACCGTCTGCCAGTCTGCCCGCTTGTCTGCGCCTCATCCTCATTTTTTTTCTCTCACTGTCTAGTAATCGCAAGGGAGTTGTGCCCCAAAAGCTTTGCGCAACGCCCCCAGTGTGCACACTCCTTCTGTCCTGTCTAACTCTCCGACGGGCTTATGATATATGGACTAAAATAGCCCATCTTCCCTTTTTTAAACACGCATATCCTACTCTGTCATCCCACGCACCCACTGTCTCCTCCCCGCATCCCCTCACCCATTCACATCCCTCATCTCTCCAGTCAGGGTCTGGCTGGCACGCAGGGTGGGGGGAATGAGTGTGTGAGCGACCGTGCGTGTTGGTTTGCACACACACACACACACACACACACACACACACACACACACACACACACACACACACACACACACACACTCACACACCCATGTGTGTTGCGTGTATGAAGATGTGTTTGTGCGCGTGTGTGCGTGTGCGTAAAAGGTGAGGATGACCTTTTTACGGGGAATTGATTTAGATGATGTCCTGTCGTCACCAAGGTTACCAGCTGTGTGAATGCGGATGAGCATTTGTTTCGTGGAAAAGAGCGTCACACTTTGGCACGCTTACCACGCGCGGAGCAATGGGACAAATACGCACACATATGCACGGACACAAGTTGCCAACGGGTACACGTTCGCATCGTTGTGCGGAGAAAAGCCTGAGTTAAAAGTCCTCCCCGCAGACCGGACCTCAGCGATGCTTGAAAAATGAACAGATGTTTGGCGGCAAGGTTCGCTAACACGCCACGCGGAGAGGATGTTGCTGTCTCGCTGTCTTAAACTGTTTGTGTTTTCCGACTTGTTTATCTGCGAGGCTGGCTGCGCCCTACGGGGGTGGGATGTGCGAGAGCGAGTGAATGGGAAGAGGCAGGGTGAGAGGGAGAGGAGGAGAAAGTACCGGGAGGTGAGGAGGAAGAGGGAGGGAGGGAGGGAGGAAGGGAGGGAGTGTGCAGGCAGGGGAGAAGAGCTGGATGCAGATGGGGATCTATTCTCTTCGCCCAGGCAGAAAATATGGAAATGAGTGGGCGTCTGTGACGTCAATCAGTGTACACACACACACACACGCACACACACACGCACACACACCCACACAGACACACACACACACGGTGAAACACTCCCCTCCTCCTGCAGTCCCATGCTAATACATGCTTCACTGCAAACAGCAGCAGTGGCACATGTATCTCACACACACACACACACACACACACACACACACACACACACACACACACACACACACACAGGCATAAACATCAGCAGCACCGCCCCCCCCCCAACTAAACATGAGCATGTAGGCACACACACAGACACGCAGATTTGAGTTTCATCTCTGACCCGGCTGATGATGTCAGGCTCTGGTTTCTGTCATTCATAGCAACAACAACAACACAAAATTACTCATCACAGGAAGAATGAGAATGACGATGTCAAAAGTTTTCAAAAGAGGTAAACATGTAGCATCATTCATAAAGTTAAAGGCCCGAGAGTGCATGTATAACCCCCAGTGGAGGATTCATTTATGAATGTATTTCATTTAACCTTTATTCATTCAGAATAAGATTTTAAATCTCTCACAAGGGGATGTACTCAGAAGTACTCAGATATTTTGCTGTACTCATAAAAGTACCAGTGGGACAGTGTTAAAATACTATATCATGAGAAGTAAAATTCCTATATTAAAAGTCATGCTTGTACAGCTGCTGCCTCAGTCATTTGTGCCCCTCACTCTGCTGTGAATGTGCCTCTCTGTCCGCCTGATTGATCTCTCGTTATGTAAGCTTGTGTCTTTGTCACATGGCCAGCAATATGATCCATTATGCTGCGCTTAGTTTGAACAGTTAACAAAGGAAAGTCCCAGTGACGGGGACGGGGGGGACGGACGGACAGGAGGCATATCCTGCATCACTGCACACTTTTGGATTGATGTGTTAAATGTAATTACGGTTCAGTTTGAGCCTGAAAAAAAAAGCACACAGATGGGTTGAAGTTGTGAGGTGGAATGACAAAGAGGCGTGATCGACAGGTTCAATTCCCTCAAAGGATCGGCGTCTTTGGCAAGTTCGCCTTTAAGAAAAGGATCCATCCACGTCCCCTCGAGTCGTGACGACACACACTTCTATCTAGAGGAATAAAAAACTATTTTTGAAACACTCCACGCACGCCTTCCAAATGTGGCTGTTGAGGATGATTTAGTATCGTGTTTCAGAGTGAAGGTGGTTGGTGAAGGTGGTTGGTGTGTGTGTGTGTGTGTGTGTGTGTGTGTGTGTGTGTAATTCTGATGAGGGGGATTGGAGGTGTGGTGGGTAGGTGGCATCAGAACTAAATATGCAACAGCCTCTTGCCTTTAACTTTTCTATTTCTCTGAGGTAAAATGCTTTTCATTGGCTGTTTATCATGTAGGTTTTTTTTATCCTCTTGTACCCTCAGCTGGAAGAGGACTGAGTCATATGCAGTCAAGGAAGCAGGTGGGTGGGAGGCACACAGTGGGTGGGGGAGGAGAAAGGTGGAGGACGTGGGTGGTTGCGGGTTAAGGAGGGTGAGGAGAAGGTTGTAGTGAATGAAAAAGAAGAACAAGAAGAAAGAAAGAGATGAATGGTGAATACTACGGATCCATTTCAATATGTTCATCGGTCGCATATATCCCGTCTGCAAAGGAGCGTAAAAACCCTCATGAATATGATTCCGGTTTCTATTCTATTAGAGGTGCTTCATAATATCTGGCGCGTCTATCTTGGCATTCAATAAACATGACTCTCTCGTAGGACTTTAAAGGGGCTGGTAATGGACAGAGGAATTAATTTGGACACCCTTTAGAGCAACATGTCATTCTGCTGACAAAACTTGATGCATTCGTTTTCATTTACACTGCGGAGGCTGTGTTATTTATTTTTTGCAGAGGCAGAAATCTGAACAAATAAAAAAGACTTGTTTGCAACTAAACCTGCATGTCGAATGTCATTCTGAGGAGACAATAAAATGTGTTGACCAGGGCACGCGAGAGACAGAAAGAGAGAGAGGGGGGGGCAGATGTGTGGGTGAACATGTTTGTTAAAGGGTGGGCGGGCCATTAGCAAAATTGGTGTGCACGTGGCCCTGTGCATGTGCTCGTACACACATGTGTGCTCTCCAGCATCACTGCTGCCGTCACTGCAGCCACCTCGCAGTGACTCCCCTGTGACTGAAGGCCTGACAACCTCCCACGCTCTCCCCATAAACTCCCCTGCTCCTCTCTCCTCGCTTTATCTATACCCCCTCCCCCTCTCACTCTCTGTCCATTGCTTTATGCCTCCCCCTCAACTCTCTCCATCCACCTCTCTCTCCCTCTCCACTATCTTTCTTTCATTTCACCCACCTCTTTTCTCTCTCTCTCTCTCTCTCTCTCTCTCCATTGTGCTTTGTTTGTTTTTTATCTCTCACCCCCTCATTTCGGTGTGTGGGTCTTCCCTGTCTTCCGTCATGCTCTCCGCCCGCGCTCACCGTGCTTCCCGTCTCTGTCTCTATGGAAACACCCCCCCGAGTGGACAAGAGTGGCTCAGAGGTCTGCGAGACGCTGATACAGACCCTATTAGATCACACGCTCTCCTCCTCGCCCTGTGAGCCACACGCTTGTGTGTGTAAATAGATGATGTGTGACTGTGCCAAGTATACCTGCCATCAAACGAGTCCCCCCCTGCCCATCTGTGGAAAGAGACACCCCCGTCTCCCCTAGTGCCCATGACTTATCAGTGGCTGTGAAGTGGGAGGAAAAGATGGAGGCAGTGTGGGAGTAAGGAGGGAGCCCTATTGTTTCATTATACGAGGCCTCTTCAATTACTCGGCAGAGAAGGGGACCACCTGATGCCGCCTCTACACATATATATTCCCATCTGAAGCGCACGCACGCACAATCACACGCACACGCACACACACACACTCTCCGACCCCCTCCTCCCCCTGGTCTAGCGTTTCAGTCTCACACCTCGCACCCCGTACTCTCCTCACATTTACACGTTGTTGAGGCTGCTGTGTTGCGTAGACCGTGCGTCATTCGGGTCCAAACGCATCTGAAGGACAGTTGATTTGTGATAAGAGGCCTCTCACAGACATCATTTCACAGCTTTTGGGTGGCTCTCATGGGCACCAGCGTGATTTGACGGTCACGCTTAAGTGGATCATTGCAGAGCGCAATCATAGGGAATATACGTAAGCAGGTGTGGGCTGTGTGTGTGTGTGTGTGGTGGTGGTGGTGGTGGGGGGGGGGGGTGGGGGGGGGGGGGGGTCTTTGGAAATAATTCAATTTCTGAAGGTTTGTTGAGTTTCCCCTTTATTTTATCAAAACGTACATGAATAAACTACAACAAAGGACTACATTAAATAAGACATCAAAACGGGCAGCAATAACAGGGGTCAACAACTGAACACACACCCGACCCAGCCCTAGGCCCACCCCATTAACACCCCCAGTGCAGTGAGATAAAGACATGCCAATGATGTCTCACATTGAGGCACTTGATTTCCCTACCGAACCATCTTTGGTCAGAGTTGCTGTTGCGCATCTTTGCACTTAGATTCAAACAGGTCTGAGGAGGATCTGAACTTGTTTGTATGTTGATTCCGACGGCGTGAATTAGAAGATGTCCCGCCAGTTTCAATGCAGTCCCTTCGTTTTAGACAGAGCTGCGTCTGCCATGTTTGGAGATGACCCAAAGATGGTTGTAACCTGACCACCTCCACAGAGTAAACTTCAGCATTAAATAAATCAACACTAGATGGTACAGTACTTCACATGATTACAGAAAGGACTTCACGAGGGGAAAGGAATCAATCACTACATCTTAACACAGTTTACCTGAAAACAATGCAGTGTATCCGCACACGATATACTGTAATCAATACGCTGTACAGTCTATTGCAAAGGCATTGTTGTTGGCATTTTTCTAGGAGCTAACCAGTCTGTTTAGTATTATCTTGGAAAGTCTTGCAAAAATAGATTGATTCTTATTAAATGAAAAGCCTTTGCTTTGACTTCAGGATGTGATCTATATATTTAGCTACTCATGCATTGTCTAACTTTGTGTGCGTACAGTATACAGGGTTTGTATGTGTTGAGCGTACGTGTGTTATGATGAAAGCACAGTACACACTGGTAGACTTGTCCCTCAGTATTTCGTTTTTTTTGTTTTGTTATCAGAATACACCCCTTCAGTAAAGGATTAACAAAGTAAGTTACATGAAACTGTTTAAGAAGCATAGTAGTCACACAGTATTTGGCAGTGAGAGAACAGTCCTAATTTATCCATGCACAATATAAACCACAGGCAAGGTCCACATTCTGAACAAACCCAAGAACAACACAGTAAGAACATGAAAAGAGTGTCCAAGAATTCAAGAACCTGGAAGTGTGAGTGTCATGTGTGTGTGTGTGTGTGTGTGTGTGTGTGTGTGTGTGTGTGTGTGTGTGTGTGTGTGTGTGTGTGTGAGAGAGAATATCATCAGCACAGCTGGTTTCCCGTGGAGACCAAAGGGCTATGACTCATGCAGTGCATAAAGCATTTTCGGGAATTTTAACAATATCAGAAGAATTATTATTTTCCCACAAAGCCCAGATAATTACGTATAATCATATTAGAACCTTACAGAGTACTCGGGGAGTTTACTGTAAAAACCTACTCAATCCCACCCCCATAGGTCTATTATAGACCAAACAGTTTATCCCTGGATTATATTTCCATTCACCAGCTCTTTCCTCGTGAAAAGCACCTTCCCTTTGCTTCGATTGTGTGTTTTGCGTGATTACGTGTGTGTTTTAGACCAGTCCAGTCTGTGTGTGCAGGTGTAAGGGGTACGGTTGGTAAAGCAGAGTTGATCCCCCTTGGGGGATGAAGTAGCTGCAGTAGCTGGGCTCTGCTAAATAGGGGGCACTGGGATCAGCCAGGTACGGGGCTGGCTGGTAGAAGCAGGTCACATGGTCTGTGTTGGGGATAATGTTCTGCTCTCCTAGAACCTTCAGCGCCAGCACCGTGATCATGTTCAGGGTCTGACGCCGCTCGTGTCCCATCAGACACACGGTGCTGTCGTCGACCACGCGACGCAGCGTCATCAGGTACTGGTACTTGCTTCTCTCCTCGCCGATAAAGTGGTTCTTCAAGTAGGACAGGATCTTCCTCTGCTGCTCCTGCACGTCAGGGAAATCGATGAAAAAGCGCGAGCACATGTAGCGCTCCAGTGTCTTTATCTGAGTCTCGCTGGCTGGTCGGTAGTCCCTGACCAACAGGTTGCTGTATTTCAGCAAGCCCCCACCTCGGATCTCCTCGGGGTTCCTGGTGGCGATTAGCCGGTAGCGCAGGTGGTCCATGGCTGCCTCAAAGTCACCATACATGCTCTCTGCCAGGACCTCGACAGCAGGGACCGAGCCAGAAGCCGGAGGAGCAAAGCTCTGTTCAGGCATGACTGCGGTCACCTTGGGGGCCTCTTTGTTCTCAGGCACAGAGCTGGATGCCTCGTCGGCTTTTGGAGGGATCGATTCCCCTGGGCCTTCAGACTGAGAGTGAGGCAGCACATGTGTGGTGGAGCTCGGGATTGTGATTGGAAACGAGACGGGCTCCGCAACCTGAGGCAATGAAGAGATATGATCTTGCTCCTTTTTATCCTCCAACTGTACTTGAGGAATTCCTGGCTGAGGGGAGGACTCTTTAATATGTTCCTCGCTGTCTGTGTTCACTATCAAAGGCTCCATGTCTGAAGATACCTGAGGTACAAGGTCCTCTGACTCCACTGGCGGAGTGAGGCAGAGGAGGGGAGGGCTGAGGCACGGGGAAGGGGGGCTAAGACAGAGCGGAGTAGGGCTGAGGCTAAGCATAGGAGGGGTGAGGTAAGGAGGTGAGCTGAGACCGGATGAGGTCGGGCTGAAACTCAGGGGCGGAGAGCTAATACTGGTAGCAGGGCTGACGGTGTTCAGCAGCGTGGATGAGAGGCAGTGAGGGGGTGGGGTCAGACATTGGGGAGGGCTGAAGCTGGGGGGCGAGGGAGTGAAGCAGGGAGGGGAGAGACTCAGCACAGGAGGGGATAGACAGGAAACAGGGGGGCTCGCACGGTGAGGAGAAGAGGGTGAACTAAGCGTGGTCTCTTGCGGGCTGCCGGTTGGCTGATTCAAGTCCACCGTGTTCCTCCCCAGTTCCCTGTTCTCATCTTCGTCACTGAGCTCAACTTCTGAGGTACGTGCAGGTACTAGGGTGTTTGAGCCGGACGCATCGGTGCGTGGAGCTAACGCGTCCGCAGAGTCAAGAGGCTCTGATTGTTTGGGTGCAGGGACGGTTTCGCTAAGGGGGGGCTGGCTTTGCTCATCACAAACCACATGTGTAGACAGCGTCTCTTTTAGGCTCTGAAGACTTGTCTCACACAAACTCTCCGTGATTAGCTGAGGGGACGAAGGCTCTTGAGATAAACCAGACACGGGATCCACAGCAGAGGTGGAGATCATATCAGGGGCTGGATTAGGAGCTGAGGTAAGGTCTAGGTTACAGGAAGGGGTCGGTTCAGACCCAGGGTTTGTTTTTGCAGAGATACTGAATGTTGGGGCAGTTATAGGGTCTGAACTGGGAGCTGTTGGCTTTGGGTCAAAATCCATCTCAGGTTCAGGGCTCGGGCAGGGGTTTGGATCTAGACAAGGCTCTAGGACAGGTTCGCTTTCAGAGACTGGACTGGGATTGGGGCTTACCTTCCTACACATCCTCCGAGGGGGTTTGGGAGAGGAGTGTTTGAGCACCACCATGCTAGATAGTCTCTCTGAGGCCTTACAGGAGGAAGAGGAGGAGGAGGTTTTTTTGTCAGAAACAAGGCCGGGTGGTGCAGGTAGAATATCCTGAGTATCTGGAGGGCTGACGGCATCAAGTGCGCTAGGGGTTTCATCTGCGTATGATGTGCCGTGAGTCTCCAGTGTATCTTGTATGCCAGCGGGCTCAGTGTTGTAAAGTGTAAGCGACATGGAAGAGGTGGAGCAGGAACAATCGATACCCTGTGTGTCTTCTACATTTTCTGCTTCTGATGCCAAAATCTCTTCTGTCATCTCACTTCTTTCTGTATCATTTTTTCTCTCTGCTTGCTCGCCGATGTCTGTTTCTACTTTTCTTTCATCTGCCAACTGTGTCTCTTTCTTTGAGGATGTGCTAGAGTCTGCAGCAGTCACATGTTGCGTTTTATCTTCCTCATCGCTCCTCTGATCCTCACTGAAACACTCGGAGGAGTCTGCACTGTGACACTCTTCTGGCAGGTTCAGACACTCCGTCTGAGTTTCGTTTGAGGTTTCTGGCGGTTCGGACTGCCCCGTCTGCTCTGTGAGTACTTCCTGTTCATCGGGGGATTTCGTGTGGTTGGATTGTTCTTTCTTGACAGAGAGTGGTTTGTGATCTGAATGTGCCGTCTGTTGGTCATCGTCGGGCTGGGTTTGGTCCGACTGTTCTACCTTTGTCGAGCCTTCGGTCTCGTCCGAGAGCTCCGGCTCGTGTCTGAGCTCGATCTGACTTGGTGGTTCAGCTTTCTCAGAGGTTTCTCTCTCTTCTGACAAAAGGTTTGGAGGTGTCTGGTCAGAGAAGTCTGTCTCACTGAAGGTTTCTTTGTGTTCTGCCGTTTCTTCCAGTTCCACTGGTGTTTTCGCTTGGTTGTCTTTTTCAACTTCGGAGTGTTTTGTCTGGTTTGAATGTTCAGTTTCTTGTGAGAGTTCTGTCTGGGACTCCTTTTCGTGCACCTCATCTCTTTGATGTGTCTGGCTGATATGTGCCCCCTCTTTGCTGGACGAGTCTCTACCAGAGGACTTCTCTGTTTCTGGAGCAGTCGCCTGTTTGATCAGAGAGGGAGAGTCTTTATTCTGATTCTCTGCCGGCTGGCCCTTAAGATCGACAGTGCTATGTTTGTGCTGTGACTCCTGCTGCATGTAGGACTCCAGGAGACGATCCAGAATGATCTGGAAGGAGTCGACGCTGAACTCAAACTGCCGCCTCAGCTTGCTCACAAATTTGAGCTCCAGGTTTTTGCCACTGTTGTTTGAGAGGGAGATGAGGCTCCAGCGGTCGTGCTCGTTGAAGACCTTGACCATCTTCTGGACGTAGGCCTCCTTCATCGTGGAGCTGCTGATCCGCTCCCTGTTGACCCCAGCAGGTAGGCAATCCAGCAAGCAGCCCAGCACTGACTCCTTGATCACCTGTGAGGAGGAAAGGTCAACAACATGACAGCTACAACTAATGACTGCAACCTGAGTGCAATTCTTCCTCGAATCATTGAACTGTTTCTGTATAATGCAGCTAAAAAATATTGTAGCCAGTGCTATTGATTCATCCTAATTGTATAATGTTCTACAATTAAAGTTTGATTAGGAATGCAATAACATCATTATCAATAAAGCAACACACCCTAGAGGTAGTAGAGATCCACTGCTGTGCTCAACAGCAGGATGAATGCTGGTTAATGAAGGTGATTGAACTGATCTGCTCTGCTCTTATTACATCGACCTGTTTCATTCGTCCTACAGCAGTACAGTGGTCATACCTGGAACTCCTCCTGACTGGGCAGCTCCACTCCAAAGATGATGTCCAGGTCCTTGTAGCTCGTTCCGTTGTCTCGGACGAGGACGTGGCTGGCTGTGGAGCCGTTCAGACGGATGTCTCTCACCGCGATCCCCTGCTGCTGCAGCCTGGCCCGCACGGCTATGATGATGTCTCGCGGACGCAGCTCCAACGTGGGGAAGTTCCCGCGGCCGTGGATTGGGACCGCCTCTGATAAAACCTGGTGGAGGACCTCCACCTGCTCAGCGTTCAGACTGTGGAACCGCTGATTGGATTTAGTTTCAGACATGCTGCTGCCCTGGAGGGAGGGAGGGAGGGAGGACGACAAAGAGAGTTTATTACAACTCCCATATAACTGTGCTATGTGTTTAGCTCTTTCTCTTTCTCTCTCTCTCTCTCTCTCACACACACACACACACACACACACACACACACACACACACACACACACACACACTTAGCACTCTCTCACACTCCCTGGCAGTCTGCTGTCTGCAAGTCACAGCTTGGCCGACAGCTTTTCCACAATGCTAATGTAACTGCTGTGTTGACAAGCGGACACATGGAGCGATCCACGTAGATGTGCTTTGCATAAATAGTCTTCCACTGCTCAAACCAGATCACAACAAATTAAGAGGTCGAGTTTCACAAAAATCACAGAATCTGAAACACATTTTATTATTCACCACCCAAGACTTGTATCACATCTCTTGGTGCCTTTCTTTGCGGTCCATCGCAGTCACATCTGATTTGATTCTTTTGAAAAACACACACACGTGATAACAATAAGAAAATGTACTTGTAGTATAAGATTATAATAACAATAATAGTATGTATTGTTAATACACTAACATGATGATAATAAGCATTATAATGACTTGTAAAGGCAGCGTAAATCTTTGTTCATTGATTGTTTCCACCAGAGGAGCAAGGGTTAAGCTGAATGAGTCATCACCAGCAGACTGCATTAATCACACCAACGTCACTAATTAAAGACACACATCTGTTTTTGTGCGTGCGTGCAGCACATGATTTGTATGCATTGCAAACAAAGACACACATTTGCGTGAGTGCACATGGGCGTTTGTATAACACCTTTTGTAAACCGTAAAACAAATTGGAACAAAGTGGGATTTAATATCAGGCAATTATTGTTTGTTTGGCTTTCACATGTGTAATCCTCCTGGCAGTTATACGCATGCAGCCTTCGCCCTCCAGACTCCATCAATCTATCGCCTGCAAACTGGACATATTTTCCAATAAGCCAAACAACATTTGCCTAACCAAGTCAGTCAGAGGAGTCACTGTTCTATGATTGAGCGCGTGTTAGTGGGGCGCATGTAAAAGTGTTTTCAGGTAGTGAGTGCTTGTGCTCCGTGGTTCACAGCAGCCCATTATGATCTATTGTTTGCTTTAATCAATACATGTCAGTCAGTGCTGCAGCTGAATGCTGCTGATTGCTATGATTTGTCAATTCCAGCAGGGTAAACATTGGGAAACTAATGAGCAGTAATGGGATGCTTTCTGGTCGCAGTTTGTCAGACATCAGAGAGATATACTCCGTAATAACCACAAACTATCTATTACAGCGAGTTTTTTAAAATTGTTTTAATCTTCTAATCCATGTCGCACACAATTCAACAACTACTGAAGAGCAGCACTTTACTCTGTAGCATCTGTGAAGCTACAAAACGCAACCAGTCGGGGGGAAATAACTGAGTGTGCTTACCAGAAGACAAAGAAGTTGAGTCTGAGAACACGAAGCTCCTCAAAATGTGTTGTGGATGAGACGTCTCTCAGTGCTACACCTTGTCAAGGTGAACTTCAAGTTGCAAAAAGCAGTACATCATATGTCCAGAGCCAGTAAACACAGTGAGGTGTTGACACATGGTCCTGAAACAATGTGTTGAGGAGGCAGAGAGACACTGCGGGACTGTTTTCCAGCTAGTCCCCCCCCCCCCCCCCCCCCCCCGAACACACACACACCCCTCCCCTTTCGCACTCTTCTGCAAACTTGCAGCCTGAGTGACTCATCCAGGCGTATCGGCTCAGCTCGCACATAATCTATGGCCACTGAGAAGCCAGCACATACGACTACGGAGGGTCTCATATGCGTTGGACTGAAACAAACACAAACACATATGCTCTGTAACATCTTTAAGTATACAGGAAAAACAAATAAGCCTGTCCTGTGTAAAGAAAAGTCCAGATAAAGCCAGAATAGCCTTGTGTCCCTGACTTTTTTTTAAATGTATTTTTTATACAGTGATATTGTGCTATATATCTAAAAAAAAAAAGAATTATTCTCTTCCATTCACTGAAACAGTCATGATCCAATGAACAACAGAAGGCTACTCAGTGTTTGTTGTGGTACAAAATGTAATTGCAATGTCTGCTGACCAGAAATGTTATTTAAAATATGTATGAGTCTAGGTTCTTGTAAAATGTCACAAACCTGTGCCCTGAGAGTGCTGGTATAAAAAATAATGCAAGTTGTTTCCCCATTAAAATAAACACAAGCTGGAGGCTATCGTTGTGTTCTGTTTCACAGTCCACCGCTGCCTACAAACTGTACTGGAACCGATCCAGAGCCCTGGTCCTCACTTTAATCACCTCATCACGCACTTATACTCACTCCTCAGATAGGTGAGGGCAATTAACCGCAATTAAGTGCCCGGCAGGCTGAAGGGCAGACGCGCTTCTGAGCACCAGGATTAAAAACACATTAAACACCGGCGTGTAAACTCCGTGCGGGCACACACACACACACACACACACACACACACACACACACACACACACACACACACACACACACAGAAAGTGACCGATCTAACTTTACGGAGGGTTCTTCTTACCTGTTGCTGTGGCATTAGAGGGAACGACTGGCTCCTGACGTGGCAGCGGAATCGAACCGTGGGTCTCCACCGAGCTTCAGGTCCGTTGAGCGTGGGTCTGTTTTGCTACCCTCTCCGGTTAGACTCGGTGCTGATGCGGCTCTGTCCCTCACGAGGCATGCGAGGCTAGAATCTGTGCGCGAGTTCATCCGGGCGCTGTCCAGGAGCTCGCGTGGTGCTGAAATGAAGACTGAAACGAGTCCTCGCGCTCTTGTTTTCTCTCTCCGGCCGCCCGGAGCGTAACGCAGTTTCCATAGCGACCTGCCGTCATTCAGTCATGACTGGGGAGTGTGTGTGTGTGTGTGTGTGTGTGTGTGTGTGTGTGTGTGTGTGTGTGTGTGTGTGTGTGCCCAGAAGGACACAGAAGGACAACAATTAGGCTATGGGGAAGTTGTGTGTTGTGGTGGTGGCGCAGGGAGCGTTAACAGGTGTATTATTCAAATGTGTGTCAATTTAGGAGTGAGGGAACTTTTGGCTAAAGCCTCAGCTAAAGAACTAAACCGGCCGAATGCACGCGCACCGTGTTGTTTTGGGTCGAAACGGACAAGTTTCACCTTAACGTTACAACATGGGCGGGCTGGGGTTGAGGCCAGGACCTCTATGTTTGTGTTATGTAGCGAGCTCAAACGTGAACGTGCAGGCTACTTTTTTTGGGGAGCGTTTGTAAAAAAAAAACACTTCTCATTCACTTCTTCACTCTGGCTCACGCACACATCCTTCTATCTGGTTCCGTGTCCACTCAGAGTATATATATATATATATATATACACAGTATGACTCATCCATGCTGCTCCCTCCCCCTGACCCAGCCGTTAATCCCCCGCCCCCCCAGCCCCCTTCGGCTAGCCGGTGCACGTACACACCGGAACCTTCTTCTTTCTGGACAACCGATTATCCCTTTTCCCCTCATGCTGCATGTTCTTGCCGTCTGTTTCATCTCTTGCACATCAACTAAACCCCCCCATATGTGTTCCCGTATGTGTTCCCGTCAGCCCGCAGGCCAGTCCAAACAATACTAAATCAAATACAGATGTTACAACCACGTTAATGCATCAAAAGTAAAGTAGAAAATAAACGTTGCATTAAAAGCGTCCAGCCACACAGCAAGTGGCTCGGTAGAAAAGGTAAATTTACTCCCTCACCGAGGAAAAAAAAAGAAGCACAAATTGCGTCACTAGACGTGTACCACAATCTACCGATACCGGGTACAAACTATTTTTAGCCTGGATGGAACTTGTCTGCTTTGGACACGCGCGCCCGTCCACCGCTCAAACGG
This sequence comes from Anarhichas minor, assembly GCF_050575085.1. Lineage (NCBI taxonomy): Eukaryota > Metazoa > Chordata > Actinopteri > Perciformes > Anarhichadidae > Anarhichas > Anarhichas minor. Next base: position 14,825,085 of record NW_027466474.1, read on the forward strand.
TCGTGACGTAGGAGGCGCGAGAACGCCATGCAAAATCGTGACCGTGTGACGACGGTGAAAGCAGACAGCGGCGATTGAATTCAAAGAGGAAGGCACATCAAGATGGTTCACGTCTCACGGTGTAGCCACATGTCTATGGGTCCAGCCATCGTTACAGCAAATCGACCCTGTGGTCTACGGACCACAAATCATATCACATATGGACGCATTTTTTTAATAGTGTATTATTTATGTATAATAAACCCATAGGCCAGGTATATTATACAAAACGGATTCATATATGAAGGAATATTCGGGAATAGTTGCTGCGCATGCGTCACTTTCGAGACCCCCCCCCCCCCAATATTCAAACGTTTAATAAGCGGTACACAAATGTGTTTCTTCCCTGAATACATTACAAAAGCTCTCCCGAAGGAAAACATGCTCCAACAACTACGAGACAGTCGTTTTGTCTTCAAGACAAATGCGATAACGTTACTGCCGCTCTGCCCAACTGATTTTAAAGCGAATGCGGAAGTACGGAGAAGTGAAGCCTCTCGCCTCGCTACGGTGGCGAAGATACGATCGCTTGAAAAGACATCAAAACAAACTATTCTGGGTAATAATCTGTGCATAACCAGTCTGAGGGTTTGTCTCAGAGAGAGACCTGCATCATGTCGAAAATGGAGAGTATCCTTTCCTGCGTAGTATCAGATACATACCGTTAGATGTACGGTTGCCTAGCAGTAACGTTAGCTAGCCGAATGTAAAATGGCTTTGACAGCTAATCTTGTTATTCCATAGCGTGCAACATCTGCCCAGTCATTCACTGATGAAGGAAAACATTGGTGTGCTTGCTAGCTCGCCTAACTCATTTCATGACTCTTTGGTTACATATTGAGTTGTTTATAAAAAACAGTTACTCTGGTCTGCACTGATTTGGGTTGAATTAGCTCAATGTCTTGAAGTGATTACCATTACTACAATAAACTACTCCTTGACCAGCCATACAGAACAACTGTTCAACCTCAAGTTTGCTGCCAAGGAGCTGCAACGCAACTCCAAGAAATGTGATAAAGACGAAAGGGCAGAAAAGGCCAAAGTTAAGCAGGTTGGTTTATTACATTGTGCATTTATCAGGGACCACGGATGCAGGGACAAGCTGGGCTAAAGTGCAGCTATACTATATTAAGTTAGTGTATGTTCTCCTACTTCCTTTGATTCTCAGGCTATCCAGAAGGGCAATATGGAGGCAGCCAAGATCCACGCAGAGAATGCCATCCGTCAGAAGCACCAGTCCATTAACTTCTTGAGGATGAGTGCACGTGTGGACGCCGTGGCTTCTAGGGTCCAGACCGCTGTCACGATGAACCAGGTCAGGCTTGCAGGTCAATGGTTTGCGGAAGACTTGCCTTGCTTTGTGATGTTACGTAGCACAGCAGGTAAATGACAACGAGAGAAAAACGCGCCCAGCCCGTTGTAAAGATGTAGAAACTGCATGGCTTTTACCCGATGTTACTTACTGGTGTTTCACTGGTCATGTAGTTTTCAAAGTTTTGAGAACTACATCTTATTTCAGGAGGTGAAGAGCTGCAGAGTAAACCCATATCAGGGTACACAGCCCAAAGTTGTCAAAACAAGTCCCATACAAAGGAGACAGGAGGGAGGGAGAGGGAGCAAAAAGAAGAGGCTCTCAGACATCCGAACAAAAAGCCGACAATTACATAATGTCATTAGATGTGCTTCAGACTTTAGGCTATTAGATTCTTGCTCTTAAGAGAGCCTCATTAAAAGACTCTAATTCAGGTTCACTATATACGACAGGCATCATTTCATAGAATAGGATTTAATAGCGTCTATAGAAATGTGTGAGATGGTGTACAGCTGAAAAACACCTCTCTATGTAGTTGTAATACCGTTGCCTGTCTCATTAGACATGAACACAATAGCACTGATAATAAACCCCTCTACCATAATTTGATCAAGTATTGGCAAATTTGATTTGAGAAGATTTGTCCTTATTCAGGGTTGTCTTTGAGCTATTAGAGATGCTATGAGGAGGAGAGGTAGTCATGATGAGGTGTCTTGGTTAAAAAAAGGTGAAAGTGACACCTAGTGGAAATATAAGGGTACAGCACTTCAAGCTTTGCTATGTCAACAGCTTCTCCCTGTCTGACTTCAAATACCCTGATCCTTTCTTTAATTTATTTTTTATCAAAACCTATTAGGACCAGTGAAAAATGAGACTTTTATTGATGTGTTTTTTTTGCCCAGGTATCTAAATCCATGTCTGGAGTGGTCAAGTCTATGGAGTCCACACTGAAAAGTATGAACTTGGAGAAGGTAAAAAGAGTTGACTCACATACGTGAGCGCAGACAGACAAAAACAAATTGAAACAAAATACGTTGGTTTGAGATCTCCTCTTTCTCCACAGATCTCTGCGTTAATGGACAAGTTTGAGAACCAGTTTGAAACTCTTGACGTGCAGACAGCTCAGATGGAGGACACGATGGGCAACACCACCACTCTGACGACGCCTCAGGTGATGAGCGCCGTCCTCGGGAATACACACACACACACTCACACTCACGTGGCCGCTTGGTGTTAAATCCCTGACTGAAACCTCTTGTTGTTTGCTTGTCCCTAGAATGAAGTGGACACGCTGTTGCATGAGATGGCTGACGAAGCGGGGTGAGTAGACCTCCAAACAGTCTGGAAACTGAAATGACAAGAGCTGTAATATTGATGGAGGAGAAACATAAATGCAGGGAATTAGAAAAAACAAAACTGTACCTACTTGTTAAAATAGACAAATGAACCTTTAAAAAGAGACACTAAATTAATTGCTCTTTTTTAAGGTTGGATCTAAACCTGGAGCTTCCTGCAGGCCAGACTTCCTCCCTGGCTTCATCTGTGGCATCGACAGAGCAGGTAACACATCCACTCTAATTATTATACTATAGTTTAAAAAACAGAACAGAATTCACACATCATCCTTATCCAGACCGTGTGGCAGGAAGTGTTTGAGTTGTTCCTCAAGATGTTTAGACATGTTTCCCATATGACGAGTCACCACTGGAGTCCATTGTAATCAACATGATTCACGCTGACCACGTCCGCTGTTTGTGACGGACATAACTACACACTTCGCCTCTCGAGCCTACAAAAGGTGTTGAGTGACGCTCTGCCTTTTCTAGAGCGCCCCCCCCCCCCCCCCCCCCCCCCCACTGTTCTCACCTGTATGGTTGTCGTCATCAACAGGACGAGCTCTCCCAGAGGCTGTCCAGGCTGCGAGGCCAGGTGTCGTAGTGATGTCGGAAAAAATAACAAGACCGCAGAGGAGGGAGGAGAGCGGGGAGCGACAGAGCGGAGAGTGAACAACAACAAACAAAAGGTGGCATGTGCCTGGAAGCTCCGCGTTCCAGGTTTGTTCTGTCGAGAGGAATAAAGGAAGCCGTCTAACACCAGGGGAAGGGGCCGAGAGGAAGAGGCGGGATGTTTGCAGCCCCGGCACTCGCTGCATCACACGCAGTCCTCCTTCCATAACAATGTTCATTTGCACACTCATATTTAACATTCATTCTGATAATGTATTAGCTCAGCATTAGGACACTATACTGTTCTGCCATGTTTCTTTATTTTTAAGGTGGCACACGTTGGATCTGAATGGGATTTATTTGTTTGTCTCGCAAATTGTTGAGGAAAAACAACACTTGTACTACTTAATAGCTAATACGCCATTCCAAAGTGGGTATACACTGTATATGAAATGTAAGGAGCAATATTTATTTATTTATTTACTGCCCGCTTCACTGACTGACTGATTGCTCAGAGCATACTTGTGTTGTGACTGCTGTGTCCTACCTGACTGAGGATGTGTTGTTTGTTTGTGTTTTGGCTTAAGGCGCTGAAACTCAAACTTCTTTTTATTGTGCGGTGGGGATTATTTGGAGGAAGCTGGAATATGCTTGAGTTTTTCTGCATGTCGCAGTAAACGGCTCTAGCGGCTCACTTGTATGCAAAGACGGAGTCATTAAAAGAGTTTTCAACACGTTTTACTTGTCACGTTTGTTTTTTGTGTCAGTTTATAGCTGTGTTCTGTACAAAGTATGCATCCCAGCATGCCTCTCTTTCCCTCCTTTTTCCATCTCACTGCCCCTCCTCTTTCTGTCCTCCAACAGGGAACAGATGAGAGGTCAAAGGTGTCACCTGTAGAGGAAGCGGCCCTCTGCCGCTCGCATGCCAGTGCCTCATTACACACACACACACACACACACTACACACACACACACACACACTACACACACACACACACACACACAGTTCAGCACATCCCAGGGGGGAAGGCAAGACTCAGCTGGGAGCCATTACAGGTGCTGTCCAAGCACACACACACACACACACACACACACACACACACAGACACATCTATACATGAACAGCCCCGTAGCTGACGGGAGTCCTCCGGAGTGACACTCAGCCACCTCTGACCCCTTTTTTGTGTCCTTCCTAATCATCATCAGCACGCACTTAACTACATTCACAATCATCATCAGCGCCCCCAGACTGACACAAGTCTCTATTACGCACATGCTTCTTCGCGTCCTCGGTCGTTTGGAGTTATCCGAAAAAACACTGACCCCAGGTGATCCAACGGCTGTCGGTCATCTCTGCCAGGAGTTGGATCACCTGAAATTAAAATTCCACGTCCCTCTGCTGTCAGAGCCACAAAATCTATTTGGTAAGTTTGGTTTCAAATCTATTTTTAACCCTTAAGTATGATTAAAGCCGGGATAGTCGGTCGCGGACTATTTTTCTCTCCGCTGTGTGTGCAGAGATGCTTCCTCCAGATGTGCTGGAGTGAACGCTGCTGACGCCTGTGTTTGTATATATATATATATATATATATATATATATATATATATATATATATATATATATATATATATATATATATATATATATATATATATGTGTGTGTGTGTGTGTGTGTGTGTCAGGTGTGGATACCAAGTGGCTTTCCTCCAGTGCCGTCAACACCTCCTGGTCTGGGTTCCTAGAGGAGTGCTACTTGCTGACAGGCAGGGATCCGGTCGGCCGGTGGTCCCGTCCCTCTGTCTGCTTCTGCACGACGGGGGGAGAGCTGCTCACAGCCACACACATACACACACACACACACACACACACGCTGGCTCTGTGAAAAAGCTCTAATTGCAACAAGGGGGATTGGTCACGACGACTACATGATTCACACACAGGAAATTAAACGGTACGTAAAGACAGTTAAGTCATCAGCTGGGATTCAGCAGCAGAAAATACATGTTAAGGCCAAGGTTTCTTTCTTGAGAAAAGAACAGAATATCTGTTTTACAGGTCAGTAATTTCCTGAAAGATTTCCAAGAGGTTTTCTAAAAATAAGTATGTGATGCTATAGTTAAAATAGAGGCTGTTCACCAGGAACACTTATTCTCATTTATAGTGTCTGGCCGGACACGCAGAAATGTGAAATTTGTGTAAAAGGAAGCACACAATTAAACATGCAGTAAATAAAGAGTAAAGTTTCCTATAGTAAATGCATAATGAATGACAGTAGCGTTTTGAGCTGAAACAATACACTAATTAGTGGGCTGACAGAAAAGTCATTGGCAAACTGTTTTGATAATTGAGTCATCGTTTCAGAACATTTTTCAAGCAAAATCGAAAAATTCAATAAAAGCATTTTCCATTCCCAGCTTCTCACATGAGAGGACCCGCTGATATTATTTGTCACATATGATTCTAAACTGAATGAAACAATAGATGTATTGAAAATGAAAATCATTTTCCCTGCAAGTTTTTACCAAATTACATAAACTTTGTTTACTTACCTCCAAAATACACCAGATGTCTTTATGTGTCAAAGATCTTGTTGCTGCATATTTACAGTATGTTATAGGTTCAAACTGTGTTCTTCTAAAAGAGAAACACACATTTATAGTAGCGTATATTTCAAAGGAATATTGTGTATGTTGCATTTTTTTAATTCTTTGTGGGATACCTTTTAAAGTGTTTTTATTGTCACAATTCAACCCGTTTTTTGTTACAGTGGTGAGTGTCGACAGTGAAGAGACTCGCCGTCTATTTTTAATAGAACCCTTTCATAGAATGTGGTCGCACAGGCTCTCTTCCTCCCCTTGTCTTCTCTCTCCTCCTCGGCCTCCCATTTGAGATATTCAATTACGATGCATGAAGGGGTCAGGTCAAACGCAGGAAGCCGAGCTGATTGGTTCTACTCGGATATCGAAGGGCATGTGTGACCAATCGCTGCCGCCCAGGGCTTTCCCCACTTTCCATCTGCTGCTGCAGCGTAGTGTGTGTGTGTGTGTGTCTAATCGTTCCAGCCCGAGGCGTTCCCCAGTTTCCACTCACCTCTTGACCATTGCTTCCTGTCAGATGTGTTAACTCTGCTTTTAATCAGTTTTACTGTCTCACTGCATGCTCACATACACACACACGCGCCTACACAGCTGGCCCCATCCATCCCCGCTTCATTAAGATTTAACCAATCTCCTGCTCACACCCTCTGTCTCACACACACACACACACACACCTGATCCTGCCACCCCTCCACTTGACCCTCACCTCACCCCGTCACCCGCCCTGATATCTCTTACAGTCAAACAACCCGTGAACATGGACATGCAGCCATAGTCCCTTGCTTCTTATTGAGGCTGTCTGCCAAGTCTCTGTGTCGACACACAACGCAGTGTGGACTATGTGCCCCCCTTCATTATTACATTAGGGTTCACCCCCCTCACATAGGCATCAAATGAGAGTTTTCTTTTACTCTGTGTGCTTCAAAACTGTAAAAACATGTCGTGCCCTTTGGTCTTTCCTGGTTTGGCTCTCTGGAGTGCTCGTATTAGCTAAACTAGCCACTCAGCTAAAATGAGTTGCCCCGACAGCTATTCCAGTGACCCCTTTAATATTTAATTTAGCGCCACTATCAGGTCAAATTTTTTAATTGTCCAGTCTACTAAACCCCTCCAAAACCGATGGCATTCCCATCAGCCCCCGCTTATCTTTGCAGCTAATGAGCAAACGTCAGCATGCTAACACACCAAACTAAGGTGGTGAAAATACCTGACAAACATCAGAGTGCTAGCATTGTTAGCATGTTTCTGTGTGTTCTTTGTGATTATTGCATGCTACTTCACAACGATGAAGTATTTCATGTACAATTCATCTTTAACATGTGATATCTTGTTTCATTCACCTTAAAACATTTTTTTAGCTGTATGTTAAAATTCAAATAAGAAATAGTTCAGTCATTGGTGGTCTTAACGTAACCTACAAACGTTCACCCAGTTATTTCAGATGAACGTGCTGTACAGTGAGACTCACTTGGCTGTTTGTGTGAGCTGATCCTGGGTTAGGCAGTGAAGTTGAAGGGGTTAATAAGGTGTCACTCTGTAGTTGTTGACAAGATGGCTGTCCTGATAATGAGAGAAACAGGGGAGAAGAGATCTATTAATAGGATAAATACCTGTGGTATTACATTATTATTATACCAGTGGTTGGAGTGATCTGTTAGGAGTGTGTGTGTGAGTGTGTGTGTGTGTGGTGCATATGGTAAAACACTCTGCGGGCCTGCTGTTAGTCACACTCCTGCGTCTCAAATTGAATTAGAGTTGACAGCGCACAGCGCCAGCCGCGTGTATGTGTGTGTGTACCGGGGGCACTAGCTGTTGGCAAGCTCTGTGTGTGTGTGTGTGTGTGTGTGTGTGTGTGTGTGTGTGTGTGTGTGTGTGTGAAACAGAAGAGAAAAAGGGCCTTCCCCCCTGAAATCAATTTAGGGAGTATAGGTCTGTAGTTGTGGGGCTGAGGTGGGGGGCACATCCTGTGGAGGGCAGCCCAGACAGACAGCACCATCTGGGGCAGCAGGCGGGTCGACCCTGGGTTGAGACATGAAAGAAGCGGGGCAGGGATAAGAGGAGAGGAGAATACAGGCCAGCGCTAAATCACTCTTTCTCCCTCCAGCCACCGTACCCTCGCCCCAGCCCCCTCGCCTGCCATCCGATACATCAGCCACGGAGCATCATTCTCGCTCAATCACCCTCCTTCCCCTTTTTTCCTTATTCTCCACCCCCCCCCCCCTCTCTCTCTCTGTATCTGTCCCAGGAGTGATAACCTGTCATACACAGGAAGCAAAAAGAGGTAAGAACAATCCATCCCTGTCAGAGATAGGGGCAAAGAGAAAAAGAATATCTCACATCTCTTGTTCCAAAAGGGGTTGATTTATAGTTCCATATTTAATAAAAAACAATACCAGAAAGTGCCTCTCTCTCTCTCACACACACACACATACACGCACCTGTAGAAACCCCCTCAGGTCCATCAGACTGGAAGGAATTAGCACACACACACACACACACACACACACTGTTACAGGGGGAGGGATGGGCTCTGTGTGATGGACAGCTAGGGTCAAAGTGTGCGTTGTGTTTGTTGGTCATAGGCTGAGTGCTGACAGCCCTCTTCCAGTCAGCCTGCACTCAAACACACACACACACACACACGCACACACACACGGCTCCATTGATGACAAAACAATGGGCTGAAAAAGACGGGCTGAAGAAAGTTAATGGCATTAAGAGACCGTGGTACGATATGACCCATCATGTGACTATTTATGCAGCACTAAATGCTCAGGTTAGTATGGCAGTGACGGAAGAAGTAATCAGATCCTTTAATAAAGTAAAGGAGCAATACCACAATGTAAAATACTGCATTTCAAGCAAGAGTGTGTCAGTATTCTCATGAAAAATATACCCAACCCAACTAAATCTTTACTGTTCTAACTGTATCATTGGTATATTAGTATATATTATGACTACAGATGTATCACCATGCTAACAGTATTTTAATGTTGCTGGTTGAAGCGAAGCTAATTATAAAACTTTTATAGATACGTTTTTATTTACAACAATGCATCAGATTTGATGTGTTCATTATACGTTCTTAAGACCGCTTCTGCAAAGTAACAGGTAACTATAGTGTAGTAGTATTTAGCTGTAGTACTTTAATTATTTACTTCAGTGAAAGGAACAACACAATGTAGAAATACTCCACCAGGAGTAAAGGTGCAGCAGTATTTGAATCAAAGTCAAAGGAAAATGATCTGACACTAAACACACGTTTTAAAAACCCTTTGGATTATCGAAGAATTCAAGAATGTTTTTAACTGTCCGCGGAAAGTACTCATTATGCAGAACGCCCCCTGCCTGTGGATATTATTATTATATATTATATATATTATTAGATCATTATTGTTGATGCATTAACTTTAATATAGCTGGTTAAAGTAGATCTCTTTTTCACAGTTTTACATACTTGGTTGGTTTCATCTTAAACCAGTGCGTCATATTTTATTAACCAATCATATGTTTTCTATGTAAATTCTGAATTAGAAAAGTAACAAGTGCAACATTTCCCTGAAGTATAAAGCATCATAGCATTGCAAATCCTTCAAACTGTTCTTAAGTACATCAAAGGTGCATATATAGTTACTCCCCCCCCCCCCCCCTTTAGTACGGCAGTGCTTTATTAATTACACACGTCCGAAACGAGTGAAAGTGCAAGAGCTGTTTGGGTCATTAACACTTTCTCTGAAGAATGTCACAGAGTGTGAGGCCCTGATGGAGCACTCAGAGGAAACCCCACAACACACACAAACATGCAGGCCAGGTGCCAGACCACATGTTAAAGCAGTTTGTCCTCCACTCATCTGACCTCTGCTCCCTGGCAGACAGAGGCCTGTCAGGGAGCACATGCCTATGCAACGCCCCAGTGACCCCTGTCTACACACACACACACACACACACTCGTGGACATACTGCAAGCAGTATGTGAACACACACACACACACACACACACACACACACACACACACACACACACACACACACACACACACACTCGTGGACATACTGCAAGCAGTATGTGAACACACACACACACACACACACACACACACACACACACTCGTGGACATACTGCAAGCAGTATGTGAACACACACACACACACACACACACACACACACACACACACACACACACACATATATATACGCAAAAAAAAGATCCACCGAGGCTTCTGGTTCTGGTCCTCTGTCCTGTGATCCAATACTGGGAGACTTCTGATCACAATAGAGGACCGTATTTAAAACGGACATGCATGTTTCCAGCAGAGGATGTCTCTGAGATAAAAGGGAAACAGCGCTGGGAGGAGAGGAGAGGAGAGGAGAGGACTTTCCCTATCCAGGAGGCGAACAGTTTGACAGAGCGGTGCATGCCTGCTTGATAGCGCCGTAGAAGAGCTCTTAATCACTGTTAAACTGGCCTTGCTTTTCACATTACTCACTCTGCCTAATTCAATTTCAGCCACAGCTGGTTTCACTTTCAACTTTACAGCTGAGCTCAAGTCACGTCCCATAATCTGACCTGATAAATAACCAGCTTTTATTGAGTTTGCAGAGAAAACAGCGTCCAGTGTAAACCTTCGCGAGAGACTCGCTGAGCCAGATGCTGGGGGGCACGAAGCTGAACGGGCAAACAACTGTGTGTGTGTGTGTGTGTGTGTCTGTGTGTGTGTATCTGAGTGCTTGTGAGTGAGTGTATGGCAACTATTAATATTAGATAACCTGTGTGTGTGGCTTGTATGTTAATCGAATGAAGGCAGAGTATATTTACACATCCTGACTCTCTGCCGAGCTTCTTCCCGTTTCAGGATGCCATTTCATATGATTGGAAACAAATGACTGCAGGATCAAGTTTCTCCGCCTTCGCTGCCTGTCAATCACCGCGGAACGCTCCAGAAACGTCCCTCCCTGTGTTATTACAAAGTGGAATCGGCACAGTTTCCATGTCGTTTCTGCCGCCACCTTCAAGAGGATTAAGTTGACAAATTATCAGGCAAATTGTCAATGTGGCTGGACGAGCGGCGTGGTTAATCATCGACAGGCTGATAACGGGTTAACGTTTGGGTCTAACAAGTTCTCAAACACAGGTGGAGTTTGATAAGACAAGAAAAGACCACCATTAAATATATAAAAGCTTGTAATATAAGAAATATATCCAAAATGTCCCAAAATACAACTCATTTGAAGCATTAGTTTGTGAAATCCTCGCATTCTTGACAAGAGTTGGGTGAGAGGATTGATACTCTCATATATGGTTGTTGAATATAAAGCTACAGACAGGAGCTGGTTAGCTTAGCTTAGCATTGGCTCTGTCCAACAAAATCTCAAACCTCTCTCAGGCCGGTTTCCCCGTCTCCAGTCTTTATGCTAAGCTAAGCTAAGCTAACTGGCTGTAGCTTCATATTAACGACATAGTACGGTGTCGATCTTCTCATCTAGCTCTCAACAGGGAAGCAAAAATAAAAGAAGCATTTTCCATAATGTCAAACTATTTAGTTTTTTGCTTTTAAAGGCTGTTGTAAGTTGAGTGAACCAAGCACCATTTGTACTGCTGACAAATGTGTGCAAAAGCTAATCTTCCAAACTCTATGTCAGTCACAGCGTAGTCGTATTTACACTCTGTTAATGACAGGTGCTCATGTTATTCTATGTAATGTGTGTTTCTGTGTTACTCTACTGGAGAGCAGCAGGTGCAGAGGTCAACACCCCCCCCCCCCCCCCCCCCCCCCGTATGAAACCAATTAGTCCAATTGAGAGATCAGGAATTAGTTGGGAGTTTAAAATGATTGTCCCGCAAAGCCCAACATGGAAATGACAGACAGTATCAAGTAACCACCACAGATTATGTCCGTCTGCAGACAAAGGGCCGGCTGTTAGATAGCGACGCACCTGACCGCTCGCTGAAACACGGGGGCCATCCCCGGCCTCCAGTTCCTCAATTGACTCCTTCCTGCTATTTCCACGTCCAGCGCAGCATTAGCTCGCCGCCACGCTCGACCCTGACAAGTAAATTGCTGTTTGGTTACGACCGTTTGTCGGGAAACAGGCCATTTCCCCCCGCTTTGCCTAAACCGCTGATCCTCGCTCTGCAGGGAGAGGGGGGGGAGGCAGGCAGGCAGGCGAGGGAGGGCGCAGGGGTTTTGAGTCTGAGCTGAAGGCAGGAATTATCACATCAGCGGCTGAACGGGCGTGCCCCGCTTTGGTATGGACTAAAACACCACCGCATTATGTGGGCCCACAGTAGGTTTTCCCTCTCTGCTCCTCGTGGCACACTGCTGCTCTGAAAAGCCGTCCACATGTCTTCACACATCGGTGTTGATTTACTGTTGATCCTGGAACAATGTTACAACCGTGATTACAGTAATGATGACACGGCTGCGAGGAGCCTTCTGCTGGGCCTAATAAAGGCCTCTGATGAGTAACCCTTTCACCTCCATGCGTCTCTGATTAGCGCCGTTATTGGTAATAAAGTGCAGGAGTGGAAAAATGCTGGCTGAAACCTGGCAGCTGTTGTTCTTCCTCCTAAAATCACAGCGAGACCTGATGAGCTCATGTTATTAGTGAGGGGTGGCCGGGCCTGACACTCAGATACAGCCGAGTTTAGGGCTCGAAGAACACAGAACACGCTTTGTTTTTTCATCATGTGTATCCTGTAGTTGGACCACTGACACTTTTTACATCATTTCTTATTCACTATATTTCTTATTCCTGTTACACAGAAGCATGTGTTTCTGAAAAGGTGTTTCAAAGAACATTTTGAATGCTGGTGTGTGATCTGAACAAACAAATATGACTTTAATAGGCACTTATGGTCAGTTTAACAGTCATTCATTAATATCTATATTACATACCTCAGGTCCTAATGCTGATGCTCTTTGGTAACGCCATTACAGCGAGGGAAGTAGCTAAGGCGGGAAAAGAAGCTGTGCTCTCTGTCCCAAATAAAAATCTGCATCCTGTCTACATTTCTGTTCACTTCGATGTCGGGTGTTTTTGGCACTAGCTGAGTGTCCGCAGTGAAGGGGAGCAGCTCATGATCTGCTTCAGGATCAGTTTTTTTTTTTGGTGCTGGTAAATCCAACACAGCATACGAAAGTTTATCGCTCCTCTGGGTCTCGCTCCAATAGAGAATCAGCCCTCTCGGTTTTGTTGCAGTAAGCTTTGGCTCGTTACACTCAATGGGCCGGAGCCTGAAAAGTGCGGTCCAGCTGTCAGAGGCAGTGGTTGGTGGTCGGGTGCCACGGAGACTGGCGCAGCAGACAGTCTGTGGTGTTTTCGGCTAGTTTGGCATGCCGGGAAATGGCTGCGAGCTGCGGGTTCAGGGGGAAGCTGTAGCGGTACAGACAGTAGGGGCCCGCAGTGTCAGAGAGATGAGGGAGCAGAGAAGGCCCCTGGGGGCTGAGGGGGCCGTGGAAGGGGAAGAGGCAGTGGGAGCTCCCCGGAGACCCGAGAAGACACGGGTCCCTACAGTGGGGGGGTTTCTTTGCCTGCAGCGCCGAGAAGAGCGAGAGGTCTGTTAGCGGAGACAGCGGGGCCAGGCCTCTCAGTCTGTCCGCTCCCAGGGAGGAGAAGGCCCCGCTGGGCAGCGGGGAGCCCGGCGAGGAGGTGGAGGTCTTGCCGTGGAGGGGAAGAGCGAGGGCGTGGAGGGCGGCGTCCTGGCAGGAGAGCGCGGAGATGGAGAACGGGTGAAAGGATGTGGAAGAGGAGAGGGGGAGAAGAGTCTTCACACTGCCGGTCGGCGACCCCGAGCTCCCTGTTGAGAAAAAAAAAAAGACGTCAGAAACTTGAATCACAAAGGCAAAAAAAAAAATGGAGAAAAGTAATAGGAGCTGCAGCACATTTACCTTGGAGCTGTATGGCGAATGGCTTGAAGTCAAAGCTGAGAGGGCCTCTCCAGGGATACGACTCCAACAAGCCATCCAACACTCCCCTGCACACACACACACATAAAGTGTAAAAGCACAAAAAAATGCTGTTTCAGGTATTTAAATATTGGTTCTGAGAGGTGTGAAACTCTGCACTACATATTTCAACTTCATGTGAAGGTTTTATGTGGTGTCAGATGTCAGTGGCTGAGCCTTAAAACCTTCTCGGGTGCTGTAGTGGAGCACTTTCTGAGCTAAAACAAGTGTTTTGGTGAGGTTTGCTGTACCTATTCCTTCCTGGATCTCTGAAGCCCTTGGCGAACGGGTTCCTGTCGATCTTCAGTTTTGTGATCTTGCCCCAGGAGAGAGGAATGGACACCGGTTAGAGTGGACGCGTCAAGCGCGGACGTGTTAAGCTAACAACGAGCTCAGCTTCACGGCAGCGTGGAGACCGGCAGAGCTCTCTCCCTCGGGGACTGCATCTCCCAGCAGCACCCGGGGGCGAGCAGCCACGTCAAACAGGGTTCTCGGAGGTCGCACGGTTTTATTTGGTGCTTTAACGGGCTGCGTGGACTCCAGCGGTCGGCCCACGTCACAGCTCGTTATTGAGTTTCTGTAATAATACGTTCGCTGGTCGTAAAAAATGAGCCCTGATGAAGAGAGCCGCGGTCCCCGCAGACGCCTCTGTTACTGGAGGAGCTGTAGCCAACAGTGGGGTCAGGAACACAAGCACACACGCACACACACACACACACACACACACGCCCCGAGCAACTGAAAAACCAGGACACTGTAATTCATGATTTTGCTGAGACCACAGAAAAGTTGGCCTCGTCACCTCCATGATGTTCAGATTAAAGCATCGATTGGATCACTGAGGAATATTGCAGACGCTGCGTGCATGAGAAGATGTTGGCTTTCTTAATATTTCTGGCACATAAAGCATGTAAATATGCAACATCACATATACAGCGGATTCTAAATTCAGATGTTTGAAAACAGCAGATGACTACACATTTTGAATGTATGGTATTATTCTGTTTCAACAGTCAAATCCATAGTTTGTGATCATGCTACAGAGTATTTGGGTGTTACCTGTTGGTTCTGATAAGCCGTGACTGTGGTGAACTCCGTTTCTGGGAAGGAGAAGCTGTAGACTCCTTCAGCAGGCAGCGACTGGATCTGTGACAAGTCCATGCGCGGGTCGTGCCGGATGACGTGCACACGTGGCTTGTATTTATGCATCGACTGGAGAATAATCTGGACGGAGAGATGAGGAGGACCCGTTATGTTTTACAACAAACGGGCTGCAACTGAGGTTTCAGGTCACTGTCAATAAATATCAAGATGATTTTTTCAGATAACTGATTAATCGTTTGGTAAAATGAAATGTCAGATAATCGTGAATAAGATCCTTCACACTTTCCTGAAGCTCATCAAATTGTTTTTTCTTTGTCCAAAAACCCCAAAATATCCAATTTACTATCACATGAGAGAAAGAGATGAGAGACTGGAATCAAAGAACCTTTAGCTTGGAAAATAAAACCATATTAAACTCTATAAAAATAAAATGATCCGAATAGCTGTTGTAACTTTTCCCTCAATTAACTAGATGTTTAACCGACCAAAATATTAACATTTAAAAACTGTGGGAAATGAGCGAATGAGTTCAGCTACACAAACAATGTGTAATATGATAATAGAACAAAATAAAATGTAATGTATAGGCACCATAGTCTATAACAACACAATGTAAAATAGTATTACAGCAGCTGTTACGTACGTTAAAACTAAAACTAAGAGTTAGCTAAAATGTGCTATTCAATATATAAAACCAACAAATCATCAAATATAATTCAATCAGTGCGCCGTACAAATATCAATCAACTAACCATTTCATGGTAATTGACAGGATTTTTATTTGACATCTCTAAAAAAATGAAACAAAGGAAAAAATTATGACTTATTTATCCCAAAACTGAATTTTGCAGTTTATAGAGTAGCTTTTCTTGTGTTATTATTATTATTATTTTTATAAACAGCCAGAGTAAAATGGTAAATTACATGAATTAACAGTTTGACCGCTGTGTCTAAAACTAAAATGTTCCTTTTTAGCCTGTATGAGCCAAGTAAAAATAATGTAATAAGGTTTCACAAGAAAAATCGGATTCTTTCTAAAATTCACAAAGCAGCTAAACTAACAAATGTATTATGAACAAGACAATCAACACTTCTTATTTAGTGTTCAAAATAAGCATAGGAGTTCCAGACAAGGTGGTAAACTGACCACAACACCATCAGGGATTTCTACATTCCTCCATCGTTTACCAGAATAATGAATTCCCCCAAACACACCAACTCCAGCGTGGTTTTATAAACACGAGGATCAAGTGAAAAGCCACCTACAGCCTCCAGTCACCACATCCGTCACACCTGTATACATCGCTGAACCTTTACAGGATTTCCTCTTCCTTTATCCCTAAAAGGCAGAGGCCCCCAGGCGTTCCTCTCTAAAGGAACGCTCCAGTACGAGACATGGGGTTCAACATGTGTCTGAAGTTGACCCTGCTGCGCCTTTACCATCTACACATATAGAAATTAACAAATATAAATAAAGGAAATAATATATTAAAATAATTTTGGGTTAAAAAAATAATCCTATTGTTAGACATTAAAATCACACATATAAGCTGTGGACCCACTGGTCACTATGTTAGTTGGACAGAGACAGAGAGAGAGAGAGTAAGAGAAGGCAGCGCATGCTCAGATGGGTTACCTACATGCGCCTTATCGTCCATCTCGTTGTTGGTGAGTTTGACTCGGTCAAAGCTGATGACCTGACGCATCCACGTCTCTCCCGCGCACGGTGAGTCCGGGTGCACGTAGAGCCTGGGAGAGATGCACGAGTGGTCCGTGTTTCCGGCCACCATCCACTGCGAGCTGTGGTACACGTACCTGCCGGCCGGGGCGTAGATATATGAGTAAATAAACGCATAGACGCAGCGGGAGTTTAACTACTTTAATACACTCACACACATGCACACACCTGTAGCGTTTCGAGTCCACGGGCATGACGTCCATTGCGATGTAGTACTGCTGGCACGGGTCCAGGTTGCGCACTTTGACGCGCACAGAGGGGAACATTCTCCTGACGAGAGGTGAGAGAAGAAGCGCAGCACGTTCATCTGATATCCGAGTCGTGTTTTATTCTTTTTAAAACCTTTCTGAAAAAATGGAGTCTATCCTAAAACCGCACAGAAGATCAGCTAGCGGTTAAATCCAGAGTCCTCGAGGGGACACGAGGGCATCTTCTCCATCGAGATTTATAGCGCGTGTTCTCCGTATATTGTGGAAACGGAAGCTAGACTTCAGCAGGTAGTTATGTACCGATAACTCATTTCTGGAATTAAAAAAACAAACAGAAGAAGACGCACATGGCCTGCTATTACACAGCACAAAGTAATTTCGTTGAAACTGACAGATACAGTTATTCTAATCGATCTATACCAAAGAACACCCACGTGCCATACGATTATTATGTCATCGATAATCCTGGATCATATTTAATAGGTCTTCTTTTAAATTGTGTCCCGGTAAATAGAGTTTGATTCAGTTCGACTAATAATTCAACAATAATTCTTTTTTTGTTCCAAAGACCAGCTAGACAAAATAAATATACCATCACATTATAAGTATATATGTCCACATGTTAACCCAATCAAAGGACACAGTGAATACTTAACGTCTGGTGTATGGCTTATATATTTGAATAAACTGCTTACATCTGATCGGCTGCAGCGCGTTCAGAGTCGTTCTACACCTGATAAACGGGCACCATGTGACCGCAGGACAGTTCATGTAAATATCATATCATCATATCACTGATAGTGAACTATACAGCTTGTTTTTTATGTATAACTGACACCTGAACACGTAAACGATGATATGACCGAGAATGGAAGATTCAAATTTTTTTAAACAAAAAGTTAGATTTTCCCTATTTGAGTAAGGCCCCATGGGCCTGCTCTTTTTCCATGAGATTAAAGACGATTGCTTGTTTTTATCATACTGAGAGAAAGTATATATTATAAAGTATTTATTTTGTTTAAAGAGTAAAGGATCCCATTCAAAATCTCATCAGGGATTTTGTTTTGTTTTAGCTGCTGTCTGTTTTTACAATAATTAAGTACATATATACACCTAATAATATATATATATCATTATGAATAGACCCAGCCGTTGCCTGTCAGATGTTGTTCCTCTTGTCCCCGGATATGTTGGCCGAATAGGTGTGAACGTTTTGCAGAATAGAAACAAACATAAAGCCTTAAAGCCCAGTTTACAGCAGCGTTGATCCGCTCCATAATATACAGATCACTGTAAAGTCTGTCTCTCTTATCCAGATTTGTTTTTTTACCTGCCAGCTTTGGTGATGATCATCTCGGTGCCGATCTCGTAGAATCTCTTCCACAGCTCGGAGCCCTGCAGCTCTGCCCGGACCTCTCTGTCCGGGCGGCAGTCGCTCTCCTTCGGCTTGCTCTCCTCTCCGCTGGGGTCCGCCTCTTCGGCCCCTGATCCGACGGTCTGTCTCTCCGGGTCACAGCACGTGTCCTCTGCCCTCTTCATCTGGCTGACTGGATGTTCGTTCAGGCCTATACAAGGGGCAAAGACTGGGATCAGTGAGGCGCTGACAGAAAAGAAGCCTGGTACCGTTTTGTTTTCATAAATCATTTAGGCCTACACGTTGCAACTTTTACTTTTTTTATTTAAAGTCTGTAGATATAAATAATGTATAGTATTTTAAAAAGGAACAGGAAGTTGCTGAAATGTTTGTTTGAGTGAAAACAAAACTTTTTTCCCTTTGAAAAATACTTTTATTTGATCATTTTAAGATGATAAAACATTTAAAAAAAAGTTGATTTGTGAAATTGTCAAATGTAGGAAATGGAAGAAATAAAAGGTCTGACGGGGCAAAATAACTTGTAAACTGACGACTGCATTTCCACAGCTTGTGCGTAAAATGCGTGTAGGCCTACATTAAAGCAATGAAGTGATCGTAAAAGCAGCAGTCCTTCTGCCTCCTCACCGGTGAAGATGCTCGTATCGCTGCCGGTGTCTCCAGCTGAACTTGACTCGTGTCCCTCCGACACTTTCATCCTCTTGCAGGGTTTCCCGACCAGCGCCTCCACCGAAAACGCGTGAGCCCGGGAACTCAGACCCTGCATCTTGGCGACAGATCCCGTCTCTCTGCGGGTCCTATATCCGTCTGAACTTTGACTTTGCCCCGCACAAGGTTCGGCGTCCCGGCGCATTCAGGACAGGACGGGGTAGAACAGGCAGCAACAGCAGCAGCACCTCAGGGAGCCCCTCTTCTCTCACGGCGGCTCCGTGACGCTGCGTGATTGATCCGGTGCATTCCCATGTGTTCTCCGAGACGCGCGCCCTCATCCAAAAATCCTTGATTGTTGGCACGCCTCTCCTCTTCACTACAATACTTTCCCTTCTCCCCCTTTATCCGTTTCCGTGTCTCCCCTTTAATTCCGCTCTGCCTCACAGAGGGCTTGTTCCTTTCGTCCCTCTGTGCGCGTCACGGAGATGGGAGGGAAGAGCGCAGCGTGCATTCTTCCACATGAGCATGCGCTGCAAAAAGTGTCCATTCTAACAGCCTCTCAGCCTTAAATATAGTTTCCTGAGACAAAAGAGAAATAAATTCCACCGCTAAAGTCAAATAATATATAGCTATCTCCAAAAACAATCACATTTCTTTCATAGGACTTTGAAACGATGCAAAATGAGGCAGATTACTTCATCAGAAACAGGTGGAACTCCAT
This sequence comes from Anarhichas minor, assembly GCF_050575085.1. Lineage (NCBI taxonomy): Eukaryota > Metazoa > Chordata > Actinopteri > Perciformes > Anarhichadidae > Anarhichas > Anarhichas minor. The sequence goes on from NW_027466474.1 coordinate 14,844,722, forward strand.
TCAGTTATGTTCTTTAATTTAGTTTATTTGCAAGGAAACGAGTTACATTGTCTAATCAACTGCCATCTTCTCACTAGCAGAAGAAAACTATTGAGACTGTAAATAACAGAACATGTTTTTTGCAGTGTGCTCGATCTCGGACTCTAGAGCACCCATAACAACCAGAAGCAGCATCTTTACGCGCGGTGCCACTGTGGGGATGATGAAAGGCTGAACGGTCAAACTTGGACATGGTTTGTGGCATAATCCAGTTCAGTTCCATAAAAAAAAAAAAAGTGAGTTGTAGGCCACAAAATAATAATAATAATAATAATAATAAAGGCAGAAAACATGAAGCTGATGAAGTAATATAGGCAGGATGTAAATCTCCAGTGATATATTTGAAATCTGTGAAGCACTTTTTCTCGATTATTTTAGCACACGCCAGCTCTGTGATTGAACACTGTCCGTGTTTCTTCCCTCCATTTAGACATCCGATAGATAAATAGAATGAGCATTTTAGAGCTGGAGGGGGGAGACTATGCACAAATATTTGAGGTTTTTAATTCAGACCATCTGGAAGGTAAAACATCTCCCTGAAACTCGCCGCGTTTGTGTTGAAGCTAACGTTTCCTATATTAATCTGAAGGCTTTGCTTAAAGCGGTCTCTTGTCTCCCGTTCCTCCGGTATAGAAGTATATATATAGGATTTTTTTCTTCTTCTCCCCCTTGACTTTGCGGTTCCCGGTGACGGTGTGCGCCAGTCTGGTTCTCATAAATGCGGAGATCAGATGGAGTTCGGCGCACAGGGGGGGGGGGGGGGAGGGGGGACTGGGCCGTAATGACAGCTCGGGATTATTACATTACTGCTCGACATGAAATAGATCCGCTTAACACAAATAAAAGTCAGCGAAGGTCCTATTTAAAATGTTTTTTAATCACATGATATAATTGCTGTGAGGAGAAAACAAATGAGGGCTGTGTTTACGGCACGGTTGGTTTGGCTGTTGATGGAAATCTCTGACAACAGACGGGAAATGGAGAACTATGACCAACCGGAATCGCATGCTCTCTGTCATCATAACCTGTTTGAGGACTGCGGCCCGCAGGAGTTATGTTTACTCTTTCCCGACTTGTCGTTTTCTCTCAATACTGTAAGTAAAGTGCATCCCAAACACGCGGTCAGGAGGGAGAGAGTGCAACAGAAATAAATCCGTGCGCGCGAGGCCTGCTGCCTCTTTGTTAAATAAAAGACGCAGGGTTCTGATAGAAATAGCCTGCGTCGTTTCCTTCCACTCAAATTCGACAGATTATTTTGTTTTCTTCCCCTGTCGTCTTCAGCAGTCAACTCGTAAATCTTCGTCACGGGATTACGGGATGTCAGCCGAGTGATGCCGGGGCGCTGCTGAACACAACAGGAAGCTGCTTCTAGTTGTTTTCAGGATTCTTAATCCAGTGCAAATCTGCGTTCGTCCCATTCGGGGATGTTTGGCACACGTGTTTCCTCTTATTAGAGGCACAATACGCACGCTTGGCGAAAAAAAAAGAAAAAAAAAAGAGAGACTCAAATCCAATTTAGCACGGGCCTCGGGTTTCCATCAATGCGGAAGTTTGATGACCTTCTGCAATTAGGCCTTCCGATCATTTTGCGCCCGGAGGCCCGCCCGCATGCTGTTGATTTGCGTTATCCACCGCGGCCTAATTAATAATCATTGGTGGATAATTGGTTTGCAATTGGAAACTTACTGGTGGGCCCACAACCAGCAGGCTCGGGTGCAACACTTTAATCTTGACGGTAATTTAAAGTTTGCGAAATTTTTGCTATTTATAAAAATAGATATGATATAAACTGCTCCACTATTTCAATACAAACGCTTTGTTTATGACTCGATGACTGACACTTAGGCTAGTGTGTGTGTGTGTGTGTGTGTGTGTGTGTGTGTGTGTGTGTGTGTCTGAATACTGGTGCCCAAAGAGTAATCACGACCAGCCGAACACTCATGCTAGGCGTCTGTCTGTACTGTATATGTGCACATGCTCACAAATGAATGCATGTGTGTGTTTATAAACAGGCCTGTCTGTCGGTTGCTCAGTGCTGAGTGGATGTGACGGGGCCCCTGATGGTTTGTTTTATGTTGGATCCTGATGCTGAGCAGTTTGCGTGCGTGGTGTGTGTGTGTGTGTGTGTGTGTGAGAGGGCGACTCTGGGCATGGGTTGCTGGAGCGGATGCCCACTCGCTGCCAAACGTCAAACTTCCACCACCCCGTCCGCCGTGACACGTGTAGAGTGTTTGAGTACGGAACGCTGTAAACACTTAGCCTATTGTGGCACTAAAGGGGAGTGAGTTCTCTGGAGCGGAGGCTCACCTGGAAAACGCACTCTATATGCTGAGACGATGATGTGCGAATTGTTTCCAACGCTGCGTTACATGAATGTGAATTTGGATTTCAAGCGGCGTGAGGGCTGTGTGTTATATACTGGTGGTGTTACCGACTGCTTCTACTTCCAACAGGCAGAGCTGAAACACCCTGAGGCGAAGAGGAGGATGGGAGCAGGCAACCAGTCGAAGCTTTTTACAATATGACCAATTACAGTGACAAATTCCTATGACTCTGACATGTCATCAGCTCCATGGTGTGTGTGGTGTCCCATCTGCTACTCATAACCTCCTTCTTGTCCCTGTCTCGGGGGGGGGGGGGGGGGGGGGGGGTGGCACAGCTGTCGGAGGACAGTCGAGTCCCTGCAGGGATCCCCTCTGTGCAGAAACAAAGGCCCTCATGGCTCCTTCTTCTGCAGCAGCTCTAACGGGAGAGTCAGTGAGACGCTGATCACATCCTTCTGTCTATAAGAGCATCAACATTCTCTCTTCCAAATTTACATTTAATCGGATTTGGCTGTATGATGACAAAGAGGAAAAAGAAAAAAAAGTGAGGACCACACGAGAGGCAAGAGTTTAAGATGGTTTGCTGCATCAATTTCCCCGGAATGTTTCTTGCCGCCCATTTCAGCTTCTGCAAATCTGCCTCATCACCACCCTCGACTCTCAAGAAATCAATCAAACAGGAATCTTTCATGCAGGTTAGTGCAGTTTTAAGTACTTTACAGGTAACTGACACGAGAAACAGAAAAGAGGCAATAAACTACTTGGTCAAGATTAGAAAAAACATTGTGGTTTGTGTTAAAATAACGTAGCAACGTAACGTAATGTAAGTAACGTAAATAAATGACAACCATCCTTAGCGGACATACTCGTTATTATACCACGTAACTTTCAATAAAGGCACTGTCACTTGCTCTGAGCGTTGCTTGAATGCAAAAATGTCCGCATTGAAAAAAATGTAAAAAATGTCCACATTCGATGTATCCGTGGTTTTCAGAAACAATGCCAACATTTTTTGCCTGACGCATACACTGACTGCTGTAATACATGTGATACCGGAGGCAACCTCCGGGTCTGAGGAGTGAAGCCAACCTGGGTTCCTGAGACGTGCACTCTTTTTAAGGGCCATCAGGGGAACATTTGGTTGTACTTAACTCCACGTGTCAATTCTGGTTGCAAAAAGCCAAGATGACGACGGCTAAAAACCAAGATGGCGACGGCTTTCAAAACCGTTGTCCACAAACCAGCGGGTGACGTCACAGTGACTGCGTCCACTTCTTACAGACAGTCTATGATATTATTGCACCAAGCCTGCGGCTGAAAATCGTCTCCAACAAATACACTATTTAATCACTTTTGAGTCATGTTTGCTTTCAAGCTACAGTGCCCAGCAGTGATTCATGGGTTTGTTGACTGTCTGAAAAACATAACGAATATCGCCAGCCATATCCATTATCAACGCTAAGCTGCTCTCAGGCAGGCTGTCCAATGTAAACTGGGTGTAATGTGCGCTCTCTTTCTGGTCTTATACCCGGGCAAAACACCTCCGCCAAATGTATAACTTTATTAGCATCACAATAGAGGTAAAAACTGTTCTTTGTGTTTCTGTGTTGCTACCCGGCAGCTCTCTTTTCCCTTCGTGCAGCACCTCTGCACTCTGGGTCTCTGGACCGGCAGTGTTTGAGGAACCTGGGCACGAGGCCTGGTACTACCGCCTTCTCCCTGCCCACAGTGTAGGAAGATTTAATGGCTCATGTGCCACGGCGTCGAGCCTTTACTGGCTCCTTCTGCCTCCGCCCGGCCCCGGCGGGTAACGAGGGATGAGGGCGGGGGGGGGGGGGGGGGGGAAACAGGAGAGGAAAGTAACATGTCGGCCAAGACGCATCCTCCTCCTCCTCTCACCACAAGTGTGTTGTGAATTATTCCCCCCCTCCCTCAGTTTTCCTCTCCTCCTAAGCCTTTAGTTATCCCTTGCTACTCACCCTCTTCCTATTAAACACATATAGATCTTCTTCTGTCCACATTGCTTTCATGAGGCCCGCTGTGAATCCGGCTCTGTGGCACATTCATCTCACTTGTTTAGATAGCTAATTCTTTTTGTTGAAAATTGCCTTTTTTCTCTCTCTCTTTCTCTCTCTCCATATCTCTCTCAGACTGCCAGTAACTGTGTGGTTAATGGCTGCGGTAAAAAGAAACAAAAACAGCCGTAATTGATAATGAGAATCAGACTCGTGTGAGGATCTCAGTCGACGCCTTCTCTCTCTCCTCCAATAACGGGGCAGCTCTGCCAAGCAGGACCCTTCCCAGAAGCATGTCAAAGGGGTGGAAAACCAATCTGTACGGTGTTGGAGAGATATTTCCGAATACCCTGATGTGTAAATTGCACATTATGTTGGACTGCTTGGATAAAATAATGCACAAAAGTGAACAGTGCCAGCACTCAAGCATAAACGTGTTTTCAGGCTGTTGGCGGACTTAAGCGAGAGTTTGAAATATGTTGAGGGCTCCTATTGGTGTTGTTAACATGCATGGTGAGAAGATGTAGTAATTATTTAGGAGGAAACCATCGTTTTGTGTCTGTACAGCATGTGGTGGGAGGTTGTTGAGGACCCCCCCCCCCCCCCCCACAGTCGCACACGTCTTTATCTGTTTTTGTCCCACTGAGCGCAATCACTCCGAACACAAATATCTTTTATCAAAGCTGGCCACAGCGGAGGGGAATTATTTTTAGATTGCTCTGATAAATGAGGGGTTTCATATATCTGGATGTGGTCGGCGGGGATGAAGAGTGAAAATTTAGGAGAAAAGAGATGAAAAAAAAAAAAAGGAAAAATCTGGCAGAGCCACAAAAGCTTTTAAAACAACATGTGAAAAATCTGCAGTTCTTTAACAGTTAGCTTGTCATTTTTATTTGCCTCTTCAGATGGTGGCAGCGGTCGTCTTTCAGGCCGTGCCAGCTGGGATTCGGCTGCTGGCTGGAAGGCGCAGGCCTGGCCCCGGGTAGCACTCTTATTATCATCACCACACACTGTAATTCACATGTCAATCACAGCCCGGAGCAGCGCAGGGCCGAGGGGCTGGTTGGAAAGGGGCCGCCGACTGGGGTGACGGACCGGGCGGGGCGGGGGTGTGCGCGCTGAATACTTCCAGCAGGCCTTAATCGGACCTTTCATTCCCTCATCTCTGCAGAATGGGCCTGGATAGGGGCATGATTGGATGTGCAGGGCCGGCCAAAGCTGAAGCAGTGCTGGACGGGCTGCTGTATGAAGAGGAGTGACCTCCGAGGCCCAAACTGTCAGAGTTTGGGCCGTCTGGCCTGGCTCGAGTTAGGACTGTAGCTGGGGTAGACAGGGGAAAAAACTGTTGATTTTTGCATTAGATGTCCCCTAATTCCAGTGTTTTGTCTCCATGGAAATCATGTTGGTTGCACCATTTATTCGTTATTCAAACTAAGCCTAGTTACAACGAAATGGAGATATGCAAATCATTAAATAAAAACAGGTTGTATAAAACAATTATGTAAACTGTTTTATACAATGTAAACTGAGGATTTACTAAGTAACAACATGTCGAAAATATTTCTGGGGATCCGGTGAAGACAGCGGATATCCGTGCTTTACGAGCAGCACACTTTTCCGTGTGCTGCTCGTTGTTGACACTCCCGATTATAAACTGGAGTTGCGAGACTGGAGTTGGAGATCAGAGACCACGTGCACAACCGGCTTGTTTCACAAGAGACAGTAAGCGAATTCTAAACCCATCTAAATCTAAATCACCGTCAGACAAAAGTCTCTTTTGCAGCGGATAGCATTGGCACACAGACTGTTTACATTCAACCGAAGACTGCTCGAACGTGATTGGTCAATAGTACTCGACTACGATAGAAAAACCAGAACGCTTCCGATACCAAAATCTTTCTCCCGTTGTCTACAGATTATGTTTTAGATTATACTCACTAACTCTTGCATTGTAAAAAAAAATTGGAACACAAGAACAAAGTGGTGAACACCTACTCACTGCCAGGTAACTGCTCCGTAGCTAACTGAAGTAATGTTAGCTAACTGTCATAACTAATGCTAACATTAGCTTGCTAATACAGTATGACTCGTTTAGAATAACCGACCGATCACCTGACACTTCACAATTTCACAAAAATAACACACGTAATTGAACCATAACTGAAATGTAATAAAACATTTTGCTCAATGACTTGGCTAATAATGACAGTTAGATTAGAATAATCTGATATTTCACACTTATTCTAAACTGCTTCTAAACACACACAAACTTAATAATAGTAGCTGATGGGGCCTTGCACTTCCTCTGAACGCCGTCACCAGTGATGCACTGTGACACAACACCTGTGGACATGATAAAATCCACATAGTGGTTTTGACACTGATATCTGTAGAAACCAATTAACCCCGCTGCTGCGCCACAGAAGTCGATCCTTCAGAAGAGAAACCAGCATCTCTTTAGTCGTATCCAGACTGTCCTCACATGTGTAGAAAAACATTTTCCCTTCTCGGACTTTATTCCCACCCCGGGAAACGTTCTGCAGCCCTGTAGAGACACTATAATTTACATGCTGCCGAAATGGGAACTCAAAAGACAACATGCTATTTCAATCAAAAGCCTAGCTCTAGCCCCATCATCCGGCCTGCCAAAGTGTGGTGTAACTCACACACACACACACACACACACACGTACACACATACACACACACAAACATGCAGAGAGCTCGCCTGCCAACGTGTGGTTTGTATTCACGATGCTTTAATGCCTCGTGGTTAGTGCTCTATCAGGGCCATGAGAAATGATTTATTAGTGGCTCCCGCCTGTATTTATAGATAATGAGCCTCCGTCAGTGTTAATAAAGAGATCCATTCACAGTACCTCTTTAAGGGATTACTGTCACTGCTAAACAATAGCTCGTCCTCCAAAGATAGCCGTGTAGCGTGTTTAGTATGGGGAGGGGAGTTAAAATAGGGACTTCTTAACACCGGCTCATTCATCAACGATACACATTGATCTTCACTTCCAGCTTTGTAATTATTGTTGCGTTCAAACATGAGTCTCTCCTTCTCTTCAGGCTCTCCACTGATCCGTTTTTAGAGGGGCTGGTGTTGGAGACGGAGCGAAGCAGCATGAATAAGTGTTTCCCTCGTAGGCCTACTGTACGTTTGCACTTTCATGTGTCTATATGTCAGTCACATGTACAAGTGTGTGTGTGTGTGTGTGTGTGTGTGTGTGTGAGGGGTGATGATGAGGATGAAAGGGACACATGGAGACACATGAGCACCCTGGCAGCAAAGTGTGTTTGTGTGACATCATTCTGTCTCCCTCTGGTTCCAATCAGTCTATCCTCCCCTGTTAATGACACCTGATGGATTAATGACTGATAAAGTGTGTGTGTGTGTGGGTGGGTGTCTGTGAGTGTGTTTTGTAGGGGCCCACAGAAAGCCCGCAATCAGACATCTCTCAAATTAGCGCTCCATAACTACATCCTGAGCAGGGCTTAGACTTCTGAAGCGCAGGAAAGTCCTTCCAGACAGTCAGACCCCCCCTCTACACGTACACACACACACACACACACACACACACACGGCCTATCATTTTCATCCTCAGTATATCACATCACATTTGTCTTCTTTCTGGCATGGTGAACTTTGACATGGTGAGAAACAGGGGTGGTGTTGGGGATGTCATCAATTTTAGCAGCTTACTCTTATATCCTCCAACCCTCCCCCACTGCCAAGCACTCGCACACACACACACACGCACACACACACACCTTGACCCAATTCAAGTAAGTAATAATGATAAAAAAAAAAAATAATGTTTATTTATATAGAAATCATCAAAAAGCCAAGTATTACAAAGTGCTTTACAACGAGGACAAATTAAAACAATTATCAAACCATAAGTGAAAATACACACATTGAAAACTAGGAACAAACAAGGAAACGTATACAAACGATGATCAAAACAGACAAACACATATATTTACACATAAAAAATTGCAAAATATATACCAACCATTTTCTAATTAGGCATCCCTATCTACAACCAATTATCTGCATCGATGAGCTCATTTATGAGGCGTATTCGATTTAATAAGCCTTACTGTAATGAAGTTGAATTTTTGGTTTGTGAAAAATTCCCTTTGGCTGGTGTATATCCTCCACAACCCTTACTTGCCAGTTTTCATTATATAGACATTGGTCATTAATAGTAATAGTAATGTATGGCTTATTAACAACAAATTAAACCAAGGCTCCTTGATGACTTCTTGTCAAATTGTATTTGAAAGAATATAGTCTTTGGCCAATAAAAATATGTTTCATTTAGAATCACGTTAAAGTGAGAAGAATAAAGATTTGTTTCGCATTGACCGATGTTTCCTGTCTTCATCCTGCCGTTTTAATTTAATCCACAAAATGTTGACTCTCACGGTCTTCTACTCTTTGTCTCTTGGAGTCAGTTGTTATGAAAGTGTCTTGCTCAATGGCACTCCAGCAGTAGTTGCTGATGTAAAGGAGAGTGTCAGTTTCCCCAAATCGTCCCCTCTACATGAACCAACAGCCTTACAGCGGCCTCTTCCCTAACCTCTGCAGGCCACTAAAACCTCACAGTAATATGGGCCTTTTAGAGTCCAGGTGGGACCGTAGCCTCATGGCTTTCAGCCATAACAGTTTCGGTCTGTCAGTCCTCTGCGTTATCCACTGTATGATGTGAGGATAGTTGCTCTCCGAGTTCAATAAAGAAGCTGAAATAAAAATAGTTGAAGCAACCCCTGAGTCACAATTGAAGAAAAAAATACAGATCATCCTCCGGTGAAAAGGTGGTGTGTGTGTGTGTGTGTGTGTGTGTGTGCTTTCTGCTCCTCCTGTGAACCTGACAGAGGTGACGTCACTGAATCTGGAAGTGATTCGGCCAGACTATGATGCTATTGGCCACGATTCAGAAGAGAGAGAGTGTGTGTGTGTGTGTGTGTGTGTGTGTGTGTGTGTGTGCTCTACCGACGCAAAGTCAACATGGCCGAAGTGTACATGTAACGCTCTGGAGCCGTCTCATGATGATGAGGTAATTTCCCCAGAGTTTAACCCTCAGGAACATAACAGACATGCGTCCATTTCCATCGCTCCATTTTTTTTCTCTGCACCCTTTCATCCTTTTTCATCCCATGTGATTCTTTCACTTTTCCCCTTTCTACATGTGCCAGCTGCTTACCTTGAGTTGTCCTTCATCACGTAGGCTACATGTGTGACCCACCTTTCTACTCTCCATCAGTCATACCTTTTGTTCTCTTCTTCACTCCCGTGCTTCAATAATTCTTTCATGCCATCGTCTTCTTCTTCTTCTTATTTTTTGGCTTTTCACCACCTCTTCAATAAAACAGACGGACAGAATAGCAACATTAGGTCACAAGTTTAGAGGAAAAAAAGCAGACGTTCTTCTTGAATACAGTCATAAAAAAACCCGTATATTCCATGTTACATCATTTATTATTTTAGCCTCAATAAACGACTCCAACAACTCGAACAAAAGAGTCTTCAAGTCCAAAGTGTTTGTAAAACGAATTGAAAGAGAGAAACTTCTTTGCTTCATTGCTGTTGAACAAGTTGTTAATCAGTTAAAACTATTTTTAGGGCATTTATTGTTTACCAAGGACTCAGCTTACACATGATTTACCTGGCGAGCAAGAGGTCACCAAATACACACACACACACACACACACACACACACACACACACACACACACACACACACACGCGCGCGCACACACACACACACACACACACACACATCTGGTGTAGACTTTAGCTGTTGTCACCAACTATTTAAGCTAACCAAACCTTCTGACAAAGCTACGGTTAGCTTACGGACACATGATCCTATTGGAGTGAGGAGTAAAAGAGTTAACATGCTAATAAGCTAATATAAAACATGGTTGATACATTTGAACCACCGCTTGATACAATGTAGCGTAGCCTAATGATAATGTAACCTGAAATTGTTTTAAATTACCTTTCACCAAAATAACACAACACACATTACAAAAAGCTATGCCAGTAACATTTAGCTAATAACACCAGCTAGGTTAGCATAAACAGATACTTCCCACTCATTGGGTAACCGCAACACACATATTTCTACAGACAGTTATATTTAATAAATCTCTAAACTGTCGTTTTTGGAAGATATGCTACAGCTTGTGACACAGTAATGACTTTGAATGAAAGTCTAACCATGTTAGTTCAAGCATGACTTGCACAATATGCTGCAGCTACTGCACTACACACTTAAAGCTACATAGCATCTCCTACAAGTAGCAAAGGCCAAGGAATGCTAGTTGCTTGTTAACGTGAGCTAAATTGCTAACTTACACACACACACACACACTCTCTCCAACTAAGCAAAACTACAAAAATACATAAAAAATGAATTTATGTTCAACTATAGTAGATAATGATATATTGCCAAACCGTGTGCCATTATCACTCAGGTGCTAAAAAGAGGAATGTCACGCTCCTGCTTTTGGAAGACACACCTGGCTGTTCTTCTTTTTCTTTGCCAGCATTACCATTTCAAAATAAAAGCACCCACCTATACAGTGTGAAAGGATCAAAGTAGCACATCCTTAATAAACACTTTGAAAATGAACAAACTCGAATGCAACATATTATACAAATATACTGGACCTTGCCAAAGGTCATTTACAGGTATTAGAGTCTTTAGTAGCTGAGACTTTTAACGCACACCACCTAATGTTACCTAAAAACTGGCTAACAGCATAAACTGTACAAGGCTGGTAGTCATGAATAATCTGCTTTACAGGCACAAAGTTATGAACAAAATCCTCATTCATTGTGAGTACTTCAACATGAAATTGTTACACCTCCCTGAGGTGAGCCAAGCTGAGAGGATGAAGACAGGCAGACAGGCGGTGCTATGGGAGAGTGAAGGTATAGCTTTAGAAGCTGATACTCACAGGAAAGACTCATTTGTCACCCCTGTCTCGAAACCATATGTGACTGCCAAAAGTGTGTGAGTGTGTGTGTGTGTGGCGGGGTCAACGATCACGAGAGTGTGATGCACGCTGATTTTTTTGGTGATGGGGGATCTGAATCAGGGTCTTTGAAGGAGCATCACTGCTCTCCACATGTAGGCTATACCCATGAGATCTGCTCATTCTGTTTCCCTCTTACATTTTCTCCATCTCTCTCTCTTTGACCACTAAATGTTCTCCCACTCAAGGCACATGGTGATTATGGTGGGTCCACATGAAGACATGTCAGTGACGTTATGAAGCATTGAGCAGTGTCTAGCTTTTTGGTTCACAACTCTGTGGCCAGCTGTTACCATAGCAGTGTTTGGGGCCTATATGAGTGTGTGTGTGTGTGTGTGTGTGTGTGTGTGTGTGTGTGTGTGTGTGTGTGTGTGTGTGTGTGTGTGTGTGTGTGTGTGTGTACTGTAAGTATGACTGCAGTGAAAGGGACACAATCATTTGTCACTTGCGGCTTCACATGTCTGGTATTGAAATTGATGACAAATCTATGAGGTGCCGTGTGTGTGTGTGTGTTCATATTTGTTGGCTCATATGCGGGTGATGTCATGCACAAGAGCTTCTTTTTCTCACACTTTATGAAGCCAGCTATGCCACTGCAGACTTTCACAGTTTGCTGACATTGCAGGCGTGTGTGTGTTTGTGTCTACATGTGCATTGTGTGTGTATTTATCATTGCTTTCTTTGGCTGCATGCTGCAGACCACAGGGAAAACACTGGCATTCAAACTCCATCATGCACGCCTGCCATCCAACCATTACGACGCCCGCTGCCTTCTGCGTGCACAAAAAACAAGGGGGTCCATATACGTTGTTTTTTTTGCGTATAGCAACTCTACCCATAGCGGGCTCGTTAGGCAGTTTTGAGACGTAAACTGGATGGACGGCGAGTTTAATCTGCCGTTAATCAGCTCCTCGGAAAACTCACTCAAGCATCAGACACTGCAGATTGCTCTGCCTCCCTCACTGTGTTTTTCCCAGTCATCACTTCGCCCCCCCCCCCCCCCTTGTTAGAATCACTCCATTTCACCCCCACCTGCCTCCACGCCCCCCCCCCCATCATCCATAGTTTCCCTTTGCGGTCTCCTCTGCTGTGTGATGCTGAGAAGCCCTCAGGATTACACCTAAATCTTTTGTTTATCATCTCAGCTATTACTGCTAATGCTGTCTCTCTCTCTCTCTCTCTCTCTCTCTGCGTGTGTGTGTGCGCGCGTGCGTCCACGCATGCATGTGTGGGCAAGCTCTCAGATCAAACACAGCGTAAGACGAGCCCATAAACAAGCCTTCAGGACCACTTAGGTTTTTTTCAGGGAGAGTCCGTTATGGGTGCACGGAGGGGGAGGAGGAGGGGGAGGGGGGGAGTTAGGTACAAAAATCAGCTGCTCTGTTTATGTACCTTTCAGTGGTGATTACCGGTCCAATCCGTCTGTTTAACAGAGGAAATATCATAGCCTCGCTGCAGAGCGCGCGTGTTTTGTGAGGCCGCGGTATAGATGCAGATGCAGCGCGTGAGGGGGCTGCTGGAGAGATGCCACAGAGTTGCGTGGAATTAGAGCGCTGGTGCGGCAGAAAGTGTTTATTTACTCATACATACAACCTTAAATGAGTCAGGGAGAGTGAAAGCAGAGGAAGCAGAAGGACCACCGCACACCAGAGCACTGAAGGATGTGTGTGTCAGACGCACAGCACGCGGCCTTGGCGCTGGCCTGTGTTTCCACACGGCGCATGTGAATGGCGATGCACTGTGCGCGCGTGTCCGCGGGAGTGGGCAGACACACTGGCAGGTAGTGCCCGGCCCGTAGGAGGACAGGGATATATTTACAGAGTCAGTTTACAGAGTGGAATATTCACGGAGGTGAATGGGCTACTTCATACACTCAGGATATTATTTTTCATTACATTACAGCGCGGAATTGAGTCATTTTTGTGTGTGTGTCATGTGCTGTACATAATGTGGCAGGTAAAGGGAGACAAGCTTAACTGGAAGTGTAAATAGTTCAAGTCTTGTGGTGTTAGGTTCAGTCTAATGAATGGAGGCTGATTGTTCCTGATGGGGGAGCATTTTCCGTTACACTGAATTATGGGCGGGTTCCACTCGTGGCCACTAGATGGCGCTAAAGCCACACATCATAACCACATAATCATAGAGAGTATTTTGAGGCAATAAATAAGGCAATAAATGTTATAGTGGTCACCGGCAAAAATAAAATGATTTCCAGGCGTCGGCTGTTTATTTATATCACGTAGCTTGAAGTTTAAAAGTCGTTTTCCCAGCTTCCGTTTCGGACGTCATCTTAAACCCCTCCAGCCACCGGAAGCTCTCGATAAAGCCGAGGTTGCAAAGTGCGTCACAGAGCAGAAAAAACCCAAAACAACGAGCCTGCAGTCCAGCAAGCGACCGTCTTCTCTTCTTCTCTTTTTGCACAAGAAACCCCGAGCGGACGTTTCCGCTACCAGCATGGTGAAGATCGCTTTTAACTCGGCTCTGGCGCAGAAGGTGCTGGGCAAAGAGGAGCCGGCCGATGTGAAGGTGAGCTGTAGTCTGAGCCCGGTGTCCGTTTAATTCATTTTTTATTTTAGCCCGTTAGCATGGCCTCCACTGACCGCAGGCATGTCTGCAGCAGTGACCGCGCACGCCATCTGTGTGTGGTGTATGGGGTCGTTATGTTTTCACTTGCATTTTCGCACACTCTATATTAAGAGCTTTGCGGTGTTTTTGTTTTTTTGTTTTTTTCGCAAACTGCACTGAGAGCCATATTGCACCTGATGCAGCACACAGCGGACCGCCCATCCTCTGAACGTCTACATCAGCTGTTCTGCAGAGGCCGAGCATTCAATGGGGGTTATAGATTGAGCCAAAGATGTGCGTGCTGAATGTTGATACTAAATGCATGCAATAGTATTTGCAGATTTGCTGACAGTATTGCGTACCTGTGTGTTTAGGACCCTGAGCTGGGCTCTGCTCCAGCGGGCAACGAGGGCTCCACAGGTCGCTGTCTGCTCACCCTGCTGGGCATCGCCTTCATCCTCAGCGGGCTCATCGTCGGGGGGGCATGTCTCTATCGATATTTCACCCCAAAGGTAAAGCAATATGTGTGCGTGCTGGCAGGTGTAAGATACACACAATCTGAAAACATCCCTCCAGGTTTAGATTTGCTATATTACTGTAACATTACAACATGCTTGGCAATGTTTAATCTGCATTTCAGTCAGAAGGCACCAAGATAGACAGTCATGGGACATATGTACCCATTTATTGTCTTCCAAGTAATTGCAGCAGGTCAGGGAGTGTTATTTGAGTTTGTGAAGTTATTAAAGATGCTTTAGATTGCTGATGGGACTCTCTGGCCTTGGTGGGAAACTATAATGCTGACTCCTGTTCACTTCTGTCTTCAAAGAAAGTGCAGACTTACACTTTGCTGTGTTGTCAGTGGGAGGGTCTCATTCAGTATAGTCTCTCTCTCTGTGCCCACAGGGGTTTATTATGCAAATGAAGCAAAGTTTAAAAATGGCTTATTAAACTATGAATGCAATGCATGCACTTCTTAATGATAGGAGATTCATCCCACTTACAGATTGTGATATTGAAGACTTTCTTCTTACCTTAATGGATTGTTTTCAGGGTTCATTCCTTAATCTTCTTGTTGTTCAAGTTTCCTAACCGCAACAATTTTTATATTTTTCTTAAACATCATATCGGATAGAATTTGTCCCTTGAATTTGATACAGATTATTATTTTACTGAGGATAAACACAACCGTCCACGACCTTGTGCCACTTCTCGTCTCTCTCAGCTCATGGTTTTGGTTTGGTCTCTACAGATCTAAGTTAGGTTGTTTGACTTGAATATCTAGCAAGCTTGTCTTTTTATATCATAAAACAATCAGACACTTAACATACCAGCAAAGAGATACACAGTAATGAAAAACAAAAAACTACAGATTTCCTTTTTTTTTTTAAGTACATAATTCAATGGAATAATGAGGGTATCTTCTGCCCCCTGGTGGTCGAAAATCATCTAATGAGGCTTTAAGCTGAGTTATTTTCAGACCTAATCCTGCCACTTTACATCTCGTGAGCAAACTGTCCTGCTGCATTGTGTTGTCTCTGTAGGGCTGATGAAGTTTGTTGGAACAACAGACGGGTAGGTAACTGCAGGGAAATCACTGGCTCCATAGAGCTGCGGTGTAAGACCATGAGGCACTTGTGGTTGCAGAGGCAAAGACTCACCTCACCACATGTTGAACATAATGACAAATCCCCTGGTGGCAAAATGGCATGTGTGGGTTTTCTTCCTTTGTATGAGTAATGTTGATTTTCCGAAGGTTGAAATACAAGTATAGTTAAAGTGAAGAAAGTTTGAACCTTTAAAAAGAAGTCCATTCAATTAGAAATCACAAAATAATAACAAATGTGTAAACTATGAAGTCATGATATTTAATGTATCTGCGTGTGCATCAAAGTGGATTTATTTGTCTGATTGCATGTGTCTCTCCCCCCCCCCCCCCCCCCCCCCCCAGAGGCTGTATCACGGTGCGATGCAGTTCAGCGACGTGTCAGCTGGAGCTGGAGGAGGGAGCCAGCCGTACTACCTGCCGCAGGTGGAGGAGGAGGTGGAGATCTCTGACAGCATGGCCGTGATCAGCGTCCCACCTCCCCGCTTCAGACCCGGGGACCCCGCTTACATCCTCCATGACTTCAACAGGGTAACTCACTTACAGCACAGCACTTACAGCACTGCAGATGCTGGTTTGCTCCTGCTAATGTGGTTTGAATTATTTCCTGTGTGCGTGAGTAGAAGCTGACGGCATATCTGGACCTGACTCTGAGGACCTGCTTTGTGATTCCTCTGAACACCTCGGTGGTGCTCCTCCCTCAGGACCTCATCGACCTCTTCTCGCAGCTGATGGTGAGTAGTGATCCGCTCGGGATGCAGCGGCCGGTAGAAGAGACCGGGCTTGGATGATGGAGGGAAAAACTTTACGCTGGCACAGCACTCTCACTCAAGCTGACGCATAAGCCCGAATATTTTAGGCTACATATTACCTGTGGAAATCCAGGGCTTTATAATAATTCCAGAGATTGTCTGTGCTTTAATCCCGTCCAAATCTGTCATGTCGGTAATTTGTAAAGTCAAAAATTTCCAGCGCACATCATCTTCCCCTAACTCAGACATTCTGTGTTCCTAACACTGCATGAGTAACCTCCAGGGGAATTCAGTACTCGCATATCTTGATCTCTTTTACTGTAGTTAAATATGTGCTATGAAAAATAGCTCTAAATGAGTCTATTGAGTGCTGCAGGGATGTTGTATTTTTGTCGGCCAACCCCAGAAGTTAGCGCCACAAAAGTTCCCTTGACAAAATAACAATCAGATTTTTTTTTTTTTGAGGATTTTGAAGTATTGCAGAAAATAAGCTCCTTTGGAAACACAAGTTTCTGAAACGTACATGTTTTTGTTCAAAGAGATAATCTTCACAAATGAATACCACTTTTGTTATTTTTGAAGAATGAATGAAATCAGCAGAAGTAAAAAGTCAGCGTATAAACAAACTACACCAAGATTTTATTTACTTTATTTTTAAATTCATTAAGCTTGTGTTAACCACAGGCTTCATTTTAGGCATCTAACCAAAAACCCATTGACTGGAGACCAGGGAACCGAAAGTGCAAAAATGCTGACTAATTTTTGCGTTTTTTTTTTACTCATTCCTGCAGCAGTCTACAGTGGAAGACTTTGCATGTGTTTTCTTTGCTGAATCATAAAGTTAAAAAGTCTTCAGACCCTGAGGCTACTTTGGCACTGCAGCGCTTTGAGCTAAATGCTATCGTCAGCATGCTAACATGCTGGTAATGACAATGCTAACCTGCTGATGTTTGACAGGTTCACCATCTCAGTTTAGCCTGTTAGCATGTTGTAGTTAGCACAAAAACACAAAGTACAACTGAGCTGATGGGAATGTGATTTTCCAAATTGTTAGTCAATAACCAAAGGGAATTTGTTTGCAAATTAAAATGTCGACCCGATGATGGCGCTAGATGAAAATGTAAGGGATCAGTCATTGCAATCCACGGCGCCATGGTGCTATTATTATCATAGAAATCAATCGCTTTTGACTGGTAGAATATTCAACAGTTCAACTATAGTATGAAAAAAGTTTAGTGAGAGTGGAACACGGTCAGCAACACCATGTTTGAGATCAGTCAGACTGCATGTAGGCAACAGCTTTCACTGAGTCCTCCACCATGACATGTTATGCAACATTTGGTGTTGGGTGGGTGGTGGTGGTGGTGGTGCAATCACCAAATTTCACTATCCGATGTGGAAGTGTTTCATAGACTGCAGAAGTTTGACGATGATTAATTAATTAGACGAAGTCCTTCCCACTCTGTTAGTGTCCCACTTGGCTGCAGTCCTGCTCACTGAGCTGCTTCTCTCCTTAGGAAGACCAGAAGTGGTTCGTATCGTGATTCCTTCTTTTTTTTCTTTTCTTTTTTTTGTTATCCCAGTCCGGCTCTTACCGCAGCTACTTGGTGCACGAGGACCTGGTGGTGACGGAGCGTATCGACGACGTCGAGCCTCTGGGCTTCTTCATTCGCCGACTGTGTGACGGGAAGGAAACGTACAGGATGCAGCGCCGCTCCAGCCTCCCAGGTCTGGATGCACCGCACAGCTAAAACTGACATTTTGTCCCGTTTGTTGAGCTTCATTCACACATTGTAAAAGCACCAGCCTGTGAAGAACGCTGCTATAGAGGGGGGCTGTAAATATACACGGCTGTACTGTTTTGACCAATACCAGCCAAAGCCAACAGAATAAGACTGCGTGTACTGATTTCTTAGGGATATCCGTTGGAAACAAGACTGATATTGATATTCAGCGCTGATGTCTTTGTGTCTGCCAGGTGGAAGCATCCAGAAGCGCTCTGCGGACGATTGCTTCACCATCCGCCACTTTGAGAACAACTTCGTGACGGAGACCAGGATCTGCAAGGCTTGATGGGGAAAGCGAGAGCATCGGTCAGGGAGCAAGTGAGAGTGAGAGAGAGAGAGAATGTTAGTGAGAGAGAGAGAGTGTTAGCGAGAGAGAGAGAGAGAGAGAGAGAGAGAGAGTAGGAGGGAGTAGTGGGCGAAGGAGGAAACAGCTTTCAGCAGAAAGTGACTTGTATAAAACCCTTAACTCCCTCGCTTTAAACCCCAGTGATAAGTGAATTTAAGTTCCAGCGTTATATAGCCTCCCCCCCCCCCCCCCCCCACACCTGAACCTGTATAAGTCATAGCTCTCTCGCTCAAGTATTCACTAGTTAGTCTTGTACTAATAACCAGCGTCAGCCTGCTAACTAACTATATCCTAAGTTTCATTTTGTTTTTTTCGTTGGTTTCCGTTGTGTTGCCGTAGCTTCCTGCTGAATTATCTTATCGTCGTTACTGTATTACAACATCCACCACTCGCGTCCAGACGACGAGTCCTTCTACTGACTTCCCTCGTGAAACTGAGAAGTCGTTCATATCAGACCTGTCCCGTGTGTCCAGCCTACTGTTCCCACTCTTAACGGGGGTTTTCTAGATCAGCAAGACATACTTTAATGTTATAGTGGGATATAGCACAAGCCACCCAGGAAATGTAAGGTACAGTTACGGTGCACGTGCAACGCGGTTGTCCGTGTCCGTTGTGGACGGTACCAGAGATGCTCGAGCCCCCGAGCTCTCGGTCACCCTTTTTTTTGTAGATATTTCCCAGAGTGCCTCGCTGCTCCCAGAGGCCTCTGCTGTCCTGCTATGTGATGATTTGTTTTAATGTAATAGATGGTGAGTCCAGCACCCTTATACGACTTGTGTTTGTGTAGAAACCTCATTTGTGACAATAAACTGGGAAGGACGCTAAAAGGGAAGTTTCACCAAAATTTGAAATCACTTTTTTAAAATATTCTTATTTATTAATCTGAGCTGCTGCTTACTATAGGTGGCTACAAGTTTTTGCAGAATATATTTATAATTGTCACGGGAACAATACGTTTGTAAAGAATCCTTGAATCTGCATTGAAAAGCCCTTAAGGAAAAGCTTGACAGTATGAAATGAAAATGGCCTTTGGCCAAAAAAGGTCAAGTGGTTTCCCACTCGATGCCTGCACAGAAAGACAATCAGACAGGAAGTGTGCGTGTGTGTAAAAATGTGTCTCTGTCGAACAAGTACTAGACGATTAGATAAAAAACAATGTTGTGTGCAGCTACTGAAACAAATTCACTTTGTCGCTGAATAAAGTTACATTTCTTTACCTACTGAAAGTTGTGTTTGTTTATTATTACGGCGGCAGTGAACGCAGCACCAACACGTCCCAGCTCATCATGAACTTTGATCTAGAGGGAAAGTGTGGCTGGTTCGGGGGGTCTGCCTGTATTCTGTGCTTCCTGATGCTTAGAAATGTTGGCACTGATCACAAGGACATCCTTCATAACAGGAACAGCTCACTCTTCACTGGGGTCATACAAATTTAGAAAGAACAGACAAACCTTTTTATTGAAATATAAATAGAAAAAAATGTTTTAGGTGGCATGCAAATTATATGTCCCTCGTTTTAAGGAGCGCGAGGTCTTTGTGTCAGAGTTTAGTGGTTGAGACCAACTGCTGGCCCTTCAACAAGAGAGCAGACCGACTGCAGTCTAGTCCTCCTCGGTGTCCTCTCCCCCGGTCATACAGGACAGGCGCCTGCTGAACGCCATGCTCTCTGGTATCTCTGGCTTGCTCAGTCGCCTCCAGAATTCATCGGTTGTGAAATAGTACATGAGTGGGTCCAGGCTGCAGTTGAGGCTGGCCAGGCAGAGGGTGACGGGGTGACTTCGGAGGATCAGGTCCCTGAGGGTGCAGCTGCTCAGAGCGTTGACTTTGACCAGGAAGTCCAGGGGCATGGTGACGTGGTAAGGAGCAAAGCACACCAGGAAGACCAAAGCACAGCTCAGCACCATCCTCAACGCCCTCCGCTTCTCCCCTCGGTCGGGAATGGCGCCTGCCGTCGACTCCCGGAGGCTCCCGGCAGTCAGACAGGTGCAGGCCAACACCAGGATGAGGGGGATGATGAAGCCCAGCAGCTCCGCCAGGATCAGGAGGGCCCAGGCCCCTGGGACGCTGACGGGCCTCATGGGCAGCTCTGAGAAGCACACCAAGCTGTCGGCCTCCGAGGTGATGAGACTCGAGTTAGGGTTGGGGACACTGCCGGGGTTCCTCAGCAGAGGGAAGGGCAGGCAGCACAGGCAGACTAACAGCCAGCCGAGGGCACACACTAGCAAGTCTCCCTTCCGCTTGGATGAGTTGTACCTGAGCGGGCGCTTGATGAGCTCACAGCGGCGCACACTGACGCACACCAGGAAGTAGATGGAGGCGTACATGTTGACATACTTCAGATAGAAGCACATCATGCAGAGAGGGTGGCCAAAGGGCCAGGTGTTGTTCAGGTAATAGTAGATCCGCAGAGGCAGGGAGAGCACCTGAGGAGAGCAGAGAGTTAGTCCAGATGGTTGTAGACGGCCTCGGATGAGCACATGATTTTAGCGTCGACTGAGCTTTGGAATGCATTTTTTACAAGGCTTCTTCAAAGTGAGGAATTGATGCTTTTCTTTCTTTTATGTCATTGTGCATTAAACAACATAACAATTATTAACAATATAAGCAGTCAAAAAAACACTTTATTGTAGTTGTATGCATTTAAAAATGTCTATTTAGTGTATATTTCAGAACTTATAACTAGCCTAATATAATCCTTATCCTAACTGGTGTAAACACATCCACAACATAACACAGTTGTATTAAATGTATCTTAAATTAATTATAACCCTCTATTTATTTTATTCATTTAAAGAAGTTCTTATGATAATTGTGTATATCAAATTTATTCATTTAATATTAATTCCTCCACAAATACTATTTTACTTTCCATGACAACTGAGCAAGTTCCTTCCGCTAATGAAGGCCATGAGATGTGGCTGAAAGCTCTGCCAGAAACATAGTATGTGGAGCTTTATTTAAGACGTCTTGATTTGTACACCTACAATATGAACAGTCGGTGGATGTTTTAACACATAGAAAAGACGTGTGTTCACGTGTGTTTGTTCATACTTCATTAAATACAATCGCAGCTGTATTGTACTGAGTTGTCAATCATTATCTATTTACACACCAGTTATGGATGCGTCATTGGTGAGAGGTTGTAATTATTCACAAATACATCAAACACTGAAAATGTCATTTTCTACATTGTAGTGTGTTACAAACCGTGGAAGTATAATGTACTACATCTAAATGCGTATTACGGGGGTTGAAATAAAGTTATATCAGTTAAACGGTTAATTGAAACAAACCATAATGAAAACAAACATTAGTTTGTCGCCCAATTATTCAAGCAGAGGAGCATATATCAGGAAATATCAGTGATAAAAACTATTTTTTTTGTCAAATTACACGAGATAAGACAAACGGATACATAAATATAAATTAGATGAAGGAAGGATGATAAGGATTTTTACCTGCAGCAGGTCGGCCACAGCCAGGTTCATCATGAACACCACAGCCTTCTTGGTTTCTCTGACGTAAACCTTGAACACCCAGAGAGCCAGCACATTACCCAGCAAGCCCGGCGCTAAGATCACACTGTACACCACTGCGTACACATGGTGCTGGTACGACCGGAGGTCTTCATTGCTTTCACAGCTGTGGTTGGCAAAGTTCATCTTAATAAGCCGAGGGCTGTTTTGCCCGTTAGCTGGACAGACAAGCCGCCTTGTGAACCAACGGGATGCTTGAATCAGCGAAGCTGCTTGTAGTCTGGCGATGGGTGCGTTTGAGCGGCCGTGCTGTCCATCACGGCGAGGAGGAGCTCAGTGAGTGAAGCTGAAGTTTGTGTCCGGCGGGGACAAACTGTCGACGTTTCAGACCGCGTTCAATCCGAGGAACATGGTATCCTGGTTGAGGAGAAACGAGAGAGTCAACAGGATGGTATTGGTGTGACTGTAAATCAATTTCTGATACCAGCATGTTGCACAGATAACTGTCAGGTTTCACTGTACAGCATTCAGTCCCACACACACGTACCAACACACACACACACACACACACGCTCACACCTACAGCTCACACCTACAGAACACGGCTTCAGCCATGTGTTTAGTTGCTTTTGCATTTACGATTATGCAAACCCACAGAGAAGTTGATGCTGCAGTCTCCCACGTAGTGTTCACTGTTTAGCTTCCCCACCTTCATGGCAGCCAACAATAAACCAGTGTGAACCGCCTCGGAGCGAGGCATCAGTTAA
The DNA here is from genome assembly GCF_050575085.1 of Anarhichas minor. Taxonomy (NCBI): domain Eukaryota; kingdom Metazoa; phylum Chordata; class Actinopteri; order Perciformes; family Anarhichadidae; genus Anarhichas; species Anarhichas minor. The sequence continues at coordinate 14,867,454 of NW_027466474.1, forward strand.
ACTGGCGTGGTTAGCAAGTCATATCAGGCTCGGGGGTGGGGACGGGGGGGGTGTTACCAGGTCAGACCAGGACAAACGTGCGTGCTCATTACGAACAACACTTTTTCTTTCGAAATAAATGACACCTAAATTATGCTTTGTAACATTTCCAACAGCACAGCATAAAAGTGATTTATGAAGATTAAGATTAAGATTGGTAGCCTTTAACCCTGATGAACTTCAGATATTGATTTGAACTTGAAATGGAAACACACAGTAATGTCTGGAACTGAGCCTCCAGCTTGTAGGTGTCATCCACCCACTGCTGAAAACATAACACCATGGGCTTCCTTACTTTTTGCTTTAACCCATATATACTGTTAAAGAATATACATGTGGACTGTGACGATTCGTCCTTGTTTTGTACAGTTTTGTCTCTTTTCATTATCTGATTTGGCTCGGACTAAACTGATCCTATAGCTAATTATGGAACAGGAAAAATTGTGTTCTTAACATAGTCAGTAAAGTAAGTTACTGTTTTTAGAATTGCAAGTGGAAGGACACTGATTTTGCTATGTTTACACTGAGCGTCCACACTACGCCGGGGTTTTTCAAGCACCAAAAACGGGGGAGTTCGAAAACGCTCCTGAGGACGGATAAGTTTGAAAACTCCGGGGTTGCGGACTAGTATGGACAGTCGGAAACGCATTAGTTTAGAAACGATGACGCCCACACCCGCGTCCGCTACTTGATTGGTTCTTAGCAGTCACGACGTGTCCGTCCCTGATTCGTCAAGCTCCTATCACGTGACCCTTCCCCGGAAAATCCCAAACAACAACATTGATTATCGATCGACTACCAGGTTAATTTAACATGGACAACTGATTACAGGTGTTGCTGACCTTGTTGTCTTTACTAGCAGCTGTTGTCCAGTTAAAGTCTGCATCTTTGCGGAGGAAGCAGCTGTTATTGGAGTGGTTAGTGAGCTGCGCGTCCAGCGGCGTTATCAGACCTACGAAGCAGACGTCTGAAGTCACGGTAAACGGCTTTGAGGAGGACGGATACAAAACGGAGGACTTTCCTCTTCTTATCAATGCTTATTTTGTTCTGCACAACTAATGTGGAGTCCACACAGAAACTGTAAAGGAACAAAACATTGATTGCTCTCCAGTAGGACAGATAGGTAAACCACCAGCAGAGCTAAGAGTGAGAACAGACGAAACGGAGGAAACGAGTGAGAGACGTGTTGACCACATTTATGAACCCATAATCTAGTAAACCAGTACATGTAAGTGTTGATTTTACAGTAAATATGAGGTGTGAGAGAGAGAGAGAGAGAGAGAGCGCGAGAGAGCGCGAGAGAGAGAGAGAGAGAGAGAGCGCGAGAGAGACCCGCAGCGTTTTAACTAAGTCTGAAAAATAAAACTTCTAAAACTTTGCACGAAATGTCTTTTTGAGTTCAGGAAGATTTTAGAGGAAGATCTTCAGTATCAAACACAACCTTTCATTATTAAAGACTACTATTTACTCTGTCGTATTGTTTTTAACTAAGCAACCAATCTACTTCCTGTTTACACCGGCACCCGCATGCCCAGTGTACGTGAATAGTCATGTGGAATTTGTTTTCAGGTCATTATGAAAACGGCGATGAAACGCTGTGTGGACGGATATCGTTTTTGTTTTAAAACTTAAAACGTAGTAGTGTGGATGTAGTCTGAGTACATCGCTGCAACGCAGCCGCTGCTCAGTGAGCAGACAGCTTGGTGAGTTTAATTTTGTTTTTGGCAAGATAGTTTGACATGTCTTATAGAACGACTAAGTACTAATTGTCTGCATAGACTAATTGTCTGTCTGTGTATGTGTATATGTGTGTGTGTTGGCGTGGGCGTGTCTCACCTCCTGCCAGCCTCCCGGCTCCCTCCTTCTTACGACTCACTCACCTCACCTGTCCAGTCTGCACAGCTGCCTCCCATCAACTCCACAGTGCATCTACTCCAGTTCTCCATACTCTCACTGCCAGTCCCAGCTAGTGTGACAGTTTATGTTTCAGGCCTCAGCAGTTGTCTGTGTTTTCCTTGTGTTGCTTCAGAGCCTGACATTAACTGTTATTTTAACACTCAAGGAAACTCAAGGAAACACTCAAGTTAAGTAAAATGCCCTCACAATTGAACTTCCTGAGGAGGACGTTAACGAGCAGAGGGACTTTGGATAAGTAAAAGAGGGGATTTTTAAAAAAGAGATTCCAAAGCACTTTGGCCTCTGCTCTCTGACAGCCTTTTATCCTCCTTCAGAGCACTGAGAAAGATCTCCCAGTGGAACCTCAGCCCCCAGTCATACGTTTAGCCTTACTGACCTTTGACCTCTGTGTGACCGTTTCAGTGTGATTCTTCTCTTTCATTTATCTCTTTGCACGTACGGTATGCTTCTTTCAGTGGCTGTCTATGTGATCTTAAATTGCTGTTTTTTTGTTTCCTCTTTGCAGCTTGCGGCAGTGGTATAACGTGCACCTTATGTGATCTCCAGCAACTACACATCATCTTACTGCGACAGCAACATCATCATCATCATACGTCTTTGGATCTCGCTCATATTAGAGTTACGTTTTGAAACGTAACTCTACACCCCCTTCCTTTAGCAGGGGGTGTAGATCTTGCCAATGGAAATATATTATTTCATGCACTGATTCATCCCTCTGTGGGATGTTGGCGCCCTATCGCTTTTTCCGCTCAGACACGATATCTCGCCTCGTGCACCAGCACCCGGGTCCCTCCACGTGTGCCGTGCCAACACACAAAACAAGTCATGGTCTCCATCTCACATACAGATAGAGGAACACCAGGACGCCGGCCTACAGACACACACTCCCACCCTCGACATAACAGACATTCCTCATGTTGGAGAAACATGCGAGATCCCCCATGAGGCATGACTCTACTCTGAAGGCATCCAGCTGTTACAGGCTCTCACACAAAAGCTCAAACTCAAGTCTTTTTTTTTTTGGAAGGAATCGACAATAAACATCTCACCTCTGTCTCCAAGCTTGAGGCCGCGTCGCATCAGAAAGCAGGAGGGTGAAACATCAGCCGACAACCCATGCCACCCCACCCTCCCTCCTTCTCCCTCTGTAACACTCTTCACCCCGTCCCGCCCTCTCTTTTCTTGCTTCGGTATCCAGTTTCTAATGTCTTTTTCTTATCATAAGTAATTTCCTGTGTTGATTTCTCACCTCGTTCTCTCTGTGTTTCTCCCTCTCCGTGTCTCTTGCTATACTGAGGGTTTCAGTAGACACAGGGCTTCCTGTGAGTGTGTTGGGGGGGGGGGGGGGGGTGTGGTTTACAAGAATTTTTGACACCATGACTTCTGCTATAATGGCTACTTCCACCTCCCCCTGTGTGCTGCTATGATGCTCCATGTGTGTCCTTTTGGATGACAGATGAAAATATTGTAATACATTCAGTCAATACTGAAAGTAGGAACAGGAATGTTTATTTTTGGGGGGGGGGCTTTTTAAGCTGCTGTTGGTTCCTTTCCCACACTTATTTCTCAACGCAGGACTTTCAGTATCTAAATAGCAGAGGACATTGCTAGATAAATGGCAGCCAAGGGATCAGAAGTGGGTGGGTGAATCAGACAACTGGCAGTTCTTCCTAAGGTGGGCTGCATACATCTGCCTGAGGGTGGGGGGGTGGAGGGGGATTTGGCTCAGACTTGGGTTTAGCAGATGTAAGAGGGAAGGGAGGCTGACTTTTCAGTTAAAAAGCCGACCTCATTGTCTGGCAGTTACCGGTTTGTCGAAGCTGCCGCAACTGCTTCAAACTGCCTCCAGCGCTCTTCGTTGCGAGAGGAAGTACAGCCGAAATGAGTCGGCACCTGTTTTGGCTTGAAGGAAGCCTCATTATGAAGCGACACAAACATCACAGCACCAGAGGAGACGGACAGCGCTTTTATTCACACAACATGCATTTACGTATACACATTTATGACATATAGCTTATTTAAAGTTGTCCGCGTTTCCTAAACATGAACAACATTGATGTAGCTTATGTACAGGAGGCCGCTGTGATGATACTCACGTGGATATCATCACAGCGTTATGAAACACAGACATCCTTTCTCTAGCTGATTGAAGATCTGCTGGTTTGCATATGAAGGCTCTTCACATTGAGGTCAAAGCTCTGCGGGCCAGTTTGTGTTCGGACAGCTGTGACACGTGAAATCATCTCGCTGTCACACTTGGATCTTGTCAGTCGGTTTTACAATCTCAATCTGTCATGCTTTGTCTGTTTCATTACTTGAGGAAAAAACAAAGACCCCTCTTGTGACCAGCCGCGACCCCCTAATCGTGAAAAACAACCCCCGGCGCCTGCTAATAACGCTACTCCCTGTCTGAGCAGCTACTCTCCATGCTCACCAGTCTGTGCTGCGCAGGGCGCTGGGTCGGGGAGCTGATCGGGGAGGAGAGGAGCGAGGCGGTGAAGGAGGAGGTGCGCCTGGTGAGGTGCAGCCTGAACTCGGCTGTCACGAAGTAATAAAGCAGAGGGTTGAGGCAGCAGCTCAGGCTGGCCAGGCACAGGGACACCGGGTGGAACTGACGCACGGCCAGCTTGGTCGCGCAGTGGGACACGATGTCCTGCGACACCATCAGGTAGAGCAGGAAGTTGATGTGGTAGGGGGCGAAGCAGATCAAGAAGAGGGCTGAGCAGCTGAGCACCATTAGCAGAGCGCGCTTCTTCTCGGCGTTTGTCTGCTTTTCCTGGTATTTGTCCGACTGGCAGCTGGCGGTGAACGACTGGAGCCGCCCGCGTGGCGCCGGGTTTTCCTGACCCTGCGTCTGCGTTTGGCTGAGAGAGCGGGCGATGCGGATGGAGCTGTAGCTGATGCAGGCAAAGGGGATGAGGAAACCAAACAGCTCAGCGAGAGCCATCATGGTGACCGCCAGAGAGACCGGCAGGCGACGCATGGGCAGGTCCTTGAAACAGCCGGTACTGGAGTCCCTGGCGGGTCTCGCACTCGAGGGTGGCGCATGAAGCTCGGTGTAACCTGAGGGATGCTGGGTAGAAGTGGCATCCAGAGAATAGGATGCGTTGTAGACTGCCTGTGCGCCCACGTCGAGACTGGTGGAGTTGCTGCCGATCCGCATCAGGATGAACGGCGAGCAGGCCAGGCTGACCACCACCCAGACTACGATGCTGATCGCCAGGTCGTAGCGCCGCCTCCACCGGCGTGCGGCGAACGGGTTGAGCAGGAAGACACACCTCTGCATGCTGATGCACATCTGGGGACAGAAAAAAAATTGCGACATGAAAGTTATTGACCAGATTTTGAGCCACAGGAAGTAAATTTGTTCTGACAACTGAGGAGAAGGGAGCCGAGACTTGAATAACTTCCTGACATTTGGCTCCCTTTAAACCGATTCAAACTGGCTAAGCTGTCGTTTGAGTTCCCCTTGCTCCTTCTAGCATCTTCACAGTAATTCCAGGATTATTACCGCCTGCTCACCAGGAACACTATGGCGGCGTACATGTTGAGGTATTTGAGGTAGAAGCAGAACAAGCAGACGCCTCGTCCAAAGGGCCAGGTGTGTGCGAAGTAATAATAGATCCTGAGGGGCAGAGAGAGGATGTGGGCCAGGTCCGCTAACGCCAGGTTTATCATGAAGATCACCGCCTTGGTCTTCTTACTGCGGAGCGATATGCAGAGGAGTTAACCATGTTCCAGAACGGGTTTGAGGTTTTATATATATATATATATATATATATATATATATATATATATATATATATATATATATATATATATATAAGTGCGTGTGTGTGTGTACCTAATGTGTCTGCAGAGGACCCAGAGAGCGGTGGTGTTGAGCAGCAGCCCGGGGATGAAGAGCAGCAGGTAGAAGTAGGTGTACATCTTGTCCATGCGCTGCTCCCAGCTGATCATGCTGTGTTCACACGGTGAGGACGAGTTAACCAGGGACTCCACCCACGCTCCGGACGCATTCAGAGTCATTTCCGTATAACTCGACAACACCCGATCAATCCTTCATCTCGTCGCTCACACACTGAACACCTGCAATGGTGAAAGGAGAGCTTACAGTTAATGCAACTGATGGCTAACATCGCATTTAGAGAAAGTCCCAATTTATTGGTACCGTTTCTTGATAAGAGACCCTATATTAGGACTTCATAAGTCATAACTAATGGCCCTTCAACATGATTTAATAATGCTGTATAGATCTGTTATAAGCTATTATTCAGGACAGCACTTGGGTTGCCAGGTTGTGAAGAAAATGTCTCAAATCAGTAGCTGTTCTGGAAGTTTGTCCAGTTGTCATGGAATTACATGATGTTCAAAATAATTTTTTTGCCAACCGCTGTTCCTAATTTCTTTCAGTCTCATCTTTGGCTAGCGGTCATATAGCCACTATATGTGTGTGCTCCTATAGCACAAAACCTTTTTTTTTATTATTAGCTTGCTCCTTCATTCATCAGAGAAGACTCTTCCATTTGACTGTTGGACCACTTACCTTCTGGAAAAAGGCTGCAGGGCATCTGATCCTTTTTGTACAGTATATTGCTGACTAAAATATTACAGAAAATGACTGTATACTTTGATTACAGTAAATTGCTGTATTCTTTTGATACAGTAGCCAGTAGCTTACTGGCTAAATTGCTGCCCTTAATTTCCGGTGATTTTACGGCTTTCTTTAGGTGTGAACATGTTTTCTTTTGCTGAGTGCCCAAATGAAATCAGAGGAGTCTCTGTCTGGTCAAAGATTGCAGCAGGAAATATGTGGAAGAAAGACAGCATTTAGTCTGCTTATCACTCAAGCATCGCCCTTCCGTCTGCCATCAAGGCGAGACCCCACCCTTCCTCCGGCAGCCCCAGAGGGGGAAGAGAGAGACGCTTTTGCTGCTTTACTGTAAATCTCACCAGTTTTGACTCACTGACTCGCATCAGCAGTTTGGGGCCGATCGGTCTGCCACAGTCAGCACACGGATCCCCTCGCGTTAACCTGTGCAGTGAAGAGTTACACAATGTTGTCAGACTTGAATTTAGGGAAGTGGTGCGCAGGTTGATGGTAACTTGAGAGAATACACTGGCGACTTGCATTTTCTCAGTGCTCTTGTGTAAAGGACATTTTTGACAATATCAAAACCCATTTGATCCGGTTCTCAAACTCTTACATTTCAGTCTTAAAATCACAACCCCGATGACGTTTCCAATCATCAAATAGTGCAGCAGTGATTGAATTTTGCCTGCATGACAACAACCTAATTTGATTTCAACAATGCCCGTAACGTGACATTCGTAACGTGTACATACTGATACATTTTCATGCTAAGTGAAAGAGGATTTCATAACAGATCCCCCTGTCATCAGCAAAATGTGAAGCATGACTTTCACCACAAATGTTCAGACAATGTACAGCAGCGTGACCGCCTCACAGATACGATCTCCCTAACCCGACAAACTGTGCAATTACCTGGTTCGTCTCCCACTAAACGATCAGCGTGGATGGAGGGGAGAGGTCAGAGCCCGGAGTGACCACCAGCGACCACATGCTCCTGCAGTTCCACAGCAGACTGACGCACAAACACTCCTCCAGCTGTGCAGCGGCAAAAACGGGGTCAACAGCAAACCTCCCCTGTCCCACTCGAGCGGCAGAGACCTGTCAGCGTGTGCACGTGGATTGTGGGTTCTGTTTGAATGTCTGCACGGGCTGGTGGCGTCCGGTGTGAGCCGTTTCTTATGCTGACGACGGGAAGGGGAAGCACGGCTCTCGCAAGTGTTTTTCTACAGTTTCTGATGTCACTGAGCTCCTATAGCAACCAACTCAGAAACTTAACACAGTGTGGGGCGCACATAGCAGGTGAGTGTGTGGTTTAGAAAGCAAAATGACAGCACACACACACACACAGGTAGAAAATATTGATCGAAAAGACAGACGGAGATGAAGGTGTTAATTCCTCTTACCTCTTGACATTCTGAATCTGGTCAGTGGACGCAGCAGAGTGTGAGCACACTCCCCTTGTTTCTACACTACGATGCTGTTTCGCAAAGTCAATTTGCATCTTTTAAGGTTTGGAGATAAAAATGTAATCATCCACTTCCCCTATCAGATGCCACACTTCCTTTTTCAAAGCCGTTTATCGCTGCATAATTTTATAAAAAAGGCGGGCGTGTGTGTAGATGTCACACTTTGTATTATGGTTTTCTGCAAAAGGTTATTATGTCTCAAGTTGCCGACAGCGAGGCGTGGCTACGTGCCCTCTTGTTTTCAGTCGTGTGGCATCGAGAAAAAGTACATCTTCAAGTGTCTCCAGAATGCAAAACCACAGATCAACAATATGGCAGCACTAACATCCATCCTGTTAGTGTCACACTCAGAGGAAATAACCGACTGACGATTTTCCGAGCCACCTGCGTGCCACTGCACTGTGGTTTCTCACACACACACGCACACCGATGTTGAGCAAGGCATGCTGGAGTCCATGCTGGTGTTTTCACTCAAATGTTTGTTGGGACTTGTGGCCACTAGAGGTCAGAGCAGGCCAATACTCTCAGTAAACTGAATATGCATGTTTTTTGTTCTCCTACGATCAGGAGGGCAGATTGCTCCATTAAAGGACACGTTGAGCTTCTTCTGCTGCAATATTCCGGCACATTCTTGACATGAACCGCTCAGGGGGTTCAAAGGACGGTTCTTGTATATTTTTCTACACTCCCACTTCTTATTTCCTGCCCTACGCCACTTCTCCCCACTCGTCCTCCCCTCTCTGCTACCCTTGACCCAAATCCCAGACGAGTCCAGCCTCTGTTGTCCCTCCACCGCTGGATGCACATGGTCACACCACTCGCACGATCAGAGAGGCCCTCTAGAATTACTACATCTTTTCTCTCTCTCTCTGTGTCGCTCACATACTCTGTACGTACTGCTGCTGCAGCTATAGAGACGTAAGACATTCCCAAGTAAGGCCATGAATCCCTAACTCTGCATGGCTCCATGAGAGAATGAATAAGCAACTTGTGCTAACGTCTTGCATAATGTCCCAGACAGAAAAGTGTCCCCCTCTCCAGCAGGATCCCGTTGTATGCACAAAAACATATAGACGACCCAGCTGCAGGTCCTAGCAGTAGCTCAATGACAAACACACAATCGAGCCGGGAACATCCTGGCCCACCACACTGACAGTATCTCACTGTGGATCGTTTTTTACTTTCTTTCTACTGTGCCGCTTTAGTTTTTAGAGTTAAGATGGAACAAAAGCTCTCCAAGCTAGCTTTCTTACTGTCAATAGTTACATCCTGCGTGATGGCATGTCTGCCTTTTGCATAAAAGTATTCACCAAACGCACCACAACTGGATCTGCTGACATCACTGTTTTTTGCTTTACGTGCAGTGTAACACGATGATTTTGGGTATTTGATCAACAGTGTTCACCCGTGCTTTGCTGTGCATAAGAGACTTTGAGCCGATCTGCAGTGTAAGGCCAGATTAAGACAGAGAGACCTCATTCAGAAGCAAACAATGGGCCGTTGCTCCAGTCATTATAAGCGGTTGGCCTGTGACACGGCACACGGGCCAAGGTCCTCGACTGGATCGGAGCTGCCCTTTGCTCCGACAGCGAGATCGCTCCGGCTGCTTGATGGAAATTGAAGAGCAGAAAAACTCCCTCATGAGTTCAAACATACCGACATGCTGACGAAGACCAGATCAGATTAGTTAGACCGAACCAACGGGAATGAGGCGGGGGGGGGGAAATAAATGCAGCAACGATAGCAATTTGAAACATTTAATGGCCTCAAATGTCAACACGAGACACATTTTACTCCTGTGTTATAATAGCAGTGGGTATCACCACACTAACGAGTGTCATAACATTAAGGTCTAACATGATATAATGTGCTGTGAAAGCTTGGACTTTATAACAATACAACTTAAGGGCTCAGCGTGTTACAAAAGCACTTAACAGCATAGTCCAACGATGCGGATGGAAACCCACGATCCAGTACATCTGTGAGTGTTTGTGTGTGTGTGTGTGTGTGTGTGTGTGTGTGTGTGTGTTAAGCCTGAGTGATGATGTGTTGCAGTCTCTTTTAGAGGCTCTGCGTGTCTCTGGACAATAGTCCCGGTGTGGCTGGGTGTCTGATCCCCGTAGTGTTCTCTCATAATAAACACACACAGATACATTCCTCTGCTCTCCAGTGGTGGAGTAATCTGTAAAGCCCAGGCCATACCTCAGGGTTTACCTCAGGACTTAACTAATCTGCTGAGTTATGCGTTTGTCACTTCCAGGAACAAACAGCTGATTGCTTTGTTGTTTAACATTCAGGGCTCCCATCAAACCAACACTGTCCTCCTTCACCTTCCTTCTTCAGTGCCGAGTCAGAACTGACTCTCGGACATCTTTGACTCCTTTCCGTTGCTGGCCGGGTTGTGTGTGTCTCTGGGGAGAGTGTTTGCCGCGTCCTGGGTCTCGGTGTCGCTGCGGGGAAGACTCTCGGGCCGGGAGCCCGTCCCTTTGCCGCCCATGGTCAAGCTCTTCTGGAAGCTCTCGGAGGTGAAGTAGTAGACCACAGGGTCCAGGCAGCAGTTGAGGCTTGCCAGGCACAGAGTGATGGGGTAAAGAGTTCGGGCAAAGCGCTCCACGCCGCAGTTTGCCAGGGCCTGAGTCCGCACCAGGGCGTACAGGAAGAGGATGGAGTTATAGGGGACGAAGCAGATGATGAAGATGCCCAGGTGGACCAGAATCATCCGTAGGACACGTTTCTTGCTGTTACAGCCGTGACCAACGGTCATCGGACGGCGCAGCGTCCGCAGAACAAGCGAGGAGCATACCAAGTTGGCCAGGAGGGGGAGAAGGAAGCCCACAATCTGGGAATTAAATAAGAAGCACAGCAAAACTTTACGATAAAGTGGAACATCACTGCTGTGTCTCTGGTTAGCTTAATAAAAGACGGTGTATGAATGGTGTCTATGTTAATATGTGCGACTGTCAGAGTCCTCACTCACCTCGATGAAGATGGTGATTTTGGACAGGTAGTTCCTCCAGGTGCTCTTGGAGAAGCCCTCGAAGCACGTGGTGGCTCTGTGTTTGTTGTTAATGGTGGAGAAGAAGGTCACCGATATTCCTCCCCCTACGATGGTCAGCCACACGGCGGCGCACACCAGTGCCGCGTTCCTGCGCGTGCGGATGGAGCGCGAGCGGAACGGGTAGACTATCGCCAGGAAGCGGTCCACGCTGATGCAGGTGAGGAAGAGCATGCTGCCGTAGATGTTGGTGATGAAGGCGGTCCCCGACACCTTACACAGTCCGTCGCCGAAAGGCCAGTGGCGGTTGACGTTGTAGAAGACCTTGAACGGCAGCGTGAAAACGAACACCAAGTCGGACAATGCTAAATTTGTCATAAACATGGTGGTCTCGTTGCGCATCTTCATCCGGAAGCAGAACACAAAGAGTGCGGCACAGTTGGTGATCAGGCCCAAGACGAAGACCACGCTGTAGACCACCGAGTACAAGTTGTACTTGAAGGAGTCGTCAATGCCGCAGTCCTCCATTCCGGTCTCGTTGAGCACCAGGCTGGCCATGGCGACAGCTTCGACAGGGCGGCGGGGGCTCCACAGAAAGAGGGTACGCCAAAGCCGTCAGGAAAGGGGAGGGTGTCTGGGGACCGGAGGTGTCAGCAGGGGCTCCACCAGTCAAGTCTCCTCCAAGTCATCGTGGACGTCCAGACACACAAACGGAGGCCGAGGCGGTCAGGATGCGCAGCTGCAGGGCTGGTCGGTCATCCTGTGGAGAGAGAAGGAAAAGACTCGCGGTCACTTCCTCACCATAAACGCTACAGACGGAGATGCAAACAACTCAAGCTCTCCTCGAGACCAAGTGTATGTTACACCCGTACGCCTTTAGCCACTGACTATACCAAGACCTCCAGTACGTTTAGTTTTTTTAAGTGTATAGAAGGCAGACATTTATTCCATGTTACACCAGTGCGGATTTTAACGATTGTTACCATATAAGAGCCAGAGTTGTAGGATATTTTCTATAAATAAAGAGGTAAATAATAAAACATTCATGAGCGCGGTGTTAAAGAGCCCGGTGTAAAGAAGTAGAGAAGTACACAAAGTGTGCAAGGCCGAGCTCCAACTGGAGGAAGTAAACAAGTCAGCGTGGTGGTGGTTTGGTACAAAAGCAGCTCCCACCATCGCAGAGCAGCGTTGCCATGACACACAATGGTTCGGTTGTCAAACATGAACAATTGAAAGAAAATGCTTCTTTTTTTTTTCTAGTCATTTACTCGAAGCACAAATATTTGTGCGGGCGAGTGATGTCAGAACAAGGACTCGGGTTGTTGGGACTGTGTTGAGTTTTCTCCATCACAGCGGGGCCGTGTTGTATGAACACACTACATCCATTTACTGTATTGTGGAAGTGACGACCAAAGAGTTGCTGCTCCTAAAATCATACAATATATACGACAACAATTAATCTGAGTTGGAAAGTGTTTGTGTGGCCAAGTCACTACAACAAACCTCCTCACAGTCGCATGCTGTTATTGTCAGTGCGCTGCCTGTTAACCAGGCTGGGAGCGTCTAGTGAAAGACTCTATCCGGTTACATCATTGGGTGATGTTGACCAATATTATAGACTAAAAACTTGGGACAATCTCGGCCTCTGCTGCATTGATTCTGACCATTATTTTATCTTCTCCGGCTAAAATCTCTCTCCCAAACTCCTCCCAACTTTATGCAGAGTGCAGTTCTAAATCTCCGCAGCAGCCGATTTAAACCGGCCTTATCTTGTGTTACGCAACGGAGCCGGAGCAGCAGAGAGGTGGTTGGCCTTTTGGCGTCGAGTGTTACAAAAAAGAAACATCCAGAGTGTCTCTGGAAAGATTCACTCGTATCGCTCTTTTCACCACACACACACACACACACAGGCTGTGAGTGTGAGCGGTCCATCAGACCTGTCCCGTGCCAGCTGCAGAGTGACATCTTTACTGCGCTTTCACACGCCTCCTCAGAAAAAGCCTCGGCCAGTCCGGCCCCTCACAATACCCTCACTGTACCCGTCTGGACCAAACACACACAAGTCTCCACACGTGAATACACAAGCAGGCAAACACGTATGTGCCAGTCCACACACACACATATACATATACATATATACACACACACACACACACACACACACACACACACACACACACACACACACACACACACACACACACACACACACACACACACACACACACACACACACACACACACACACACACACACACTGTAGGAGTCTGTGTACTGTGGCTTAGTCCCAGGACCTCTGACAGTGCCGGCTTCAAATTCAGCTGATGTTGTTTCTGCAGGGAGCCAAGTCTATAGAACACTGCATTTGGCTGCTATACAGTTCATGTGTCAGGAAACAAGAACCACCTACACATTTAACGCATGTTATGGATTTCTAGGAGTCCCACTGGGGGGGAGGGGGGGTCAGACCTGGATTTCCATGCACAGGTCAAAGACAGCTGCACATTTAAGAGGGTTCCCCCCCCCCATCCCCCGCAGTCGGCAGAAACAGGCCTCTGGGACCCGCTGATCGGATCGGATAGAGTTCAGGCTCAGCTCACATCCAGCTGTTCCTTTCTCTCACACGCGAGGAGGAAGGAGGCAAGGAGGGAGAGTTGAAGGCGGAGGACGACCAGGCGAGCAGTGTTGGAGAGGACATCTTCACTTACAGCCAGTAGAGCTGATAGAGCTACACACACAGTGTTTAATCAGAAAGGTCTTGTTCCAGTTGCATCACACTCCACTAATATCACGAATACGTGAATATGAAGTCCTCCAAATACTTCTTTATAAGGTTTGTAATATGCTGAAACTGTTAGTTATCACACACACATACAAAAATGATTTTTTTGTTGAGACTGTGGAGAAAAATCATGTATTGGCTGGATTGAGATTCAATCAGCACTTAATACTTGAGAGGCCAACTGTTATTCAGAGGTGGAGTGTACTATGAAGTACTGTACTTAAGTACAATTTCGAGGTACTTGTGCTTTGAGCATTTCCATTTCAAGCAACTTTATACTTTCACTGCACTGTATTTTGGAAGCCAATATTGTACTTGTAACTCCACTACATTCATTTGACTACATACATAGTGGGTTCAGATAACTTCTATAAATTATAGATGAACTAATACATAATTATATGTTATTGCTTTGGATGAGCATACCAAGCAGTATATCAAGTAGCTGAGATTAGGCTGCATAATGAGTTCTTTTATATTTTGTACATTAAGTACATGTTGATGCTAAAACCTGTGTGCTTTTACTTAAGAAAACATTTTGTATTTTTTGTATATTGTGGTATTGTTACTTTTACTTAAGTACTTCTTCCACTACTGGTGCATGGTTCGTGGTGAATTTGCATGAGCCTACAAAAGGTGTTGTTCTGTGCCCCTGAACACATTAAATAAGACTTGTGATACACATTAAACCTCTCATTTCGATTTTTAATCTTCAATTCTGAGCAAGAGAAAAGTTCAGTTCTTGAAGAGGCTGTGTGGTAAATTGCATTAGCCTGTATTGAAGGATGTGTGTGTACTTCAACCACAACAGTTCAAAGCCTCGTCATTCCGCTGTAGCTGCCCTTTGTCAGCTCTAAACTGGTATAATTGGATTTTGTGGCTAAATTATTTCTCTTGTGTGGAGAGCAGCCACTCATAAGTTTTTCCTCAACTAAAGACGAAATATGTTTTTAGTCAACTTCGCCCAACAGAAATACACTATTGTGTGAAGACAAAGCGGACTGGACTTACAGGCAGCTGAAAGGATGACAGCTCACCTCCCGGTCAATGATGTTTGTCAGTCTGGCAGCAGCGCAGCTGTCAAAAGAAAAACTCCACACTTGTTACTTGTTTTCTCCCTCCAATGTTCCGGTGCCGCTCGGTCCGCTTGGCTCGACGTTTTCCCACCGGACCAGACTAACACGGCGAAGTCCCGGGGCCCCTTTTTAAGCGAGTTAGCAACGGCGAAAACACCGCGGGTGTGAGTTTCCTCAATTAATCCCGACGACTCGCTCCGTCCGTCCGTCCGCTTGGAGTGTGGGGGGGGGCTGCTTCACGTCCACCGCGCCTGTTCGCTGTGCGCGAGGGGTGCATGCGCGTGTGCGTGTGGGCTATGTGGTGGGCTGCTCGCGCAGGCTACAGGAAACGAGACAATGGGTACCTCGGCTGGGCAGTGTAGGGAGAGGAGGGGAGTGTGGAGAAGGACACAAGGACAGACGGGGGGAGAAACACAGGCTGCTGTCATCAGCTGGACAGCTCTCAGTTTATTAGACCCAGAAACGCACTTTAATATTATATACATAGGCCTAGCTGTTTTTATTTACATCACTGTAACATCGCGTGTTAATGTGATAACAGGCGTTTCCATTGTGTCAGTGACCAGTGGTCGAAAGTAACTTTACTCAAGTACTTAAGAAACAACTTGAGTTACTTGCTTTAAGTATTTTACTTTATACAGCTGTAATTACTCGTTTCTCTGCAGATTCAGGTTTTACATACAGTAAAAAAGTAATAATGACATTTACAATTCATAAAATCAACAAAACAGCAGCTGTGTGTGTGTGTGTGTGTGTGTGTGTGTGTGTGTGTGGGCGTGGTCCTCCTGGCTCTCGGGCTCTGCACTTACACACCTGTCTGCGATCAGTTAATCATCCCAGCGGTAGGCTATATCTCTACCCGGGCGTGTCAACCACAGGTCATTATCTAACTTCACCACTGTGGTAGCTGCGCGCAGGCCCAGCGGTTGATGTTTTCCTTGTATTCTCGTACCTGAACTAATCCTTGTCCGTTCTCCCTCCTCCAGGATTCCTGTCTGCCTGCTTGCTCCCCTGCTACCCTCGTGCTACCTCAGCCTGCTCAAATCACTCATCTCACAATAAACCCAACCAGTTATATTCAAATGCTACTTCCAGAATATTAAATGTACAATGATAATCGCTGTGTACTACTACTTTAAGTAAAGGATCGAATATTTTTTTAACCCTGAAATTCATGAACTCTTTTTGACAAATTCACATAGTTTAAACTGAGATTAAGTGCTTGTTTATGCCAGGCTAAATTGCCAGGGAATAATTAAGTTTCCCATGGTGAGATACTGTCCTTGTACCAACAAATGACTTGCATCAGACCATGTATATACAGTTCAAAATGGGGATGACGTCTTCAGAGTCTCACACCAGTCAAAGATACTGTTAACCACTATGTGTAATGAGCGCAATGATATTTTTGGCTGATCAAAGTCCTGCTACACCATTGTTACAATACAGTCTTCTTGTCTGAGGCTGCAAAAGGGTTATTTTTAGCCAGGTGATAGGGCGGTGTTGGACAGGTTCCCATTGTGTTCAGGCTGGCATGGGGCTGTGTGCGTGGGGGTGTGTGTGTGTGTGTGTCCATGTATGCTCAACAGAGAGAGGTACTTGACAGAGAGGAAGTGGTCTTTGGGGGTAGCGTCTGGCAGGCTAACCACTCCACAATAGCAGCAGGGAGGACAGGACATCCTGCTTACTGCATAAACTGCTACACACACACACACACACAAAATGTCAATGGGGATAGGCTAAAAAAAAAAACAATATTCATATTAATTATCTAAGATAAGACAATATTTTCATGTCACACTCTATGAACCCATTATCCTGAGGGAAACACTAGGGTCTGTATCATGACTATTCATTCCAGAGTTATCCAAATATTTCAGTCTTGATCAACCCTGCTCTGACCAACATTGGCATATTGTGTTTCCCATGTCCCAGTCACCGGATTCCCCTACATCCATCCTCATCCATGCAACCGAACAATAACCGTCCCTTTAACATTCCACCCCTGAAGTCTGTGCCCTGCGTTCAACCCTGTAACAAGCACACCTTTAAAAATTGATGGGTCTACTTTTTGTATTTTCTTCACATTACTACCACTTTGGGTCAGCCCCCCCCCCCCCCCCCCCCCAACCATGTGATTCCCAAACATATATTCCTTTGAGTGACTGCTGTTTTTGTCCTAAACAGTACTGTGTTTTAGTTTAGTTTTTTTTAGGGCTCTTTAGATGACTTCAGCCAAAAAACCTCCTGTGTAATCAAAGGCCATATTCCGCGAAGAATGACGTCACCTGTCAGTTACTCTTACAGTTATATGTTGTGTAACTCCCACGTAACCTGGTCTGACAAGCTGATCGTGCAACGATAGCATGATAGCAGGTCGCCTGTGATGTGCTGATGGTCAAAGCCAACGCGGGGCCGAGAACACAAATCTAATAGAAGCGAAGGCGGAGGAGAGAGAGCTGTGTTGAAATGTCCCGAATGGATGAACCTAGAAGACATGTAAGGTTTGATTGGGTCGCAGAAACATCCCCCAGTTCTGACACACACAAACACACTCCTCCCTCCTTATTCTCTGTGTTTGGTAACGGTAACCAGGCTGTGCTGCCCTGGCCGAGGCTTTGTGAGTCACACCAACCAGAACAAAGACCCCATTACTGCACCCCACCACCCCACCCCACCCACCCTTTCTCTCTCCCTCCATTGCCTCTCTTCCTCGACCCCTCTGTCCTGCTCTCCTTTAATGCGATGATGAGTGTGTTTCCTTTGCTCTCCTCCCCTCGCCTCCGTCCATCCTCTCATTCATTGGCTTCAGGAGGGTTTAGGGGTAGCCCCGTTGTTCCATACATACCTCTGCCCTGACAACAGAGCCGGACAAAAGGCCGCAAGGCAGTAAAACACATGAGACCAGAGCTCCGAGGGTTTTATGGATTGATATTAACACGACTGCAGCGAGGTTTCCTAACTGTGTATGCGTGTACGTCCATAGCTGACCTTAGCCCCCTGTGAGTCAGCGTTGACCTGATTAGAGACCAGGAGCCCCGATCAATGCTGCCGGCTGTGGCCGAGGCCTCAGAGGTAGACCGCAGACGCTCTTCGGCCTCTGCCGGAGATCGGGCAGCGGCTGTTTACCCCACAAGCACCGATAGTGGAAGGTGCAGCATGAGCAGCCATGGGTGAGCGCTCGTTCTCTAGCCTGACAGACGAGACAGACGGGCTGACCAGACTGACCCCGGCCTGTGCAGACAGAGCCGTCTGTTTGTCTCCGTGATATAATGGGCTCATGTACTTTGCCTCTGGGTACATACAGCGAAAAGTCATCTGTCAAAGGGTTGATCAGTTCATTTCCACACTCCGGTCTTCTTGGCAAGGCAAGGCAAGGTTGTTTTTTTGTATTGCAACTTTCAACAACAACAAGGCAATTCAAAGTTCTTTACATATGACTGGGAGGTATTTAATAAAAGAAACCACATGGCGACGTAAAAAAGACACGTCACGGACACATAGGATAAAAGGGAAGAAGATACAAATAAGCTAAAATAGAACAAAACATAAAAATAGAGAATGAAATCACAGAGCAATTTGAGATATGAATAAATAGTCCCATATTTTATTCATAAAAAGCAGCGGCAAACAGTAAAGTCTTCAGCCTTCTTTTGAAAGATCAGACCTCAAGATTTCGGGGAGTTTGTTCCAGATGATGTGGTGCATGAAAATATGAACGCTGCTTCTGTGTGTTTAGTTTTCACTCTGGGGACAGAAAGCAGACCTGAAACAGGCGACCTGAGAGTTCTGGGCGTTTCGTTGTAGATCAGAGATGTCTTTTGCCCCTAAATCACTCTGTGCTTTACAAACCAACAGTGGTATTTTGGAGTAAATTCTGTTGACTTCTCTTTCTACGTAAACATGACATAAGGGAGTAAACACTTTAGGTTGTTGATTATCCTTCAACCCTCTTCTGGACACAAGATCTTTGACACAATGGTGCATCTCACTCTGCATGCAAACACAGACGTATTTAAAAAAGTCCAAAGGGGGGGGTGCTAGAACTGCATGTCACAGCAAGAGGACATACTGTACAGCATGTTAATGATTGGCAAAAAGATGGGCTGCAGAGGTTCATTCATGTGATTCAATACATTTTCTTTGTGATATCCTCTCATATATATTTTTAAGCCCAGATTACTTGATAGAGGAAGTCCCCTCACAACAGACGGTCAGCTCCTCTGGTCTTTCAAAGCCTGCACGGCCCAAATTAACCTTGACCTGTTAAAGAGGACAACAGGATCTGCGGTTATATTTAAAAGTCTGACCTCCCACATTGTTTGTGCCAAAAGTACACTAGGCCAAACAGAGAGCATCATGGGAAGGAAGCCGCCACCTCTGTCCCTCACTCCCCTTCACCCCGTTGTTCCACGGTTTCCAGCTTTAATTGATTAGTTCCAGGAACACTTGAAATTGCAGCTACACACACACACACACACACACACACACACACACACACACACATACACACTGGAGCAGTCATGTTAATTAGCTTGTTGTAGCAGCCGAGTCCCTCCATCCTCTGAAGTGTTTGGCACTGTTTTCCAAAAGACTCTGCACAGACTGCAAACTCTCTCAAAGAACACTCTGTGCTTCCCTCTGCTGGTCACAAGTCACACTTCAACGATGAAATCCTAAAGAACTCGCAAGGCTGTTACTCACCTGAGTTCTTCTCCTGCTCACTCATGTCCTGTGCGTAGGTGTTAACGCTGACGTTTCTCGGTTGTGGTGTGTGATGTGGTGTCACTCACAAAATGTAAACCGTTGACCTGCATGATATCCATCGTTTATCTTTCGTGTCCTCAGATCAGCGTAATGCCGCACTGTGCCTGGTTCCTGCCTTCAGGCCTGTGACCCTGTGACCCTGTGTTTGTGGCTTCCGTTTCATCCGCTTGACCGACCCTTATGCAGAAAACGCTTTTATGTGTTTGTGTATCTGTGTGTATTATGATCAGTAGCTAGCTGAGTAACTGTGTGGCAGCCATTGAAGCAAGCTGAAGCAGTTTCCATTCATTGAAAAAAAGATTGCTGCTGAACCGTCCCAGTTGGTGTTTCCTGCTCTGAATCAGTCTTACTGTGCAAATGATTCGCCTCAGAAAGATGTGAACAGACATTTGTGAGCTGCTGCATTGGTCGGCGTGAGCGATGTGATACACTGTATATATTCAAACAGAACACATCTTGAAAAAACGCATTAGACGCCGGGAAGAGCAACATTAGATACAATCCTACTTAAGATGTTGCAGTGTGCTGTCTAATACTGCAGGCATTTAGTAGAGGGTCGTATTTCATTGGGATACATCTCTGCCAGATCAAACAGCTGAGAGACTGCCAGACGAGAGCATGTTTACAATAAGAACCCGATCATAATCTCTCTGTTGAAATGTGAGATCAGCTTCCTTCACAAGCATCTCAGATGTAAACTGAGGAAACCTTTGATTGAAAATCCTGCTTTGAGCCACATTTCAAAAGCTCTGGGCCCACTGTAGCATATTCACCATACTCCACGTTTCATACAGGTTTCATGTGTGTAAGCAATTTATTAGAAATATGCTCAAAAATATATTAAAAAAATATTTCAGCAATTTGTTGCCACTTGTAGGCACAGGGCCATTGTTCTGTTCAAGTTACATCTCGAGATAAGGCCCATACAGATACATATGAATCAGAATGTCTACTACTGATAGTAAAATAATGTGTAAATGAAATAGAATAAAAAAGGCATGGAATATTGTACAGGCAAGTCTTTTAATGAAAGAAGCTCTTTCTCTTCTGCGGTCTGCGAAAGAGGACAGCGTAATGTAGCCATAAATTCAGCAGCCATAATGTCCTCCTCAGGTAGGAGGAGACAGCCGGAAGGGAGGAAGGAGGCATCAGACCCAGAGAGGGACTTTGAGAGGTTTGAGGTGTTGAGAAAGAAGTCTGAGGTCTGGAGTCCTGCAAAAGTTTTGAGTGGAGCGAGTACAACAGTTCCAGCAGCACAAGTGTCCAGACCAGGTTGCAGCCGAGCTGAGCCCAGTGAGAAGTCCTGAATCTCAGAGTCTGCTGAGGCCAGCGTGACACCAGCATGGCCTCCAGACCCAGCAGCCCCAGCAGGAGCAGAGAGGCCAAGTGGTGCGCGTCAAGCAGCCGCTGACAGAGCGCGCCCACCGCCTCCCTCCACCAGGCCGACTCCGCCCCCCTCACGAGGCCCGTCTTAGTCCCGCAGCACACATCCTCCGTCCACCAGGCCAGCTGGAGCATCCAGTGCAGCGGCACTAGAGTGTCTGTGATAGCCAGCCGGGACAGGAGCACGGTGGAGGGCTTGGTGGAGGTGTAGGGGGAGCGGAGCAGCAACAGGGCCCGCAGGCTGAATGCACAGCCCACCAGCAGGGGGAGGCCTGCTGTGTGGGGCAGCAACAGCACCGTCGCCAGCTTCAGCAGCAAGAACCGACGCAGCCATTCTTTAGAGGTCAAGAGCAGTCCTGCTGGTGCTGAACCGGGCCAGCACCAAGAGCTCATCTCCCAGACTGACTTCGAAACGTGGTTTGACCTGCAGAGAGTTCAACACTTTGAGGTTAGCTCAGTGGGATGCTCCTATCTTTTGGATTCACTTTAACTCTCCTTTTTGTTATGACTAAGCCACAGTGTTGTGTAAGAAGGCAGAGGCTGTAGGAAATTTGGGTTTAGAACTGGGTTTTAAGAAATTATAATAGAAGTGTTTAATAATTCATAATTAAGAAATCATAATTAGAAGTGTTTTGGAATACATAATTAGAAGATTCATAATTGTAGTAAAGTGTTTTAGAATTTGTAGTTAGAAGTGTATCTTAAGAGAATTGTAGCACTTTAGATTTATGCTTGTAAAACTTGTGAAGTTTTGCCAAAAGTTGCAAATCCTTATCTTTATATAGAATGTTTATCATAGAAGTGTTAAGCCATAAAAGACCGTAATTGAATGTTTTAAACTGTAAATAATAGTATGTTGGGAGTAAGGGACAGATAGATTTCTAGACAGGCAATTACAGGTCATACCCGTGCGAGGGTCCTGCGAGAAGGAGGAGCCAGCTGGATTTAGCCAATAGGAAGTACGGACATTATGTAATGTTTTTTGAACTATGTAAGGCGGGAGAGAAGTAACTTCCGGTCTCTTGCTCCTGTTCCACCGTGTGGGTGGTAACGTTTTCGGGGTGAGCGGGTCATATTCTGTGTAACTGTAAATAATGTACTTCACTATGCAATTGTTTTAACATCAGAGGTATTAAATGCTTTGTTTATAATTGAAACCGGCTGTCTTTGTGTAAGAGGCTGGATCACATGCGGTTTCCCCACAGTCTAGAGGTTCCTTGAACCTAACAGGCCCGGGCAAGCAAACAAGGCATAGATGAATTCCTCAGATTTATAGGCAGCGTCTAACATGACTGAGGTTGAACGTCACCTCTCATCTTGGCCAAGTGCCACCGAGTGAGCCTTTGCGTGGCATGCATTTAGTTTAATTTGAAGATAAAGGATAAAGGAGCCTCATAAAAAGCACATGACAAATTATGGCACTTCAGTCATAAGGGAAAGTAAATATAATTCAGTTGATGGATGGCAATTGGAGTCCTGCAAAAGTTTTGATCTCCAGCAGCACAATTGAAAAAAGTCAGAAAGGTGTGTTTTACATGACGTGACAGGATGTTTAACATTTACATTTCATTTAATTCAATACATTTAACTCTTATAAATCTTATCATTGACAAATAAATTGTCAATGAGATGCCTCAGCTCTCTCCACCCACTTCCCTCAGCTCCAATGCTAACCTCTCCCAACATCTAAAGGTGTTCTTCACATCCGAAACAGCGGATGATCAACTGATGATCCAATAAACACATGTATTTACCTTTCAACAAAGAATTGAATCTTGTTTGTGTGAGACTCACCTGTGTATTGGCAGGAATTTCCTGTTTCACCCGAATATGAGCCGACAGCGATCCTTCCACCCCCATGCCCGCACCTCTTCTCAAAGAGGCTGAACGAGAGTGTGTGTGTGTGTGTGTGTCCCTCTTCTCTTTATCAATGCTGGCTGCTTCAACTCAACCGGTTCAGCCCGCAAATGTCATCATGTCTGGTCTGGAGGAGAGCCAGACTGCGTCTGACTCATGCCGGTGGAGAATAGGTGTTTCCGTACATCACCAACTGACACCATGTGTAAACCTGTGTGTTATTCCATGCAACACGGAGCCAAAACAGGATCTTTGCATGTGTGAGTTGGTGCCAGGAAGGGAGTTGCCAAGATGTCTTGAATACGGTCAGTCAAGGAACTGCTGCGGCAGAAAATTTCACTGACAAATATCAAGTCAATATTGATTCCCCAAACCTGCATAGCTCATTATAATGAGTGTTTCTACAACTTGTCATCAGTGTTACAGTGTGAGTGTAATGACTCACGCGTGCTGTCAGCATGTCGGATGCTGTTTTAGGCCAGGCAGGGTGAAACACAACCGTGCCGATGGCAACTATAGGGCGTGATCTTTGTGATAACTGGTCCCTGTTATCGCTGCAAACAACGTGACTCTCCCCGACACTGACTGAGCCCTGAAGTCATTCTGTCGCTGCATTGGTCACAGCACTTCTCTGATGGTTGACTGGGAACAGGTGGCTTTAGTTTTAGTGTTCAATAGGCTGGGTGTGTGAGTAAGTGTGCATCACACGTGTGAGTATTTGTGTCTTCCTAGAAATTACATTTGTATTTAGTCCTACGAACTTGTTTTCCCAAACCAGTTTGTTAGAAGAAAAAGGGCAAACTTTGTGTGTTGATTGAAGAGCATTTGACCATAGCGCTTTGATTGTGTGTGTGCGAGTGTAGGATTAGAGTTTTATAAAATCTGATCATGTTAATAATGATAGTATTTACAGATGATGAGATGAACTTCCCTGTGTGATTAGTGAATCCGCCTCCGTTCATCTATGTTGGACACGGCCACCATGCCTCAAAGTACTGCACGTATACCAAACAGATGACTTCAGAGAGATTCAAAGATTGCCGTATGACACACAACCTGACCACGACCTGCCACAACTTCCACGAATATAAACTTGCCGTTTAAAACATGAACCAGAAAGCCCTGATAAAATGGCGAGCGCTTCACGTGAGTGCTCATCATCAGACGCACAATAACGGGAAGGTTCCTCGTGATGTGCTGTAGTGGAGACACGTGCATTTCTCTTTGTTCCTCTGCACACACTAGCAAATAAACTCATTCTTGTAAGCACACGCTCAACTATTTCTCTCTTTCATGCTTGATAGGCGTGGGAGGCTGTGTAAACACGGCCTGAAGCCATTCCTTCTCTGAATGAAAACATTAAACTTTACAGTGATCTTCGTAAAAACCACATGTCAAAGGGTAATTTGAATAAACTTTATATTTCCATGTACAGAGATGCTGCGCCATGCCTTAACTGTGGCTTTAATTCTGTATGTTTTTTTTTGTTTGTTTTTAAACGAACCAACAGAGCGCTATTCTATTATTTGTAACATTGATTTTGTACATCTGCAGTACGTGAATCCTGAACAGCCAGAAGCACCGCTGTTCACACGGACCTGAAGCATCCAGGATGTAGAAAACGATATCTGCACATCAGCCAACAAACACTCTCAACTGAAACCAAATTGAACTGCTCGAACTATGTCAGCAAGTAGGAAAACCACAGAAGTGTTTGTTGTTTCCCTCCAGTGTTATCTCTGAGTTCGACTTTGTAAAACACTCCACCAAAGTGCCGAGATGAATGGTACATTTCAGAGATGAAGTGACCTACATGGACATCCTGGTCCGTAGGGTATTTCCGGCTCTGAGAGCAACAAAAAGGCCCATTTAAATTATATCAGTGTAAGCAGACCACCCTGGTATTATCAGTCTTTGACTTTAATCAGCGCGCTTTAAAAAAAAAAATCTCAACTCAACATAAATCTCTCTGTTAAAGCGTGATAAATAAACTAAATTGTACTTTGCAAGTACTTAAAGGCAAACAGTGTTTGGGAGCTTAACAGCTTCCCAGCGGTGTAAAAATACACAAGTTAGGAAATTAATCACAAGGCGATTATGAGATGTGTGACTCAAGGGAAACAGCTGCTCTCACTTCCATGAAAGGAGTGGTGCTGCTTTGCCTCAAATATGTGCGGTATCTGTATCCAGTAAACAGAAGCTTACAAGTGTTCATACCTCAATGATAGAGGAGGCAGCTTGTACGTTCCTTCCTAAAGGACTCATACGAGTGCTCTCTACCATCTCTATGGTCAGGAGACATTAATGTTAAAGAAAACACAGCTTCAGACACAGTTAGCGACTAGCTGGTGAACATAATGGAGTTTTTGTCTGCTAAAGAGCTGGATATTCCCCTCAGGGGTGAATAGAAGCCAAAAATAGAGCTAAAAGGAGAGTTTTATACTCTCGCTCTATATTTGCTGGATGAGTTAACTGTTGCCACATCATCTTAAATGGTGTTAAAATTTCAATGTAACATTTACAGCGTGTTTCCGCTAACCCCAAGTGACCAAAAAAGCCCCCAATTGATGCAGATTCAAGCTAAGCTGACGCCACTAAAAAGGCTTGGTTAAGAACAATGAACGATCGTGGTCATGATTGAGTTCAGGAGAAATCATGTTCATGTTCAGAAGAAACAGAGATAACAAGCCAACCACATACTGGTGTCAACGTCACACACTTGTTGTGTATCCCGGCCTCCTCTTTAAGAGGGTTTGCAGCAGCATTAACATTTTACTGAACCGCGTCGGAGGAACCATGTTCCCTTTTATTCAAATTTCCGCCTTTTTGTCCTAATTTGGAAAGGTCTGTCACCGATGCCAGTTGCATGTGTTGCAGGTGAAGAGCAGGTGCAACCAACCAACCAACGTATCAACCAAACGTTTGTTATTCTAAGCACTTGCTCCCTGGCACACAGAAGTGGAACAGTCATTACTTGGTTTGATGTCTGTAAAAAAACAACAACACTACATCGGGATAATTCACTTTTGGGACTTCACCATGTGGGGGGGAAAAATAGAGAGGCCTACATGTAAAAAGAAAAGCCTCGACTATGAAATTGCGCCGAACCCCATTCAGGCTTTAAAAACCTCACCTGAGTGTGAGATTTGGTTTTAAACCACAACACTGATGCATCATTGGACCGGACCAACGGGCTCCACAGGGAGTCCCTGTGACACGGCAATGATGTTGACACTAAGTCTGTCAACATCCACTGTGACTAGCGTAGCTAAAGGAGGTAAAAACACTGGTACCTGAAAACACATCGACATGGACTCACGAAGCCGGGGATCGAACCGCCGATCCTCTGATTGAAGGACACACACACACACACACACACACACACACACACTCACCTCACCATGTGCTTGTTTGTTGCTTCTAGGTTTAGTATGCTTGTATAATAGGTGTTTGTTGATTTATAATATGATTGATTTTTGATCAGTATCATTAAGTTTAATGGTTATAATTGTTAAAGTTTTAAAGAGCGGTTTCTGTGATTATTTTGTGCATAGGTGTTGTGATAATATCAGGTTGTTACAGTCAGTGCTCGGATTCAACTCTTCACTGTTCACTCTATAGATGTGGAGTAGTACTTTAACTGTTGACATTTTGATATTAATAATTGTATTAATGTCAATAATGTATTTTTTATACTTGCTAATAACCAAGCGAGCGCCAGATCTCCACACCACTAACAAATATAAATGGTATGAGGCCGGGGATAGGGCACTTAGTCTATTAAGCATTTTGACTTCCCGTCCACATTATTGGCTATTGGCAGATTATGATCCATGAAGAAACCACACCAGCTCATAAACAACACACTCAACTCAACCACCATTTGTTGTCAACCACCTGTAGATGCTGACCGGGTAGAAACTACAGATGCACTTTCAACATCTCTCAGAATATTCTTTGCAGTCCACTTGTGCTAATAGAGCAACAACTCTCTGACCATGTAAAGAGTCAGCGGTGGTGATACAGACGACTCCTCAGTGCAAGTGGGGTTGGATGTTGGCCTTTGTCGGTTCCTAGCTACTAAATGAGTTACAGATGAATTATCCTGCCGATCCACCACAAAGGCCTTTCAGCTGCAAAAATGAGTTTTGCCCATTTCCACTACAGCATCCGCAGTCCATTTACTCACCACAAATCACACTCATTCGGAGATTTCAAAGGAAGTGCTGGAAAATAACTAAACGTTATCCATCATCAATAAACAGGGGTTGTCTTGGTGGCCATCATGTACAGTATGTCCCTTTGCTTTATCACCTCACGCCTCAGGGTTAATAAGAGCTTGCTCTTGACTTGTTTCTGAAGAACGGCTGAATGACGCGGGTTCATACATGTTATAAGCCCTGTCAAAAGGAATACACAGTTACATTGGAACAGGTTAGACAAGCGAATACAAGGAAATGAGGCAGGAATATGATATGATACATAATGAGGCAGATTACATATATGTTCGGGACAGAGATAGGTCTGTGGGCGGCTGTAAAGTTGACAGTCAGAGTGCGATGCAGATGGATTCAGGCAAATGTTTAAATTGGATAGGATTAGTGATGTCCACGATGTAAATAAGCTATTGAGCTTTATTGTGTTTTTGTCCTTTTGACATCAAATGATGCAAATAAGATTCATCTGAACGTCATATATATTTTTCAATATTTAGTCAATAAAAAAGTAAATTCAAACGTTCAGTGATAAATGCACGTCTCTTTTCTTTTTACCCTCCGGTTCTTTTTTTCATTTACTGTAAATGCGTGGCCACATGGTTGATGATGTCATCGGTGGAGGAGAGTAGAAGACACAGGCAAAATGTAAAGCTCCTCAACCACTCAGGCTTCGACGAAGCAGCCACCTGCTGCAGTGTCCTCCCACTGCTGTTTACGACATCTGGCAGACGTGGCAGAGCAGACCGAGAGACAACATCAACACACTGGCTGCAACGCTCCGACACCAGACAAGGAAGGAAGAAGGTAAGGAAGGAAGACTTGAAATTCTCACTTTTGCTAAGGGGGAAGTAACTGACAGATTATTACAGTTACCGTGCGTAGTTATAATGTGACGTTTCACATCCAGTATTTGAACACATTTTCAGCTTGCAGACACTCTTTTTCAATCAAAAGACAAACAAGAGAGACAGTGCAAACAGGCAGTTAGCATCGATGAATAATATTCATTTATGTTACTCATTACACAAACTGTCCAATACAGAGCTACATGGATAAACAAGTGCACAGCAACGTGCATGACATTCTGATTCACTGGATGCATTTTAAATTATTAATCGCAGAGAGTAAAAGGTTTTCGTAAATTGCCTAATACGCTTTCAATTGAGGCTGCAAGTTAATGTAACAAGCGTGCAAGTTCATCACCTGGTGTACAGATAAATAGAAGTTGGTTGCAAAAAGAATTTGTTTGTGCACATTTGTCTTTTTTTCACCCAGAAAAAGAGGAGGACCTTTGTCACCCAACGACATAAAGCTCTAAGATGCGTATCTACTTTCTGCGTTTCTGTCTCATCAGCAGAATGCAGAGACTATATCTGACAACAATCTCCCATATTAAAGTCACCACACTCAGCAGCAGCCAATGTGTTTTTTAATAGTTTTTTTGGTTTCTATCCTTCACTCTTTTGCACACATCACCATGCCTTTCCTCTGTGTCTCTGCAGCTGCAGGTGTGACTTAAAATGGAGTCAAATCTGACAGGCAACCTCGAGAGTAACTCTACCGAGTGTCCGCCCATCGACGACTTCCGCAACCAGGTTTACTCCACGTCCTACTCCCTCATCACCGTGCTGGGCCTGGTCGGCAACGGCTTCGCCCTGATGGTGCTGATCAGAACGTACCGCCAGAGCTCACCCTTCCACATCTACATGCTGAACCTGGCTGTGTCCGACCTGCTGTGTGTCATGACGCTGCCGCTGAGAGTTATCTACTACGTCAACAAGGGCCAGTGGAACCAAGGCGATTTCCTTTGCCGCGTCAGCTCCTACGCTCTCTATGTAAACCTCTACTGCAGCATCTACTTCATGGCTGCCATGTCTGTCACCCGCTTCCTGGCCATCGTCTTTCCCGTGCAGAACATGCGGCTGGCGACGGAGACCCGCGCTCGCCTGGTGTGCGCGGGTGTCTGGGTGTTCATCTGCCTTTCATCCTCGCCCTTCCTGATGTCGGGCCAGCACACTGACCCCATCACAAATAAAACCAAGTGCTTCGAGCCACCGAAGACTAGTGGTAGCAGTGTGGATAGACTGGTCATGCTGAACTATTTGTCCCTGGTGGTGGGCTTCGCCCTGCCTTTCCTGGTCATCCTGCTCTGCTACGCTGGCATAGTCCGCGCCTTGCTGTCCCGCACCAACTCCGCTCGACGCCAGCAGGGCGCGAGCGCCAGAGCCATCCGCATGATCGTCATCGTCCTGCTGACCTTCCTGATCTGCTTCATGCCATACCACGTGCAGCGCACCATCCACCTGCACTTCCTGTCGCGGACGGACACCCCCTGCTCAGAGCAGGTGGCCATGCAGAAGTCGGTCGTGGTGACGCTCTGCCTGGCCGCTTCCAATTCGTGCTTCGATCCGCTGCTTTATTTTTTCTCGGGAGAGGGTTTCCGCAGTCGCTTGTCCTCCCTGCGCAACACAATGAAGGCCAGCAGACTGAACCGCATAGCCAGAAAAAAGCCCGTCACAGTCTCTGCGGAGAACCACCAGCTGAAGGCCAGTTAATTTGCACTAGACAAACGAGCATCTCGGGATCAGTTTGAAGGAACACTTCACCCACAACAGTATCATTTGTACATCACTTACTCGCCCCGTGTTGCCTTTAATTCTCTAAGAAAGCTTTTTACCTTGCATGCCTCTACAGTGAAAGGAGAATACGACTGTTTAAATGAGAATTTAATTATAGGGCACGATATGCGTGAGAGTTTGTAAACAGATGTTTGGATATAGTTTTGCTGTCGTTAAAGCCGCCCCCCATTTACTTTAATTCAACAAGACTTTTTGGATGTTTTACGAGAAAAAATATAATTTCTTCACAAATTCAAGGTAACACGGAGCGTAACTGATATACAAATATTCATCTAGTGGGTGTAGTATTCCTTTAAGGAGCTCAGGATGGGTTGTGTTCCCATTTACACACATGGAAGGAGTTGAGAGAAACATAAGGAGGAGATGAACGGAAGAATAAAGTGTTACCAGTAAGGGCTGGTTTACTCATGAAGAGAGTATTTAAACATCGAAGTAGCAAGTCTCAGTCTCATTTATTATTCCAAAGAATGACAAGTGTTCAATATTGTAGTGATGTTGTTCTGTATTATCATTATGGCAGTAAGAATTAGCCTATTGTGTCCCAAAAGTTACTCAAACCGTGGAGTTACAAATATGAATTCACAGTATATAGATGTATGAATGTATTGTAGATACTTTTGTAATATGTTTTTTATTGAGTCTTGTATCACACAACCTGCGTATGAAAGAAGGGCTAAACTATGCTGTGTTGACTACTGTAGACCTTTACTTTTCTTCTTCTGGTTATTCCTCTATCATTGTTATTTTTTGGCGTTTTTGTAGCAATTTTAATGTTGTCATGACTGTAACCTTTTTTTATTATGAGTTATTGTCATTTTCCATGCTTATCATAATTACTTTTACTCAATTTGGATTCAAAATTGTTGTTTTTGTGCTTCTGATTTTTTTTAATTTTGTGCATCTTTTCTGTAAATACTATTGATGATGATGATGAATTATAATGTTCTGAACCGTGTACCTTTACGGGAGTAGTTTGATTTGCTTTTTTTGCTCTGAAGAGTAAAATGAGAAATAAGACACCACTCTCATAACTGCGGTAAATATGAAATTACAGCCGACTCACGCCTACCTAAGCTTAGCTTAGCATAATTACTGTAAACAAGTGAAACCTCTGGGCTCCCCAATTAACACGTTGCATACCATTTGTTTAATCCATAGAATTTATGCATGTTTCCAATCTTTATGCTAAGCTAACACAGCCGGCTACTGGCTGTAGTTTCATATTTTCTGTGCAGATGTGAGAGTGGTATCATAGCAAGAAAGCAAATGAGCATATTTCTCAAAAAAATATAACCATGCCTGAAATGATCCTGCTGTAAATCAGTCGTGTGCAAACACTGTTTCACCTCATGTATGACAACTGCACTCATGTATGATATCCGCATCAATAAATCATCCAATGCATGTCAGTTCAGTACGATCACATGACACCCTCACTGTGAGAGAAGTTACCAACTCCGTCCACTGGGTGTCGCACCGGCACACGCGTTGTTGTCGCCCTCCTCCAAGTCATCTTCTTCATTGCTTTCCTATTATTCATCTCGGTTTCTCATAGATGAGAAAAAACAATGAGCAGCAGCACTGCAAGATGAGTTGTGTTGCACTGTGACAAATTGAATTTGTGTAAAAAAGTCTTAAAACTGTCACGGTACATAAACGCATTAGCTGAAGCTATAAAAAAACAAAAACATGCTACATTTATATAAAAGGGTTAGAGCATCTGTCTATACAGCAAATCAAAAAGCACGACCAAAATGTAGCTCCCCTGTCAGTTAGAGATGCAAAACAACATTGAGAAACCAGACTGAGGCCGACCCTGCTGATTAGAACATAGAGGGCCATTGTATTACCACTTCATAAACAGAAAATATCGAGCACATGATCGGCTCCCTCCTCCATCTGCACAAAAAGACATTTGTTTCAGTCTGCAAAGCAGGACCATCTCCGAGATGGGAGCCTGATGTTGCAGCTTTTGTGTACCGCTCGGCGGACATATACTCGGCATGCAGGAAGTAAGGAAAGTACCCTGCTCAATCCTTCCTCGTTTGTTTTCTAAAGAGGTTACGGATAACGGTACACCCCAGTGCATTAGGAACATTTCCTCTCTTTCATCTGTGCTCAAGGTTTGCTGCACTCCAAAAAGTGATTTGGTTGAAGCATTGATTCGTTTTTGGGAGAGGTTAAGATTAAAACTCGATCGCCCTCGGGAGGGAGCAGACTCAGCTTTGCAACATGTGTTAATGCTCGCCATGTGAGTACAGAAAACAGACAGAAGAGCTCTCCAGGAGCGCTGCTTTTACCCTGGGTCCTTTAATTCCTGTATACATGGGAATCCCAATGGCAAATACCTTGAAAGGCGCCTATCAGGCCTTAAGATGTCGCAATGTAATGACGTGCGCCCCTTCAATACAATACATCAGGAGGAGTTCAGTCTGTCTTTGAATAACATTTTTGGCCACTTGAAAGCAGCACAACAGGCTGTAAACAACAGGATATAATCACCTCGTAAAGAAGAACGACATAGCGAACGTGTCGGCAAACGGCTGCCTATTTGTACATCCAGCTGACACAACAGCATTAGCATTAACACTAGCGTCACAATTAATGTATGTCCATTATTCATGTTCCTTTCAGATCTGTTTGGTCTACATCAACAGCTGGCAGAAATGTCCCAATGTGTTCATCAACTGTTGGCTGTCTGGCAATGACCCAGACCCTGAATCTGACGATAAAGTTGTTTTATTCTACAAGCGTTGCTGGAGATTTGTCCTCCATGTACATTTTCTGAAGGTAAGTAAGTGAAGTTGTGCCAGAAACCCCCCCCCCC
Organism: Anarhichas minor; assembly: GCF_050575085.1. Taxonomy (NCBI): domain Eukaryota; kingdom Metazoa; phylum Chordata; class Actinopteri; order Perciformes; family Anarhichadidae; genus Anarhichas; species Anarhichas minor. Next base: position 14,900,013 of record NW_027466474.1, read on the forward strand.
CCCCCCCCCCCCCCCACACTCTGGTGTTTGGGGCTGGGCAGGTGGGTTAAGTGGGTTTTTTCACTGCCTGCTTTGACTGAAAAATGACGCTAATAAGAGTAAACCAAAACGTTAAAGTTTTGGATCATAAAACTGAAATAAAGAGCTGAAAAGTGCTAAAAAAAAGCTGTGAAGGGCTTAATGGAGAGGAACTATCTATTTCTTCCCTCAGCATATATATAGTCATCCACCTTTAAATATGGATTAGGGCAGCTTTAAATATGCATACAGTTCAAGTCTCCGGTTATTATCATGGTCTTATAACCTACGGTCGATGCAAATAGAAAGAACATTTCTCCCTTAAGGAAACAGCGTAGACGTGGGAAAGTTGCAGAAAATTGCCTGTTTCTTCACGCTTGTTCACGGCTGGCCGGCAGTTGAGCTCTACTACAAACCTGAAGTTTTGACGCAACCAGACTTGATTTAACACACATGGCCGACATGGCCGTCCGCCTCACTGATGACTGTTGGAAGGTAGAAGGAAGCAGAACCAGAGTCCCTAGTGAGGCCTGGAATTTGTATGTGGACACAGCATGAATCCAAAATGTCTGCTCAAGAGAGCAGAATCTCCATCATTAGATCGTTTGTCTGGTTGTTATCCTCAGGTACAAAGCAGGTCAGTAACCATAACCAAGTCTTGTGCAGCTCACTGACATCACATGACGCCTACTGCTGTGTGTGTGTGTGTGTGTGTGTGTGTGTGTGTGTGTGTGTGTGTGTGTGTGTGGTCGCACACATCTATGCCCTTATAATAACCACTCAACCAACATCAAAAGCCACGTGCAGAGTGTAAGTTCTTTGGTTAAAGGCCAGGCTGATGTGTTATGGTCGCTGTTGAGTTCAGGTTGGAGGAGAGTGAGGCAGAGAAACAGTTCACAGAAGAGTTGATAGCAGTCTGGAGCTTTTAGAGCAGCATGGGTCGAGCTATGTCAGGCTATCACTCAGCCGCACCTCAATCATTCGTCCACTGCATATTAAAAACAGGCAATAATACTTCCGACTGCCCGCTCTGTCACATTGTGTGTCACCAAACACGCCAGCCCGTTTTTGTTTTATTCCAAACGTACTCCCCCTGCAGACCCGCCCTATCTACTTCGAACAGGAAGCTGTGTGAGCAGTGCAATAGTGTCCACGACAGTCATTGTGTATTCCGCTGGACTTAATTTCAGCCACCAGTGTATGTTTGGTCCGCGCTGTGACGCACACACAGAGAGAAAGGCCCCTCAGTTTGCTTGACTTTTAAAATGTTATCCCGCAATCAGTTCTCCAAATCCTGTGAAGCCTTCTGGCAGTTGTTAAAAAATGTTTTTAAAAATCTGCTGTTTGTCTCAGAACAAACGAAGCTTCAGAATTATTGCATTTTTAAAATGCAAGTCTTGTTATTTATTTTTTTCAGTACAATATTTTTTTCAGTTTGATATGTCATTATTTAACCAGGGGGGGTCAAGGAAATAAAATATCAAGAAAAAAACAAAAACAAAGCACATGTTTTATACCATAGATACACATTAAGATGTTGAAAGAAGGAAAACAGCGCTTTGAATCCTAGAAATAATCTATAGCATATATTTCTCTGCACAAAAGATCATTTCTGTTCTTTTCAATTGCAAATATCCAGAGTCGGCTGTCTCAATCCCATGTATTGTATTTTAAATTATTGATGACCGGAGCCAGTCGGCTCCTTTCTATCACACCTCGCAGATTTTTTTTATCATCTGTTAGAAAGCTGGACAAAGCCTTAATGGTTGCAGATTTTAATCTTATTGATGACACTATATGTGACACGGCCTCTGAATTTCTCAATCTCACGAGTCCATCGATTTAAAAAAACACGTATCTGGCCCTACACACACACACACACACACACACACAGGTGATCAGACTCTTGACCTTGTTTCTACACATGGCTCCGACCTGGTCTCCTCCCGGCTTCCTGATTACAATTTACCTCACCTGCCCAGTCAACCCGGCTGCCTTCCATCAACTCATCACTCAACAGTATATCTGCCCCGGTTCTTCATCCACTCTTCGCCAGATCGTTGTTTCAACCTCAGTGGTAGTTTGCTTGTTCTCGGCCGCTCTTGTAATGGTAAAATATATTTACGACTATGTGTCCGTGTTGTGAACCCGAAACTCTCGTGTGGTTAATGACGTGGTGAAGGCTGAGAGATCTTCTTATTTCAGAAATCTAATATCTTCCAACAAGAGAAACCCTAAAGTCCTGTTTGAATGCTGTAAACTCTGCTTGTGTCTCAAACAATGACTTCAATAACTCTTAATTAATTCATCAATAATGTAATAAATGTCAGGGCAAACATCTCACCCTCTTCCAATCCAATCCCATCCATCCATCTATGACTTCTCTGGCAAGAACCCCTCCCTGCCAGAGACCTACAGGCCTTTTCCTAAACTCCCTTTCTTTTCAAAGATTTGAGAAAAGGTTGTAGAAAAGCAACGTGTTTGAGTACTGGAACTGCACCGGGGGTTTGATCAAATTCAAACAGCATTTGATGCTGTTGACCACCAAATTCTAATCCACTGGCTAAATCACCTTCCGGGCCCTTCTTCTTTCACTGCACTGGAGCGGTTCTTCTCTCGTCTCTCTTTGTCAGTCTCTGTAGGTGAACTTGTGTAGGACACAGCTTTGCCATGTGGTCTTGCGACCCATTTTAATCTCCACATACTTGCTGCCACTACAGGGGAGATTATCAGTAGTTCAAGCAGCATTTGTACGTTAATGACATCCAGTTGTATTTTTCATTGAAACCTGACGAGCCTCATGAAATTTCTATACTGAACGACTGCTTGAGTGCAACCAGGAACTGGAGAGCAAATCATTTTCTGCAGTTAAATGTGTTTGCTCCCAATAACCTTCACACAGCGATCATGCAGAACCTCTCAGTCTGGCTCTTCGGTCCTCCCAGAGTTTCCTTAGTGTACCTCGGACATATTTTAAGACTCAAGGACATTGTGCTTTCCAGTAGCCCTAAACTTTGGAATAGTCTCCCAATAATCTTTTTAACACACTCTTTCAAAAAGCAGTTAAAAACCCATCTGTCAGGAAAGCTTTTTAAGTACGCGGAATTCTATGTTTTAACTCGTGTCTTATGTTTCTGCCCCTTGTATATTTTATCCAGTGTTTTGATCTTTGTTTGATTTGTTTGATTCTATTTTACTGTGAATAAAACAAAAATAAATCTAAATCAGCTTTGCTTGCCTGCTAAACCTTTCTGGCTGATGATAAACTCTCCCTTCATGTGCAGAAATGTATTCAAAACTAAATGCAATATTTATGACCATTTAAAGCTGTTAATAAAATACGCTGTCTCCTGCGGTCACTGCTGCTGTTAACGGCAGCCACAGTCGGCCACAGAGCTGTCATTCCTCTTCTCAACCATCTTGCCAGTGGCACAATTTACAAAAGCCTTTCTTCTCTAAACGCAATGGACAAGACTCCCCTGGAGAGCTGAATATAAACTAAATTTGCATAAAACGTTGAAGCTCTACACACAATGTCTGTAGCTAGTCTGATACTCCACCAGGCCTAAATCAACCTCTTCAAAAAAAAAAAAGAGATAAAAGTTGAGTTTGGGAAGGATCGTTCAAACAGAAAGCTCTTTGTTCGGGGTCAAAAGAAACATTCGCTTTGCGGCTCACAGTTTGAGTCTTTCTCTGATAGCAGAGGCAGAAAACGTCTTTGTGAATCAATGAGGTGAAATAAAGAGGATTTAAAAGTTCAGTGAAGCAGTGAGGATGGGAATTAAAGCTTGGGGAAGAGGTGATACGGAATTCCCCGACATACTGTAACAAGTCCAGTGACGTGCAGTGAAACTGGGTCATTCTGGTAATAGCCCAGTTAGACTCCCAGTCAGGTTTGCTACGCATTCTTCACCGCCTGCAGTGACACGTATCGGGCTGTTTGAAGGCTCTTCTTGTCCCATGATGAATTGGTTAAGAACAACATATGGACAAGCAGGTTGTCACAGTTTATCCGGACCAAATAGACTACTGTGAACAAATATTAACTCCTGAGGGAGTAACCCCGAGGTTTGGCTCTGGAACCCGCCCACCACATGGTGGAAAATCAGACCCAGCTAAAAATGATAAACACTAAAACACAATTCTTCATTCAGAGTGTGATTTCAATGATTCATCATCGTCCAACCGAAACCGTATTTTGCAAAATGTAAAGTTTTCATGAAAGATAAAAACAGCCTTGTTTAAAGATGAATGAATGAATTTGTTACACAGCTGAATGGGTCTTTTCATGCTTTTAGTAGCCAAAGGCATAAGTGGACTACTTCAAACCCATGAAGAAGCTTTTAATCCAGTTTACCTGAAAATATAACACTCACAAAAAAAAGACATGGAGACACACCTGAGAGCAACAATATGCAGCCCCAAAACCGACAAAATGCGGTTAAAGATTACTATTTTTTATACCTTTATTTAGTCACGATAATTTCATTGAGATTTTGAATTGAGTTTACCAGCAATTTAATTAATGCAAGAAAGGTCATACTGTCTGCTTGAATGTTACCTAAAGTATCTGAGTGAATACAAGATATTATATAATGTCTTCCAGTTTACCTCATGTCTCCAGTTGGTATTGCTTAAAGATTCTTGAAACAAAAGTCTGATAACCACAGTGTAATAACCGCACAATGTTTTGCATCCCCGTCAGCGCGAGGTTAACGGCAGTATAAAGCTGGAAACGGAAGATGGCTTACACACACTATTATGAAGTAGGCTAATGTTCCCTTCAATTCAATTTAAGTCAATATAATTAATTCATTCCTTGTTGAACAACTCAAGGCAAGTCACTCTGCAGAGAAGAAAACACAACATAATGACATAAAAAAATACTAATTGAGATGAAACCAACTTAAGATGTTGAAATTAAAAACATCCAGAATACAACTTAGTCATACTGTTCTCAGACATTGATAAGGAGCCCTCAACTCTTTAAAAATGTCCGTCTCTGCTGCCTTTACTGCTGACAGGATTTATGGAGTCTGGAATAAAACTGAAACTAGTTTAGTTTGTTTTACACTTGGGGCTCCTAAAGCCACACAACAGTGTGGTGAACTATGACACGATAAATACAATCATCATTCATGCATTTCCACAGTTGAGGAAGAAGATTAGACCAAACTAAAATGGACAAAAGCGGAACAGAACATCGGTTCAATTTAAGTGACAAACAATCACCAAAGCATTGTGAAAAACGTATTCCTATTTTTTCAGTAAAATAAATACATTTTTGTATACTTATCTTATGGCGACTGAAGTGGATAGCAGGGCCGTCCTTCAATCAGCGGTTCCGGCTCTGCTGGTCGCATGTCGATGTGTCCTTGAGCAAGACACTTAACCCCAAAAATTGCTCCCGTAACTGTGCCTACGGTGCAGAAATGTGATAGAATCTGAATTGTAAGTCGCTTTGGATAAAAGCGTCTGCTATATGACTGTATTGTAATGTATTGTAATCTTACAATGAACATCAGATAAGTTGACTCTGTTGAAGTCTTTAATCCTGTCGGTGTGACAGTCAATACAAACTCCAGCCCCAGTTTGTGCTTCTCATCTGATACCATTGCATTCAAATTACGTTGCGCAGGACTAAGCGTCCAATTTTCTGGAAAACAAGTGCCCTGTAATCTTTGAAATCTCCAAAAGGTTGTTTACCAACCGCTGTTCTGGAGATATATCCAGAATCCTAAAAATGACACCAAAAAAAAAGAGTCTGCTGCACAATAAATAAGGGTTTATACTTCCCAGGTTCAGCTTTTTTGTTTTTGATCCAAACAAAGATGGTAGCCGTATATGCCAACTGACTACCCCTCCGCTTGCCCCTCCTTTCCAAAGCGTGTCGGAGAACTATCAACACATTCTCACACCAATGCCTCAAATCTCGAGTCACTGCGTGTGGGGATTAAAGTGCGACTCGAGTCCAAGTCGCAGACTCGAGTCCCCATCTCTGCTGACTAACGACTCACGTAACAAAATGTCAAGGTTTTGTTATTTACATTTTACTTGGGACATGAACATAGGTCACCTGGATGAAAGTCCTGTGTTTGTTTCACCCATCCGGCCTGGGTGGACTATCTTGCCTTTATACTACATTGGTTGCAATGTTTCCTACCATACACATATGTGTCAGACGCCAATGAGCACTGACCGAGCTGCGTTATTTTCCAATATTTTATATTTCCATACTAAATAACGTTTTAATGTATATATGTATATTTTTTTGTTGTAATTTTCACAACATAAAAACCTACTTTTTTATTGAGCAAGAGACCTTTCTTGTCCTTCCAGATCGTCAGAAGTCTTCAGAACAGCAGTGTTGTTAAATGACCTTGTAGGATTTGTCAGAGATCGCTGGGTGTTTATTTCTCAGATAATCTGATCTCTGATATCTGATTATTGAAACCTTTTAATAATATAATAACTATTGTCGTCATCATCAGCATCAATGAAACCTTAAAGCAAAAGCAAAGTGCACACTGATGATTTACATACATACTAGGGTTGTTATTAATATATTATCACCCTGAAGAAGCCTTCAACAGATTTCAGTGATAGGTGGGTAATCCTGTTTTTTGGAAGTGACTGGGTGGGGTCCTACATGCTCAGTGGGATTTAAAGGAAACATAAACACGGCAGGCCTGAAGCTCCGGGTCATTCCAAAGCTGTAGAAGGCTGTGACTGTGTGGGTGGGTGAGGGGTCAGGTGAAGATACCAACGGGGCTTAATGTTGTTTGCTTTCCCATTCAAGTGGCCATTGTGTTCGCTTGCACTCATCACATGGCACCTGGTCACAGTCTCCCCATCAGGGCCGTCCTCAGCCCTCCACTTGCAGCATCACAAAGACACACACACAATCACGCTCTCAAGACGCACACAATGGGCCGCTTGTTGTGAACAGGCAGAGTAAGAGTAAGAGGGCCCAAATCATGATTTTGGCGCAGCCCCTCATGTGCCCCGCGCTGACTCCAAACACTCATCAATACGAGCCATTGATACACACTAATTTCCCCTAATTAACTGACAACCGCACATCTCGTCCCGCTGCCGATATTTATCAGGTCAACACCGAAACAGAGGTCATACTCCGTCGGTCGCTTTCACTGCGCATTTATGTGATAGATTCTGTGTAATCAGTGATTAATATGTGACCATCTGATATGGAAAACGCGAGTTGACCCGGCGCTCACTTTTGACATTTCCAGATAATGTATCTGAACAAATCATTTTAGAATAAACTCGTCACGGTTTTCCACGCAGGTTTGTACATCACAAGTTCAGTGATTAACAGTGGAGCCACTGAGTCTGAAAGTTTGATGATATCTTGCTCTTGTTTCAGAAAAGTTGCCCCTTAACTCAGTTCTGCAGTAAAACTCGATTTAGTATTGAACGGGGAACAAGAGCTGCTCAACAAGATCGTCTCTTCCACTTAAGACATTTAAGGATGTAATTAATGTCGCACAACTAACATTCTTCAGCTTATGAGGACCACAGAAAAACATTTTCTCCAGACATTTTAAAACCCTCTGTGTGAAATATGGCAGAGGAACACCCAACTCAAATGTTTTAAGCCTCCTGCTCCTCCTCTTCCGTCGCTGATGATGGTGATGATGGTGCACACTGTTTTTTGAAGAGCACCAGTCAGTGGAGCGGAGGAAAGAGAAATGGAAAGTAGATGTCCAGCTGTGTTTGTGAGCACAGCCAGAACCAGCATCCATAAATTCTGACAGGATGCGCCTGCAGCCAAGGTTCAAGATTTCCTAACAGCCGCCGTTTCTCCTCTGACCTTGCTGACCTAAAATCCCGTCAGGTGGATTTGAGACCGACAGGACCAAAGAGCTTCAATTGTAGCAGACGATTCTCGAGCTCGGCGCCTGAACCCAAAATCAGTTTGTGCAAATATGGATGTTCTGATTACATTTCTGGCACAGCGTTATTCTAAATCAGACTTCCTTCTTTCCTGTCCTTCCTCCAACCTAATTGTTTGTGGTATAAAATATTCAGTCACTGTTCAATGTCTTTGCAGCAGATGCAGCGAATGACAACCGGCAGCTTTGCGTCCCCCAGAGATCGGACACGAGACGGACGGTGAGCCCCGCGGTTGAATAAATGACCCGGAGATTTGCGCACACACAGACACACAAACACAAAACAAACACACTAGAAGCCATGGCAGACAAACGACACTTAGAGCGGACAAATACTCAACATTCCTCAGGAGTGACCACACACACACACACACCCACACACACACACATTTGTACACACCAGGGTGACCTTTCAACTGGAGGAAAGAGCGACTTGAACGCATCTTTGTCTGCAAGCATCTGCTGAAAATATCCTTGAGCGAGACATCTGTCCTCCTCTATTTGCATGCTTTGATAGCCGGTCTCATGCTCTGACCTTCCTAGGGAGGGCAGAAAAAGTAATAAAAAAAACAATGTTCACAATGTTTCTCACACACTAGCCCAGTGGTTCTCAAACTGTGGGGCGCGCCCCTCTAGTGGGGCGTGGTGGTATTACAGGTGGGGCGCAGAGGGAAATGCAGAACGTTTTTGTTTTTTTTCTTTTTTTAAGTAATTAATATATACATGGCGAAATGTATGGAAGCCCGTTTCCGCCACTGTGAGGAAAAAATACAGATCATGTAAGTCATTATAATGAGATACTATCTCAAAATTATGACTTAGCATCTCATAATAATGAGATCGTATCTCATAATAATGAGTTAGTATCTCATTATTATGACTTAGTGACTGAGGGCGGGGCATAGCAGAGCAGGGTTACGGTTTAAGAAGGGACCCTGTTATCTGGTGACCTTCAGCCAAACTCAAATGAACTCAGCTTGACACATCTGTGTTCTTGGCTGGTTGAATTCTTAGTTTTATGGCTTTGCTTTTCTTGTTGCCTCTGATGTGTTATTGCCCACATTGTGTATTTTCACCTCATGACAACATCACAAACATCTGCCTCATTAATTTGCAGCCCTACAAAGATTTGTCTCGGAAACCAGCTGTATTGTAAACTGCTCCGTAGTACACGTCAAAATGCTCCACGGTAAACACGCAATCTGGTTTACTTAAAAGTGATTGCAATTTTCTCTATTCTATTATTTGAAAAAGCACAGACGGAGGAGTCACAAAATGTTATTTCAATAAAAATTCAACATAGACCATTTTGTTACAATTTTGTTGGCGCGGTGGGGCATGAACATTTTTCTTCCTCCAAAGTGGGGCGCGACAGAAAAAGTTTGAGAACCACTGCACTAGCCACTGAAAAGGAAAATGCTATATTTTTCATCCAGATTTATACTTGTCACAAGGGATTAATGGGAGTCCAGCCGTTGGATTTCACCGTTTGATAGCACTACCACAATGCAAGAAGGAATGGGGCAAGGAGCGAAAGCCATCAAGAACTCTCCAAATCATTTGAAACACTTGTCTCAAGAGTCCAAAGGAAAGGAAACAATGAAAGAAGCCCCTCGGATCAACATTTGAAGCGGTCACTGTCGATGTGTGTGTAGCTAACAAGAGAAGATTTGGAACTAAATCTAATGGAAGTGGAAAGACAAAGAACTGAGGACGAAGGGCAGCACCATCCCAAAAATCAACAAGAAGAAACGGAGACGGAGAAAAAAGCTGGACCGAACGGTCGCCTCTCTAAGACCACCAAGTTTCAAGAGGCTAATGCTGAATGATTGACCCAATTAATTATTAAGTTATGACCCAGGTTAAAAAATGCTGGAATTTCCTTTTCAGGGAAGAAATTAATGCTGTTCCCAGTAATTCATATTCCAATACGCAAGATATTATTCGTATAATAGTCTACTCTCGTCTCCAAAATACTGTTATAACTCACAATATCAGTGTTTGAGATTTATGACGGTCCATCAAGTAAATCATTTTGGAACAGAACACCTCAGCAGGGTTCCGTTATAGAGAACATACTTAAAATTTTCTAGAGCGCATGGAAACCCTGAAATCGCTCAGCAGGCGCTGACAGACGAAAGTGGAAGGACAGAAAAAGCCCGGCTGGCACCCGCGGCATTCAGGTTTCTGGGTTCTCTAAAGCTGGAAGCACAATATTAAAAAAGGAAAGCACATGAGGGCGGTTTGTCAGATGCGGATCAGCATGAAATCTTCGGTCGAGGGAATACAGCAAGCACTAAAACAGACAGAAGGACTTAACAGCACCTGCACCATGGAGTACTGGAGGACATAGCAATGTCTGTGTCACTTTAGAGCCTCGTCCATTTCCAGTCAGTCATTCTTTCTCCGTCTATCTCAGCCTCGCTTTTTCAGATTCCCGCTCCCTCTTTGTCAGCAGCCGTTGACCTTTTGACTTTTCGGGTAAGCGCTGAAGAATGAACAGATCTTCGGTCAGACAATGATATCTGTGTGTCGACAGCGTTCAACGCACAAATACTCAGCATGTGAGAGATACATGAAAAGTAATAAAATGTGACAATGCACCAAAGCTGCGGCAGAACACATGAGCCTCAATGTATGACAAAGAGATATTTAATTTTGTTTTATAAGGTTTTGCAACATATTCAATCTGCAAACAACTGAACAAAGAAAACACCCTCAAGCCCATGAATTTATCTCCCTGCATCCACCCCTGCTGCTGACTTGGTATATCAGCAGTTTCCTGCACAGGGGAATAGAGGAAGTACCCACCTATCCGGACTCTGACACGAGCTGTCTTTTACCTTCATATTATTGCTAAACAGGGAAAGAAAGAAAGAAACCTTTGCCATGACACTAACATTGTGCTCCTCGCAAATGCCGCTCGGCCAATAATAAACCGGATGTGTGCAGCAGGTTCCCCCAAGTTGTTGATGTCAGCCGGGAGTCACGGTTCCTGTTCCCAGGGTAGAACCCGGCAGGACGGGTGGGAATTGTTGAAGTGCAGAGGGTTATCCGCTCAGGGGGAAGACATGTCAAACAACCCCCAAAGAAAGAAAACCTTCACACAATGTGAGGTCTCTTTCTCCCTGTATCACTCACTGCACAGCAACAGCCCCAACAGCATCCATCAAACCTGAACCTTTTTTTGAATTACCCCGGAAAAGTGTGGAAAGAGTGATGGCTATAATGCGTGTGTGTGCATGCATGAGAACCGTACACAGTCATTAGAATCTTGGTGTCCTTATGGTTCATAGAGAGGACTGCTTTCATAACTTCATGTACAAGGAGGCCCTCTTTGTACATGTTAGTAAAACATATACCAAGAACAGGGGCCATTGTTGTCATGACCTGAAAATGAACTGCATGTCACGATCAGGCTTTGCCCTGTGTGTTCTGTGTCTTTGTTTCTTTCTGTAGCTCCTCACTCACCTAATCAGTTCATTCAGTGCACCTGCCAGTCACACTCACCTCATCAGCTCATTACTCTCACCTGTTCACTCTGCCTAGTCACTATTTAAACCCCGGTCTTTCACTCACTCACTGCCAGATCATTGTGTTTGTTTCCCGTCCAACCCGCCCGTTTTGCTCGTCCTGTTCCCGGTTTTCCAGTCTGCCTGTTCTGCCTTTTCCTGCCGGATTTTCCCCCTCGTCTTTTGTCTTGTCCCTGGATTCCCTGTTTTTGGTTCATTAAAAACCTTTTTTTCTCTACACCTGACTGTCTGCGTCTGAGTCCTCATCATGCCCCGTGACACTGCATGTGCTTTACATTACAGGACTAGATTGTGCGAGGAGGAAGGCATGGATATGACATACCTTCCATAAAGTTGAGACAGTGTTTTTACAGCACCATCTTTCATGATAACCCTTGAGGCAACTGCTACTATTCAATGGTAATGTATCATCTAGTCAATAAAACTGACACATGCCAGCAGATAGACACACACACACACACACATGGACCTATAAATCTAAGGTGCATCATTTAAGATCTGGAGTTTTAGTTTAAATCATTCAAAAAAAGCAACTATCAAAAAGAATGTGAAGAAGTTAGTCTACTTCCAACCAGCCTGGCCCGTCCTGTCTTGTAAAACCATTTGTTCCTCTGAGGTGATAGTGGGTCATTGTAACATTTAGTCCGCCCTCAGTCCAGAGAACGAAGAAGTCGGTCTGCACCAAGGGCTTGTCTACAATACATCCATGCGTTTTGATAGCTTGTTCATAGGATCAACGACTCGCACCCTTTTTTTGGTAATAACTGATCACTGTAAATTCATATTGTATGGAGCCAGTGGTAGAGGTGAAATGCTGCCCCCTATTTCTGTGGAGCAGGTGTCCGATCATTAGCTACACGTCGCACCTTTAATGTATTGCAGACTCAGCCTGGAGACAGATCGCTACCAGATGTCGCCCTTGCTCCATACCACATGGAGGATAATTTCCAACATTATTCCATTATCCTAAATTGTAGTTTCCTGGTATACACCTCACCATTCACGAGTAAGTGCAACATATTCATTACAAGCCTTTGAAAAAAGAAAATTCCAAATCATAAAATGATGCACTGGATCGTAAAAATATATTTATATTTTCCTTATTTGAAAGAGTGGACAGAACCAAACACAACCCCAATCAATCACAGCAATGGATGCTTACATGTGCACACCAAAATATACATTCCAACAGTCCCTTGTTGGCACCGACCCAAATAATTGCACACATCCTGAGCTCCATGCATGAAAAACCTTCCTCTGCTATGCTCCCCACTGTTTCTTTTCTGCCCGCTGCCAAGTACATGAGCTTCATTCACTAAAAGTTCATAAGAGGACATTTCGTTAACACCTTCTATGCCCATGTCCATAACGCCTTAAAGACATACTTATAATGTGTTATAATCTGCTTGTAGCACTATGTCAGCACTTAACAGTCATAATGCTTTAGACAACAGAATCCACGAGCTTCCTGCAGAAGTAACTCCACTTCAGAACTACAGGAGGTTTTTTCTCTTTTTGGTTTGGAGTTTTCAAAAAACAATGCACAAAAACAATGAATATATAACAATATATTCCTGATTGTCTTCACCTGATTGTCTTCACCTGTCCCTCGTTATCACCTTCCTTTCATTGTGTGATCCTCCATGCCATTTCCTTTTGGTTTTCCTTTGTTGCCGTTCCAGCCGTGTGTCCTCAAGTATTCCAAGTGTGATTTAAACCTTTCCTTTGTGTGTTTAGATTGTGCCTCTGCTCAGCGTTTTTGGATAGCTTTATTAAGTGTTAGTGGACTCCACATGTACCGTACCTGTTTCTGGCGAGAAAACGCTATGTGTTTTGGATCTCACTGTGTCATGCTTTTGAGTCCAGTTCCTTGTGGTTTCACCCGATGTGAAAATTATTTTGAATCAGGCTTCAAAATAATAGAAAAACAACAAAGCATACTGGAAAGCTGTTGGCTGAAGTTTAAGCTTAAAATACTTACCCAATAGGCCTTAACCCTTAACTTGGTTTACCAAAAAAAACAGAAACAAAAATGTTACGTTTCATACAAAATAATGCTTCAGTTTTGTGTGTTTACCACTTTATTTTTAAGTGAACAACACTTTTAATTCCTTGTTCTGAATATACCTTTTCCCAAAGCATGTAATATGTAATAAATAGTGCTTTAGTTGGTTCAAAATAATCCAATCGATTTACAATTCTTATAAATCTCTTCTCTAGAATGAAAATTGGATTTATATACTGTATATCCGTAATTTATGATTAAATACCCTCTTTCTATTTCAACACCAGTTATCATAATTCTGACTTGATTATTGATTTGCCAATTACAAAATTTTAGACTCTCACTTGGACATTCTTCACTCAATTTTCTCAACATTACTTTTCAACAGGACAAAGGGAGTCATCACACAGGTACAAACTATTCCTTTCTCAAGAGCAAATTTTAAGAACAAACTTAGGAAGACATTGATGAATAAGGTATACCCTCAAATAGCAGGCAGGAAAACTGTGAGAATTAGAACAATCCAGCAATGGCATGATAAGTCCACCCATCCCTCCTGTTTATCCATTTTCTTTAGGGGTTTGGGGCTGGATCCCATCTCAGAATAATTGTAACTACTGTTCTACGATGACAGGGAAGCTCTCTATCTTGACAAAGCCAAATAATTGCGCCAACACTGAAACAACAGCAAAGTATGTAGCTGTGTATTTGGTTAGCTCTCTGTGAGACTCTCCAACTTTCCCAGCTGCAAAGCAGGCAAAGGGATTTCAACAGTGCTGCAAGACACGAGCCTAACTAATGTCATCTGCTTGGTTACACACCGAATAAGCATAGTTTCCTTGAGTGTACTTGTAAGTGCAAGATTAAAGGAACAGTGAGATTTAGTGTCATCTAGCAGTGAGGTTGCAGATTGCATCCAACTGAATTCCCCTCGGCTCACCCCCCCTTTTCCAAGTGTGTCGGAGAACTACGGTGGCCTTTAGGTAACGTAAACACGAAAGGCTCTCTCTCGATAACAAAAACACAACAATTCTTCATTTCAGGTGATTACACTCTAGTAAAACAGAGTCATTCAATTTCTACCAATGAATCCCCCTAAATCCGACACACTGTTCCTTTAAGAGCATTACCATTGTACCAAAACAGCTAACTGTCATGCTACAGACTACATCACGGTATGAACAACCAACCAAACAGGACACAGCTTCTCTGGAAAAATTATAGCCGCCAATGTTTCATTGCTCCCCAAGAAGGTGGGGCAGTACGGCAACAGCTGATCTATCCCCACTCAGCATTGGACAAAAGATGACGCGTGATTACAGTTGGATAATTATATAGAATATAAACTAAACTAAACTAAAGGGAGCATGCAAAAAACATTTTTCGCGTTCACCATGGGCAGATCTAAACCAGTGTATCCAATAATCTCACATGTACCAACCTGCTCTCTGGGCACCATGCTCATCATCGTCTTGGTACAATGCTTCCCAATATTGGGTGACAGACGAGTCCATGTGTACACTAGCGCTGTTCGACCATGGATGAGGCGAGGAAAAGCATCACTTACAGCCCATGTGTGGTCTCGACCCGTCAGCCCAACACCCTGCAAAGGACTGGAATTTAATCTGTCCTCAGAGAATGAGCCAACACATGCTTTTCAGTGACGGTTGAATGCCGGCCTGCTTGTTGATAGGCCAACACGGTCCAGTTAAAGTTCAGCAGAATTAACAATATTGCTTTTAATTCCAGTAGTCTGATGTGGCAATGTTCCTGTAGTTTTCCACCTCAGAGATGGTCCCTCTGCCAGGACTTTATAGGCACTGAAAGCCGAGCACAGTCCAGCTGTATCCCCAAACATATTTCTTCCACTCAACTATGTGGATAACGACTCATGATTTAGTCCATGCCATAGGAGGAGAGCTCCATGTCCTAGCTTTGAAGTGGTGATGCATGTGTGCCTTGCCCACATATTTTGAGAAGTTGCAGCAGTTCATGTCTGAAGAATTTATCAGAACATCCTATTTATGGGCTAATGGCTCGCAAAGGGAGTTTGCAATGCCTGGAACGAATGATCGAAACCAGTTTCAATATTTCTTGCAGCTTCAGTGTCCAGAATGGTCTCTGTGTAGTTTGTACATTTCGTGAGCACAGATCCAGGAGAGGTCTCACACCCCTGTTTCATTGGACAAAAAAGTAGCCGGAATACAGGGCGTTGTGGTGACCTTGTGTTGATCACATGAACTGTGATTGCAATTTTGATTGCAATTTCAAGTTTGATTCCCTGGCAGTTGCTTTGGTTGTTGTTTCCCGTCTTTGTTCTGTTACCTCACACCTGTCTACTCTTTGGTTAAAGGTACAAATTTAAATACTACTCAGCAAATTTGATGTATGAGTTTACAGTCCAGCCACGGCATTCTCTCCATTGACGGATAGGTGGAAACTTCCAACATTAGGGAGAGCTATTGCATCGTGGACGACTGTGGATAAGTGGATAGCAGGGCCGTCTTTCAACCAGAGGGTTGGCGGTTCAATCCCCGGCTCTGCTAGCCGCATGTCGATGTGTCCTTGAGCAAGACACTTAACCCCAAAAATTGCTCCCGTAGTTGTGCCTACGGTGTAGAAATGTGATAGAATCTGAATTGTAAGTCGCTTTGGATAAAAGTGTCTGCTAAATGACTGTAATGCATCAATCATTGATAGAGCGGAAAGTCACAGCCATGTGGTATTAAATCAATGTCCAGAGGGGTCCGAAGTAGTAATGGCGCTACACCTGTTGTGACTTATCAGCCGGTGCAGGATGCTGGTAGTGCACGATGTCCTCATCGTCGGGGGGTTGATTTGATGGCAGTAACTGAGATCGAACAGGAACAGCCATTGTTGTCATAGTTGCTGAAGGTTTCCAGGTCGATGCCGCCCTGGAAATAATTTCAACAACACTGAATGGGTTCAAGCTGATTCTCTGATTTCTTTTCCCGAAATTTCAGCACTGAAATATGTGAGGCTTTGAGAATCAGACGCACGGAATCACAGAAAAAAGATGAATCTGGTACGCACGTTATGAGCTTCAAGGCTTTGGTCCAACGGGACATCGGATGCCCGGAGAAAACACCCAGACAGCTGTGGAAGGTTGCAATAGTTGTCAATAGTGTCTCCATGTGCGTTGCTATGTAGGTCAGATGAAGCAGATTTTTTGTATGCCCATACAAAATGTTTCTCTGTTTATTTGCCTTTCTTGTCTTTTCTGTGAAACTTAATGACAACGTCGGAGATTTAATCTGCGTGTGGGGTCACGGACCTCTGAGTAAACTCGCTCTTCCCCACTGTGTTGATCCCTCTGTTTTCAGTATTCGATTTCTGCAAGAAAAAGCATAAACCAGTGTGAGATGGTCATGTTTATTACCATTACAGCCGTTGGTCTTACTGGCTCGGAGGAATCTTTGGGTTTGGCATCTCTCCATACACGCTACGATCATGCACCCATTCAAACAAACATTCTCCACGTTTTTCAAAGTATTTTTCCTTGACAGACCATTACGGTGACGTTGCAACCGAATCCACCTCTAAATTATCAGAGTGCCATTTTAAATGGGTTGCAGTAAGTTTTTAGTTTCCGACTGACAGTCGACTTACACTCGGCTTCGGCTGCTCAGCCTCAGCTGATTCATGTCGAGGGTCATATCTCAACCTTGAGTGCCTGATTTAGTGTGAATGATTGACCTACATCAGCAGACACGCCCCAAATTTGTGTGTCTGTGATTTCTTGAATTTTCTCCCACAGTCCATATCAGGCCAGCTACACCTTTTAAAGGACTTGACAATCCTTTGTCGATATCCGTTCATAAATAAGTTTGACCAGACTGAAAAAAAACAGCATTGTCTGTAGATTCATGTCTGCGGATCCTCTCCAGTGGATTTCAAAGTGTCTTTAAAGCCTCTTAAGAGTTCAGTGACCTTTTTTGACGCATGGACGAGCATGTAATCCTTTACTTGAAAATCAGCAAGACCGGAGTAAAAGCTTATGTTGTGTGACTGAACATTGTGCAAACCCACAGATATTTATCTCAAATTCTTCTGGAGACCGGAAATTGTGCAAAGATGCCACAATTTCAAGTTGCGGAAAGAATGTTTATAAATCAATGCGCAAAACATGAAGTATTTGCATTTGGTGTAATAATGCAGGTATTGTGATACAGTGTGTGATTTTTTAAAATGTATTTAAAGTTACTGTGATGAACTTTTAACTGGTAAAGAACAGTCTACATTTTATACTACGGAAGCCCTAACTGTTTCAAACATTTTTTTTAATATCGTTATTTTAAGATCACACTTCACTTGGTGAAGTTAGCGGTGGGATACACATGTGCCTACATCTGGTTTTAAAAACAAGGTGTACATACAAAATTCATATGCTAATAAGATTACATAGATTATATTCAAAAGCCTGTTGCCTGGTTCCCTGATGAATCCAAAAGAAAATACTACAGATACTTCCAATCAGGAGCAGAGCTTCACCTTGCTGCTGGCAGCCATCACCAACATTACGCTGCTGGAGACCCAGGCGGTTTTGCTGGGCCCGCTGGAGGGAAGGAAGGCACGGGAGAACCAGAACCAGGACTGAGCGGAACAGACTGTCAGACACCGCTGCAGTAAAATGAGAGGGTTTTCTAAAGGGACTCTGGTGCTCGGAAACACCACCACTTTTGTGCACGGGGGCAACACAAAATCAAAGTTCTTTGAAGTAGCTTTAAGGGAACTCAAAGGTTCAGGAGGTGGAGTCGACAGATGATAATGAAACAAAAAAGATTATTTCTGTGATGTAAATAGAGGTGCACATTGAGATTTGATTGACAACACAACCAGGAGGGATAATGTATTGTGTGGTTGTGTGGTTCCCAGCGAAAATATCCGTGGGTAAGTCCCTGATGAACTAAAACAAAGTTCTTGTAATGTAAACTTTCTCTGAAACGTTTGTCGCTCATTGTAAGCCTTTGCTTAACACAAGTCTCGCACATTTTGAGTTTAAATTACACTCATACAGAAACTTCTTGGCTTTATGTCTTTGCGATTAAACTCAGGCAGCAACCTCCGGGCTGAAAAGTGAAGTCAATACGGAGGTGGGGGCAACTCCTCTGGTTGTATAGAAGTCTATGAGAAAATGACTCTACTTCTCTCTTGGTTTAATACTTCAGTAAACATTGTAAACATGAGTTTATGGTCTCAATCACTAGTTTCAAGTGTTCAATACAGCATCATGTTGATTTGGTAAATTATGGTCCAATTTAGTGTAAAATAGACCATAAAGTAGGATACGCATTAGGGCGGGGCTACCTTGTGATTGACAGGTCGCTACCTCGGCGTTGTCTGGTCTTGGAGTTGTCCCTGTTTTCACTTTTCAAAAACTGTGTTTCTTAAAATGATGTTGTAAGTTATCCCCTATATCTGAATAGTCTTTCCAACTTCCCCTACTAAACTTAAGCTGGGAGTAACTAATGTTAATGCTAGCTTATTAGCTATTATGTTGCGGGCAACACAGAAACTAGTGCCCATTTAATAGGCTATGTAGTTATGTTGGTGGCTTTTTTTTGCAATATATTGATATGATAGTAAAAGAATAGCATGAGCAAAGAGCTAGGCCTCTACCGCCTAAGCTTATAGGAGTGTTTACCGTAACTATCCAACTGTTTCCCTCTGCCAAGGCCACAAAGACTACAGAGCAACAGGGACATCAGCACGTCCTTTCTACACACACGCACACACACACACACACACACACACACACACACACACAAACAGACACGCACGGGTGCAGAGCAATGCAGTATTGAGTTGTGGAGACACAAAGCGTGTAACCATGAGTATAATAGTGATAATGTCTGCTAATGACATAAATGATGCGCCAGGAATAGTCGACCTCCCGAAATAGAGCAGGGGACGGGTGTCATTAAACAGACTCCACAGAAAGGTCCTTTGTTTGGTGTGTGTGTGTGTGTGTGTGTGTATGTGTGTGTGCGTGCGTGCGTGTGTGTGTGTGTGTGTGTGTGTGTGCCTGCTGGCAGTAGTGGTGGTGGTGTTGGTGTGAGGGGTGGGAGATTTAAGTGGTTTTTGGTGTGTCTTTGTGTCTTTATTTTGCACATGCAGTGAGTGTGAAACTGAGAAGTGAAATGTTGTGAGTTGTTCTGAAAAGCGAACGTGCAAAACAACGTGCACACGTGCACATCCTGCAAGCAGATTGGGTCCGTTTGTGTGACCGTGAGTGCGTTGCAACTTTTGAAACACTTTGAACGTGGCAGAAAATGTCAAAGTTGCAACGAGATTGAAGATAAAAAATTCACAGCTGCAAGTACTTGCAGCAGTTCAAGGCAGACGTCAATGTCATCACCACTGTCACACATGAGCAAATGCCCTGTCATCACCAGCAATGCCCTTGTATTCTTTATTCAATCAAAAATTCAGAAGTTGCTCAGCAGCCACTGATCTGAAATTGAAGAGAGAAAAAAGCTAAGCGTGAAGAACCTGAAACAAGTTGTTATTCTGATGGATAAAAGCAATGTATCTGTCATAATAACATGTTTTTTAAGTAAAAACCTATTCTGGAAAAGTAGCTGCAGTCAGACATGTGACAAATGTTTTATTGGAAGTTAAAATGTAACATCTCACCAAGCACCTGAGCAGTTTTTTGGTAAGAGCCCGGGGGAGGCAGGAGTCGGGACTGTGTATCTTGTGTTTTAAAGTAAGATCCTGCAAGGAAGAGCCCTGGAGGCTGAACCATTCCCATGACATCAGTCCTCTGCTGAGGATTTACAACAAGTCCGAGAACTCCACTTTCATCTCCACACGTCAGCAGCCCTGTAACCAAAATAAGTCTTTAAATGGGTGTTAAGAAATTGAAGAGGTTGAATTAACGGAGCGTTGCGCATTTTTAGGGAAAGTAAAAGTTATAATGCGTCCTTGTTAGATGAAGTTCCGTCTGGCTGCAGACGGGAGAGGATGCTCGCATCGGTGATGTGATTGGCCCATCTCTGCAGACTCCTGGCTCGCAGCTATAAAACCCAGCACCGTCACTCTGTGCGTCAGAACGCAGCCGGAGAGCAGGGGAGCGGAGAGTCCGGACGCACTGGCCGGACACACTGGACACACTGTGAGCTGTCGCTGCTGGAGCCCACCGAATAAACCGCAATTACTCACCAAGCACCGGGCCAATTAGCGGAACTCTGCTGGAATTATTGATCGGAAAACTTTGAACCACACCAGAACTCAGCGGTCCGGTAAGTTCGAAATTGATCACGGCATCGACCTTGATTCAGCCTAATCAAAATTGAATTGTTCGCGGTCAAGGAGCGGTTTGGACTGTTCACTTTGCGCAGAAGTAACAGCCACATGACTAAATACTGCGCCTCTTTGATTAGGGCTAAATTACTTCTGAACTGCACTGGCGCAGTGGAGAAAACTTTTAAAATAAAATAATCTCTATCCTTCTCTCTATTTATTCATCTAAATCATAGGGCTGGGGATTTTATTAACTGGTATTCTTTCGTCTGCGTGAACCATTTCACATTTTCATAATGTTAATCACACGCTGTAGAATTTAATCTATAAAAATACAGTTAACGCCTAACTGATGCAGGACTCATGCATGACTGCAGGTAATGAATTCCTGTTGCCCACCATTAAGTCACTGGGACTTTATGTGGTTAGTTCACACTTAAGTATATTAATACACACTTACTTACATACATTTCAGTTCAATTCAGACTGTGAAAGTACACGTTCTCATACAAATATGAAGCAATTTATTTGTAATTCAAACTGGTCGTTTACACGTTACTGCATGTCTGCCATATTTGCAACCTATTGGGTGGAAAAAAAAATGTTTTCTTGTAAAATCATTATTATGTGTTTGTCGAAGTTGAAAGAAGTGATGCACGAAAACAAAAAGCATCATCTTTCTATGAGAATAGATATTGTTCTGCTTTCAGAGCAAATGCAGGGTCTGAAATTCACTTTTATAACTGCAATTCGGCTAAATTGGTCGCACACCAAATGAATGAAGTAAGGATGAATTAACATTCCTTCACTGATGAGCTCTTAAGTGTGAACTGACCACAACAAAGTCAAAGTGACTTGATGATTTGTGAATGGGGCAGTGGGTTTTCATGATACATCCTGCATTACTTCATGCATTAAATCATCACGAGTCATGCATTTGTTAATAAGCCAATTGATTTATATGATTTGTTCCCTGATTATGAAGTGTTACCATTTCCCTTTTCACCATTAAAACTCATTCCGTCTGTTGCACTGGACTTGTTGAATGTTTTGTGCGCCGTTTGAAGCCGATGAGTGACTGGAGGGCCTCAGAGATGCTACCATGACTACATCATGTTACGCTGTTGAGTATAGAGTGCTTTGTTGCAGCTCGTATCAGCACGGTCTGATCTGTCCGGGCTAGTCACACAGTGAGCACACTTTTTCGATTTTGTGATCTGTAGCTTAGTGCAGCTTATGTGTTGGCTTTTCACAGAGGGCCTCGGGTTAAGGTTTCCTTAAAATAAAAGCCATTGCACAAAAGAAAACCTAAGTCTCCTCCTTAAGGTTTCCTTTTAGGTTTTAGTCCTTTAAAGTTTTAACCTGTGCAGCCAAAGTAAAGAAAAAAAACTCTGACTATCATAACTGCAACATGCCAGAGATGAATGATATGCAGAGTTTATAGTTGGGGCTGAGTGATAATTCCACATAATAATGTATCATCCTTCAGTGGAGTCATATCATGGTGAAATGATATAGAGATATCATGAGGCACAATTACACCGTCTAAATTGATAATAAAAAGTGCAACTCACATTTCTCAAATAATTGGAATATTTTGCACCGACGTTCTTGATTAAATGAGAAAGTACTTTGCATTTTCTCAAGTTTTCAATTCAGAGTAACCAGACTATTGAATTACCAGAAAACATGCTATATCGTGAGATATATATATATATATATATATATATATATATATATATATAGTTATTGCGATATTAAATTATCTATAGTAGAACAGAAGATTTTGTCCATGTCACCCAGCTCTATTTAGAGTGAAAATGAAGAGAGTTCTGCGACCGGGAGAACTGCTTTAACACCACAGATATGACCGGCTGTCAATTCAACGCCGCACCTTTGTCATTGGATAACAGCTGCTCTTGCAGCCCCCCTGCAGTTAATGATTGCTCTACCGTTTTATGCTACTGGATCTTTAAGTCAGTAGGCAAGGCATCGTTTGAATTATTTTTTCGTTGCAATTGTCCTCCAAATCGTTTTTTTTTTTTTTTTTTTTTAAAGTACGTGCTTTTCTTGTATTGTATTCCTCCAGAAGTAGAATCTTTTCTTCCTTTGACCAATTTTGTTCTCGCGTTAACCAAGGAAACCTTTTATGGGACTCTTGTGCAACACTCTTAAGTAACCCCCTCAGGATGGATTCAACCTAAAGTATCTCACCCAGGGAGAAAACTTAAGGTGTTTCTTGCAACACTCCTCAGAGGGAACTGGCAAAAAAAAAAATAAACTATTTCAAACTTGTGAATCTACAAAAAGAACCCCAAATAAGGCTGTAAACTTTTAACTGACTTTTAATTACAACTCTGTAATTCGGTTCAGTGGAGCTGAAACGCACCTGGTGTTTTTCTTTTTGAATCATCCTTTCTTTTTAAAGAACAATCTGATGCATTGACGTTAGCATTTCTCCTCACATGCAGCATTCCTGTTTGGACCATAAGGTGTTTCTGTTAATCCAACCTTGAGACGGGGCTTGAGATGGTTTTCCTGTAATTGTTCTTCTTCTTCTTCCTACGAGGACATTTGCCTTCCCATGCATGAAGATAAACAAAACTTTTCACGGCGGTCCAGTCCTGTATGCCAAACTTCCTCAACTGGCATAATGAGCTAACAGATGGTGGTGCTACAGCAGCCGTATGAAGTTTAAATCAAATCCATAACTACAACATGTAGGCCCAAGTGAGCAGAATTGTTCCGATGTCATGGTAGAGTGTTGTACATTTCAGTTTTAAATTGTATCCTCATGTAAGCTATTGCAGCCAATCTTTAAATAGCAGTTTGTCACTTATGGAGCAATCAATCTTTGTGAAAATAAATTGCAGACCTCTCAATGTTGTCAAGATGAAGTACAAACATTCTCAGCATTTTGTCTTGAGAACTGCATTTTTGGCACTGGCTTGAAATATGCCTTTACATATGCAACCCTGGTGACTGCAGAAGTCTCGGTACGTGATCAGGACTGCCCCTTCATGTTTAGGGTCGACAGTTGGAGATCCTGGGTGATGCAGAAGGAACATGCTAATGCAAACTCAGGCATTGTCCTGTGTGGATTAGAGGCACATCAGTTCTAAGATATTTGTAATTTAAGAAATTTTAAATTACTATGGTCAAGACATTTCTGCTGACCTGTAGTAATAAGTACGTTTACTCAGGTTCTTAAGTACAATTTTGAAAGTATTAGTATTTTACTTGTATTTCGATGTTATGCTACTTTGAACTTCTACTAAATCTATAAACTACAATATATTCTTTAAGATCAAACCAGTAGTTTATAACTCGTGTGGCGTAGTTGGGGCCCATTCTCTCGTGTCAGATGTCTATAAGTTGTTATCTGGTTATTCTTTATCTTCATCAATTTATCAAGCCACAGACCCAGTATTAGTAACAGCATTAAGCCGTTCCATCTCACAAGCTCTGGCTCAAAGTCACATTTAGGTTGTTTTTTTTCTTCTAAATACTGCGCATTTATTTCTCAAGTGTTCCTTTTAAATAGAATCCATTGTGCTTCCACCCTCCCCACATCGCTCTATTACTGCCTCCAGGTCACTCTCGTGACTCCTGTCCT
Organism: Anarhichas minor; assembly: GCF_050575085.1. Classification (NCBI taxonomy): domain Eukaryota; kingdom Metazoa; phylum Chordata; class Actinopteri; order Perciformes; family Anarhichadidae; genus Anarhichas; species Anarhichas minor. The sequence goes on from NW_027466474.1 coordinate 14,924,367, forward strand.
CAGGCAAAGCAACTCAGCTCTCTCTCTTTCCCCTCTGATTTTTCCTTTCCTGTGTTTTCCTTTTTCCGCCAATTGTTCTTGGGAACGGCTCAGAGCATCAAACTGTCAGTCCTCTCAATCTTGGCCTCTTTTCTTGACATTCTGTTCCTGCATTTATGTGTTTCACTTTTAAAGCACCTTTTTTTATAGTTTCTCATGCTCCTCTCCCCACTAATGGCCCCTTTATTTCACCTTGCTGGTTGCCAACTTTCCACCTCTGTGTTTCTAAGAAGTGGAGCCAGCAGAGCTCAAGGTCAGAGAGGGTTTCTAAAGTCAAATCTATTCGATTTAGAGGATCAACCGGCTTAAAATCCAGCTTTCCAATTAGATCAGACAAGGCTGCGCTGACATGGCCTAATGAGGCACCATGTTGCACAACACAAAGGCATAATTCAATTTATTTTTGTAAAGCCCAAAATCACAAATTAGCCTCAGAGGGCTTTACAATCTGTACACATGTGACATCCTCTGTCCCAGGACCCTCACATCGGAACAGGAAAAACTCCCCCAAAAAACCCTTTAACGGGGAGAAGAGAGGACGAGACCTGTGGGACAGAGGAGGGATCCCTCTCCCAGGATGGACAGAAGTGCAATAGATGTCATGTGTACAGAATGAACAGAGTTACAACACATTCAATGCATATGACAGAACCACGGCAGGAGGCAAGACCAGGTCCAGGTATAACCCGGATCCACAGGAACCTGTGAGGCGAGAAAGCACAGAGAATCTGGTGAAGAAGCAAAGTCAATAATGTGCATTAATGGTATTGGTAATATAAAATAGTAATGTGAGTAATAATAAAAGTGATATTAGCAGTGGGAGTCAGCAGGGCCATGGCGGGAGGAAGGACCAGGGTCCAATTCAGATGATACAGAGGATATGTAAGGACGAAAAATCTTTTAAAACTGATTTCTTGTGGTGTGTGTGAGTTCATCCATGTGACTTTGTGTCTTTGTGTGTGCGAACAGAATGGGCCTCTGTGTTTCTGAGCCGTATGCAGCCATGAATGCCAGTTGTGTTTGACAGTGTGTGTGTGTGTGTGTGTGTGTGCGTTTGCATGGTGTGTAACTGGGGTCGCAAGAAGTTTTGTAAGTGTATGCACATTCTTAGATGTGAGCATTAAAAAGCAAAGCGTTTGTCCTCGAACCTTCGCCTCTACGAACCGCTGTCAAAAGGTTTGCATCTGTTGTGTGTGTGTGTGTGTGTGTGTGAGAGATTGTGCGCCCTGATAGCGTGTCTCTAAAGATATTGCCGACATTGTAAATCATCCCGAGAGATGCCCCAGGCCATTCTGGGGGTACACATGATTCTCAAGAGGGTCAGAGCCCAGTTAGCGTCGTCTGTGAGAGAGAGTATTTCTGTCACACACACACACACACACACAGGACACACAGAAACACTGTTCCTCATGTAACCTATAACCTCAGTTATCACTATTCCATTTGTCTCGTTTATCTTTTGCTGCTCTGTTCATTTCATCCCCTCTCTTTTCTCTTAGAATACTTTTCTACTTTTCAAAACACAAAAAAAGTTTCTTTGTTTTGTTGATGGAATTCAAAGAATATCAGAATCAAAATGATTTTAAAAAACGTATTCATCCAGAACCTATTTCCTCATGAAGAAGGATCTGTTTGAATTAACTGTGCTATCGATACAGTTTGTGAACAAAACCATACACTTTTCGTATGCTGACGGTTCGTCTACTTTCTCTCTGCAGGACACCCAGAGCTCGGATCCACGCTGCCAGGCCCGGAGCGGGGCCCCCCCCCCCCCCCCCCCCGATGTGTGGATGCGTGTGTGAGTGCCTTTAAAAGCGTGTGTCTGTAGACTGCCGACATGAGGGCCGTCACCGCTCTGCTCTGTCTCCTGATGGTCGCCGAGGTCGGAGCCTCTCGGTTCGCCCGCGACGCCCAGGGTGGCCTCGCAGCTTCCGAGCCATCCACGAGCAATGCCTCCGTCCCGCTGCCGGGTCGGCCGCGGGGCTCCTTCCCCCCCATGTGCATAAAGCCCACGGAGATCAAGTACGCCTTCAAGTACGTCAACACCATCGTGTCCTGCCTGATCTTTGTGGTGGGCATCATCGGCAACTCAACTCTGCTCAGGATCATTTATGAGAACAAGTGCATGAGGAATGGACCCAACGTCCTGATCGGCAGCCTGGCTCTGGGGGACCTGCTCTATATCATCATCGCCATCCCCATCAATGTGTTTAAGGTGACCACATTTATCCCTCGTGTCCGTCTGTCTGGTGTCTCCTCTGCTTGTGTGACCGATGATCTCTCTTTTTAACTTTTTGGAAATGAGGGTAACGTTATCAATCCATGACACAAAATCGCGACTCAACAATTTCACACATTGTGCAAAAAGTGATTTCAATTCTGTCTCTAATTTAGTGTGAAAATGTCGCCGCGCTGGACTTTCGGCAGTTTCGGAGGAGCCGGTTGGAACGTCCCTCTCGGCTCATCCTGTTTATAGATGCGTTCGTTGCTGCGGTTTTGTCCCTGCTGTCGTGTGTTTTCATTATTAACTTTTTAAGTATAGGCCCCGCAGAGTTTTCCACCTCCACTGCAAGAGCCCACTCAAGCTCAAAATTGTAATAAAAGCAGACGCATGCCAACAGCTGGGGGACAACTCGAGTGTTGGGATTTGGAAAAAAAATATCCTTTTGTTGTCCTCGTTGGCCATGCGTGATGTGAAAAGACCCAGTGGGCTCGGGTGTTAATGCCAAAATGTTCAGCTCATACTGTTTTTGGCTGCTAAAAAACAACATGTGAAACTTGTTGCACTTTCAAAACACGTTTTCTTTTCCGTAAAGGTCCCGCGTTTCAGGTATTTGAGACATCATGAGGATTATAATGAGACACGGGATCCGCTGAATTGATAACAGGAGTGTTTTCTTCGAAAACTGGAAGATTTCAAAGACGCCAAAACCAAAGTGTCGATTTCTATTAGTGGCTGACAAGTACAAGGCCACTCACAATAATTACATGTTTAGCCTGATTTGCTGTTAAAGACATTGTCCTTATGCTGAACTGATTTTATAACTCCTGGGAGACAAACTTGCACGTTTGGAGGAACTGTTGATTCTGGCTCGCTGGCACAATAAGAGTCTCAGGCAGGACCCCTACGCAGACCTCAAAGACGTCTGTCCATGTGTGACACTTCTCTCCTTACAAATGTCTCTCCTCTCTGTCCCCATTGTTTCTTCTCCGCAGCTAATAGCCGAGGACTGGCCGTTCGGCGTGTACATCTGTAAGCTGATGCCGTTCATCCAGAAAGCTTCAGTGGGGATCACCGTCCTCAGCCTGTGTGCTCTCAGTATTGACCGGTATGTGGTCTTCACACACACACACACACACACACACACACACACACACACACAAAAGTCAGTGCTGATGCGCACGTCTGTGCTGTTTGCGTAGCTACCACGCAGTGACGTCGTGGAGCAGGGTGAAGGGGATGGGCATCCCTCTGTGGAAAGCGGTGGAGGTGACTCTGATCTGGCTGGTCGCCGTGATGCTCGCGGTCCCCGAGGCGCTGGCATTCGACATGCTGGAGATGCCGTACAGAGGCAACAAGCTGCGCGTGTGTCTGCTCCATCCGGAACAGACAACCAGCTTTATGAAGGTAAAAATCCTCCGAATGTGACTCATTCTAACATTCACGGTGCGTTCATGGAGTTGCATCCCAAGACGTGAAACTACAAAGTGGTTTTTTTTATTTGAAACAGAAGGGTCTGGATGGATTGCAGGAGACGGTGGAAATAAAGCATTAAGCTCTTTTCATGTGTAATTTTGAATCAGTGGATTGTAACTCGAGCTTGATGTCATTTTTCCAAAAAGACATAATTCAGCCAGAGCTGGTGGATTACTTTCAGGAGAAAATTGGAAGACTTTGTGCCAAACCAAAACAAGTCTGGAACCTATTTAGCATATTTGTGCCAAATTTCAAGTTCTGGATGTGCGATAACATCGCATAGTCAATGTAGAACGTCAGGCCTTAATCATAGTGCTTTTGAACAGGTCGTGTGGTATTTAGACTTGTAATCCTGTAAAATGAATTACAGAAATTTAAATAGAACAAACATACATAAAACAAAAAACACACACATTGTGACACTGTGCAGGGAATCAGACTGTTTTATTGGTGTTTTGCTTTTTGGTTCATTCCTTTTTTTTAAATAAATCAAAACAAATAATGGTTTACTTATTGACCGTGCAGTTTTAAGAACAGAATATCATTGCAGTAAGATAAGATATAGAATATTTTACCGTCTGCTATTATAAAAACAGGAAAGTGAGTTCATTCTTCAGATTGAAATTCAAGGTTGTTTTTGTCTACAGGACGTCCTGTCAAAAATCTCTGACGTAAGAATATTAGTAATAAAGTGTTTTGAGGCAGAAGTAACAATTTATACAGTTTTGATACAGTTTATCAGTTTAAACTTTGAAAGAGAGAAAAGAAATTGGCATTATACGTTTCTGCAAAACCACAGATATGTTGACTCTTTAAAAAATGTATCTAAGAAATTTCCGTAGCACTGTATCTTTTTTGTTGCACTTTCTTTGACTGGGTCTCTTTTTCTTTGTCCAGTTCTACCAGGATGTGAAAGACTGGTGGCTGTTCGGCTTCTATTTCTGCCTTCCGCTGGCCTGCACAGGAATCTTTTACACACTGATGTCGTGCGAGATGCTCAGTCGCAAGAAGGGCATGCGCATCGCACTCAACGACCACATGAAACAGGTACGCGCGCAAACGACTCGCTCGGATCCACTGTAGCCACGAGGCTTGTAAAGGCGGAGGCCTCAACGTTTGTCTTTTGTGTGCGTGTGCCTGCAGCGGAGGGAAGTAGCAAAGACGGTGTTCTGCCTGGTGTTGATTTTCGCTCTCTGCTGGCTGCCCCTTCATCTCAGCCGTATTCTGAAGAAAACAATCTATGACCAAAACGACCCCAACCGCTGTGAACTGCTCAGGTACCGTAGACACACCGCAAACGTCACCAGAGCATTGTTCTCCGCTCTGCGACTTCCTGTAGTCCTTACTGTAACCTTTGCCCTTTTCACCCGCCCAGCTTCCTGTTAGTGATGGATTACATCGGCATCAACATGGCCTCCCTAAACTCCTGCATTAACCCGATTGCCCTCTACTTTGTCAGCCAGAAGTTTAAAAACTGCTTCCAGGTAAGAGGGTACACACTGGGACTAAAAAAATATTGTATTACTAGGAAACGCAGTCAGCAAAAAGTAAACGACTGTGTGCGTGTGTGTGTTTTCTTGTCTCGCAGTCTTGCCTGTGCTGCTGGTGCTACAGAACGTCTCCACTGGACGAACGAGGTTCAGGAGGACGCTGGAAGGGCTCCTGTCACGGGAACGGACTGGACCGCTCCAGCTCGCGCTCCAGTCAGAAATACACCAGCTCTTCATAGACACAAAAACACACACACACACGGCACACAACTCTTCTGTCAAACACCACACGTTCCAATCAGCTCCCACCAACGAGAAACAGCTGCCGATGCCCAACCGACCAGTGAGGAGAGAGAAAACGGAGCGAGGTGGAAGTCACCTCTACGGGACTCACAACAGACTGAAAAACCAAAAAGGTTTTGGATGGAGCCAAATTGATGAATGAAGCAACAGGACTGTACCTGTTGTAGGCCGCCATACCAACTGCAAAAAACAACGTATGATGAATACGTTCATGCTCCCGAACACTGAGGCTTGTGCAGAGGACTGAATGTGTTCTCAGTGGACCAACACGATCCACACATTTATAAAGAAGGTTTAACGCCACATGTAAATATATGTACAGGATTATTTACGAGCAGACTGCAGACCCATGATTATACCTCACAGGGAAAGAGAGGGGAACTGTGATCCTGAGTTGTGTTACCAAAGGTCTTTTTTTGTTGTTTTATTTTTATAAAAAGGCACGACTGCGCCTCGGCATATAAACACAAAAGCTAAAAATCCCACAATCAACTGCATGCTGTCGCTGAGCTCCCCGACATCCCATGTGCCCCGGTGAAATGAAATGGGGCCCACTGTCACGTTGAGAACCAATCATCGAAAATCTTTTATCTGGAAATCATCGCCGCTCAGAGTCATGTGGAGCCAGCTGTTGTCCTGGAACTCTGAAAAACAGCAGATGATTCCAGTCATGCTGCACAGAGGAGATCCTTTATCAGTGCTTTCATTCTCGCAGCGTTTGTGTCTGTCCCACTGTGTGAGACTTAACCTCTCCTACAATGAAGCTTTTCTATTTTTCTACAAAGTAAATCACAAAAGATGTGAAGCCTGTTTAATCTCCCAGCATCATGAGGTGTCCATTTGTTGTTTCCAAATATTTCCCCTCCGGTGGTCATGTTGCAAACATTTTCCATGTGGCCGGAGAATGTCTTCTGAGAGCAGCTGGCGGGGAAATCCCTCCAAATATTGATCAATTTGTGTATTAAGATGCGAGTTGTTTTATTGGGAATTACATTTATATAACTTTGTAATGGTCAAATATTTAGATATACTAGTTGCTTCCTTTTAAATGTAATCGAGGTAAATGTTTTCTCTTGCAAAACCAAATCTGTGCTGAGAAACCGGACACGGTGTTTGTCCACACTGAAGTAGATTTGATTTATGTCGTATGTTCGGACAGACTATTTCCATTTCCGCTGTCAAAGAGTGAACCGGCTGATGATGCGGTATGTGACCCATTAGGTCGTCATATGTATTTATATGGATATGTATTTCTCCCTGTTTTTAAATACATCTAGAGGCGACTGTGTACTGGAAAGTGGGACCAAGCTAAGACTTTTATAAGTAATTTTAGGTTTGAAGATCAAATGCAATGTGAATATTGGCCCTGGTGTTTTAAATCCCATTTATACTTATTTGTTGAGAGTATGCTGTAATAAATATTATTTTATAGCATTTGTGTTGTTTGAGTTATTCACTAAAATAGTGTGCATGTATTTCGGGTCATTTCCGGTCAGTTGTGATGCAGTCTCATAGTCGAGTACAAATTATTACACAATATATCTGCATACATCGACGGTTCCCTGTGGAGTTTTTGACCTCTAATAGAGCCGTTATTTCATCTGGGTTTCACATTTCACTGATTGAAAAGTGGCTCTCGTGCACCAACATGTGCTCCAATTCGCAGAACAAGTAGAGTGCTAGCAAGTTAACATGGATGTAAACAATGCTGGATTCAGAATTCCTAAAAAACTTGTGTTCTGCTGCAGGATATGACCTCATCTGAAACTTTACTTTTGGACCAATCAAGCATGTACAGAGCAGCTGGCATGCACCCTAATAGAAAGGAAGCAGAACAGTCGACTGTAAATATCCAGTTTATAGCTTTTGACTCCGATATGTATCAAGAAAAGACCTGATCCAGAGCCTTGTGTCTCCCATTATTACATTCAGCTGCAACTACATATTCTCACTCCCAACTTCACGGACAAATACGCTTGGTCGGTGGCCACAAGCTTCAAACTGTGACGCTCTACGTACCCCTCCAGCGTCAGTTCTGGACGTGTCGGTGACGGCGTGTCATTAGGCTCGTTCGACTTAAGCCAGGCGTGCGCAGAATCGATCACCGGCGATCGGTGCACAATGCATGCTGGGTAGATTTGCGTCCGACTTGCTCTGACGTCATGAGAACGTGCGTAACGATGATCTCACGTGAGCGAGGCGGCCGCAGATTTTAGAGCCAGGCGATGCAGAATTGCTCTCCACCGACTGCATGACCCCAGGGCATGATGGGAAACTTCTTGCTGTCTTCAGATCAAAGAGCTGATTGGCTCTTAGATTTTCTTTAGTGGAAAAGGTGGGCGATCGTGGCTCACTGGGTTAAGAGGGTTGTCTGGTTCGAACCATGGCCTTTGACGTGTTGCATGTCAAAGACACCCCACTGCTCCCCATATATAGGGATGGGTCAAATGCAGAGACAAATTTATCCTTAATTAACAGGATAAATACAGTATAAAAAATTGAAATCCTAATTTTCTGTCTAATTGTAATACTTAACGCTAGATTGTTGGCTATTAGTCTCATTTTGTGCAATAACAATAATAATATATAAGGTTATTTATTTAGCATCTGTAAATAAAGATATTTATTGAGAAAGCCTACATCCTACTTGATGTCAACATTTTTTCAGTCAGAGCACTGGAATGTGTCCATCGATTAATGATTGTGAAGCATCACAAAACGTATTAAAAGAAAAGCACAATTGTCACTGATGGAAACTTGCAGTGTTGCTTTTCCTCCGTGTGGAGCCTGTTTATGTAGCTGTGATGTTTGGACAGTGGTTCAGTTTTAAAATTTCTTAAATTTACGGTTGTATGATTTAGAAATGACGCTATCTTTACATATATTTATTTATATAAATGTTTAAATAAATATGACATCCAAAAACTAAAATATGCCCAATCTTATATCCTCAATTATAATAATAACATAGTTAAATAAAAGACATCCAAACTTAAAGACCAGCAATTTTGGGGTTAAGTGTCTTGCTCAAGGACACATCGACATGCTCCTAGCGGAGCCGGGGATCAAACCGCCACTCCTCTGATTGAAGGACGGCCCTGCACTCCACTTAGCCACAGTCACCCAAGATCGGTTCTACACTATGGCTGTGTGGCTTATAGGTCGGCGTCTAAAACCTTGTTGGGAAAACTGGATGTAATACAAGTGTCAAGAATATGTAGCGGGGTCTTTAAAACAACATCTGTGCCGGCATTGCAGGTAGAAATGGGGGAAATGCCGTTGGAGATGAGAAGAATACAGATCATGATGACATATTGGGTCAGTTTACAAGGACATAACTATCCAACAATGAGTGCAATTGAGCCATGCTGGGAACATGACAACAGGCCAACAAAGAGCTTTGGTTGGGTTGTTAAGAAGAAGGCTAGTGAATTAGGTTTTAGGAGTTATTCTCCAGCTGTGGTCCAGCTGTTCCTCTTTGGTTACTGCCACAGCCTGGAATTGATCTTGGCCTCCTTGAACTGATGAGAGATGAACGTGGGGGAAACTGTAACATCTTCAAGTCATACATCAGTTACCATAATTAAATACAGATTTATGGATCTACAACTGGTAGAATAGCAGCAGCAGCAGTAATCCCAGAATTCCATTTGGAGTGTGGGAAGAGACTTAGTGATGATTTATTTGTGTTTACATGTGAGATGATGGCCATATAGTTATTGCGTTACAGTGGGTAGAGGATGTCAGGCCAGAGAGAGTGGTGATTGCATCAGACTCATGTGCAGTGCTAGCGAGTTTGACATTTTGCCACTCCAGAATCAGAGAGGACTGACCAAGCGTCGGAAGTTTGACGAGCTTGGGTACGTTCTAACAGTGCAAGTCCTGCCACCGTAGACTCTTGACTCTCAAACACAGTTTACAGTCTACTCATTCTGCGAAGAACTGATTGAACCTTCTCCGTCTAAAATGTTATTTTCCTACTTGTAGCTCTAACAAGAAGGGTGGTGGTGTTGCTGCTATTTTTTTCAGATATTTTATCATCTCCCTGTCTAGTGCTCAGTTTTAGCAGCTGCACCTACAGGCGCCAGTCCGTCAAGCTCCTGATGTTCACGGACGACACCACCCTCACTGGACTCACCTCTGGGGGGGATGACTCCGTCCACAGGTGGGAGATTGACTATCTGGTGACCTGGTGCAGTCAGAACAACTTAGAGCTAAACACTCTAAAGACAGTGGAGATGGTTGTGGATTTTTAAGAAGAACCGACCCCCACTCGTTTCCATCGACCTGCGTGACTCCCCAGTCAACGCTGTGGAGTCCTTCCGCTTCCTGGCATCCATCATCGCCCAGGGCCTCGAGCACTAAAAATCACAACAGAGGATGTCCTATCTGCAGCAGCTGAAGTAGGTCGACCTGCCCAAGTCAACAAAGGCTGCCATCATTGAGTGCATCATCACCTCCTCCATCACCAACTGGTGCGCTGCAGCCACTGCCAAGGACAAGAACACACTGCAGAGTACCGTTCGCTCTGCAGAGAAGGCGATTGGCTGCAATCTGCCGACCCGCCAGTTCACCTCCAGGACTTTTCTTCATATTACTGTGAACCTTTGCACCTCCCTTAAAATACATATTTTAGCACATTCCTGCCTAGCACATTCATTTGAAACAGTTACATTATAGATGTTTATTAATTCTTAAATAATGTTTTGAAATATCTTGTTCTATTTGTGTTTCCTGCATATGCACCAAAGCAAAATTCCTTGTAGCCTTTGTGAGAACCTACCGGCACTAAACGGGATGCTGATTCTCTGGTGACTTGCTATGTCACATGCTATCAACCTTTGAGTTCATGCAGCGCACTACCGGGCCTACTCATAATATTTTTGTTCAGCGTTGCCATGTAGACATGTATCTGGTTTAAAGTGAGTCACAAGACGCTCCATTTGTGCAGTGCTCTGTTAGGTGCACCTGGTCACATTCTGATTTGGTCTTCCTTGACTTCGGGTGAAGATTTGGTCAATCATTTTAGTTAGTTTAGTTTTGCATTTCTTTTCTCAAAATATTACTGAAATTGATGATAGAAATACTTTCCTATTATATATTTTCTTTTGAAGCACATTGAGTCTACGGCTGTCTTATGAAATGTCCTATCTAGTCTAACTTGACTTGACTGTGTTGAGCTGAGTTTTATTTACAAAGAAACACCTTTAAGTAAGTAGGGAGTTTGGAAAATATATTGAAAGTCTTGCTGACTTTTACTGTTCGTGTATCATGCGCTTTACATATCTTTAGCTGCCCGAGAGCGCTTTTACAAAACGCAAAAAAAATGTCTTCAACTCCCCGTATAAAATCTGTGCACAGCTGTGGTGTGACGGAGCGGCGCACCCTTGACAGGAGTGAACATAAACAATCATCTCGGTTACTAACAGAGCGTCAGAGGTTACATGTCTTGTCACGGGCTCCGTGTCTTTGGTTGTTTTTCTTGATGACGGGTTACACTTTGTTTACATCTCATTTCATTAAACAAGAAACCATGTCAAATGTATTACAGATTCCCGTTTACAAGGTTTCCGCAGGATTGAACTGATTGCTTTGGACAACTAGACGTGGGCCGGTCCCAAGAAGCAGACTTAGAGATAACTGCCAAATCCCCAAAAAAGATCTTTCACATCGGCTACATCTTTTTCATTTGGCGAAGCCGCTTCTTGGAAACAGCCACAAGTTTTACAAGGCAGGGTATCTAATTTGTTCCTTTTTTTTCTCATTTTGCCTCAGTCATTTAAAAAAAAGTTTTTGCTTTTGAGGTTCAATATCTATGTTTCAATGAAAACTATTAAGCAAGACCGGAGAAAATCATTTTGTGTTTATTCTTTTCATCTCATCTCAGAAACCACAAAGGCCTGGTTGTAGTCGACGGAGCCTGAGGTCACTGCTGCATTAATAAACCCCGATGAAGGATGAACACAAACCGAAAATAACTGCATGAAAGAAAATCATGATTGCAGCAATTCATAGTGACAACTTTACAAGTGCTGCATTATAAGATGTTTGAAAAACAAGGAGAAAGAGAGAAATGCTTATTGATTGTGAAGCAAACATACACTGAAATCTCAGAAAGTGTTTCAAATGAGGACTTCCTGTACGAAAATCTGAGCCTCATCACATTGTTTTCCCCCCAAAACCACATTAAACGAGCGAGGTCCAGCAGCGTCCTCGTATTTCAATCCGACCCACAGTCCTTTGCTGCATGTCTCCCTCCCCCCTGTCTATCTTCAGCTGTATCTAACAAAGGTCCCAAAAAATAACGCTGCAACGTTATTCTTTAGCCGAGAGAAATGTTTGTTCACAGCAGTCTCCCGTGTGTCCACGATGGTCAATTGTTTTCTGCACAAACAATATTTCAAGTCTTGCGCTCACCTTTGATGTGGTCTTGAACATTTGACTTGTGAGGTTTTGGGGAATTTCCTTTCCACAGCATGCGCTTTAAATTGTGCTGCGCCGTTGTCAAAAAAAATAAAAAATTGAAATCACTTTGTAATATTAACATTGGCAGTTTGAGTCCTGTCATGAACATTTACAGGATCACAGTAAAACACATTCCTTCTCCTACCAAGGGAAAGTTGGATTCGTTCGCAGTAAAAAAGGCACCCTTATGATACGGTGAGCTAACTTTTATGACTCTAATGTGTTGCTACACTTCACTTTTCTCTACTCGTTTTCTTGTTGAGTGCCACTTTTGAATGAAGCTAAGCCCCGGAGACGGTTAGCTTCGCATAAAAAACTGGAAGCAGGGAGAAGCAGCTAACCTGCCGCTTGCCCAAAGGTGTTTGTACAAATTAAACAAACGACAGATAAGGTGTTGATCAGACTGACAGACAGATGTGAATAACTTTTAAAAAATGTATTTAAACCTCAATATTTACACTCGTCTCCCCTCATTTTCTCCCTGTCTTCCTAGAACCATACGAAGCCCCCCCCCCCCCCCGCACCACAATCCTCTGCTAATAAGGACATATAGCTTCCACTTCTTCCTTCACTTGACAAACACGGCTTCAAAAGGACAGATGAGAGCAATTTACGGTTTGTGTCACAATAACATAAAAACAAGAAGACCAATGATGTTCCTTGACTAAGTTTAATGTCTTCAATTTATTACACCAATCCTTCCAAAAATCCACGAACACATGCGTCACACATCACACCCAACATACTGCGAAAAAAGAAAACTGTACAAGTGTTTGAATGTGACACGATCAAACTATTATACATAGATATATATATATATAAAAAAGGGATTTATCAAGGTCACATGTCTTTAGTTTTTTTGTAGAAATTGTGTCTGGCAGCTTCGCAGTCAAACACACGTGATGCTCTTCATTCCATCGGCTGCTCCTGGCTCTCTTTGAACTCATTGACTCTTGCCTGGAACAAAATGAAAGAAAACGTTGTCAGAATTGGAGTTGACACAGCGCGGAGAGCGGCTTTCCTCTCACTGTGGGACTAATGTAGAGAGCCACACAGCCAGCCCGGGGTTTCTTCCTGTATCCCACATGGAAATATTATCATTCCATGTGTGGATTCTAGGGTTTGCTCCTTACTTGCGCCCCCCCCCCCCTCCCTCTGTAGAGAGAGGTTCAGCCTCTGACAAAGGAAGGTCACGTACGATGCTACCAGCTCAGTGCACAAGCTTTCAATGTAGATCTGCTGACGTCCAATTTATGTCAGCGAGTCAACAGGAAACGCGTGCTTGTGATTTATCTGTGAGCCGGCCAAATGTTAGTTGGACCGCATTCCACTTGCACCCACTTAAACGGATCAATGCTGAACCGCTGCTGGTCAGCCTCTCTCAGTAAGCGGTGGACACGCAGGCTCACCTGGAAGGTGTTGAGGACATGTTGACAAACATCACTGAGCTCATTCAGGCCCCTGCGCAGCGGCTCGGTAGCCGGAATCCCCCCTGAAACAGACGGAGGATACAGTAAGAAACCCACCGCAACTAATAATAATGACAACACATTCATCAATCATCTCTGCAGGACTCGCTGAAAGTTGGACCGATTGGCTTTACATGATAAAATATGTTTGCTGACAATGTCGGCAGCCACATCAGTCTCTATTCGAGTATGTTGTTGTGGTTATCTAATTGATTTTTTTACTGAAAACAAAAGAATGAAAATAATTGTGGAACCCCCCCCCCCCCCCGACCACCCATTTACATTGTGGAGCAATAATAAAAGAAATGCGTACAGAAATATCCTCTGGCTGAATGTCTACAAGCGCGATGGAAACTAGGGTTTTTCTTGGTGCCTGAAAGGTAAATGTGTGCTTCCGTGCCGTGGAGAAAAGATTTTCTGGCATCCTGATTCTTAGCTCAACAAGAAGAACAAGTTGTTGTCTAAGTCTCGCAGAGTCCTTTCATGTGACGATCGGGGCTCCTGTTATCTGTAGGCACTTTGTTTTTTTGTAACAAGGCAAGTAGTTATAACTCTCTGCAGACAAGAACAAGTGTGTGTGTGTGTGTGTGGGGCTCAAAGTCAGCCACCAGCTTTTCGTGTTGGGCTGAGTGGACAAGTGAATGCACCAGACTCCAATCAACGCGTTTACTCTGCAACACAGCCCCAAAATGTTTCCTACGCATGTGTGCACACACAAGAGAACATAGATTGCAAGAAGGAGAAAAGGAAGACTGAACGCCGTGGGGTTTTAAGGGGGTGGTGTCTCTCACCTCGTGTTTGAATGCGAAAGTTGATCTTGCTCTCGGACGGATGGGTGATGGTGTAGCCACAAAAATCCACATCCACCCTGACGGAAAAAAAAACAGGGACGGGGAAACGAGATTTGTGATTATCATCAATGTTTTGCTAAAAATGGGTGTTAGCGGTGTTACAATTTCTCCACTTTTGACTCATCCCAGCTGACTCTGACTGAGAACAAAAACACTGGGGAACAAAACCGCATACGCACTGAGAAGAGTCCCTTTGGAATATCAACATTATTGTTATTATTATCATACACAATTGTCGGAATGACTTGTACGAGTTGTGAGGAGAAAAAGCTGGAGTCAAATCCCAAAATGACACAAGTTAACCATCAGTCATGCTCTTTGTTCTTCAAAACGTGCCGCATGGGAGTAGAGGGGTTAAATCTGTTTTAATACAAAAGGTCAAACCCTTGACGACATGCTGTTAAAAGCAGCACTTTGTTAAAAAAAATACAACAACTTACGTCTTCATGATCATATATCTGACTGAATTGCCCAGTGTATGGTCTTCATCATGCAGCACAAATGTCACACACCCCTCGTCGGCCCCATCAGCCTGGACCTAAAACCGAAAAATAAGAAGTATTTAATACAACAAAAAACACCCACATGCACATTCCACTCTAAACAGAAACATCACCTCCTTAAAGATTATTGAGTGGGACAAGCAATCACATAAGAGATGAAACTATTATGCATTTCCAATACATCCATTACTTGTCACATTGACAAGCATGTGTGTAACATATTGGACAGCACACAGAGAAAGTGAGGGAACACTTGGTTCTGTTGCTATACTGCCCCCACGTGGAGAAACTCTGAGTCGGCTATGGACGGAGAAGCAAATGTAAAGTAGGTGAAGTGAATTACGTTCAGGTAACTTTAGCTTAGCTTTACATAATGCCACTCTCAATATCAGTCCACAAAACAACCTCTGTTCCAGTAAAGGGAACAGCTTTTGATGTAGTTTGTGTTTCTGGTGCTATAATTGTTTTCGCACTGCTAGCTTCTGGTAGCTACCCACGTGAGGCGTTTACGGTGCGGTCGAAATGCTGTAATTAGCTTATTCAATTGAATATCTTCTTACAAACAGAGTTTAACAATGACAAATACATGTAGCTATGTGCAAATGGCAAACACCATAAGGCGTTTAAGCATCTTACCATCTCCAGCACAGGTTTCTTTTCGCCTTCACCAGCCATGCTTCACATTCCGACTCACGTCAATACAGAAATTAGGGGTTTACAGCCCTGATGCTGTCTGACAGGCAAGAAGGAAGGTTCAGGGCTTTGTGACGCTGGATTTAGTGGGCATATACATGTAGTGTATACGGTAGTGATACAATGTATTGACTTATTTTTTATCAAGAGACCACCCCTGCTCTGGTATGTTAAAGAATAACAATTGAGGGATACGTGCACATCGCATTATCTGTTAAATTGCCTGTAAGACCGAGACAAAGGCTCTAATACCACACTGAACCTGTCGCCATATCTTGACGTAGGTATAAAAACACGTGACAATTCACGGCAAAACAGGAAGTTACAAATGTAGTTCTTGAAACAAAACAATTGAATGGAGTACGTAGCCTACGGAGTGTGTTAAGAACTACATTAACAACACAACACAGGAGTGAGTTTGTTCCTGTCTGGAGGTTTTAAGACTTGCTAGCAGCTGAGACTCCTTTAGATGTTGGGATTTGCGCCACATTGGCTACTTTGAACAGCGCCGACACACCGAGGTATTGGGTTCATTATTAGTTATATATAACCGCTAATTGCGTCAGCACCGTTGCTAGAAACGAGAAACGCTAACGTTATTGCGACACACAGCTAACGTTACATACCAAACGCCGTCATATACTTTAGTCAACAACGTTGTGAGCTAGCGAGCCTGTTTATCAGCCACCGTTAATCTGGCTTTCGCTTTCGTTTCTCGTGACAACAGGATCACGTCGCCAGTAGCGCGAGTGAGCTTGGTTAGGCTAACGTTATTAACGTTTATTTTACACACACACACACACACACACACACACACACACACACCTCTCTCTTTCTGTATTACATGTCATGTGATCCTCAGTTAAGCTACCTCCTCGTGCCCGTGGCCCTGTCACTAACACCTCTGCTGTGGTCTCGTGTGTTGCAGCGAGCAATAGAGCTGAAACCACAGCTGTTGCCATGGCAATCCTGTTTGCAGTGGTGGCTCGTGGAACCACCATCCTGGCAAAGCATGCGTGGTGTGGTGGCAACTTCCTGGAAGTGACTGAACAGATTTTAGCCAAAATCCCGTCAGAGAACAACAAATTGACCTACAGTCACGGCAGGTAGGATTCACACACAGCAGTCTGACTCACTCTGTTATGTGGCTACATGGGTCTGCATGTAGCATGTAGCATGCAGGTGTTTCCCAGTTTAGGAAAGATCATGTCCTACTAATATGTACAAGTGGTGAAGTGATCAGATAGTGTATATTGTGATGAAATAGAGTGCACCTTGGGTAAAACTGTAGCACACGTATCTAGAGTGCTGTATGAAATGCCTAAGTTGTGAAGGCAAGTGTAAACATTGCTTGTCAACTATTAATATGTACACAAAAACAGGCTTTACTTGTCATTAGTTTAGGGCAAATTTCAAACGTCAGCAAATGCACTGTCGCAAATGACAGCCGTCAGCCATGTAGAACTCAATTCCTTGCAAATCACAACGTTAGCAGCCACTTGGGTACGGCAATGTATTGTTGCCGATAGACATGATGAACTCCGACATCATTATCCTCCGGCGTGATATAACCATCGTCACTAAGGGTCATTCTCATGCACATTGACACACTTCACAAAAAACGTAGTAATCCGGATTTTCAAGCAGAAATACAGCTGTGTTCACTGATTTATTTATAAAACTTCAAAAAGGTAACCGTTTGCATTTTCATGGCAAATTCGAAATATAATCTGATTATTACAGTTTATATAAACATGCTACTTCAACATGAGAAGCCCGTATTTATCCTAATTGCAGCACTTGACGAGCTCTAGAAATGCAGAAGGTGCATCACAGGAAACCCCAACATGAATCAATAAAGTGGCATCACATGCCGCAAAGGCACAGCGCAATGTGTCCTCAGTCAAAGTAGAATGGTTGAGAGGTGTCATTTCAAGTTACTACGGTCTATCTGTCGTTAATGTTTTCTTAGACACATTTTACAGAGCACGTAGTGTACTGTATTAAACTGTGCTTTAAATTGTATACACGTAATGTTGACATTTTTTGTCTTTTTCTTTTATAGCTATCTCTTTCATTACATCTGCCATGACAGAATCATATACCTGTGTATCACCGATGACGTAAGTATAGAGTTGGCTCAGCTATCTGTATTTATTTGTGTCGGGGTGAGTGGGAAGTTAAGTGATAGATTTTAAGGTCCCTTGAAATGCACTTTATGGAAATAGTTGAATATAAAGAAGATACAGAAATAAAGGTATTTGCACCCAAATGCGTCTCCAACCCACGTTTGTGAAGTAATATATTGATCTTTTACAACAGGAAGTAGAACAGTACACTCAACAGACACACGGTGACGATATACAAAGGCATTTTTCATTTCCCGGGACCTTTTAATAGGAATGTGCTTAAAGTAATAACTCCAATAGTTTACTGTCTTTGTACTGAAGGACTTCGAGAGGTCGCGCGCGTTCAGCTTCCTCAGTGAAGTCAAGAAGCGCTTCCAGACAACGTACGGGTCGCGAGCGCAAACGGCTCTGCCTTACGCCATGAACAGCGAGTTCTCCTCAACACTGGCCGCTCAGATGGTGAGTGTGGAAAAAGAGCTGGAGCATGTAGAGCACCATTGTGTTGTGAGGGCTTTGTGACAGCTTTTTACTTCTGTAGTCACACATGCAGATTTTAGTAATCACAATGTACGCTCCATTTCCTCTTTCTTTGTCTTTGTAGAAACACCACTCGGACCCACGAGGATCAGATCGTGTCACTGAGACTCAGATGCATGTGGATGACCTGAAAGGCATTATGGTCCGCAACATAGGTGAGCTTCTCATGAGTCTACCCACGACACAGTGCCACTGAAAGGTCCTCTTTTTTATATATATATATATGTGTGTGGCCATAAGATAATAATGAAATTAAATGTTCATTTAATTAAATCAGAGAAAACGTAGTTTCTTCACTTTTAAATGAGTGCAGTGCATTGTGGTTGCACCAGTAACCTCTTCATTATGTTGTGCAGGTGAAGCACTGGTTTTGTTGCCCAAAGCACAAAAAGCTATGCAGATTTCACAAACCATTATATATGAATCTCACTACACTGGACCTGTTTGAAGTCTCCCAGGTTAACTCTGGCTCTCTTTGTGTCTTTTTACAGACTTGGTAGCTCAGAGAGGAGAGAAGCTGGAGTTGCTGATTGACAAGACAGAAAATCTGGTTGATTCTGTGAGTTTAAAGTCCAGTGTTTGTTTTGTGTTTTCTCCTGTTCATCCGACTTGTTTTCTAGTGCATGATGTTTGGCAATAGGCAGTGTACATTTTGATCTTTTGACAGTAATCTAGCAAGCGATTTATCCACAAGTGTCGTCACTGGTGTTCCTTTCTCTCTCTTCACTCCATTTAGTCGGTCACATTCAAAACCACGAGTCGTAACCTGGCACGAGCCATGTGTATGAAGAACCTCAAGCTGACTGTTGTCATTGTGGTGGTGTGCCTGGTGAGTACTGGATGGAAACGGTTGTTATTGGGATGCAGGGTAATTGTTCTCTCGCCAATTTAGTGGATTATTACATATAATATATTAAATGTTTTTTTTTCATTAACATGGAAAATGACCCAGATTACTTACTAGCTACTACAGCTGTGATTTCCAGCTATGATGAGACTCAGCTGTCCTGTAAATCTCCTGTAGTTAACTTCACATCAATAACAACACATTGCAGCTAAGGCTGGGCGATATGGCCAAAAATCTTCCATCCTGATACAGGTCATTGCAAATCCCGATACGGATATATATATATATATATATATATATCACGATTGAGCATGTTTTCTGATAATTCAATAAATAAATAGTTTATATATATATAATCTCTATGACGAATGAAAAGTACTGAGTATTTTCTCATTTAATTAAGAGCTTCAGTGCAAATGAATCTGATTTTCTAAGAAATTTGAATTAGCATGTGCTAATTATTATCAATCTAAACAACGTAAATGTGTATCATGATATCTCTACATACGATTTAATCGCGATATGATTCAGTTGAAAGATGATAACCTATCGCCCAGCCCTAAATGCAGCAGTGCTCTTTCCTCAGAGGGCCCTTCAGCATGGTTTGACGTTGACTGAAGGATCTCCTCCTGTGTGTTGCGACTGCATGGCTCACGGCGTAATTGGTCAAACAGCAGTGCAGGAACTTAACTTTGTACCCGTCCTCCTTTCAGGTGGTCCTTTACGTTATCGTTTCTGCTGCCTGTGGAGGCCTCAACTGGCCCTCATGTGTCAAATGAGAGGAGAGAGGGGGGAAGAGGGGGAGATGCACCTGTTCAACCCTGCCTGCCAGTGGACACCAAAGGAAACTTTCATTCCCCTACTCCTCTAGCTTCAACATCGCCGGCAGATACATGCTGCTCCTCCTCCGGCCTTCTTCCTCTGCCCTTCTTTGATAGCGTGCACATTGACTTGCCTTCTGGACAGGGAGTCCCACCTCATACCCACACTAATGGACAGCAGCCATGTGGCCTAAAACTGATGTGGAACAACAATCTTGTCTTATACTAGTCTGGTACATTCATTCTGTCTCACACACTTAGTGGCCTGATGTATCCGTTTGTGATACTGCCCTGCACCTACCTATGTATTTCATCCATTCAGACTGATACCGTCATGAACCACACAGATAGCAGAGATAGCTTTGTAATTTTCCTTTGGAAGTGACATATGGGCCCTGCAAGTATAAGTAGCATGTTGCAGATCCAACAAGAAGGAATCCCACAATACAATGTCTGGTCCTCCGTTACATAACTGAAAACAAATTTTTTTTTGACAAAAAACAGTGCAGTATACAGTACGTCTTAAGTGGCGAGTGTCCGATGAACCATGTTGTAGATGTATCGTGAATTTGCTCGGAGTCACAGATTTTCTGATTTCCTTCATGTTTTATCGCAAAGCACAGTCGTATATTCTCGAATGGATGTTGTAAAATACCAGATATGATCATACAAATAAATATTGTAAATTTGATTAATTTTACTGACTCAAAAGATGTAATGGTTCTTTTAAATCAAGCCTGACATTTGAGCAAATCCTGATCTCTTTCCTGCCTTTTCACCTCTGCTAGGATGCCCATATGTTCATTCTGTTAACACAATGCACTTTTTACATTGTACATAGATTTGCTTCTTAGCATAATGTGGTTTATAATCATGTAATTATTGTACATCCAGATTTGACATAATAAAATCTGATCAAGTTGGTGATCTCTTCAGATGGGAAAAAAAAAGTGTTTTGATATTTGTGACTTTCATTATAGACACCTGACCTAATTACACTGATAAGAGCTGAACTGATTCTTTCATTAATTGATTTCAACTGTTAATAGTCTCTCAACTCATCACACTGTTTCAGAGTTCAAACAAACGACACTTCTTTATCCCTACCGCGGGACACAATAAGCTGACCTCTAGTATGAGCGGCCGGTAGTTTTGAATGACAGAGTGACATTTGTTTGTTCAGGATGCTCTGAAATAGGGAAACGACCAGGTGAAAATAATTTATAATTTGGACCTCGTTAGCGGCGCGCTCCCGTCGGTCCTTCTCGCGACTGTAACCGATCATTAAACCGATGGCCAAAGAAATGCTTTTGTTTGTTCAGTAGACGGCAAATAACGTTACAAGCTAACAATCCAGTGCAGTTAACTTTGTGCTTTTTATTTACCTAATTGATAACTGTTTGTCTTGGTGGGCAAAGTGGTAAGTCAGTTTTTACGTTTATCCCTATACTTTAATTGAGTAAGTTAGCGAACAGTTAACTTACCTGATGTACCAAAAAGTTCCAGTCAACCGATATTAACGAGCTGACGTTTGTTTCTCGATAGCTAACAGTTAGCTAGCTCATGTAAAGCTAATGTAAAGCTAACTTATTGGGAGTTATTTTATCTTTTTTTTCGCCCGTTGAAATCAAGCTTCTTATATACAGTCTATGTTTGAAAGCTAATGTAACTTTAGTAAATGGTATTCTGCTATGTTTGTAACTATATACAAACCTGCTAACGTTTGCTAATACCGGCTCATTTTAACATAATACTAGCTAACGTTAGCTTATTCCTTAATCCTTTAAAGGGCCTCAGACATGTTGTGTAGTCCGTTTTAAACCATTTGTGGACTTGAAAGAGTATTTTCCTTGCTATTTGTAGCCGCATACTATGTTTACTACTGGTCTAATTATAGAGCTAGCTGGCTGGAAGAGCACTCACAGGATAATCTGTCAGTTGTTTTGATCAGAAACTGTACAGGAGCCAGAGAGGACCGAGGTAATGTTACTCCAAACACACCCAGCAAGATTGATTTATGTCATGTTGGCTTTAAATACTCACATTTGACCTATGGACTCCCTGTTTATCTGCTTTACCATTGATTAAACTTTAAGAGCAATTTCAAAATGCTCTTGGTGTTGATTGCACAGTATTGCATGATGAAATGATTTTCTTCAACACCTTATAGTGCTACACAACAAACACTTTTATCAACTGTTATTATAGCATATAGTGTAATATCTTACATAGCATCTCAGATGGAGTGTGAAGGTTCATTCCTGACCTGCAGTTTGTCAAAAAAAGGATCTTAACACAATGTTCAACTCAATGTTTGTTTGTTGTTGTTGTCCACTCGCAGTTTAGACTCACTGAATGAAGAGCTAACCAAGATGCATTTGCACAGCCGCTGACACGTCTGACATGTATCTGTTTTTCACTAGATGGCATAGGCCCACAGCTTTGTCTTGTCTTGAAAGCCTCTTCCTTTCCTTCTTGCTGGAGTAGACGTACTAATATCCCGGCTGTTGAAAGACAGTGCCACGCTATTCTTCTAACCAGGCTCGTTGGTGTGGTTTTGTTCCCTGCTTTACAGAGGACAGCGTTGTCCCTGTGGTATGCTGGCTGGAATCCCCCAGCTTGACCTGCTGCCCTGCTTTAGTGTGGTGCGGCTCTGTGCCTGGGTTTTTGATGGCTTTCCCTGCTACTCATAACTGCTCACTTTATCATACCGATATGTCCAGTCATCCATGCAAAGGCAAGGAAAGGCCATTTGAGTCTTTCTGCACAGTGCCTTAGGGGCTTCAGACATAGAGAAGCATTGTTCTGTTCATATCACTCCATTTTTAATGTAGAAGGCCATTTGTAGGCTGTAACTTGGCTTTAATTTCTCTCGGCTAAACAGAGGTACTTAGTGAGGTCTCATGTCAAACAGTATGGTTGATGATGAATCTGAGACAATTACAAAATAATGTAACAGTAGTTGACAGTTTAATGTGAGTGTTGGGTATCAGAGGGATTTTGGCCAGTTATCGTCTTGGTTTTGAATTCATTTTATATGCTTTCAGAGTGTACGGTTTAGGTTGGCAACATGCATCACTCAGGTTTTATGTCTAAACGCTGGTTTTCTAAATTCTGTTGAAAATGAACATTACTTCTGCATTCTTGTTAACAGTACTTGAGGACCAATGTCAAAAGGCTTAGATTACATAACTAGACTCACTAAATAGCAGATTTTACCAGATATAAGACTAGTTCTCAGAACTCTGAGGAGATAATAAGCCCACTCTATACCATGATTTACGTCTTGTCTCTAGTTAAGATTAGACTGTAGTTTCCAGGGTCAGGGGCCTTGTATAGATTAGGTAGAAATAGCATAGGTCTTAGGGGTCTTAGACTCTGGTGTCAGAACACTGCTGTAATGTCAGGAGCAAGTGTCGAGCCGTTTGTGTACAACATGAGGCAGTGACATCAGTGTGGAACTTGGGATAACTTACCAGACATGATAACCAACATTGTAATCTGTTTTGGAGTAAGTTAGTTTCTATGCAAATTCTGATTGGGAATTGTCATAGGGCAACATTCCTCTAGAAACGCGGTCCTCCCGTAGTTCTGCTCCCCTTTGCACTTGTTCCGCACTAAACAGCAGCCTGGTCCATTCCCTCAGACAAGAGGGACTTTGGGCTGCTTAGCAACAGAGAATGCCAACTCAGCCTGGCAAGTCATGGCCACTCCCCCAGCACTGGGCTCAGCATGGATAAGGTAACATGTTGCTTTCTTCCTGGCTCTCTCTGTAAACTTGGGAGTGGAGCACTTGACTGAGCACAGTCCGTAGCTGGACCTTGACATGCCTGCACTGATCTGTCTGACACAGTAGCTTGTTGGAGAGATTGCTGATCCACTGCTGCAGTAGGCCTGCTGGACTGGTCATGTTACCTCAGGGAGGGGAGGAAAAAGCAGAATCTAATCCCTGCAGAGGGGGCACCCTCATTCAGGCTGTGATGTTACTGATGCACGGTTGACTCTGAACACGAGGAAGGAGGAGTTGTGGGACCGTTGGTGTCTAGTTGAAGCACACCACTGCCTGCCCAGTTGGCTGGATTTAGTGCTTTGCAAGGAAAGCAGTAATGGGATTGTCTCTGAGTGAGTAAAATTAGCTGGATGAACCTACAGTAACCGGGAGATCTGACATGAGCTGACTGTGGAGGCGTTTTCTTTTCACTGCCATCATTGAATGGAGAGGACAAGAATGGTGTTATTGAGTTAGTTTATACTAAAGTTGATCCGGTTTTTTTTAGTCAAAGGTAAGTGTCGTTAACATTATATCTGTTAAATTGTTGGCTCAGTGTCATGTAGCCTATTTTCGTTTTATTTTCCATAAACATCGTCAGTTCATGGTTTGTCTCGGGTGCAGTTGTACTTTACACACAGCAACAATGTAATGCGTAGTCACGTTTCTAACCTGCAAAATCCCTTCGGCATTGTTATATTGTGGGCGAAGATACTGCAGTAGGGTTGGAGACGCAATTCTTGCCACGGTTCAATGTGCACAGCAGTTTGCCGAGGCTGTATGTTTAATTTGATTGCACAGATTGTATGTGCAGTAAGGTGTGTTGTTTCTCTGCCTGTTAAACAAACCTATTATTCATCCAGATTTGGACTGTTGGCCATGTTGATATAAGCAGAGCTGCTTTGATGTATCTTATCAACAGTAGTGTCGAAAGTAAGGCAGATTTAAAAGTTAAGACTTGGTTCTATTGTGGCATATTTATATTTTGTTTTGTCATTCCCCTAAATTTTTAGGCTGAAGATGACTTTAAGGAATAGAGTATCACTTAGATATTCAGCGGAGGACTTTTATTTATGGTGGTGGTGTTGTCTTTACAGACTGAACATTGCTCTAAGGTCAATAACATTTTGAAGTGAAGGCCAGAATTATACTCAACAATGTGTTCTTGAGTTCTCTATTAGTGTCTCTTCGAAAGGAAAATCAAATCAATACATTTGAGTTGAAACTTGAGTTTACTGAACTGTCGACGTAAATATATCACCCGTCCTCAGGCCTGCAGCTAGCTCTAGTATTGTCAGGTCTCTAGTGACTACAGGTGTCCATGACTCTTTAACTCTTCAGTTACATCACTCTCTTTAAGTAGAGCCTTGTTTGCCCCTCTATACACAGGGAATCAACATTCAACTGCTGGATTACATTTTGATATTGCTACTAAAGAAACTTCCATCGTAGCATTATTTCTCACGGATGAGCCAAAGGCAAGCAAGCTGCCACTCTAGAATGAAAACATTAGGTTAAACTAAGTTGTATGTTCCATGTTTTCTGCATTTTGGTGTGTGCTTCCAGTATTCTTTGTCTCATTAAACTTTCATTTCCTGTTATTGGGTGATTGACACCTGGAAAGATGGACAAGGTCACATTTTTGCTATAGAAACATTAAGACAAGACAAGACATGAGTAAGATTAATTATTATTATGCTTAAGTTTACCTCAGGAGTTTTCTGCTATGCACCAGGATGTGTGGGGTCTGCATACTGGAACACTTTCAGGCCGTTAGTGACTTGATATCTCACTCCCCAGGGGTGCATTCCACAATTGTGCTTTTGCTGTACGAGTAGCTGGCAAGCTTAGCAGTCCAGTCAACTTAAATAAACACAACAGTACTCAACAAAGCAGTTAAGACTGCCATTTACTTCCCATGCCAAACCCATGCTGGCTCATTTCAGTAGAAGCCTGACTTGTAGCTGCTTGGCCAGCCTCACATTTTGTATTTTTATGAAACCATGAGAGAGGAGAGACCGCAGGTGTGTCTGGTGAAACATTTATGTAGAAAGTGTAGATGCTCAGGTGATCTGATGTTCAACAATCTCAATGCAATTGCACAGCTAGGAGTTGATTTGGACATACCTGCACTACAGTATACTCTAAGCGATCCTAATGAATTTTGCATCTTTCATTGAGCTAAGTCATAAATAATTTGAGTATACAGATACTGTTACAATGACCAATGGCTTCAAAGACTCACCAGGGCAAGCTAAAGCCTTTTTGGAGCCCTGAGCTAAATGTTACACTGGAATATCAGTTTGGAGGGGCTTCTGTTAACATTTAGTGAAATTACAAAGATGTCGGCATAGATTGTACGAAGTAACATAGTTATAAATATTGACCTTTTCCATCTCTTTACAGATGTCCATGCCTGATCAACACAATTGATGGATCACTGTGCTTCTAACCAAATGTGAGGTTATTTAAAGCTGCAGAAGAAGGCAAAATCCTGTCTGGACTCCAAAATGTCTAATGGGACATTCATCATGTCCACCGACCAAGTTGAGAGCACAGTTCTTCTGCCCCACAGAGAGGCCCTCACCCCTGAGAGTCCGTGCAGCAACT
This sequence comes from Anarhichas minor, assembly GCF_050575085.1. Lineage (NCBI taxonomy): Eukaryota > Metazoa > Chordata > Actinopteri > Perciformes > Anarhichadidae > Anarhichas > Anarhichas minor. Next base: position 14,950,590 of record NW_027466474.1, read on the forward strand.
CGTCGCCTTCACCCGACTCCAACAGTAGTGTTTCAAACCTGAGTGACCGAGAAGCCAACAGCTCCCCTGACATCAACATACTGGAGTGCTGCCTCAGCGACGGCTCCTTTGTGGATAACTCCTACAACACCACCGTACCACAGGATGACGTATTCTGTGGCGTAAGAATGAACCTGAACCAAACTTTTCTTGCCACACCTGTTGACGGCAGTGTGAATTTCTGGAATGAAAACTTGAGTCTGATGAGCAACCATAAGACGAGATTAGACACAGAGGATGGAAGTAGCAGCGCAGTGACGACTCCAGACTCTGCTGGAAGGGAAAGCCAACTGAGTTCAGATGAGACTTCCCATAGAGGATCCACTGAGAATGACTGCTGCTCCCTGAGCTCTGGGGAAATGGTAATAAGGAGCAACAGTCTTTGTCAGGAGGATCAGTCACACTTGGTAGTCTCTTCCTTGGAGGAGTCGTCTATCTCTCTGACTGCAGGCCATCCAGCATTCCCTGCTGAATCTAACCTGCTGCCAATCACTCTGCCGGATGTCCTTGAAAAATCCACAGACAGAGTCACTGAAGAGAACATGGACTACCCGTGTCTTGGCATGACTTTCACTCAGGCAGAGCTTCCCACTGAGGAAAACGATATGGCAACATCCAACTCTCTTGTAGCTCTGCCAAGTGAGAATGAGGGAGGTCTTTTGATGACGTTTCTCTGTGAATCGTCTGCAGATAGTGGAAAAGCGGTTCCGTTTGCTAGTGCTGAAGCAGAGCTGTTGCCCCGTTTCCTTGGAGCATTTACACCGGAACAAGGAGAGACCTTTTTGTCCACTCTGTCAACTATACAACACACTGATAAGGATACTTATACTTCCACTCCAGTGCAACACATTGGGAACGTGATTCCCAGCCACCCCTCCTTTCCAGAGTCTCCCTGCTCTGGAAACGGTGGCAGCCCAGGACTCCACCTGGTTAAACAGCAGCAAATCTCTGTGTCTGCTAACTGTTTGGTTGCAGCCAGCAAAGTCAAGAAAATGGAAATTAAGAAGTTTCCCAGGTCAGACTTCAGCAGCATAAAATCTAAAGTTTTGACGAGAATTGTGCATCAAAGGTCAGTGTCGGGCACCGCTTCACTGCACAAACCATCACAAGTAAACGTGAACAATAAACACACTGAAGCACAAAACGGACCACCTATCAAGAGTAGCCCTGCCAAGTTTAGGAGTAGCGCTGCAGTTCTCTCTACCACCACTAAAGTGGTCAATGATGCTCAGAGACGAGTGAATACAGGGGCTGCGAATTGGGGCGTAACATTTGTACAGTCTGGGCATATTGCTGTGGATGGACTGGGGAAGAGTACAGCATCCCCACCTTGCCAACACCCAGCTGCAAATAAACATGCGTCAGCAGTCCAATGCAGTAACCCCAGCTCTGAAGCAGAGCAGGCTGCCTCAAGCCAAGTAGCAGACGCAGCAGTGCTGCATTCTGGCAACCAGACCCTTTGCTTCTCATCCTTAGAAAAAAATCCCAGCAGAAGTGGCCAAACGGATCCCAAACCAACTCCAAAAAAAGGCGTGTTCAGCAAGATTGGGGTCAGGTCAGGCTGGGCTTTAGGCCAGGACAAGCCTTCTCTGCTGAAGAAGCGGACTCGCTGCACATCGGACAGTTTATCATTGTCATCTACGCAATCTAGGGAGAAGGGAACAACTTCCATTCTTAAAGCTGACACCCACCTGGACCAAACCAAACCAGGGAACCTGAACTGCTCTTCCCTGAATATACAGGCCGTACAGACTGAGACCACAAACGTACCTGCTGAAATCTCCCCAAGAGAGGTTAAGAGGATCAGCCTGGTGGTGAGTATGGACTTGTGATGTAAACAATTAAAAAATCGGCTACAATTTGAAGTACTGTTAATATTCATGTTCTTTCAGCTTATTCTGTAAATGTTTTGGAAACGAGTGATTTGGTTGGAAAATGTTTTTGTTTTGTGAAACATTCGGGGCTAATTGCACAGAGCTGAGTGACTGAGTGAGAAATTGCTGTCCTCGCAGGCAGAGTCCAGTAAATCGACAACAGCGGGAGCCTCCTCTGATGAGAGTAGGATCAGATTTCGAGGACAGCCAGCTCCTAGACAATCAAGAGGACCACCACTTTCACATCCTCCAGCTGCCAGTCCCACACCAGCCACTCTGTTAACCAGGCGGTGGCTGGGAGCCCAATGGAGGGATGAATATAGGACCTCCAAAGCTGTAGGGACACCACAGTCCAAGCAGAAGAGCAGCCTAGGTAGGACTCATAAAAACTGGCCAAATACTGTACATGCTCTGCATTTTTTTTGTTAAGCTGAGGCTGTGATAACAGAACTTTACTGTGTGAAATTATGATATCAGCACATTACAAAATCTGGTGAATCAATGACTGATAATATGATGAAAGCAATGTACTTTCCTACACTTTGACAAGAGTGTTTAGATGAAGCATTAAGTTGTTTGGTTTTTATCATTTAGTGACTGGCTAGCTAATGTTAGCTTGCTCATTCAACCATGTTTTCGTGCTGAGGTTACATTGGGAACACAAATTGAGCAGAACAGTGGACTGGAGGTCAGCAGCAGCGCTCGGTCCAAACCCACCGCTGGTAGAGACTACAGCCTGGAGGAGAGCAGACAACCTTTTCAGAGACTGAGTCGCTGGAGTTTGTGCCGTCTGTTTTGATTTGCTACAGACTACAGATTTGCTACTTTCAGAGAAGTAGTCTCCCAGCAGGTGGGATGATGGCATTGCACCATTGCATATTACTATTTTCAAGCTACTGTAGCTGTCATATTTGTCGACACTGCATTGAGGCTTTAGTCATACCGAAGTGGGCTTGGTTTGATCTCTCCGCCCCTGTCCCACTTTGTTTTTTGCATTCTTTAAAATTGTGCAATGGGTGCACTTAGGCTCCGACCAGTTATACTTTAAAGTGTTCTCCATTCGTTTCACGAATGAGAAAGTTGACTTGTCAATGTCAGTAAATAAACATTGACAGAAGGTCACAGTCAACCCTCAGGAGTCTTGTGACCGACCTTTGACTAAGCAGAGAGCTAATGATTTCTTAACTATTTCCTCTGTTGTGTAAACGAAGAGAATTGTGAAATATGCCCGTTTAACCCTTTTTGTACTTGAAACAAGCCCAGTAGAGAAGTTGACTTAAACTGTACTTGAAGGGCCCTGTAGGATGAAGACAGCACCAGAGGTTCATGGTTTACTGTGTGGTTTATGGACTGAAGCTTGCCGCTATCATTTCAAAAATAATGAAAATGAGGGATACAAAAAAGAAACTTAAGTTTTTATTTGTGTTGCTCTCCCAGCACAGATCCTGGGCCCTATCATGGGGGCGGGGCATTGTAAACTGAAATGATTGAGGTTGTAGTAAAGCATTCTCTCCATCAGAGGGTGACGTTGAGCTGTTCCTCTAACAGACCTACTGTTGCCCTCCTGATGAGCTCAGCCATGTTCCACAGGAACACTGTTGGATACAGATGTCACCTCCGGTCTCTTGTCCAGGTCTTGGGGGGGGGGGGGGGGGGGACAGCTAACACCCTCTGCCTTATCATAGTAAGCGTCCTGGGGAAGGAGGGGCACTCTTCCTCTGATGGGAAGCCATCTGTACGAGTGGAAAAAGCAGGGGAAGGAAAGGGAGGTTTAGGGCACAATGTTTGAAGCAAGCGCCCTGAGCACAGTAACAAAGCATTAACCTTCTCATGCCGACGACAGACGCTTTACTAAGATGAATTATTTTGTTTAACAGAAGTTGTTTTTTGTTTGTTTGTATTAAATCAATCTTTGACATATTTGCTGTAGTGAGTGAGATACATGCAGGTAAGTATTTTTTTTTTTTTTTTTTTTTACAATATATATGTAACCAAATATAGGTAAGCTGCTGGGATCATTTCATTTTTTCAGAAATTGATGTTTACATTGTTTATGTGCTTTTTTTATTTCATTTTTTTAACTAGTTTTGCTTATGGACAAATGTCTCTAAATTATCCCATGAAAACGACTCATTATACTACTACCTGTTATGAGAATAATATTGGCTGCTTTATTAAGCCTGATTTGATCTGGGAGCTCTGTGGACATTTGTACTGCCTGTATTTGTATTCCTGACCAACGCGCTGGTAAGCTCCGTATGTGTTTGTCCTTAATAAAGCGGTTCATGCAGCTGACCTTAATGTTTATTTGTGCTCCATTGCATCCCAGGCAGTCAGAGAGTGCAGGCAACAGAGCCATCCCCTGGAACTGCCTCAACAGCAAGTATTAAGCCTCAGCTGCACGGATCCCGACCTCCTCGTACTCCCACTCGGCCTTCTCTTATGGGCCCTCCTCCTCCTTCTAGACTACCACGCAGGACCCCGGGGCCATCCGGGACCCTTGCTGAGGCCAGAGTTCACACTGAGCTGAGTGAAGGTGCTGGGAGTACACAAGGTAACCCTAACAAGGATTTACATAGTTTTTAGAAATACGATGTTCAGTCCCCTCAGGCTATTGCATAAAGGTATAAAAAATCAGTTTAATGCAGGTGTTTTCCTGGATCTGGCCACGGTGTTCCTTGTGCTTTTTAACACATCTGGACACGGAGGGGAGGAGCCTCTGTTCTGAATGGTGACCCACTTCAGGCATCAGGCTAGGATGTAAATCCCCCTCGGGCAAATCTGTCTCTGATTTAATGCCTCCACATCTGCCAATATACTGGAGCTTCGGCATCTTAAAAACATTGCGACATTTTTCAGATTTCTTCATTTTAAAATCAGTATGAACGAGCTGAACTCCAGTTCAATGCCAGCAAATCATTGTGTGTTGCTGCTGAGCTTTCGAGTGGTTCTGATGGCATTTGATATTCTTACTGGTGTGTAGTATTAAGAGAGAGCGGTGTTAGACTGCAGGCTCTCTCACTCCCAGCATCTTCAACAGCTTGCAAGTCTGTGATTGGCTGAGAGGACCTATGTTCCAAACTGGGGACCCCCCCTTGTGGTTGTCATGGCAACGAGGTTATATTCCACTCTAGTTCACACACACAGCCTGGAGGATGGTGAGCAGACACACACACTACAACTGATGTCGTCTGAGGTGAAGAAAAGCTTTCCATTGAAAACCAATGGCTGGCTACACAGGACTTCGAAGCTGCACTTGGACCGAATTTCCATCTGATGTTTTCAACAGCTCCTCTCTAGTAGCACAGGGCTGTGCAGCATCCAACTTCGATCTCACCCTCTTGACATGCCTGCTCATTGGATCCTATCGATTTTGTATCATCCCTTTGTTAGCTGCGTTTAACGGAAAAGAGAGAAAGCTTTGGAGAAGTAAGTGAGACTGGAAGTCGAGTCCTAATTGTAGTATCCATGGTGAAGGGTTCAATGGAAAGAGCTTCTGGATATTTTCATCAATTTAGTTCAGAGGACACAAATATTTGTTTTACATGCTCGATAGTCATTCAGTTATTAGCTACCTCTGCTATGGTAAGTTTAATCATAACAGTCAGAGTAACATTACCCATTGTTAATGTTATTCATTGTATTTGACCTAAATTACTGTATTTAAGCAAATCTTTAAAATGACAAAGAATCATTTCCTGTGGCTTGTTGCACTTACTGTTGTGCTTGTTATGGTCCGTTCACATGCTCTAAGTTGACTGTCATGTCAGTGGTGATTACAGCAGTACTACAGTTGAAAGCAAAGAGGTATTGAGATGCCCAGTGAATTTCAAATGCTTTTATAAAAACATGTGATTTCACCAGCGCTTCTCTATTTGTTCAACAGTTTCTGGAGGACCTCCACATAAACCATCTCCTTTCAGAACGCTGCTGAAAGCTCGACTCACCACAACCTCTGGGAAAAACAATGGACCATGTGAGAATCCATCTCTTTCTTTCTTTCTTGTGTGTGTGTGTGTGTGTGTGTGTGTGTGTGTGTGTGTGTGTGTGTGTGTGTGTGTGTGTGTGTGTGTGTGTGTGTGTGTGTGTGTGTGTGTGTGTGTGTGTGTGTGTGTGTGTGTGTGTGTGTGTGTGTGTGTAGATTTTTCCTTTATCTTGTTGTCCTGTCCAAGGATTTTAGTTTTATTTAAGGTTGTAGAGTTAATGTGAGTGATATCACATTGATTTTTGCATTCCAAACACTGGTAAATGCTCACACTATGATAAGGAAACGGCCCTGTTAAATCTGAATTGTGTTGAACGTGATTAAACCCTCCCAAAACACAAAATTGTATTGTTACTACCCAATGTTGTTTAATCTTGTGTGGTAATATTTGATGAGGGCTGTTTGATGTTGATTGAACAGTGTGTTTGAGCAAACCTAGTGAATTGTTTCCATCTTAAAAGCAGTCGGCGGTTGTGGTCGGTAGCCCGTTTGTGCTCCTTTATGGGTCAGATTAACTCCAGCCGCTTGTCTCACCTGGGTCTTCTGCTTGTAACAGCTCTGGCCGCCGCCTGCAGACCTGCTGCTCTCACCAGCAAAGGCTCTGCAAATTCTACAGTCAGTCCTCTGAAAAGGACCGCTTCTACAAGACGTGTTCGTCTAACTTCAAGTGGACCTGGTAAGAGTTCAACTGTATCCATTTGATTTTCTATGTGCATTATTCGTGTTTCAACTAAGTATTTAGGTGGGCTTGTTTTCAGACGATATTGGTTATTCTGCTTTCTGCAATAATGGTAAAGTATAACAACATAATAGAAATGCAGTTCAAGCCCCTGTATTGTTATTGTTTAGTTTTCTTAATAGAGACCTGATACTTTATGGTAATGTTGTATTTGTATCGACTACGAAGAACCTCGGCTGCTTTATCTTTAATTGATGTTTGAAGTCTATCGTCTATTTAGAGGAATATTAACTTTAAATAAAACTAATATGGATTACCTTTTTGTTTTTTACCTCGCTAAAAACATGCTGAGAAGTTGGAAGTGTTTCTTTTAAAGGCCTTATTATTGTCTGCAGTCATCCTCTCAGACTGCATACAGTCCCAACAACTCCAAGCAATTAAATAGGGCAACCTGTATGAATCCTGTGAGGCGAAATAAAGGGCAAAAATGTCCACAAAAACATGCACAGTAATAATTTAAGGTGACCCTATGCAAGTAAATCTATGTTTTTATCAACTCTCTCATTTAGATATTGTGGCTGACAATAATAGAATAATGAGTCAAGCTTTTAGGAAGAAAATTAACCTGAAACTATAACAGTGAGAGGGATAAAGGTAGGTCGTCCCTGTGGCTTGTATCCAGAGTTCTTCTTTCAGCTGAAACTACTACAAATAATACTAGTATTTTACATGTGAATGCTGCTCAGTGCTATGAGAAACATATGTTTACAGCGGTAATGTGTGCTCTGTTTTATTGCTCTCTGCGGCTCACATACAATGCTTGATGCATACTTTCATTCTCTTCATTTGTCCCGTCTTTTACAGTGTCGTTACAGCGCGGTTAAGCTTACAGTTTTACAGAAACTAGATGGAAAAACATGCAGCATTATAAAACATTCAATTAGTGGGCACATTCTTTTCAGTCCTAGATTGAATATGTTTCACAGTCATAGCTGAGGACACATTTTCACAGAGGGCTGTGCCATTCAAAGCCATTTTCAGCTCAGCTCATCACACAAACGCACGTCTGTTATCTCCTGCCATCCCACTGCTGGGGAAGGAAAGTGTAAACGAGAGGAAGAGTGAGGGGAATGGGCTTGAATTCCTATTGGCTGCTTATATGCCGTTAGCTCCTCCCACCCCCTCTGCTCTCTTCCTAGCATCCTGGCTCTGCTACAGCACCGCCATCATTAAGCTTGGAGATGCTGCGTTGCTCTGCTGTGGGAGATTCATGTATTTGGTGAATAAGCTGAAGCCTGGCTTTACCAAGAGGATTAAGGGATTTTTATTTTTTTCCCTGCCCCAATCGCTTCCATTAGGTTGTGCCACAAACCACTGGCCAGCCTTGAACCTTCTCTGTATTTTCCAGCCGTCACAGCTTGGAATTAGATTTTGAGTTGGGAGATCTGCCATGCTGAACTGGGTGCTTTTTGCTTATTTCAGGGCTGTTTCAGTGGTGTAACTCTTACTACTCTTTTTGTTGATTTTTATTTATATTTTTGGCTGTCTGGTGTGCTTTTACCTGAGGCATGATACACTGAGGCACATGCATGTGGTTCATAGCCAGCATCGAGCGTCTGCATTTGGAAACTGTTTTTTTTTTTTTTTTAAAGTAATTGTTGGCTAAGCGTCTCGCTTTGTTTTGGAGAGATGTTATGGTCTCCAAAGCTCTCCCTGTCGAACATCCACGTGCGTCTGACAGCCAAGGGTTTACTCCGAAACATTCAGCTGCTGTCAGGATGCAGGAAGAACACTGTGGTTTTCCAAGCAGGTCTGTCAGTTACTTCATTATTGAATATTTCTGCCAACATTGTTGTGGTGTTTGCGCCTCTTTGCTCTGATATTAAGCCATTCCTACCAGTGTTTGCTTCTCACACGTAGACCTATGGGCAGCTAGCTGTTGCTGAAATCTATTTTTAAGATGATCTGTTTACTAATTTGCAAAGTAAGAGGGTCATCTTTCATTTAGCCACATTGGTCACCAAATCATGCAACCCTGAGCATAACTGGTGTATGATATGAATCTTTAAATCGGCAATAATTGTGTTTTATAATATTATTTCAGTCGTATTGTATTTTCAGAATGACTTCTATTATTTTTGAGGCCACCTTATTATAAGACTGTGTCAAAATGCACTTTGTCTTGCTCTCCTGCTCACTGGGACATAGTACTCCTGTTTCACCCTGAGGTATAGTAAAGTTATTTTGGTTCTTGGTCTCTAGGTTGAACCTTGTTGAACAGGACTCTGGGAAAACAGCAGCTTCCTGTGGTTCCCACATTATTTAAAGCATTCTTCTCCTGTTTTTAAAAGGTTATGACCAAATATGGTAATTTAGTTTTACTCACTGCGATTATAGTAACTGTATACATTATTAAACAATGGAAATAATTATTTGTTTACTCCAACAAAGTCATTGTTTTAGTATTTACAAGGTGTCCCATGAATCATGTCAGTTAAAACACATTCATTCATTTAAGACAAGTGTCCAGTGAATGTTCCACTGACCATTATTGTATTGTGTCAACCGAGCACTATAACAAGTGCCCGATTGTCAGCGGTCACCCATCATGCTTTGTGCTATGGTGTGCTATCTCTTTACAGCAGCAGAGCGCTACGCAGTGGAGTCACTAAATCACTCGCTATTTGATGTAAAGCGTACATGTTGAAATGGTACAAAACGAGGACATGTGTCATCGGCTGTGTTCAGACACTTTGATAAAAATAGCTGCAGGTCCTCTGTTGCCATGGAACAGCAGTCAAAGGGAGAGATGGCCTGTGTGCTTATGTAAGGTCAAATTCAAATGAGAGCGCAGATTTGTGTGGTAACGGAAAACAAAAGCCTCATTACAGTTAAAAACACTGTTGGATGATACTAACTCCTAGAATATACGTTTGCTCATGTGTGAATATATTCTGTTTTGTGACTACATATGAGAATTGCATCAGGCAGCCCAAAGAGGAAATGTATTTCTAAAAATAAAAGGAGTGAAAGCTAAAACTACATTTTGCTTCACAGTGGAAAAAAAAAAAAAGAATCCCATATATGAAAATCAAAACTATTACATTAACTACTTCTTGTACACAACATGTTGGTTTACATGATCACATAGACGCATCTAATATTTCCACAATATGATGCGATACTGCCACTCTGCAGTAGCTCATCAGCCTGAGTACGTCGCTGAGGTTGGCTTCATTCTGCCGGCCTGTTTGTGTTGCATGTTGGCTGTGATGGTGCTTGAGATGGCTCCACCTTCCTGCTCTTTGCACAGCCAGCAGAGGGCCCCCTCCTTTAAGGAAACCCTTGTAGAGAACGGCAACATCATCACAATGATTGAAAGCTGAGCAGCACAGTTGAACTGTTTGTGTGGCTATGTATCAGAAAAAGGTTTTCGCTTTTGACATTTCTCATGCTGCACTAATGCTCATGATACAAAAATAGGTAGAAAAAACAGTTTCAAAATAATTGGGCGAATGCAGCCAGGACACTGAAATGGAAATCTGTTTTTCTGCTCGATTTCAGTCTGATAATCTCACACGCTCTAGAACATACATGTAAAACTGTTCACAAAGTTAAAGCATTAGAGGCCAAAACATTGTGAAATTCATTTAAAATGGTACAGTAATGCATGTCTTGTTGTGTTTGTCTTGAAGGCTGCGCCTGTCTGTTATGCTGAGCAGTTGACTTTAGCTCTGAGACACAGAGGCCACTGAGAAACTCGTTTTTTTTTTTAGGCGAACAGCACACCCGGATGCGGTGCTGTGTAAACTCAAGCCTCTGGCATGAATGTGGAATAGAATTATTCAGAGGAAATGGATCTGGCTTTTTATTATCATGCTCTCATATAGGTTTTCGTTTTGCTCCGTGTTGAGCCAGCCTGGGGTGTTATGTTGACCCAATCAGGCCAGGGCTCGCCGCTCTGCAGCTCCTGGATCAGCTGTCTACAGTAGGCAGGGAGGACATTTCCTCTGGTTAGATTAAAAACCTTCTCCTCACTGCCAATAGATACTCTGGGGTTTTATTTTGAAAGGCATATCGCTAAATGCAGCATTACTTTGCTCTGAAAGATGTCTACATCCCACAGTTACATGCTGGTGTTATTCTGGGATGTTATGATGCATCCAAATTTAGCTCTAATATGCTCCAGGTCTTGTATAAAGGGCATGACTGTAAACACTGAAGCTGGGGTTGTGCCTACACCGTATTAGGGGAGCACACTTGAGTGGACTCACTTACAGTTCCTTTTTATAGTAACTTTATCACTGGTTTTACTTTGACTAATTCACTTGTAAAGTCTATTTGTTTTTATATATATCAATATTTTTTTTTTTTTTTGCATAATAACCTTGATTGGCTCCGACAGCAGTTCTCTAAACCAGCTGATTGAGTATCCCCACAGGCGGTAAAATAGATTCCACTCACTGGTTTTCCCCATATGGCTCAGGCTACTCTCACTGCTGTGTTACATAACACTCACTCCAGTCTCCTCTTAAACAAAACTGCTTTCAAAGAAACACACAGGTGTGCTTTTCCTCCCTCAGTGGTAGTGAGTTTGTCAGTTTCGTGTCCCTCTGTTCTGGTGTCTCAGTGTTGTAGAGGAGTAAACAAAGTGTTCTTCATTAGTAGGATTGATGGTAGCTATTTTACGGGGGTGATGTATTTATAAAGCTGATGTAAATCAAAGCTGCAGTAGCACGGCCTCGCTAAAATAAATTGTCCTTGATGACCAGTGTCTGCAGAGCACCACATTGAATTAGGATATGGAAAACTAATTGCATTCAGGAGATCCATTTTTACGTCGGGTCTGTCTGAGGAGCAGCAGCACTGGGACTCATCAGACCGGCTGGTTGGAAAGAACAGTTCCGTCCTGCAGAGAGATCCAGGGCTTTGATGCTGGAGCTTGCTGCATCTGTGACCCTGACAGTGGGAGTGTATAGGGTGGGTGGTGGTGCTGTCGGACCAGCTGTAACGGTTATTGGGGGGGGGGTATGATGATGATCAACGTTGTCACAACACTCAACACGTTTTCTTTCACAGTGGCCAACGGCAAGCCCAAGGCCAGCTCCCGCCAGCATCACCCTCAGCAGCAAGCGTCCCAACCAAACCAGCGTAGTGGAGCTCCGGATGTGGTGCCAGCGAGTGTCGCCGAGGGAGGGAGGAAGGACCAGAGCGCCCAGCAGCTCAGAGCGCTCCTGGCAGCCAGTGACAGCAGATTTCAGGCTGTCGCCATTGTCTTGCAGCAAACTTTGGCTGAGGTATGAACACTTTAGTTATGACTGGAAGTACATTATTTTATATTTTTACAGAAAAAAATAATCAAGTGTACAATTACTGCAGCTTTCAGCCTCGCCTACCTTTTTATTCACAGAAAAATGGAAAGGTCTTTTTAAATATCAAAGACCTGTTGGATGTTAATAATATGTATTTGCTGTCAGTAGTCATGACACAGATCACTGGCCTAGTTCAGTTTGTGATTGATTCCAGCGGTATTATAAATCCAATACCAACAGTGTGGCTCACATTACCATGTTGGGTTGTGCCTAGTATACGCTCACCGGCCACTTTATTAGGTACACCTTGCTAGTGCCGGGTTGGACCCTTTTGCCTTCAGAACAGCCAACAAGGTGTTGGAAACATTCCTCACAGATTTTGATCCATATCGACGCGATGCATCCACCAGCAGCCTGACCCGTTGATACAAGGCAGGATGGATCCATGCTTTCATGTTGTTTACACCACATTCTGACCCTACCATCTGAATGTCACAGCTGAAATCGAGACTCATCAGACCAGGCAATGTTTTTTCAATCTTCTATTGTCACATGTTGGTGAGCCTGTGCGAATTGTAGCCTCAGTTTCCTGTTGTTTGCTGACCGGAGTGGCCCCCGGTGTGGTCTTCTGCTGCTGGAGCCCGTCTGCTTCAAGGTTCCACGTGTTGTGCGTTCAGAGATGGTGTTCTGCGTACCTTGGTTGTAAATAGTGGTTATTTGAGTTACTGTTTCTATCATCTCCAACCACTCTGCCCATTTTCCTCTGACATCAACGAGGCATTTTCGTCCACACGACTGCCGCTCACTGGATATCTTCTCTTTTTCGGACCATTCTCTGTGAACCCTAGAGATGGTTGTGCGTGAAAATCCCAGTAGATCAGCAGTTTGTGAAATACTCAGACCAGCCCGTCTGACACCAACAACCATGCCACGTTCAAAGTCACTTAAATCCCCTTTCTTCCCCATTCTGATGCTCGGTTCGTACTTCAGCAAGTCCTCTTCACCACGTCTAGATGCTTAAATGCATTGAGTTGCTGCCATGTGATTGGCTGATCAGCTATTTGTGTTAACAAGCAATTGAACAGGTGTGCCTAATAAAGTGGCCGGTGAGTGTATATCAGGCATGAAGATTCACAATATCTGTCCAAAGCAGAAATCTATCATATCTTACCTGCATTATGCGTTCCATTTTACATCATTTTATGGAAAGCTGAGATCTTCTTTATGCCAGATACCTTTAAGATATCGCCTCTTGATTTCTAAATTTACAGTTTGTGGTTTAGTACACACAGTCTGAATATATCTTTATGACATAACTACTATATCACATAACTGTGTGTTGATGGAAGGCAAACCAAATGCCATTTCTATTTACAGCAAAGCATGGGGGGGGGGGTGATTGTAAGGGTATGAGGGGCTGCTCACACACAGACCTACTTGGAAGCTGTCCAACACAAAACAGCCCTTTTTCCCCTGAACAACTGAGGCCATCCTTGATCAAAGAGAACATCCGCTCCATTTCAGAATGAATCTTTATTGCAGCAGGAGATTTTAACAGAAGAGCTGAACTCATTCTGGCTTCTGTCTAAGAGCTCGCCCGCCTTTCAGTTCAGTTGTACACTTCATGGATTCATAGGTCATTCAGGTAGACGAGCATGACACAGAAAATTTAAACTTCCATATTTTAAAAAGGCTCTGTTTGTTTTGGATCTGTTTTAATAGTGGTGCCATGTGATTGGCTTCCAGGAACTCTGTGCCCCAAGAGATTAATCTACACACAGTTCAGTGCAAACAGACTTATCCTATCAGCTACCCACCCAACCACAACCATCTACTGCCTCATTTAGGTGTTGTCGTAGCAAAATTATGATTCGGTGCTTGGACTGTGTAAAGTAAATTTAGTCACTTTACAGTCTAATATGAGTGAATTATGAAATGATTGTGTAAACCTAGAGGATAAAATCAGACCCTCTGTCACCCTGTTTGATAAAATGTCACAAGCTATTTCAGTCCCTCTGGTTAACTCTAGACGTGTTCACGTGTGTTGATTGAGTGAAGAAGTGAGAAACAACAAAACACTTTTACATATGCATAACAAATACTGAATCTTGTGGTTCAGTGCTGTTACAACTAAAAACAGAGATGGGTAGCCTGACGACCAAAGGGGGTTCATGATGTATGTGATATATTTGATTTTCTTCCTCCACTCTTCATTATCCCCTGGCTAACAGTGCTGTTGCATTGACTATTGTCAAACATCAGAACACCAAGGTAGTTGTAGAAACCCTATTTTATCATATATAAAATGATATATTTTTTTCCCTTTGTTACTTTGTGTTGGGTTTTATGTCCTTGACAGTTGAGGCCTGATTGAGTGGCACAAAGAGAAGACGTCAGGTCTGCCAGGATTTTGCAATCCATCATTATTTTGCAATCCACTGGACCTCATCTGACATTGTTGCTCCCCCTCTGACACATCAGCACAGGGAGTTGAGGCCAAATCTATGAATCGCACATGTATGGATGACCCTATCTCTAACCCTACTGTGGCTCCAGTTTAGCGGAGTGCTCCGTCACACACGCACATCAGCAGTGTTTGTGTGTGGGGGATCGTAAAAATCTGTTTGCAAGCAATGTGCTACTTACTGTATGTATTAACACGAGCCAGGGTCTCTGGAGGAAAGGGAAAAAAGCCGAGTATCTTAGCTGCTAACATGAAACATGTGGCCTAGAAACAAGGGGATGTTTGTTGACCAGAATTTAACAAATGTGTTCAAGTGGTTGTGCACTTGAGCTCTCTGCAGCAGAGTTATTTCAGAAAAATAAACCACTGCTTCTCTCAATCGTAATACAGAAAGTCACTCATGCACTTATTTCCTTTGGCCTAGAAGATTAACTAACTTTACTCCGGCCTTACTCCAGAGTCTGACACCAGACAGATCCCTTGTGGCAGCGCTCTGGATAGTTGCAGTTGTGACATGTGAGTTCATATCAGTCCAATTTTAGCCTCAGTGAGCTTCAGCGATTACTGTTGGTTTTTTTAATTGCTCCTGCAAAAAAAGTGAAAAAGTCCAGGTATTCTGTGAATGCAGTCAAGTGTCTAAAGTTCTTTTGACATTTGCTCCTCAGATGTTTTAGAATCATTCCGAACCATGAGCATCAGCATGTTTGCTTGTTGTAACTTGAGTGCTCGTTCCATTCATTACAAAGTCAGTAGTAACTCATTTTTTGAGAGTAGTGCAGAGTATTGACTGATGGATATATATGGAGTTATCAAAAAACAAAAGCTGGAGAAAAAAAAACGTGTTCAGGTAATGTGACAGCTGGTGTTTTACGGCACAGTGTGTTTGACTCATATCTATGTCTGGTTAGCAGGGTTGTGCAACTGATTACATCAACAATTACTAAAAACACAATGTTTGTTCCTCTCACTGACTAACACACACTCCTCCACTGAAACCAGTGATTCCAGTGGACACGTTCTATCTCTCACACACACACACACACAACTTGCATTTAATATGAAAACATCAATTCAGTACACAAGAATATCAGATTTGTGTGTTAATGGGTGAGTCTGTGTGGATGGAGTGTGCAATGGAATTTGGTGGCAATTCATCAGACCAAGAATAGGAGGCATGGTCTCACCAGCATGGTGTGAGAATGTCCCAGCTGTTGACTTGATATGGTTATGGGCACTAAGCGAGGGCTGAACACTGGTTCTTATCATCTGTTTGGATGAAGTGTGTGAGCACCGGGTCTGGTTTGACACAACTTCACTCAGAGAGCAAATGCTGTGTCTGCGTTTCAGCGTAGGAATGCGAGCGCATTTCCCCCCCCCCCCCCCCCCCAAAACAAACCAGATGAATGATTGATGGTCTTCAATTCACTTGCTTTCTAATGTTCACAATATTTCTTGTAACTTGTAACTTGATCTGAAGCAATTAGTCATTGATCTTAGTCGGCCATCAAGTGTTATTCTACACCTGACATGGTATCATGCGGATATACACTGGGGATGTCTACTCTTTGTACCCATAGATTAGCTTTACTGTGTCGGTAAAATGGTTTCTAATGCCGCCGTCTGAGTGATTACTGAGGTCAACAAGTGACATCATTTTCTTTAATGCTATACATTGACTGTAAAGACTTGTGCTCACACAGAAGCTGGGAATGTGATCCGTCTCAGCATGTTATCATCTTGTATAGATCGTACCCATGAAGCCTTGCAGCAGAGCGTACGGTAGTGATGCAGAGGGGTGAGGGGATGATTTAATGTAGGTTTGGATGAGGGGTGGGGGATGGTGGTAATGAAGCCTCCATGTATCCCCTGGGAAGGTCACTGCTCAGCACTAGTCCTGCTCCATCAGCCTGATGTCAGGCAGCTCTGTGCAATTTATCTGTTTGCTCGTCTCCGGCTGCCTTTAGTGCTGTCTTAAAGTGACCTCGCCTCACTGATGAGGAGGCTGTTCTTGTGCACACTGAAGCCGGCCCCTTTTGGGTTTTCTTTAGGTGTAATACGGTAATGCACTCTGCAGTCACTCTCCTCAGCCAGCAGAGCGGCTTTTTCAGTCCTGCCTCCGATGTAGTCAGAGCAGTCTGAGAGGAGGTGTGTGTGGAGAGGTGGTGCGTCCACCTGGACCACTGTTTGTGCTGGAGTACTGGGTCTCCATAGCTGGAGGGGGAGTCTCCAGCTAGTAAGCCTCGGGCTGAGGCTGGGTCATGGGCTGTATTGGCAGCAGAGCGTGCCTTAGTGCTCCCAGCGCTGCAGAGAGGGTAACCGGCTTCTACATTGTTCTACTCTGCAGTGAGGAATAGATGCAGTTCTGGGATAGAGCTAGACAGGCTGGACTATATTTGCTTTTGTCTTACCAGGCTATTATGTGTCTGGTTCATACTTGAATTATGCAGGCTGTGTGGTGTACTGTTTAGTGTGTCAGGGTGTTTATGTGAACCGACATAGTCAGAGAACGGTATCACATGAGAGGTAAACAGTTTTTGGATGCGTCGGTTTGAATTGTGGAGGAGCACTGCAGCTACAGCCTCGTCTTTACTGCACAGCTGAGTCAGACAGGGAGAAGTAAAAGAGTTGGGCTGACAGAAAGCATGTGCTAAGACTGAGAACACGAGATGAATGTCTATTTTTCCTTGATCTCCCTCCCTTGTTGCCGTGGTAATGTTGATGTATTTGCATTTGGCAGTCGAACCCAATATCTTGGAAGGACAAACTGAACTCATTAGATGGTTATGTGTCAAGGGTGTTGCCCTGGCAGAGCCTTCCTTCTAATACTGAATAACTTAAGTCGTATATATTCAACTTCAAACTGATGGCATTGTTCATGTGATGATTTAAGCTGAAAACATTGCGCTGACATCTTCATGAGCATGTGCGTGACTGTTTACATGCGTTTTCTCTCTGCAGCGTGATGAAGCAACAAGGCAGTGCGGGGATCTGTCCCAGGAGCTGGTCGGCCTTCGAGGAGAGCTGGGTAAGTTAGGTCACCTTGGTCACACACCAGCTGTGTTTAAAGTTGTTATCACCAAAGCACACACTGCTGCTACAGGCTCTGCTCTGCACCTTTCTGATGCGTTGTTGTCCTTCTTTGATTGTTCACTTTAGACGATAAGGAAACATTTAAGGTCATGTTTGTATCAATAATGGGAACAATAACGTTTTCCTATTGTTTCCTATCTGGTTGTTTACTTATTTTGTTGCTATGATCAAAAGCAGTTATTGATCTTATTTATTGGTGCTTTAAATTCAATGTGTATGTGAGGCATTATTCTACATTGATAGTTAGTCTCCCACTGCATTGCACGCTCCACACATAAATGAAACATTACCATCTCTGTATGCAGGGGAGGTCTTACTCTGGCTTGCTTTTGCCCACCAAATAGATACCCCCCCTGGTTCTTCCTCCACTCGTTGACTGCTTTGTCCTCGGCTGAAACACACATGCCTATTTGTCAAGGCATGTGTGTTTAAAGTGTTGCTGAGTAGACTGGTCAGCCCGTTCCCTAGGGAGTGTCAGGCTGACCTCTGACCCCACGCGGGAGGGGCTCCCAGTGGTGGAATGCCACGCCACCAGAGGCCTTGTGAGTGCTTCGGGACAATGACCCGTGCTTTCTGTCCAACCTATGTGCTGTTACACAGAGTAGACCTGTATGTACAGACGCATGCGCGCTCCCAGTACACGCTCACTCACCAGCTTTCATCTCTTACTCGAGGCAGCAGCAGTGTTGGGGCTCCTCCCCTCCCTCACAGCCTCGGGACTTCCACATGACTGCTCTTATATGCTGAGCGCTGTTATATCTGTGCTTTACCACGTTCTTCACGTCCGTAAATTCCTCTTTAGACTGTCGCTGCCTGCTTCCACAGTGATCTCACTCCTCATACAGCAATAAACTACAGTCTTGGGGCCCCAGCCCAAATTGTGATACAACCACACCCCTTTTTATCATCCATCACACGTAAAATTAAAATCTAAGAGTGATCTGAATTATCGGAGACACTTCCAAACACCCATCACCCTGCTGAGTGTTTGCCAGAATGCGGCTAACTTTAGATCAGCTGGGCCCTCCTCCCCAGTATGAGCCATGAGGTGTTTTTGTGAGGTGGGTTTAGACAACGGCTCATATGACCAGATCTCTATTACACGTGGTTGTGGAGTGCTGGGCTCCGTTTGATGAGCTGTACATGCCAAAGCCTGATAGATGGTCCCTATGTTATCTTGGCCTCTGTTCCTGGATCTGCTGCTGTTATTCCACTCTTGCTAAGGTGAATCTTCATGCTCCTGCAGTGCCAAGTTTATACTGCAGCTCAGTTTTAACTGTGCAAAAACAGACTCTGGGACTTTCTTTGCATCCAGATTTATCAGCATCAGGAATACACATCATTTGGGACTATTCGTCTGTGACAAAGTTGTTCAACATGACTAAAATTGCAACCCTCAACACAGATGTGTGAACCAGTAAAGACGTTAAATACAGCATGTGGCCCTCATGGCTAACAGGGGAGTCTTCGTACCTGCAAAAGATGTTGAAAAGCGCCTGTCATGACCATGGTAGCATTATACTGTGGCCGCCAAATCTGTGTTTTAGAACGGGATGTAAATTGTAAGATGTAGTATCGCAGCAGAGCAACATCTGGGTTGAGTTTTAAGTTCTGAGTAGTTGTGGTTTATTGATACCAACCGTTTGAAAGGGAATCACCTGCTTAACATGTCAGCAGACGTTCTTGTGCCTTCTTACTGCACACCATCAGTGTGAGTTCACTAGTGACTTGACGTTCACATCGGCTTGCTGGTCTAAACAGTGTTTGTGCGCAAGCACTTAAACTGGAGACAGGTTATGGAGTCGGTCACTGTCACCCACTCCAGAGCAGATATAAACACTTGGCAATGGAAACAGTTGGGCAATAGTGAGACTGGTTTACTGAGCAAAAGCCACCAATTGCACAAACTTCAAAATGGCAAATTACCAGCTGCGGAGGGAACAGGCCTGATTTAAGAAATCTGTTATGATTTCTGGATATTGTGAAAGAATTAGGAGACAAGTTGTTAGCATATCTTTATCTGCCTATAAATAACTGCAGTGTAGTTGGCATATGCACTCAAGTGCAAGAGGAACCTCCCCCTGAAAGTCAGTTTTTCCAGTCCTTTTTGGAGCCCATTCAGTGTCGCACATTTACACCCACGGAGACTTTTGCTGAACAGAGTTTCTTCCAGTGGACGTATAGTATTTCTTACACAATCAGTTACTCATACCAATGTTCCTCTGCCCTATTTAATGAATATTACAGTCTACACAGCTGCATACAATCACTGGACACCATGCACATGTCCTGTCACCTTTTTACTAGCGTTCTGTTGTATTTCCAGTTTGCTCCGTCCACTCATCTGAACTCCTGGAGAAGGAGAAGGATGAGCTGCATGTCGCTCTGCAGGATGCTCTGCACAAACTGCAGGAGCAGCACCAGAACGACCTGGTGGAGCTGGAGCAGAGACTCCAGGCCTTCTATCAGGCTGAGTGGGACAAGGTCCACCTCACCTACCAGGACGAGACTGACAAGTGCAAGACTCTCATGCAACAGCAGGTTTGTCCCGACTCCCCTTTGAAATAATCAGAATCCGCTTTATTGGCCATGTATTACTGCTACATACACGTATAGATACATGTACAAAAGTATATATGAACATAAAACACAAAAACAACCGCAGTGATTAGCAATGCCTTATGATCGGTGATGCTGCGGTTTCATAATGAAGTCCACCCTGTGTTCTTCTTGAAGATGGAAGAGCTTAAAGCCAATCATGAAGCCATGAAGCTGGAGCTAGAGAGCAGCCACGCAGAACAGCTGCTGTCTGTTACACAGCAGTATGACACGTCACTGGAAGGTGAGTGAGCAGTGTTTCACCAAATTAATGAAACTATTCTATAAAGTTGCATTTTATGATTTTTATTTGAAACTGAAGCTTTGAGTGTATTTTAACTTTGAATATTCTTCCTCAGTTAGCAAATGCGTGCATGGATTTTTGTATTGCATCATAACATTAAATTGTGATCAGACTTGAGCTTTGTTGTGCGGTTAAAGTTATCTGAAATGATTCTTGCGTCCTCTTCAGAGCTCAGCAAAGTCCACAACCAGGAGCTGCAGTCCTCGGAAAGAACCCTGAAAGAGACGGGAGCCGCTCTGTCTGTAAGCTTGACTTTTGTTTTTCCTTTCATCGAAGAGACTCGCACAAAACGATTGCACGTCACCTCACGAGGATAACTTGTGAATTGATGTGTGGAAGCTTTACTCGGTGAGTCTGTTGTGCTGCGTACATCCACAGGAACGGATCCAAGAGCTGACTGTGGAGAACAATGCCCTGATTGAGAAGCTGACTGCGGTGGAGAACCGGAGGAAACAGCTGGCCGAGAAGAGTCAGGTACTCTTATCTGTGTGTTTTTTATAGCACAGCTGCACTTGAGAAACATCTCATGACTCCAGTGTTGTTTGCCTTTTTAAGCTTAAAAGGTGACAGAAGCCAATGATTACAAGAGAGGAACGATAAACATTACATGTTATCTTAAAGGAACGGTTGTCTATGAGGTCAGTTCACCATTCTTTATGAACTGGTTTGAGTGGGTCTCTCCCCAGAGTGCTGTTGTCAGTGTTAAGTAGCTTCCACATGTACTCGGCGTTCTGCCCTGGCCCAGTAGAGTCTTTAAGGGAACTACCTCACATCACCCTGCCACTCCACATCTGCTATTAATAGATAATAAGGCTCAAAATGTATTAACCACCTGTTAAAAAGGACCAGGAGTCGTTTAAACACAACCTTCATGCAGAGCACACTATGTTTGCCATTTTTCTGTCATTGTGTATGACACCTCAACATCCAGAGCTTCATCGTCCCTGTGAGCCCAGAGCAGATTTTTTTTTTAAGATTACTTCTAGTGATGCGTGGCGCCCTCTGTTGTGTGGTTCTGGATTTATGGCCACATGACATTTTACGAGGCTGGCTGAACTCTTTTTTTGAAGTCTTTGACGGTCTCTGAGCATCTTGCCGCTACTCATTTGTCCCCTCAGAAGGACTCCCACACCCTGTATCTGGAGCAGGAGCTAGAGAGCCTCAAAGTGGTGCTGGATATCAAAAACAAACAGCTCCACCAGCAGGAGAAGAAGATGATGGCGATAGACACACTGGTGAGACCTGAAGCGGACGATCGTGATTGCTGGGCATCAAGACAAGCAACACTATGATGAGTGATTCATGTGTTGTTGTTTTTAATCTTTCCAGACAGAGAAACATGTGAAGTTGGATGAGAGCCTGAAGAAGGTCCAGCAGGAGAATGAGGACCTCAAAGCCCGTATGGAAAAACATTATGCACTGTCAAGGTAAGAGTTCACCGTATCAACTCCTATTTTACAGTGATGGAAACCAGACGGCTTCTCTGTGCCATGCATAGTATCATTATTATACCTTCATTATTTAACACAAACTATTAATCAATGAGCCACACAATTGAACTGGTTCCCTCGGTGAATATGGGCACTGTAGTTCATTCTGACTTAATTCCACATACGCTGTCTGTGACGGAAAATTGTCCCCAACAAATGCTCCAGTTTGCTTGATGTCTGCGGTGCATCTTCAGTAGGAACCAATGGGTTCAGGGCTGAGAGCATCAAGTCAGAAAGTACTGGGAGATGTATTAATGTATGTTTATGACTCTTATCATAGTATTTGTTGACAATAACTAAGTGAATATGTCTCATAACTGCTATATACTAGTACTTTTTGGCTTCAGTTCACTGGTTGAATATCTCCAAGTCTGTACACATTTGTTCTTCAGAGCGTGTCTAACTTGTCTGTTGTGTCGATGCGTCACAGACAGCTGTCGACGGAGCAGGCAGTGCTGCAGGAGTCCCTTCAGAAGGAGTCCAAGGTGAACAAGCGTCTGTCGATGGAGAACGAGGAGCTGATGTGGAAGCTCCACAACGGAGACCCGAGTAGCCCCCGCAAGGTGTCCCCCACCTCCACCTCCCCATCCCGGTCCTTCAGCCTCCAATCACCTCGCAGCTCGGCCGTGTGCTCCAGCTCGCCCGTCTCGCCCAGATAATGACGGTCCCCTGCTTCCAGGAAGCACACCCCGTCTTTGGAGTTTCCCACCTGGAATTAAGAGCCATGTTTGTTTCCTGTTCGCTGAGCAACACAACAGCCTGACTGTGGCTCCTTAAGGATTGGATGAACTCTGACACTTTCTGTACAAACACTGCAGAGTACAAAATAGTTGCACAGATGCACTTAATAGGCAAGGTCGCCTTGTTGTTTTGCCTTTCACGTCTGGTACTATGGAGGAAATCTCAGGACTTCTATGTAATGATACACTATTTTTATTTGTTGACAGAGACTTGTCTGCCCTGAAGCTCATCGTACACACACACACACACACAGTACATGCAGTAAGAGATGCACAAATGCTTGCATGTCAACACGTGCAGATACAGCCCTTGTTCTTTCTGTCTCTGGAGATCACAGCGATGGCGTTCAGACGACATTGTCCCTCCTCGGGGCACATTTTATTTAAAATGTGCATGAAATGGCTCCTGTTGGATTCCTGCACCATTTCTCACATCTAACTGCGCAAGCGTGACAGTCAAATTGTCACGTCACTAACATCCCGCTGCTAGTCGGTACACCAGGGCTGTGCAAGTCTCCATGTTCAGAGGTTCTTTGGGTTTCTTTTTTTAAAGGTTAATGTTTTTTTTACACCTAGTTTGTCAGTTCAAGCATCATCTGTTGCTTCAAAACATGTTTTGTTTTCCACATGTGTTTGTTTGACCAAGGGACCAATCCGAGTCTTTGTGCATGTGTTTGTCTCGGTGATCACCCCGTATTGAACCCTCCTAGTAGACCTTCAAAGATGGGGTCTTTGTTTGTACTCTTCAATTTCTCAGTGTTTTGTGTGGACTTGATATTATTGGTTTATCGAACCTTTTTGAAATATGCAAACAATAAAGTCTTGTATTAAACCTGTTGTGTCAAAGTCGAGCTGTATAACTGATCTATATATTTGCAGCACATGAGATTTAGTGTTGTATATTAGGGGTGGGGGAAAAAATGGATACAGCATAGTATCGCGATATTTTGCGTGGCGATATTGTATCGATACACGGACGCCAAGTATCGATCTTTTATTATATAAACTATTTATAAAAAATAAAAAAAATTACTAGAAAAATCAAATCAATTGCTTTTTCAGTCCACTAGATGGTGCTGAGTTGTTTTCTGGTGAGGTCAGCGTGATTGGTAGGAAGTTGGTCAAAACAAAGATGGAGACATCTGGCCTCACAACGGGGTTAAATCTGCCAACAGTAGCCAGGCTCATGGGGAGAGTGCAGCGCATAACTGTCTCTCTGCCCTCGACGTCCACGCATCGCAAGTTATACTGAGTTATATAACTCTTATATCCTACTTATATAAGTTATAGTTCATATACTGAGTCCACACGTTTGCATTCAGTTAAGTTGGACTATGTAGTAATACAAACAGTTCAGTTTGTCAGGTTCATGCAACATTTATGACATTGTTGGTCAGTCTGTCTGCTTGACAATCCTATTTTGCTGCAATAAAAATGATTGAAGTGAGATGAACAGACTGAAAACTTTATCTTATTAGATAAAACATGTTAACACAGTTTTCCTTTGGGGACTTCATTTGAAGTTGAAAAAAGTAATAAATCGCAATATAGGCCTATGTTATCGCAATACTCAGAATATCACAGTATCGTGATAGTATCGTGACCGAAGTATCGTGATAATATCGTGACCGAAGTATCGTGATAATATCGTATCGCGGGACCTCTGGTGATTCCCACCCCTATTGTATATGATAGGATTTCAGCAGGCATCATTCCAGGATATCAAATATCCTTGATTATTTTCTCAACCACAAACATTCGTCTCCTAAACTGAAGCATATTCCAAAAATCCTAACAACCAAATAACGATTCAGCAAAGTGGAAACTGCAGCAAGTGTTGCATTGGACCGAAATGAGTTCTGGGCCTGCAGATCACATTCCACATACGGAGTGCATTAGGACGTCAGCCTGGCACACCGCTCAGCTTTAAACCAGATTTTCCTCTTTGACAACTTGCTGCGAAGCCAGAGCAAGTCTCCGATGGCCGCTGCTCTCGTTTCTAGCATCATTTCATTTATTAAACGTTGCCGAGTTTGAGAAGCTACATGTGAAACCCGAACTCCTGTAGAGCAATCGCAAGAAGCATGTTGTCAAACGGTTTTTGGGGCTTTTCACTGAGCAAACGTTCCCAGTAGATCTGCTGGACTGTGGGGGAGAAAGTCAGCACTCCTTGTTCTTCTTTGGAATTCAGATTGCATTCATGTGTCGGCTCATTGTGCTGCTGCAAAATGAACCTCCTCCTCCAGAACTACCTTTTGGCCACTCTAAAAATGAGTGAAACATCTCACACACTTTGGCTTCTGTGTTAGACTGTGCATGGCTGTGCATGGCTTCATGCAGATTTGCACTAACCTACAGTCACGTGAACTGCAAACATACAGTAAGGGTCCAGTTTTGAGAATGAACTCTTCAACAAAAGATGTAGCAAATCTTTATTATGTTATCACATAATCTGCAATCTAAAAATACACCCATTTTGATGTATATACATGTCGATTTCATCAGGTCTCACTGGTTGGTGTGTTCCTCTTACATCTCAGCAACACACTCAACCGTAACACGGGCTCCGCTGCCGAGGCTATTTGGAGATGATGTTGGTCGTCACGATTGTCTCGCCGTTCCGGTTCTTGGCTTTGCAGATGTAGTTTCCAAAGTCGATGGTCTCCATGTCTTCTACAGTCAGGACGCTCTGAGAGATCCTCGTGGTGTGGCTTATTCCTCTGTTAACCAGCCTCCAGGACGTGTGGGTGTGAACCGGGCGACGGCCCTACACAATAAAACAAACGTGATCTACTCCCACTGTGGGGTTTTCTGGTGACAATCGGGGCGGGGAAAGGATTGATCTATGATTCAAAACGGTTAGGTAATCACAAAATCCACCATGGTTTATCTGATAACCTAAAACTTACCCTCCAATTAAGAATGTGTTATGATTATTAACCCTGTTTACAATATCAACATGTCTCTGTGTGGACGATTTAATTGAAGCAGACTGACATGTGTAAACGCAGGTTGCTGACTTTGTCCTCAATCAGGTGCGACTGTAGGATTTAAGCCCAGTTGTCGTCTTACCTGACCAGGATAAGACCAGGTGAAGCTCACGTCCACCTCCGGCTCCCCCAACACTGTGCAGGTTACGTCGACGTTGTCGCCTCCTC
Source organism: Anarhichas minor (assembly GCF_050575085.1). Lineage (NCBI taxonomy): Eukaryota > Metazoa > Chordata > Actinopteri > Perciformes > Anarhichadidae > Anarhichas > Anarhichas minor. Next base: position 14,976,323 of record NW_027466474.1, read on the forward strand.
CCACTGACTCCGGAGAGGCGTCGAGGCTCACAAACGGTGGCCCACTCGGAACTGGCAACAAGAAACGGTGACCAATGTTAAAACTCATAAGACTCACAGGTGAAAGCTGAGGGGTATTTAACCAGTTAAACCTCCGTCCCCAGTCCAAAATCCGTCTCTCTCCAGTCAAACATGCCACGGGAGCTTAATTTGACCTAAACCGCACACGCACAATTTCCATTCCATAAATTCACTGCTCTTCTTCCTCCTCATATTTGCAAAATCTAGACTGTGTTTCCATTTCAGTTGGAAATCGCCCACACGAACCAAGCTCAGCAGAGAGGAGCGAGGAAGCCTTTGACAGCTGAGAAATACAACCCTTTCCTAGAGGCTGATGAAGCAAAAAAAAAAACCAGCACTTGATTCATGACTTTGTAGAAAATGCCTGTCACCGTGGTTCTTGCTTTTAATCACTGAAGTCATAATTAAAGTTTCTATGTTTGGCAGTTAAACACACAAGAGGAAAAAGGTCACTGACCCAGCCCTCTGAGCAGCGACACCATTTGAGACTATCTGTGATAAGTGTGACTCCTTACCCTCCACATAGAGCAGCTGGTACTTGGTGGAGATCTGAGGGGTGCCCTTGGTCACGGCCTTGCAGTAGAAGACCCCCTGGTGCTCCAGGCTGGGGCTCTGCAAGACAAACCCCTTGGTGGGGTCGTAGGTCACCTGCGTCCCGTTGGCTGGGATCTCCTCCGGAGGGACTTCTCTGTGAAGGGACACCTTGGCCTGCGGGTCGGTCACGCGGCAGGGCACCACGGCGGGCCTGTCCGGGCGCAGGTACACGATCTCGAAGTGGATGGCAGAGGGGACGAAGAGGTTGTCTTTGTCTGTTTAGGGGGACAGGTGTAAGGTTCGGATGTGGTATTGTCCTCTATGACACTGGTGCCAAAAATACACCTAAATGGAGACAGGCCATCCAATCTCAAAGGTGATCTATGTATTTGATGGACCAAAGGGTTGTGATCTTATAAATGATAACGAAGCATAAATAAATATCATATTCATGTTATGATGAATCATTAACCATTTATTAAAGTGGCATCGTGTGCTCTTTGTAAATATCCCTTATTTCTCATTTTAGAAACTGTAAAGCTCAGTGTGCTGAGAGTGCTTTGCCTCACCTGTGAAGTAGATGTATGAGACGTCGGTGCGATCGTGGTCCCTCTCACACTCGGTGCCGTCACACACGATCACCCAGCAGCTGTAGGGCCCCGTGTCGGCAGCAGAGGGCGACGTCAGGATCAGTTGGCTGTACTTGTCGCTCGGATTGATGCTGGAGGCGGGAAACAAAAATATATATATATGAGACTTACACACTTGCATCAGCTTATAGCACGACAAATGGCTGACGCGCGCTTCGGACACCTGAGGCGCGAGTCGTTGAAGATGTCCAGGTAGGTCGGGTACGACCATCCGATAGAATTGCCTTTGCAGCGCAGCTCCATGTCCCTCCCGGGCGTCAGGGTGGTGCTCGAGCCCAGGCGTAGGAAGCGCCCCTTATCTAAGACCTGGGTCAGCAGGGACTGGCCTTTCCCTTCTCCATCTTTTGGTTTGGTAGGTCGCGCCTTCACCCGCTTCCCCCCAGGACGGATGCGGTTCTCTCCTACATCTTTTCTCCGCTTGACCTGCTGGCAGGCACCTGGACGCACAGAGGGAGGAGGGTGAGTTAGAGGCAAGAGCCAAGATGATGAAGATAAATCACAAAATCAGCCGTTGCCGGAGCTGTGCTGTGGCCTAATTCTTTACAGACTGTCCAGACTGGTGTTCAGTTTGCCCATCCAGAGAGATACTCTTCCTGTTTCCCCCAGCTGTGACAACAGTTGAGCAGGAAGTGTGAAATCCTTATTACTGGCACAAAATGTCCAGAACCCAGAACCCTCTTTCAGCTGCGGCACAAAACAAAAATCTGTCTGTAATGTAGACTTTCAGGGTTTGTTGTTTCATTCTTTCGTGCAGAATTAATGAGAACTCCAAGCAGAGGTCAGCAGCGAGGGCTGGTTAATTAGAAACGCCTGCTGCATGCCTCAGATGCAGCTGGTTTGAGTTGGTCTGCAGAAATACTTTGCAAAAACTTCACACAACTCTTCTGCAAACTTTTACAATTCACATGCATTATATACAATTCAAATAGAGGAGATTAGTTGCAGTGTTCGCCTGAGGAGAGACAGAATGATTGACAAAATGTGTCGATCGAGTGTTTGCCTCATGTGAAGCAGATCTACCTCTTTGTGAATCCACCTCCCATTCGACGCACAATCACAGAGACTGGTGCCCACCAGCCAGCCACACAACCTCAGATTATTTAATCCTCCCTGCAGGTTACACTCCAAGTTCTCATTTTTGCTTCAACCATAAGTCTACCAGACAGATGTGGAGACTTTACTCACCGTTTTGGAGCTCAACCCAGAGCAGCGCCAGGCAAAACACAACCCAGAGCTTCATGCTGTGTGCTGACGGGACGGTGCGCTCTGCTGGGACGGAGAGAGTCGGGGAGTTTTGATGCGGGGCTCAGTAGGAACTCTGCGGGCTCCAGCTGCCCCGTCTAGATTTCCAGCTCCATCCTCACAGAGTGAGAGGAAAGGGGAAAATAAGCTCAGAGCCTTTTCTGTTTACTCCCTCTCCTCAGAGCTCAGGAGCAGAAGCAGGAACTCTAGAGCCCTCTGCTGGACCTGAGTGTAAATCGTGTTCAAGGATAGCCTCACATCTGGAAGATTACTTACATGCTCATATGCACATTAACAGAGTCCTTTTAAAGGGTGATGACGGGATCAGAAAAGCACGGCTGTGTTTTCTGGCTGTGGCGTTCATTGTTTCACATGCTGCACACCTAGCAACATCCTGATTAGTGCTGTAACACATGGTGTTCTGCCCTGGACCACACTTGCTGTGATGGGAAAACTAAATGGGATGTGGCCAGAATTGTAGCAAAGTTTCAACGGGTGCACTGCGTTCCACATACTTATTATTTTTACTTTGAATCCATACGCTGCCATAACAATGCAGTATGCCATTATTAATGTTTCTCTGGCATAGATAGTATGGGTGTAGGAGCTATGTATTTGATTTGTGTTTATGAGTAATATGCTTTTCAAGCACCAGGTGGTGCTTTGGTACTGGCCTCAGCCGATGTAGTTGTGATGCAAGGGATCGCAGGTGTGGCTGATTGGAGAAAGAGGCAAACAGTTTTTGACTGTGTATGGCCAACATTGTGTGGCGATATTTGTTTAAATGTTGTGATCGAACTTATTGGAAGTGACGGACACTTGCTGAAAAACCAGTGGCAAGACAGACGCCATGACATAAAGTAATGGTGACTTTGTATATTGTTTCTCTGAGCACGTGTCCAAACAATTAAGATCAGTCAGCAGCCAGTAGAGGCCAAAGTATAGGACTTACAGTCACTACAATTGGTATTAGAACGCACAGTTCGAGAGCAGTGAAGCAGCACTTTGTGACAAAAACAGTCGTGTGTAGTTGGGGACCCAATCAAGTTTCAGGTTCCTTTGGGAGACGTTTCTCCTCTAAACTTCTCAAATGGTTTCATTTAAAAAGTTATTCGAGGCGCAAAGAGATGACGGTATCCAATGTTTCGAGCTTAAAAAATTCAAAATAAAATCTAGTGTGTGAAATGTTTAAATGTCTGAACACTGTTATGTTATTTGAAATATTTTTCCATTCACAAAGGAGTAAATGAAACATTTTACCTTGTAGTCCTTAGGTGTTGTTGTTGTTTCTCTTCCTGAACACCATCCAGTGCAAATCCACAAATACGGGATACCACAGCATATAACATAATAATAATAAACTGTGATTTGTTGGCAATAATAAAAAACAGACTGTCTAAAAAGTAAGAGGCCGTATTTCGAGCCTTTACTTCAGGAAATACCACAAAGCAAAAATATTCAATTACAATTAAAGAATACTTCATTCAAAGTGTTAATAAAGTACCATCAGCAAAATATACCCATACTGTCATAAGTAAAAGTACTCGTTATCCTCTTTCAAAATATTATTTTATGTACGCCTCATTTTACAGGTCTGCGGTTCACCTTATAGTTTCCTAGGAACTAATTAATAATTACAGGTAAGGCGTTCCCATTAAAGATACAGCTACATTTAAATCCAAATAAAAATGTGTTCATTATTTATTTATAACTGCTTTCCTTCAGGCAAATTGCATTGCCTGTTGGTGCATTTGTTCGGGACTTCTGTTGCGTATTAATACACATTTGGTGCTTAAGTGACAATTTATGGTCACAGTAAACTACAGCGTCCGTGTTCATTGTAATGCAGGCACATGTCACCCAGTGCAACGGTGTTGCTCATTGATGTGTTTTCAATGGTGTTCATGGCACTGAAGAAGGTGTGCAGGTGTGCTGCATTGCCCAACTGGGTGCACTTGGTCTGGGAAAGAAGGGATTAAAAGCTTATGTGCCGGCAGCACATTTATTAATGTCAATAATTTAGTTTTCATACTTGCTGATAACCAAACACTCTCCTGCCAGATCCCAACAGTGTAACAGTATGAGTAGTTAAAACTAGCTCCATCTTGACCAGCTATACCTATAATAAAATGCTACTTACACATTGTTACCATCTAATAATGTCATGTATTACAAAATATCAGTCACAGGGGACATTTGACACAAGTACTTGTACTACTTTTGATTCTATAGGTATATTTTGCAGATAATACTTAAATAGGATATTGAATGCAGAACTTGTACTTTTTGTATTGGAGTATTTTTGTATTGGAGTATTTTTACTGGAGTAAAAGATCTGAGTAAGCTATGAATAAATGGCCACATGGGGGCGTCATCTACATAACAAAATGAATCGGTTATTTGATTTATGGCCCAACTCTCAGATTTCATTAAAATGTTGTTGTTTTTTCAGATATCCTGCTAACTAACAGACAAATACTTAAACACAACCACCTTAAGGCAGTAATATAAAAGAGAAAAGAAAACATGAAACACTGTGTTACTGGAAAATACATTTATTGTACTTGTGCAGTTGGTAACAAGTGATACTGTATCATGACATCGTGGTTACTTCTACCCTGTAACCTCACTGGAAGACTCCACACTGTTCATGTAGAGGTTCAGAATAGTAGAACACCTACAAACTCCTGCTGAGGCAAGCTTCTGGATTTGTTCCACATTCATTTAAACCACTGCACTGCACACACCAGGGCTCAACACTAACCTTTAAAAGGCATCGACAGGCTGGCAACCAGGCATGAGCTTTTGGTTGCCAAAACTGAAAATATGGTTGTCATTTTTAGTCACCATATATTTTGAGTAATTAAGCAGTTGTCCTGTACGTCAGCTTAAAAATGAAAATGTGACATGAAAGAATAAAAGCGTTATAATAGAAACCGAACAAAAAACTCTTCCGTCCAGCTCAAAGATGCCGAGACACTAGCTTCCTTTTTGTTTTTTCGTTCAGGTTCATCTGCTTTTTTGTTTGTCAGTTGAATCTTCTTGTGCGTTCGTGATGTTGACAGGTTAGTCCACCCCAAGAACAAACAACAGTTGCTTCCACATTGTCTCTAAAACAGATGCCTGTGCGCAGGCGAGTAAACGCCCCAAAGCACGTGCAGCTTTGTGACATGTAGCTTTGACACATGCACCGATGCGACAAATATTAAACATGTACTTTTTTTTTGCTGTTTACTGTCCCTACTTTTGTTAAAAAATTGGTCGCCACTGAGGCCAAGAATTGGTTGCCAGTTTCTCCAAATGGTTGCCAAACCTGGCAACTGCTACTGTCGAGCCCTGCACATCAATCAACCTGATCACCAACATCCCAAAGTTTCTACCGTTAACTAGAGCTCACTGAGCCTGACAGGGTTCCCCCTGAAAGCCCAGAGGAAAGAATGAAAGTGCTGAATCTTCATGCAGTTTAGCACAAAAAGTCTTCAACACGGTTATAAAGCAACACAGACTCCAGTCCTTGAAGCAAGAAGACACCCAACACAAGAGAATAAACCTGGAAAAAGGACCCAGTTCATCTAAATGATGCGGCAAGACCGACCTTTGGAATGAATTGTTGTGCTTCATGTTAGGTGTCAAAGAGAATCATTTCATGAAGGTCTGTAACCGTATCAAAATATCAGACAATACAGCATGTCATATATCTGACAGTGGAAAACGCTACCACTAAAATACTTCTTGAGCAGAGTTCTGTATCAAATAAGGATCGTCATATTCATATTGTAACAGTTCATAGATAAAACACACTCTAGCAAAAATGCAAAAGTAAACCTGTGCTGAGTAAAGCCACCACCACCACGACAGATACAGATACCTCAATAACTACAGCTACAGACTGCTAGGATCTGTTGCATGCCACCTACAGAAGTCTTCTCCACCAGCACTTACTGGACTTCCATTAGTCTACCACAAACTAACATTACTTTTAATAGTAGTACATAATTGGTGTATCCAAAATCTAATAATACTCTGGAGGAATAAAATGGACAACACAGATTCCCAAGACTTTACATTTAAAAACCCACTTGTACAAACTTGCTTAAAGTGTAAAGAATAACAGAAAAGGAAAATAGAGAGAGAGAGAGAGAGAGAGAGAGAGAGAGAGAGAGAGAGAGAGAGAGAGAGAGAGAGAGAGAGAGAGAGAGAGAGGCTTTGCTGCAGTGGTGCACAGACTGCTTCAGTGTTAAAGGAAATGAACATCACCCTCCAGTGTGTTACCTGTCCTTTTTTAATTCTGTCTCTGTGCTGTCCGTAAAGCGCAATGTGACCTAATGCGAGTCCATCGCAGTGATAGAGCGGCTTCCCACATCATGTGGCCGCTAATACAGAGTTCTGACGCCGCCCGTGTGAACAGGTGCATCAAGGCAGAGCTGCTGTGTGCTTTCATGCATCTGTCGCCTCACAGAGTCCATCACTTTAAAACTGGCTGGTCTTTTCTGGGCGGATGAAACCCTCTTGGTCTTTTCCCGCCGCACCCGTACCGGCCCGCTTCTCCCCGCCGGTCTTGCTGTGTTCCAGGGTGCTGCTGCTGTTGACGAGACCCTGGAGTTTGCGCAGGCGCTCCTCACTGTGCCACATGCCGTAGCCGAAGTAGATCACGAAACCTGAAAAATAAAAATACGTTGGAAAAGACATGAGATACCAAAAAACAAAAGTTGATATGTGTTTGCTAAATACGAAGCTACATCTTAGCGTAGCTTAGCTTAGCTTAGCTTGGCTTGTACGAACGACAAAATCCGTCCACCAGCACCTCTGAAGCTCATTAACTAACACGATATATCTAAAAAAAACAAAAAACAAAGTGTGAGTGATTTTGTGCTGAAATATTTCTCGACGAGGAGCAGTGACTTCTTGAAGTTTCCAACGGTTCCAACGGTTGATGACAAGACGCCAGGAAGTCACTGCTCCCGGTAGAGACAGAGTACCTTTAGACAGAGCCGGGATAGCGGTCCTTATGCTAAGCTAAGCTAACCGTAGCAGCTCTAGCTTCATGTTTAGCATACACGTGAGAGTGGTATTGAGCTTCTCACCTAACTCCTAACCAAAAAGCATATTTCCAAAAATGTCTATTACTCCTTTAAATGTCCACAACTCACCCACGGCCATCCACACAGAGAAACGTATCCAGGTATCTCCACTCAGCTGAACCATGAGGTAAATATTGACAAATATGCTCAGAATGGGCAGAAAAGGCAGAAGGGGAACCTGTGACGGAAAACAAGCAAAGATAAATCTACCATCAATGTATATGTATTGGATCAGCCTCATCACCATGAGGTGAGACTATGAAACCGGCGCACTTATTGAGCTGCCACGCACCATGAAGGAGACCTTCGTGCTGGTCTGAGGCTGCCTGCAGACCATGAAGACGCAGCCACTGAAGATGAGGAGGCCCACGGTCAGGAGCGCCAGGATCCACACTTCCATGCCCAGGATGGAGTAGATGTGGTACGTTGTGAGGTAACTGACCACGCACACTACCAGCACTGTGGTTTGAAAACACACACACACATACACTTAATTCTGACGTCTTTTGTCACATCATTAAAACAAAAGAACCTGGCCTGCTTACCGAGTACACAGACGGTCATGTTGACCACACTGGAGGAATGCTCGGAGGGTGAGGCGGGAGGGTGCAGGACAGCCTGCAGGGTGGAGCTGCCGCCGTTGAGCATGTTCAGGTGGGACTCGGACTCCGTCAGGTCAGACTCCCCCGCCTCAGAGGACAGGTAGTCCCTCTCGCCGGTGCCTGCCCGCTGCACTAGGGCTCCATCTGGCTGGTACCTGGACGACAGCGGAGTCAGAGATTAAAGGTCACGAGTCTGCATTTCACTATGGAAAGATGTTCGAAGCACTACCTGTTTACATACAGCCTCCTTTAAGCAGCTACAAAACACTTTCATTGTGAATTATATGTTTGGTTTTACTTTACAACTGAGGCCTATAAATCCAGTTTGAACCAGTGAACGGACACTGTGTCCGTGTTAACGCTGCTGTGGTGATGAGTCACCTCGGTGCAACCAGCAGAGGTGTACAACGTGTCCAGAGTTTAACAGTACAAGGAGCCTGAGTAAACGCCTTCATTCACTCAAGCAGCCACTACACAGTCACACAATGGGAGCATTCACAGTTCTTACATCACCAGAGTGATGCAACAGCATGAGGCGTTTGTAATCGTACCTGTGGGTTTTTAGAAAAGCTAAAAGGGACGCTGTTTCACAATGTTGCACAAATAACACTTCTTGGTTATTTACAAATGTACCCACCTGAGAATCAGCACACACACAGCAACCAGTGAGTAGGCCAGCAGGGTCCCAATGGACATCATGTCAACCAGCGCTTTGAGGTCAAACAGGAAAGCCATGATGGCTATAGCAGGTAAAAACAAAAAACACAAATTACATGAAAACATTTATACCCACAACATTCTTGCAATTATAATTTGAAAAGCTGTTTTCTTCAGATGCCCCATCCAACAGATGCACACATGAACAGATGAAAATTAAACTTCATGCAGACATGTTTTCACAATAAAACGAAATTAAATGAAATGATTCCCCCGGGCTCGCAGCTGCAATCATCTCCGCGCCGAGTGTCGTTTGATGTGAGATACACTGTGGCGCTCCCCCTCTTGTATCTCAGCACCAGACTCCGGCGTGGAGCTGATCTCAGCAGCACAGTACAAACACAGAGAGGCGGTATGTCCGCTGCCCCCCGCGGCATTATATTAAAGCAAAAATAACAAAGAAAGCTCCCCCGCCCAGGTCTACCAGCTCTGTACATGGCCGGTGTGCTGGGTTCCTTCCCAGGGTTCACCTCTGCCTGCCACTTCACCCGGTCAACCAACTTAAAGGTCATCGCCCCAACACCTGAGCACAGTGAGCATGATGCAACCGCACACCGCACCTTACCGCAAGCTTTAGAAGTAGACCTTTATAATAATGTATGAGCATACCAATCCCCAAAGGTCAACTGTTAGTATTTATTTTTTATTCTATCATTAAAAGTTATTTTACTTGGCTTTATAGCTCATTTAAAAGCAGGCTGAAAATAAGTTTTTTATTGTCGTCTCAGGTTGAATGTTTCATCCCTATTTCATTGTGTGGTCAGAATTGTACTCTTTTGCAACTGTAACCACACCCACCTGTGATGTCACGATGTACTGACACACCCTGGAGTACACTTCCTTTTGTTTGCAGTCTCTGTGCTAAGCTAAGCTAAGCTAACCGCCCACGTTGTTTAATCTGTACGAAAATAATGTAGAAGCCGTGTTTTCATTGACATATTTTTATGTGCATGTCGAATCAATGCATTAGAAAAGCTGTATGTAAACGGCAAAAAAAAAAGACTTCCTCAATTGCATTATGGAACAACCGTTGCTGTGAATATTCTAACGCAGCGAACATTGAACTCGTATGACTGATCTGCTGTGCCCGCTGTCTTCTAGTATATTCACATGACGTCCAAATGCTTGTTTAAAATTGAGGCAAAATCCTGAAGACCTTTCTCCATTTTTCTCTTGTAAATGCCAAGCCGCCTTGTTTCGTTTCTGGTTCTAATCTGTTTACTGGCTGATGCCATTCTTGCATAGTTTATACCACCAGCTTCTGACTAATCTACGATGTAGCAAAGTTGACGGAAATGCACCTAATGCGCATTTCTCTTTTTGCGCCATTTCAAAAGTTTGCTTAAAATTAGCTTGACAACTGATTGGAAACACAGCTTTAGTGTTTTTACTGTGGGGTTATGTGTCGGATTATTTCCTGGCCTGGAGCAGTGACTTCCTGGAGTCGTGGACAAAAATTATTTACATTGATTTTCAGCCTTACTGAAGTGTGTAATGTTTCCTCACATGCTTTTGGAAACACCATCACTAAGTTTAAACATGCAGTCACCACCACCACGTGCATTGATAAAATCCCCAAACAAGTCCACGATACAACCCCACCACAGGCGAGTCCTCATCCCGGGAGCTTACCCGCAGTGGTACCTGCCGCCATGGTGGCAGCCACAGGAGACTGGCGCTTACTCACTTTGGACATAAATTTGAACAGAATACCATCTCGTGCCATGGCAAAGAGAATGCGCGGCAGAGGGAACATGGAGCCCAACAGGCTAGGGAGAAGAGGGTTCATGGTTAAGTTGAGGGCATTCTGGGAAAGAAAACATGACACCGGCACAAATGTGAAAGAACAACATGTGTGTATGGAGGGAAAACCTCCTAAAACTGGACTGAAAGAAGAGAGTGTTGAAGTGTGGTTAAGTTTCCGGAAAATAAAAAAGAGCCAAATGATTATCTGCGTGTTTGTCTGTCTTTCACATTTGATTGGTGGAGAAAGATTAGCAGGAGTGATCTCACTCGACTCTCCCCGGCTCTCACCTGCTACTACACCGGATGTCATAGTGGCAATAAGTGGGGTCTTCGTCTTTGGATTGATTCGGGCTAAGACTTTGAAAAGCACCCCGTCCTGTGCCATAGCATAGATTACACGAGGCATGGGGAAAATGGAGCCCAGCAGACTGCATGAGACAGCAGAGACATGCAAGACCAACACATTAGTCAAAAGCCCCAAACACAGAGAAACACACACATTTACACCAACAATCACATCATCAAAGCGTCATAGCATGCTTAAAGGGACAGTTCACTGCAAAATCAAAGAGAGATGTCCGCCTTATCTCCAATATAATGGGACTGCTTGGCACTCGGCTTGGGGTTTTGATTTTGGGGTGAACTGTACCTTTTTAAAGTAAACAAGTGTCTTTCTTTCCTGTTGGCACGTCTCTCATCAGTCATTAACTTGCATCAACTTAAATGAACACAATAAATCATGGCTGCTTTTGAGGGCAAATTACATACCACTACTGTCTTTTAACAGTCAAATGTTATGATGTCATGCGAGTAGATTTTCGTTGAGTTTTGAGAGCTGGTTTAGGAGTTGAACTTTAAGGGATTTGATGTGCCCTTGAGGCAGTTCAAACATATGAACGCACCAAAATATGTGTCAAAGGGTTTTCACAATCGGGAAAACAACTGTCAAAGGTGCGGACCCCCAAAGTAACAGCCTGAACACCAATTACAGGCACTGACATAGAACTGATACAGAAACCCCTCAGGGTAGAAAGACAGAATGAAGTCACACCACTATATTGTTTAGACAATCCTGCCCACCTCTTTTAAGATATTCTAAGTGGAAATAGTATATTACAAAAACAGGTAGGTGTCTGAAAACAGAGAGAATTAAGCACTGCACCCACTATGTCCCATTGAGCGTCAGGAATCAATCCGATCAGACAGATAGACAGAGACGTGTGGTCAGAGCTTTTGACCTCACCCATGTATAGCATGCACATCAATCAGAACTCAAAGTCGTATTTTAAATACACATCTGAATGCTTTTGTCTACCGTGGATATTGATAGTGTGTCCTCAACTTATTTTTACGAAAGCAGATCCAGTGCTTACCTGGTGGAGAGGGCACACAGTGACCCTGCAGCGACCACGTATTTGGCAGGGCTCCAGCCCACGTATTCAAAGGCCATGGGCAGAGGGCTCTTCTCGTCCAGCAGGTAGTAGGGCATCATCAGCGTGAGCGCGGCGGACACGCCAAAGTACGCCAGGAAACACACGGTCAGTGACACCACGATGCCGATGGGAATGGCTTTCTGGGGGTTCCTTACCTCCTCGCCTGTCACGCACAGACACACCGACGTGTTTGCATTTGGCTTTGACGGGATTGCGCTAAATCACAACCTATCGATGGCTCACCTGTGGTAGCAATGCAGTCGAATCCAACAAAAGCGTAAAAGCAGGTGGCAGCTCCAGCCAAGGTCCCACTGAAGCCGAAGGGCATGAATCCTCCGACTCCATAATCGCTGCTCACGTTGGCCGTCGCCGACAAGTTCCTGAAACATATTGACTGTCATTTCACAGCAACAATTGGACTAAAAATGTCCAGTTGCTGTCATGAAACAACAAACCAGGCTGACCATGAAAGGCCATGAATGCAAAGCTGTTTAGAGAACAGCTGTGCATTCATGGCCTTTTTACAAATCACAACTGTGATGGTTATATGGATGCATTACCTTGCAACTATGGTGACATTTATAAGGGATTCTTCAGTTATCTTCCAGTTGGCCGTGTCTCCTTTGACGAAGCCGGAGATAATGACGAACAAGAGTACGAGCACGTTGACTGAAGTGAAGACTTTGTTGACCCAGGCCGACTCCTTCACGCCAAACGACAGGAGTCCTTAGATGAGCAAGAAGGAGGATCACGGCTAGTTATTACAATTTATTGTGAGGGGTACGTGTGGATGTCAGTACCGCATTTCACAGCGATCGAATAACTGCACATGTTACAGGTAAAGTTTCAGTTATTTTAATGTTAAGTGTTGCATATCTGAGAGCAAATTTGGCGGAACTCTGTGAAATAAATACATTCATGACAGAATTTGTAAAAAATGTAGCTGATCCTGTTTTCATCTGGTTGTGATGAATAGATATTGCATCCGGTCTACACATCTGTGATTCTGAAAAACAACCAAACACTTGCGGGTCGCACTAACTTACCATAATCATTGCACTGGCAGGCCAATGGATTAAACATACTTTATGATAAGGTTTCCGTTTTAGCCTGAAGGTCATGTCCACTTCAAATCCCAGGACTGTCATGAATCTGACCACGGGAAATTAATTTGGAGTACTCTGCAAGTCGTCAACAGCTACTGACAATAATACATCCTCGGCTGCTACAGTAGAGCTTGTCGGTGACCTGACGTTGTAAAGAAACTGTAGTTGTGGGCAGTTCCCAGATGTGATTGTGTGTGACTGTGGGAAAGAGAAGCGGGGTGCTGCTGAGGACTAGCAGGAGACTCAGGGAGTTTCTAAAACCGAAAGGGCGTATGTGATCTCCCAGTGGACTCACATTGCCTATTAGGCACTTATCACATAGTGTCGTGCCATCTCTTTATTGGATTATGCCAGCTGTGGCTCATGAAAGATGGCATGAGTTATCTGTTCTTTGTCACCAGCCCCTGATGCAACATATGGATTTTATGATTTTCAGCCTTTATTTGCTGCCTTACCAGAAAGCAGCAGTATCAGGCACACGGCAAAGAAGTCGGGGTACTGAGCCAGACCGGGAGAGTTCATGCTGAAGTAGGTCTTACAGAACACCTCTATGTGCCCTCCTATCATTTCATCAAATGTGCCACTCCAAGCCCTGGCGACTGAGGAGGTACCTGTGAGAAAGCGAAAAAAAAACAGAAACGAATCAACATCTTCTCTGAACAACACGTGATTAAAAGACAGTCACTAACTCACCTATCACGTAGGAGAGAATGAGGTTCCAACCGGTGATGAAGGCCCAGATCTCTCCGACGGTCACATAGCTATAAAGGTAAGCAGAGCCGGTCTTGGGGACGCGCGCGCCAAACTCAGCGTAGCACAGGCCGGCCATGACGGAGGCCAGGGCAGCAATTAAGAAGGAGATGACTATGCTGGGGCCTGAGTCTCCCTTGGCCACCTCGCCGGCCAGGACGTAGACGCCGGCGCCAAGAGTGCTGCCAACTCCCAGGGCGATGAGGTCGACGGTTCCCAGGCAGCGGCATAGCTTCGAGTCCTCCAGGCTGTTCATGTCGACCACTTTCCTGCGCACCAGGGAGCGGCTGAATGACAGGACCTGCTCCAACATGTTGGCACCTGCAGACGGGGGGGGGGGGAGAGAGATTCAAAGTGAAAATACCTGTGTAGCCTCTGTCTGAGAGACATTTTACTTCTAGCCAGACCACAAACTTAAATGAGTATTTAATGCAATTCATGCTGTGCAGTATATATTGCATAGTTTAATTGGGTGAGTCAACATGTGCATGTGGGGTGAGTACGTGCGCACGCAGCACGAAGGCCTCGACGGCGACACACATAGAGAAGATGATTTGATCTCACCATCACTGTTCTTTATCTCAGCATCAATATTTGATTTGTGAAAGCAAAGGTCAGGTCTGGGAGCAGTTTGCACTTCAGCCACTTTCGCGTTTTGAGCGGCTCTGACAGCTTGTTCTCTTGACAGGAATGCTGAAGAGTAAGTTGGATAACATGTGAGGATGAAACAAGGGTGGGATGGGGACTGCTGAGAGTGACGTTTAGCCTTTAGAGCAGAGGTCTTCAACAGGGGGTCCGCGACCCCTAGGGGGTCCGTGGAGGTACTGCCGGGGGGTCGTGAAATTTTTGGTTGATTAGACAATTTTTCATATTATTTTTTACATTAAAAAAAAAAAGAAAACTTGAATGTGACCATTATTTTAATAGTTCAGTATTGTATGCAAGATAACAGGTATGTTTATGAATGGCAGTGGCACTAATAGGCCATCACTCATTTTTCGTTTCCACATTTATGTTTAAAATGAAAACATCAGTTTGAATAGCTTGTATGCATGATTATCATGTAATTGACAGACAATGTTGATATTGGCATTGGTATCAGCTGACAAGGTATGTTTATAAATGGCAGTGGCACGGCCACCCTGCTCCTTGCACATGTTTAAAATAAAAACATGAATATATGAACCTGTGTATTATTTGAATAGCTTAGTATTGAATAAAGAGGTATGTTTATACATGGCACTAGCCCCAGTTTAATATAAAACACAATTGTATACAATATATATAGTCGGGGGTCCCTGCGCCATCTCTCTATCGGTTTGGGGATCCTTGGCCTGAAAAACGTTGAAGACCCCTGTATTAGAGTATGACGTGCATGATAGGAACGCTGCCAAGAGTTGTGACGTTCGTACAGTAAGTGACCCATTAAAATCCATTGTTTGGGATTATGGTGCAGATCTAAGCTCTCAAAGAGCTGCATTCATAAGGGGACCGTGAATGCAGCTCTAGACATTCAATGTCTGTCGTTACTAATTACACGGAAAAAAAGGACAAAAAGGACGAACTGCAAAGTTGCCTTTGTTTTTCATTGTCTTATATTTATGTCTCTTTTCATCAGCATGATTGCTGGGGATCCTGCCGAACATAGGTGCATGAATACAATAAGATAAATGAAGAATGAAATATGCCCTCCAAACAATAGTTTCTAGTTTGCTTTTGAAGATTAAGCTTCTGCTTTGACCCAAAACTTTGATTATCTTGACTGTAAATTAACACTGACGACCATCCAAATATGCATTGATCTCCATTTAAGTGTGGAGGAAAATGAGTTTGAAATGCGACAGCTCATTAACATTACAATGTGGGCCATACAGCAGCATCTCCAAGGATACAGTGAAAGAAAAAGTGAAGATTGCAAAGACCAAAATCAGATTTAAGCACGTGAAGATCAAGTTTTGAAAACTTACAAAACAAATTGAGGTAATTTAGGTAAGATATCACCTGTACTATACTATTCCATACATGTCATGTGTTTTTACATTGCACAGTGACCTCAACATAATGATGTTGAATTTCTATGCAAATATTGCCAGTTCACAAACAACTCCCAGCTTCTGCAGAAGTATGACTATTAAAACCCAACACTGTATTTCATTAGAGACATGCACCTACCTTGTCAGACTGACACTGTGTGGATGTGTGATTGAGGTTTAGACAAAGGGGAAAAAAAGGCTGTCAGAAGTGTCTTCCAGTGCAGGTAAATGTCAAATTAGATCCACTGCTCCTGTGAACTGCTGCCTCTCAAAAACTATGCTGTCGCGCTGCTCTCAACACTTATTCATATGCTGGCATGCACACTGAGCAGAGCAGTTCTTTCTGTCCACAGTGTTTCTTCTGCCCTCGCCTTGCCTCTATGCTCCAGCCTCCAGTCCCACCGCTGCCAGTGGAGTGACGACCCCTGAGCAGGGGAGGCAAGAGGGGAGGAGGGGGCCCCGGGGAATGATTAGGGTGGGAGGGGTGCTCCACCTCCATGCTTGAGGTTTTGGGGGAGTAAAACTCTGTGAGCTCTCGCCGTGAGATCACACACACAGCGGGACAGAGAAGAGCAAGGCAGGACTCTTGATGGTAGTATTTGTAATTTGTAATGCACATAGATCCCAGCTGCCCAGATGCTTACTGGCTGCTGATAAATGGTTAGGCAACTGGCATTGACAAACATTGAGGCAGACACTTGTGTTTACCCAGTGCAGTCCACAGGAGTGCTGCTAAAAGCATGGGTGCTGATTGGTCAATGAAGGGTGGACGAGCTACAGTACCTGGGGGGGAGGGGGGGGGGGGGGGGGGGGGGCGGTAAGTCCTCCTAATGGAAGACAGGTATTGCTCAATGTTCCCTGAGCTATTGGACCCATGGACATTACAAAATCAACAACGCACAGCTCATGTGGTACACCACCAAGAGCCTGGCATCTCCACGGCAACATCAGTTGAGCTCTTGGGGGACAGAGCTCTTTTTTTAAAGGCACATCTTTCCATCAAACACTGCCTGCGAATTATAACTAAGGTTGAGTTTGCAGTGGTGATAATTTCTGCCAAGACCAGCTCAAACCAGCTCAAGACCTCAGTGGGAAGGTGGCAGCTGGCAGCTAGAAACACCGTGCAATCCGGCATGACAACAGCCAACTCTCCCTGAGTTTGTCCATCCAGCCAAAGCAGTCAAATATCACGGCCCAGCACCCACCAAACCTTGGCTGCAGGGTTGATTATCTGACCTGCATGCTGATGGGAAAGCCAATGTTTTCCTTAGTGGTGGGCAGGTTGGAGACACTACTGTTAATACTGGCTGTTTGTCTTAAACAGACCCACCCACATGTATCTGCTGTAAGACATGTTCCTAAACACATTTATCACATTTAACACAAATACAGCCAAAAAGCTGCACTGACATTCAATACCACCACAGAAAATACTTGCTTTTGGAGTGAGCGTTTTCTACATGCAGCTGGACACTGTAACCATGGAAGGGATGGAAAGGAGTTCGCTGGCTCACCGTGTCTCGTTGTTGACATGCACTAATTCTGTGAAGCCAATTGAATGCATTTGCCCTCCGATGGCTGAGTGACCCAGCTTCAAAAACGTGGCTATGGTCAACAGATTGAGTGGTGTTTGCCTTGTGCACTGTTCGCTCCAGTTAACACTGGTGTCGCCAGGAAATGTGAGAGTGAACAATTACTGATAAGGCAGCCGACAGCCATGAGAAGAGGCAAGACAGTGAGAGGGACCTCCTGACTGAAAACTGCATCTTTGGGGCAGAGAGATACTCGGACTTCGATTTGACAAGAATGTAACTAGTTGATGTGAATGTACCAAAGTCAAATAAAAGACAGGAGCGCAGAAAACACAGGTTTCAGTGCAGCTCTCTGGAAAAATATGTAAAATCAAAGTTTTAAAAGTAGGTTAGACATTTGTTTAGGAGGTCAGTATTAGCCATGGTTTACAAGTTGAATCTAATGGAATGGCACAAAGTCTCTTCATATTGCATTTTAAGAACAGTCTGGGGATGAAGCCTGAAGACATTACCCGTCCTTAGTTTGACATAATACTCTTTTTATTAGGTAGGAAGGTGGAGTATTATCTATGGATGTATTCACCCTCACTGGAGACTAACTCTCTGCTAAAAGTGATTTCCTGTCTCTATCTAGGTCAGTGTACAAGCCTCGTACATACAGCACTTGCAGTTTTTCGTGTAGCGTAAAGCAAAAAAAATAAAAATTAATTTGATCAAATTCAAATGTAATACAAATACCTTTAATGATTTAGAAAGCTATGCTCGTCAAAGGTTTGGATGTGGGTCAAGGCACAATCTCAGAGTAGTATAAAGTATTGTATTATTGAGTGCCATCAATCTTTTGTTTTGAGACATTTGGCTACAATAAGAGATTCCTTTGAATATGATCTGCGATGTCCATGTCTGGCTTTACTCCAAGTCCCTCGGGAAACACTGACTTCCAAATATGAATTCCACAGTGACAAGGAACGTGCCTGAAAGTAAAACTGGGGGATTTCACAAGTTTACAGCCCTCAATAAATATTTGGTTTCAAACCATCCCTCTGCACTTACCTTATCATTTCATATCTTGTTTTGGCTTTTTATAAGAGGCAATTACACCTACTTGACAAGTACCAGTCATAAAACAGACACCAACCATGAAAGAATTGAAAATCAGTCCAGTCGTCTAGGCTGGATTGTCTCAATTAGTAGAATGCACATAATATGATTGCTCGTCTAAACAGAGGCGAGTTATCTGATCCGTGTGATGTTATCAGAACTGAATTGTTTTTTTATAATCATTGGACAATCAAGCTTTTTTTGGTTCCTCATACATGAATGCAGCGCAGAATGAGTGGGTGAGCAGCAAGGCCGTGAGGCGTCAGTAAGTCAATCACTTCTGCTTAGTTTAACTAACTACTTTTATTGTTTTTGTTCTGCCTACTGTCCTGCAACAGATGGCTCCTCTTCTCACTGGTGTGCAAAATACTGCTGAATATAAAAATACATTTGAAATTTGGTACGACTTGCCAAAACAACGAAATACGTCAGAAGAACTTGATAAACTAAAATATGTTCTTAAAATAGCTTCACACTTTGTTTAACAGTGTGACAATCACTTATTTAATGCTCAGTGCCAAAATGTACAACACTGTATCTAATAACAGTAGCCTTTAAATAACATTTTAAAGTGCCTACTTTGTGACACCCCCCTTAACATTTAGTGCTGGTTGCACGAATGTTATCCTTCTCAGACTAGTGTAGAGCAAATAAGGATGTTTCTTAAAAAACACAGACTCATTTTGGGCCAGCTACACTACTTTCTCAAAACTAAGAGCTGTGTCTCTGAATGTCTCCTGCTGACAGCTTACAAGAAATGCTGTAGCGGGACAGCGTTTAAGATGATTTATTTTGGCATTTTTGCCTTTATTGTACAGTGACAGCAAAGAGGCAGAGACGGAGGGGGAAGAGAGAGGGAGCATGACATGCAATAAAGATCCCCAGCTGGAATCTAACCGGCGAGTGTTGTAACTGTGTAGAATGCACTCTAACCATTTGTTTTGGATTGGTCAGCCATGTTTTTTATTGTGAAGAGTTCAGGATACACTAATGCGTAGCATTTCACCTGGCATCACAGGTGTAAATTGTCCTTTCTGTATGCTATGAACATGTTTTTCTGAACAATGCTAATGTCACCATCATTAGGTTAGCTCAATTTTAAGCTAGCTTATTATCAATAAACCACTAGTTACTTCATTAAACACATTTTATATATTATTATTAACTTTAGTTAAGGTGTGCAGTATGAAGCGTTTGTCTTAAATGACTTGAGGTCAGTAAATGTCTTGAATTGACTTATTTTTCGTAAACACTTCAGTTACATAACCATTAACTCTGGTCAGCAGCGGCCTTAAACGCCCTTTGACATTTTAGGCCACAGCCTGATACTAGGCGGGCTTTAGGACCCAGCGGTGCAGCTCATATGTGGACCTTTAGGCAGCCGCAATATTATGGCAGCGTTTACCTGCGCGCTACTGACTGTACAGCCGTTAGCATTTAAGCTAACCAACAGCATATTGTAATACTACTGTACACATGTTGTGTTGCTGCTGTTAGTAGTTGTATCGGGAGAGGTTCAGTGATCGCAGGAAGCGGCGGCTCATCTCTCAGCTTGCTGATGGAGCACATCCGACTACCAAAGGTAAACCGCGGATGTGATTGCAGTGATTAGCTCCAATTTCCGCACTCTGCCTCCAGTGTCACCTCAACACAAACCGTTATACGCGCTCGCGGTGACTGCAGAGATGTAATGCAGACAATTCATTAAAATAAATACAGTCTTAATAAGGTGTGTGCCGTGTCGGCCACGTAGGCAGTCATGGTCCTCCCGCTGCTATCAGCCTCATATAACGGCGGGGTGTGTTTGCTTATCACTGCAGTTAACACATGAGTGTTTGACGATGAGGCTGCTTGAGGTCGTTCTTCCTCTTCCTCCTCCAGGTGGAGAATGTCAGGGTGCTTGACAGAGTCTCCCCCAGAAGAAGTAGGCTGGGCACCCTCTACCTGACAGCCACGCACACCATCTTTGTAGAGAACGAGGCTGGAGTGCGCAATGAAACCTGGGTAAGCAACAGCTCAGCGCACTGAAGGACCAGAGATGAATCAGTGAGGACAAACGGCACATGTTAAGGAAGATGTTGTCAGAAGGCCTGACATACCAGGCCCATTACTGATTGACATTACATGTTTGTTTGTTTTTTGCTTAGTTTGGATGTAGTCAATGTATGCATCATTAAAAGGTCCATGTTTGCCTTCCATTAATCCCGTCAGGTGCTTCACAGTTTGGTGTGCAGTGTGGAGAAGCAAGCCGCCACAGCCTCGGGGTGTTCTCTGCTCATTCACTGCAAGAACTTCCAGGTTCTTCACTTTGTCGTACCTCGGGAGCGGGAGTGCCACGATGTCCACCTGTCCCTGCAGCGTCTCTCCCAGCCAGGTGAACTGGGTTTTTCGAAAAAATCATATTGGTGATGCTATTGCTCAAGTGTGCAAGAACAGATACAAATATATATATATATATATATATATGACATCTTTTTTTTTTTTTATGAGAAATGTTTACTCCCAATTATTTGTATCAGTGGCAGCCTCAAAGTCGGGTATTGGTCATTTCCTCTGCCTTCGCAACACTTGACTGTCAGCCACTGTCGTGCCTTGCAGAGCGCTGCGAGGAGCTGTATTGCTTCTCCTATAAACCCAACGTCAATGAGGAGGAGAGACGGCAGGAATGGGACTTTTTGGACCTCAAGGCTGATTACAGCAGAATGGGACTCCCAAACTCCCTGTGGAAACGTTCCCCTGTCAACCAACACTTTAAGGTCAGTGAGCCGACATCTACGACCAGTTGTGCTATTTTATCCTAATATGGCCACGGCAGAAGCTTAAGCCTTCTCTTATGGTATTTTTTATTTTTTTTCAAAGGTGAGCGACACGTACCCCGCTGACCTGTTCGTGCCTCAGTCCGCCACGCCTCCGGTCATAGTGGGGAGCTCCAAGTTCAGGAGCAGAGGCAGATTTCCTACTCTGGTGTACTACTCCAAAGAAAATCATGTAAGTTGCATAGATGTGCCCTTTTTTTTTTCTCCACGTGCTTCCTGTGACAGCTCACCTTCATACAAAGACACACTGAGACAATGCACAGGAATGGTGTGAATCTTGTTAGATGTAAGCCTATCAGAGCAGTTATTTAGTCACAGACGTGACAATGTAGATAAGAGATCGTATACTACGACGTAAGATTATCACAATACTTTCTGTTTTTGGCCGAAATGACCGTGACACTGGGCGGTCATCCTCAGCAGCATCCTCCCTCATGCTCTGATGGCTCCAAAGTAGCCTCAGATTCTTTATTTGGTTTGGTATCATTTCCTCTGATTGTCTGACTGATCAAGCAGGTTAAGAGCTTTCTTCTAATAATGTACGTCTGCTGCAACACAGCCAAGCTACAGGGCCATATGAGACTGTGTGTTAATGAAGACATAGGGCAAAAACAGATTCTCCATTCTTTTTGCCATTTCAGTTTTTACTGATTTAAAAAAAAAAATAGAATATTTAAAGATTGAAGATATATCAATAAAGAACACTAAAGTACGAGACTCGTGCATCAGTAAAACAAAATGGAAAGAGAACCTGTCCCATACTAAGGAGATTCGTAGCCGTGATATTTAAACAGGGACTTTGTCAAGTTAAAAAAAAATGTCCCATGAGGAGACGTCCATGCTATCTTTAATCAAAGCGTTACTCATTACTATTTTCTGCATCTGAATCAGGGAATAAGCCTCAACATTCATAAACCCTTCTATTAATCCTTGACTGGACAGTTGGGAGTGCTTTATGTGTGTGAGGTCAGCTTCCCAGGGTTGAGGGTCCAGTGTGTGGAGCTCCGTTCGTCCAACGGGGCTCCACTCTGGTTCATGAGCCACACAACGGTCTCTGGCCAACTCCCTTGTGGATATTTACAAAATGATATGAGGAAAGAGAGTACTGTGAATTTGTAATCACCCGCATTCTCACATATTTGATTTCCTTTGTTGTAAATGTGACCCAAAGTATTAATTCACTTAAAATCAAAATGTCAGACGAGTGAACTTCCCCGTATGAAGCCTGAGCGCCTCTTGCCTCCTCCCAGGCCACCATCTGCCGCAGCAGCCAGCCCCTGTCTGGTTTCAGCGCTCGCTGCCTGGAGGATGAGCAGATGCTGGAGGCCATCTTGAGGTCCAATCCCCGCAGCGACTTCATGTATGTGGTGGACACCAGGCCTAAGGTGAGCCCTTTTGTGCCCAAGGAACAGCCTGCGAAAATACAAGTCTTACAGTACTATGCTGTGTGTTCAGGTGCGTTTTGCCAGCTGGACGTGCTCACAGCACAAGCCCTGAAAACATCCCGGCTATGTGCTCGTTGAACCATCCTTTTTTTTTAAAATTATTATTATTATTAGCTTTTAATAAAAGAAAATATTGTCTTTCTAGCTGAATGCAATCGCAAACCGAGCTGCAGGAAAAGGCTACGAAAACGAGGACAACTACTCCAACATTAAATTCCAGTTCATCGGCATCGAGAACATCCACGTCATGAGAAACAGCCAACAAAAGATGCTGGAAGGTAATTATCTTCCTGTAATGATGTACATTCACTGTCGAGCCGGTTTGGGAGGCACAGCAGTGTCAGAAAAGTTCCACCACATCAGTGTTTGCACAACGAAATGTATTGTTTTCCGGCATTGTCTGTTTTAAAGCCCGCTGCTTCTTCCCATTACTGAAGCAGAGCGGGAACCCATGCTACCCCTGCGGCTTTCATATGCACTCATGCGGACTGGACTGTGCTGCAATCAGGCCTCAAATGAGCCCACAGGAGAATTTCTGGGTATTGTGCAGGGGTGCTCCTAGGAAGACTTTGAATCCATCTGGATTTTATTTCTGAGCTATTTTGGTTTCCCGGAGTGGACAATCCGGGACCTTATCCCCCAAAGAGAGACCCAGGGCGTGAGAATGATGTGATTTCAAGTCTGTAAAGTTATAGCTGCTCTCAGTTGTGATAACTCTTTGCCCCCCTGGCAGCACAGGGGAGGTCTTTACACAAAAAGAAAAAAGAAAAAAGAAAGTGGAGCCAGCAACTGCCCTCCAGAGCCTGCCGGACTCCCTCTCTCAACCCGGTTGCACACTTCAGTGAGATTTCAGAGACCCCCCCCCCCCACCCACCCCTGGCAGCATAAGCCGCCCTACTAGTGTTATAAAAGGTTGAATGAACCCATTCACCTGCTTGCTCTCCTATCAGTGGCCTCAGAGCGCTCTCTCACAGGTCAGCACACTGATACAGTGTCACCTCTGCTCAACGAGCGAGCAGATGTTTGCACACAGTTCTGTAATGGGTGATGTGATACAATTGAGCGAATGAAATGTCAGCCGAGGAGAAACGGGTTCATGTCACTCTGCCCCTCGGTCAACTTGCAAATATTTATGTTGAACCCTGAAGACGGAAAGAAAAATGAATTTTCGGTTTCAGTTTTACAAGATAAACAAACCGAATGCAGGAAGCCTTGTGGTACAGAAATGGATCTTTATTTGATTGTCTGTTTTGCTTGTGTTATTGTTATGCGAGTATGGCTTTTGTCTTCCATTCATATTATAAAATACATAACAAAACTAACTGCTAGCGTCTCTGTGAGGCAGAACAGTGTTTCCTTTAAGCTAAATGCTAACTTCTATCTGACAATGCTAACATCACGTGTTGATGTTTAGCAGGTATATCTTTGCCACGTTTGTAGTGTTGTTAGCGTGTCAGCATGCTAACATTAGCTAATTAGCATTAAACACAAAGTAGAGCTGAGGCTGATGTAAATGTGGATGGTTTTGCGGGTATTTACATGTTGATGGCGCTAGACGGAAAGTTAAGGGAATCGACAAAGTGATTGAAGTTCATCATGAGGGGAACATGGATGGCTTCGCTAAATAACATGGCGATTCTTTATGTTGTTGCTCAGGCATTTCACTCAAAACCACAAATGAACCTCATGGTGGCAGTAAAGGAAAAGTCAGTTATCTCCAATGTCCTTAGGATCATCATCTGGGAACTATGAATCTACTCTATGTACAAAATGTTGTGCCAATCCATGTCGTAGATATTCCGCAAGTGAAAGCTTTGACCTGCTAATGGGTCCAGAAGAAAAGTCAAGGGGATCACTAAAATCAGTAGGATCCATCCTCTGGGGAACATGAATATATCTGTTCAAAAATGCACGACAATCCCTCACATCCAATTGTTCAAGTCCAGACATTGTCATTCCTAGAACCAATCTGTTTTTGAAAGAAACAGCATGACCCATATTTTCTCATGCCGTGCACAGATTCCCTAGAAATTGCCTGTGAAAGTGAGCGTGGGGTTTAATAAAGTCCAGTGATCAGGTATGCTCCTTGTTTCCTGCTAGTGAGACAGCTGTGTTGTGCTTACAGTGTGTGAGCTGCGTTCCCCCTCCATGTCCAACTTCCTGGAAGGTCTGGAGAGCTCAGGCTGGCTGAAGCACATCAAAGCTGTTTTGGATGCAGGCATCTTCATCGCTAAGGTCAGTCTGGAGGTTAATCCCTGCTGTCTGCTTCGCCGCGCCACTCAATATTAGCTTAGGTGTTTGTGTATGTATGTGTGTGTGGGGGGGGGGTCATTGTATCCTGTATGTGTGACACTCAGTTGCCAGTTATTAGGGGCTCCTGGCCAAACTAATACAGTCTGATACATCAGTCCTGCAATAAATCCATCAGCCTACCCTCACAGATATAACTGGGCTGGACAAAATGATAGAGACGCCCATCCTCGTCCTCTTGCATCACATCAGGGACTCATCGTCCTGCTCTTGGTCAGAAACTCCACAGGGTACCTCTAACATGTTGGCCTTTAGGTTTTGAGGTTAATAATCCCATCTCAAAGCGATGGCGCTATTGGTGTCGTTCAAACTGAGCATTACCGAGTTACATTTTTCTGTTAGTATATTTTAATAGTTTTAATGCATAACAGGCAGAAAACCAAGTTCACCTAAACTTACTAACTTTAGAAGTATGTTCACTGCTCCATTTTTGTTAACTGGAAAAAAAAAGAAGTGGAAGTTTCTGGATACAATTCTGGCACCGATCAATGCTAATATTTACACTTTGATTACAGTGTAGAGTAGAGTATTTTTGTTGCACTGCTCAGACTGTGTGTGTGTGTGTGTGTGTGTGTGTGTGTGTGTGTGTGTGTGTGTGTGTGTGTGTGTGTGTGTGTGTGTGTGTGTGTGTGTGTGTGTGTGTGTGTGTGTGTGTGTGTGTGTGTGTGTGTGTGTGTGTGTGTGTGTGTGTGTGTGTGTGTGTGTGTGTGTGTGTGTGTGTGTGCAGGCTGTTGCAGAGGAGGGGGTCAGTGTCCTGGTTCACTGCTCAGACGGTTGGGACCGCACTGCCCAGGTGTGTTCAGTGGCCTGTGTCCTGCTGGATCCTCACTACAGGACCCTCAGAGGACTCATGGTAGATAACCAACCGTTGCCTTTTTCTGTGTTTTAAGTTACAGTGCAGAGTTGCATCTTTTAAGTATAATTGTGAATGTCACATTCGGGTTTAGCTGATAGTAGTCCGCAGGGGGCTAATAAGACTTGTTTCTTTGATCGGAAGGATTTGCGCAGGCCAACTTGGAATCCACCGAAAGCCACTATGGAAAATATTATAATAGAGAAGCCTGCTTTTGGGAATTGTGCCTAAAGTTAAATAAAAATGACCCCACACAGAGGGTGAAGAGGCTCAGTCATTCTGCAGGGATTTACTGTGCTCTTTGTCTGAACCTTTTAATCATGACATGCTGAAAGTGTACAGAGTCTGTGGTCCTTCTGTTTCAGCACATGAATGTGTTTTTTGTTCTTTTAGGTTCTCATTGAGAAAGACTGGGTCTCATTTGGACACAAGTTCTCTCACAGGTTTGACTCTGAAGATATTATACTTTTTTTTAATTATAGCAGCTCTGATTTCCCAATCTTTTTCTTGGTTGTGATCGAACCGTCCTCTCCTCTTCTCCAGATGCAACCACCTGGTCGGAGACCCCAAAGAGGTGTCCCCCGTCATCGATCAGTTCCTGGAGTGCGTGTGGCAGCTCATGGAGCAGTTCCCCTGTGCCTTCGAGTTCAACGCGAGGTTCCTCATCACCATTCACAGCCACGTCTACTCCTGCCAGTACGGCAACTTCATTGGCAACAACCAGCGGGAGAGGGTAGAGCTGGGGTGAGATTTAAACCCGCAGTTTCTTTTCCTTTTCACAGCGCAGATATCTTGTCAGGGAAGACTGACCGCTGAAGGGAAGTGACAGCCAGCGGTTTATTGCATCGCCCCTGGGTTTGTGCAAATAGAGGCGACTCTGTGCTAAAAAAAAAAACAGGCTATTCTAAATCAGTTCATTTCTTTTATCGATCTTGATTTTCACATTGTCTTTCTCTGTTGCCTTTCATACAGATTGCGTGAGAGGACTCACTCTTTGTGGAGTTATCTGTGGAAGAACAAGACCGACTACATCAACCCTCTGTACCGACCGGACCACAGCCAGACACAGGGGCTCCTCCGGCCCTCTACTGCCCCCTACTGCTTTAAGTAGGTCCTGACAAACAGTAGCAACCCATCCCACGTAGTTTTAAAAACCTGGTATACACATGTGTTTCCTAGTATTTTAAACAGTCTGTTTTGTAATAAATCCATATGAGTGGTAAATGCTTCGCACAGGTCTTGGAGAGGGCTGTACAACCGGTTTGACCAAGGGATGCATCCTCGACAGTCTGTCGAGGATTATCTGAGTGCCATCCAGGAGGAGACGCAGCAGCTGGAGGAGCAGCTGGCTTCACACAAACAGGTAGGACAGGGCTACAAAGGGAATCAATTCTACATTTCTTATGAGAAAATACAATCTACTGCAGGTTTGTTTTCTCTGGTTATAGAAGGTGGACTATACTGTAGTCTTCATGTCTTTCATTTTCAATAGAAAATTGCTCAGCTGGAGCAGGAGGGGAGTGGAGTCCAGGAAGCCGTCGCCTTTGCTAAGAGCCCCACAGCGTGGGCTCTTGGTAGTGACCTGGGTCTGGCCAACACCCCTCAGGACTACACCGGGGGCTTCGTCACCAGCAGCCCCTGTCAGCCTAAAGCACCAGACGGCAGCCTGGTCCTCCTGACCCAGGACTGCAACCTCTCCAACGGCAGCGACCAGGAGTCGGGGATCGCGGACGTGAGCTGCCCCTCGCCTCTCAGCGAGGACAGCGCCAGGGACCCGGACTCTGATGAGGCCGCCTACTCGGCTGCCTGAGGCGAATGTAGCATTTGATGGAAGGTGTAGCAGCGACCAGTCGTCCACTGTGCCACTGGACAGACTGTTATTCGGGTGACACAAGGGACTTGCCCTTTTGTTTACATGTGCTGTGGTAGACTCTCCCTGTTGCCACACACACACATTACGAGTTGATAGTTGTTTACTGTAGCTGACCACATTTCACCTTTTGCTTAACCTGGTGAGGAGCAAAGCTCACTGTCGTGTCTGTTGTTGAAGGCGGAGTTAACCCTTGAGCGTGTGCACAGAAACTTTACACAACACACAATGACCTGTTTCATGTTGGAGACGCTTCAAAATTCAGTTTGAAGCGTCGGCAAAAACTAATTTACCAAAGTTCAGAATGAGTTACGATCAATTATGAACAATTCAATGCACTTCAGTGCAAGCGTGTAAGTGTGTCAACACATCAAGTTAATGAGTCATTTAGCTGTGTGTGCTTCCACACACTTTTATTCATTAACAATTTGGCTTTACAATCATGTAAACATATGAACAACCAGAGCTCCAAAGAGACATAATCATCACTTTAGCTGCATTGTTTGTGCTTAAAGACGGCAAAAAATGATAATAATAATAATAAGAGGGGGGGGGGACATGATAACAGCAGACTCAAGTTGTAGCTCATCAACAAAGATATGACAAATATGTACAGAATACTGGCTGTAAAGTGTTTTGGTGAATTTCAAACCTAATTTAAATGCTGTCGCACCTTATGATCACTGCTTGTCAATCACAGGCCGTCTGCAATCAAATGGCAATGTAGCGATGTTTCAACACACCTTGTGGTTTTTCAACTTGATACACAATGTTTAAGCTTTGAAATGTTATCGAACAAGCAACTTATTACATTTCTGTCCACAATATTTCAACACCAGATTTGCGATCAAATCAAAAATCTTACCAAAGGGAATCGAGCCTCTGCTGGTATAAAAGGTGACGGCACGACTGATGACTGAACCAGCAGACTAGAGCACGTGAACACAAATACACTGCTGCTTTGGGCAGCAGATAACTGACTGGCTTTTTGATTATTGGCGACATCTCAACTGTAAAGGTAGCATTTAAACAGTACATAGAACAGTAGTACACGTCAGGTGCACTCCAATAATGCAATTGAACAATGGCAAGGCTATCAAGCAAAGCATGTTAAGATATTTTTGTATTATGTAATATGTTTTTGACTACTTACTTCAGTGTTTTTATTTGTATGAGAGTGACTAAAATGTCCAGTCATAAGGAATTATGACCTAAAAGAGAGAGCTTTACTTTGCTGTGTGTAATGTGGAATTAGAGCCAACTTTTGTCAAACTGGTTTAAATGCAAAATTGTGTAATTTGTGTCAATTTTCATTTAAAATAAATACATTATTGTCAAGCATCGTGATTGTGTTCCTGGCTGACCATTTCAGTTCACCCAAAGTAGAAAAGAAGAGAAAGATCTCACATATACCTGTGGTGTCGAGCAACACAGAAAGGTTTGGTTTTATTTGCTCAGGGTTTGAGATCTCTGGATGGTCTACAGCACACACTGAATAGTTTTCATAAGGATTACTTTTTCAGTAGAAAGTAGTTCCAGTAAAACACGTTTACCGTGTTATCTGTGGGACAGTGCATGTGTAATAATAAATGGGATAACAGGGTGTGATGGCTGGTCCAATTTTTAAAAGTATATCAAGTTGATCAAGTCTTTCATGTAATAACTTGTTCAAACACAAATTAGATATTTACCAAAAGGTTTTATTTCTCAGTTATTGAAGCGGGAGCACTGAACAAATAGGACGCCGACCACTCCGCCACGCTTACATGCATGCGCACGTTTCTGTTTTACGTGATGACGTCGTGTTGTAGGCTCAACTGTGATGGCAGCCGTGGGTTGACATCGATACATTGCTGAATATAAACTATTTAAAAGTTAGCGGAAAACTCCCCCGAAACAATAACGTAGAACAAATTACCAGCTTTCAGATAGTACACACTTAAACACACACGCCCGGTTTGGGGACACGGTAAGTTCACGACGCTGCAGTGAGCTTTGCTGTATCAAAGTGGCGCTGAGTGTGTGTGTGTGTGTGTGTGTCTGTCTATGTGTGTGTGCAGAGCTATAGTTACTAGTCTCTTTCATGCATCGCACACACTCGTATGTATCCGTCCAGCTAGCTGTGAAGTGCGGTGAGCCTGCACACAGCCTCCCCACCTGAGTCCTGTTCATGTTAGCTTAGTGTGGAGCCTGCTGCTAACTGCTACAAGTAACCAAGCTAGCCCAAAGTGCTGCTGAAAACCTGCCTGCGACGAGCTAATGTTAACAGCGTCCAGCCAAACACGCCCCGCGCGCCCTCACTCAGCTGGTAACACGTCTGTCTGCGTGCATGTGAAGTATCCCAGACGAGAGGAAGCACAGACTAGCTTCCCTTATGTTGAGACTTCTGATTTGATCCCCAGAGCAGGTTGTATCTTCTCATGCAATTTATATATATGATATAATGCATATTATAACGTGTTATTTAGATAAAATGATGTGTCGGTGTTTCTTGGGTTCGTGTGCTGTGTGCCTTTGTCCTGCCACCTCTCATCCTTTGGTCTGTCACAGGTCAGCAGGTGTTGGGGAAGGTCTGTGAACCAGCTGTCTCTCTTTCTTCTGCTTCCCCTTTCTTGCATCTATCTCGTTACATGAAGTGGCACTATGCCCGCTGCTACTGTGGATCACAACCAAAAAATATGTGAGGTTTGGGCCAACAACCTGGAGGAGGAGCTGAAGAGGATCCGACATGTCATCCGAAAATACAACTACATCGCTATGGTGAGTGATGCTCCTGGAGGCTTGAAGACGGTCTCACGCAGCCAGGTTTCTGGTCCTGCATAAAGAGCTCGTTGTCTTGTGCTTCCTTACAGGACACAGAGTTTCCAGGTGTGGTAGCCAGACCAATCGGAGAGTTCAGGAGCAACGCCGACTATCAGTACCAGCTACTGCGCTGCAATGTGGATTTGCTCAAGATAATCCAGCTGGGCCTCACTTTTATGAACGAAGAGGGCGAATACCCTCCGGGAACATCAACGTGGCAGTTCAATTTTAAGTTTAACCTCACGTAAGATGACTTTTGTGCTTCTCATACTCTTTTTCGCTAAAACTGACTGAGCTCAACACCTCAGACAGTACGAATCACTACTTTTACAATTATGACGTCTACTTGCTGCTGTCATACCTACTCGGCTGTCTTCTGTGGGGTGGAGATGATGACGCTGTGACACGTCTTTTGTCTTCAGAGAAGACATGTACGCGCAGGACTCCATTGAGCTCCTGACCACTTCAGGGATTCAGTTCAAGAAGCACGAGGACGAAGGCATCGAGACGCTGTACTTTGCAGAGCTGCTGATGACATCGGGGGTGGTGCTCTGTGACGGCGTCAGGTGGCTGTCTTTCCACAGGTATTCAGCTTTCTTTGCAATTAGTTGCTGTTTTTTCGCATGCAGTCAGTTATAGAAAGCTGCGTAGTGACAGGAATCCTACTCGTTTTGCCCACAGTATTTACAGAAATCACAAGTTGTGTGACTCAGGTACACCTCCTCTTACTTTCACTCTTTGCACGTCAGTTAGTTAATAAACTTATGGGACCGCGTGCACTAATCAGAAACACATTGTTTATCCCGGCATAATTTTACTGTTCGGCTCACCGCCACAGCATGTTATTGCTCCATGTATGGAATATTCTGTCACGTCTGCACGCAGACATCCTCCTGTGTCTTTAAATGTTTACTAATGATATGTGTTGTTAAAAAAAAAAAAAAAAAAGTTTAAATTTCTTTTGGTTTGTTTTTTGTCTTTGTGTGTTAGTGAGAAGTAAGATGTTACGCAGAACTGTGGTCGTTTTGCTACGCACACGTTAAAACAAGTAAATATCCCGTTGAAATTTCCTATTCAATTTGCTGCTCAAGTGCAATGAACACTTTTTATATTGGTCTCTAGTGAATAGCAACTCTTTTTTTTTTTTTTTTAAACCTAGTATTTTCTACAATCTGCTGCTTAACATCTTCATTTCATACTCCGTTTCCCACTGTGTCTCCATGGCAAACTGAGGCTAAAGGTAACCAGGCTTTGGAAAATAAACAAAGCTTAGGTTTGAAACACCTCTGTCATCGTTCAGGTATTTAGAACACACCTTCACCAACAGGCTTTAATGTCACGTTGCTTCTATTTACCTTACTTTGTTCTGTTTTTATCATCGTATTTCTTTAACTCATCCTAATTTTCAATGGTTTCAATTGTGAATTAACCGTTAATCGCATTGGATAATTGGTCTGTTGTGAACAAACTGGACATGTTGTTCATCGTTGTTTAGCCTGGTAGAATGCTTGGCCAATCACAAAGTCTATTTCGGGGGAAGAAGCAGTGTGTTTGTGTATTTAGTTGCCCTTGCATGTGCAGGTAAAGACAGTCTGCCTCTCTTTAATTCTCTTTGTGTCATGGCAGATTGGAAGTGACGAAATCTCTTGAAGCCTCCTGCTATGTTCTCTTTTAAATACAAACCAAAAGGAAACCTAGTTAAAAGGTTTGCATGTGTTTGTGTATATGTGTTTTGTAGTGGCTATGACTTTGGATACCTGATCAAGATTCTGTCCAACGCTAACCTGCCTGAGGAGGAGGTGGACTTCTTTGAGATTCTTCGCTTGTACTTTCCAGTCATTTATGATGTCAAGTACCTCATGAAGAGTTGTAAAAACCTGAAGGTACCTCAATAACTATTTCAGCAGGTAGCACAGAGTATCTCCTGTTTTATTCATTTAAAGCTTCACACCTTGATGTCTGTTGTGATCTCCTGTGAGTGCTGCGAGTTTTACTTTGACTAGAAGCGTGCCTCTCGAGTGACTTGACGGCGTTTTTTGTTTTTTGCTTTCAGGGCGGGCTGCAGGAAGTAGCTGAGCAGCTGGAGCTGGAGAGGATCGGACCGCAGCACCAGGCTGGCTCTGACTCACTACTCACGGGCATGGCTTTCTTCAAGATGAGAGAGGTAGGCGCCCTGACTTCAGACCTGCGCCCCTTCACGTTAATCTGAGGGCATTTTAACACGCGAGTCTCGTGTCTGAATAAGCACCGTGGTCACGTTTTTCACATTTGCGAGGTCTGAATGGAATGGCTTCAGATTGACAAAAGCAGCAGCAGCAGCAGCACAAGGTAAAACACGCAGAGAGAGAGTGATCACTTCAGCAAAGGTATCACAGCTATCATCTCTGATGCTCAAAATCACTTTAACTGTGAAACACTGCGAGAGTTCTTGAGGATGTTTCACATATCAGATCAGTGAAGAAAACGTTTTTTTCCTCTCATAATGCGATCGTGGCGAAAGAAGTAAAAAACGAAAGAAAATACAGTCTCCTGATATTTTTCAATGTTTATTCATGTCAACTGCATCATGGATGAATACCCAGCAACAAGTTGTGCACACTGTATGTGAGCAAATAAGAATGAACGAGTCCCAACTTGTTGCTGTTCAGTGTTTGTGCACTGTCGCTGTTAGAAAACAGGCAGCACAATTGACTCTATTAACGTTAAATGATGAAATAGATGTTGGACTGTATTAGTGGATTCAATATGAGAAGAGGCGGCGAGCTTCCCTCACGCTCACGACGGTCATTAAGCAAAATATCTTTTAAAATCCGTCAGCGTTGCAGCCGGACAGAGAGATCAGAAAACATCCTTCTTCCTCGCTGTAACATTTTAAACTCGCCTCTATTTCTTCTGCTCACCAGGTGGCAAATTTGAGCATGTCGCTCTTTTCCAGAAATGTACTCCTGAGCCTGAATGAAGCCGTGAGAAACATCAAGTCACTTGTGTCTGAATGACAATACGCTATATGGATGAAGCCATTAATGTTACATATACCACGTCTGAACGGAGGGACCAGTGTTTGTTGAGAAAGGGGCATCCTCAGGGGACACAGAGCAGAATTAGCAGACGATTGAATAATTATTTTTAACTAACTCTCTATCTGATGAGTTCAAATGATCCGCTTTGCGAAACCAATGTAATTGATTTGATTGTTCTGCCGACAGTCCAAAACCCAAAATACATTTAAGTTACAACAATAAAAATAGCAGCAAATTCTGTTGACAGGTTTAAACGATTCGATCTTAATCACTGTGCAAGTATAAATCCCCACCACATATAGCTGAGAAGGAACACACCAATGCCGGTATTTCACAGGATGATGCTAGCAGAAGGATAGGAAATAAAAAGCGATTGTGCATTTAATACTGATATTGATATTAAATGAACGCGTCTGTTCTCAGTAGTTCTTTAACCTCTCCCACAGATGTTCTTCGAGGATCACATCGATGATGCAAAGTACTGTGGCCACTTGTATGGGCTGGGCTCCGGCTCCACGTACGTCCAGAACGGGACGGGGAACGCGTACGAAGAGGAGGCCAACAAGCAGCAGTCGTGACATCACTGCGAAACCCCCCCCCACCCCACCCCACCCCCTCGCGGGTCACATGCACAATCAGTGCGGAGCCGAGGCCGAGCTCCGTCAAACGGACGATGATGATGACAACGACGGAAGAACACAAAGCATACACGCATCATTTAACAAGCTGCTTCTCATAGGCCCTGCTCACCTTAGACAACCGAGTATGATGGTAAACGCTGTGTGAGGTCAGTCCTGTATTCCTACCAAGCAGTGTACACGTTCCGGTTGGATCTGTTGAATTTAACATTGAAAAGACGGGATTTTAGTTCTCCTAAAATGTTCTGTAGAAATGTTTTGCACTTTAAAGCCCCAACCTGATTTTATATGGAAAGCTGAACAAAAGTTTCCATTGTCTTTGTTGCCTTCTCTCCGGTCCCCGTTTCACATCGTGAGCGTCACACAGGAAGCGCTCTCGGCACGCTCGGCCTTAATATTAGCTGCGTTCTTCTCTTTTAACCTTTAATTTATTGTGCCGCTGGTCTGACATCGAGCAGATGCTCCGCTCAACACCGAGGCGCCGCATCTGTCGTCAGATCTCCTGTTCTGGTAGCGAGAACGGGAGCTCTCAGTCAGTGTGTTTATGCGCACGTGAATACTTCTTCCTTTTTCCTCATTCGTTCATATAAAGATGTTTGTAACGACCTGAATAAGCTCTAATCCCACTGTGACGAGCCTTAAGATAACTACGCTGGTGTTTTCTGCTTATGCGGTATGTAGACTGGATACTAAAACTTACTTTTAGTTGCCTTTTTTTTACTGTTTGTATTCATGATAATGCTAAGAATGGCTGCATACATGGATATATATACAACATGTACTAGATACACATGGTTTTCAT
The DNA here is from genome assembly GCF_050575085.1 of Anarhichas minor. Taxonomy (NCBI): domain Eukaryota; kingdom Metazoa; phylum Chordata; class Actinopteri; order Perciformes; family Anarhichadidae; genus Anarhichas; species Anarhichas minor. Next base: position 15,011,466 of record NW_027466474.1, read on the forward strand.
TGAAGGATTATGGATTATTTGTGCATGTACACACCCTCATTGACACAAGCACATGGGAGCCCTCTACATGGTCTTGCAATGATTTCAACCAACTCCACCAGACCTTGAAAAAGACTCAATTAAAAAGTATAAAGACTCTCCTGCAGTAAGACATGCGGAGGTTACCCTGAACTACTCTGTTGAGAGTAAAGACTTTTAATTGAAATTGAGGTTATGCAGAGTTTTAGTGTTGTGATAAAAGCCCCAAAAAGCTTTTACTGAACATGCATCTTTTTGTTCCAGTGGAGTTCTTTTCACTTGCCTCTGAATTATAGTTTAGTTTTGTGTCGCTCTAAGGTTCATTCATGCTGCGTAGACGAGCCGCATGCACTAGAGTGTTTGAATAAATGCCGTGTTGTTGATAGCAGTATCCTGAACTTCCATAGGTGTGTGTGTCGAATGGCAGCAACGAGATTTTATTAACCTCGCTGAGCCGCAAACACTTTTCCTTTCTGCAGCACGTCTTTCACACTGTAACGGAGTCGAAGAAGAATATGCAAAGAGGATTGTTTTTAGATTATTTTGTAAATAAAGGCTTGAAACTTTTCTACCATAACATGACCGTCGCATCCCTTTAATGACTCCCAATGTGCGACAAAGCGTTGAAGATGAGCTCATTTTATTCTTATAAGGCAGCACAACTGTACAGTACATCGCCTCACACGTCCATATCGTCTCTCGAGTCACACAGACAGAAGAATAGAAAAATAGAGATTGACACTGGCTGTCACAATGAAGCTTTTTGTTTTGTTTTAAACAAGCATACGTTCTACCAAGTAATTGTCAGTGACGGTTGAAAATATACCGTTCAAAGCAGCTGTAGCTGTTTTCTCTGTTTTTGCTCTGCAGTGGATCCACAACTTTGTGTTGCGAGTTAGAAAAACACTCGACCGTGTCTGCTGTTTGATGGGGAGCAGATCTGCAGCGTTGCTTGTGTACTGTAGGCTACCAGACAGCGGTTTAGATATTTGGCAGCACCAGCTTTCAGGTGTTTCAGTGTGACAGCAACATCCTCACTCATGCTATATCAGAAGAGCCCTTATTCAAATGGGATTACTAATCACTACACTTGTTTTTTTTTCTTTTCTTTAACCAAGCAAAGGGGAGAACATCTTGAGGTACAGTTCACTACAACAAGGTGTGTTTGTGTTGACATCCTGAGATGAGAGCATGCATCGGTTCAACTTCCACGACACTCAACATGGTGGATGAGGGAAGAAAAACAAAATCCTTCACTGGAAAAAGAAAATGGCTAAAGAAATATCAGTTACATCACATTATCGCCACTACTAATCTATACTGAATGTGCAAACATTTGGCAAACTTATAACACCATTTATTAATGCGCTAAGCCGCGAAAAACGTTAAACAAGAAATCGTGTAAATAATTCTGAGAGTTTCCGTTACATGAACGGTAACACGCGAAAGCAGCTCAGATTTCATCTCCAAGTATGCAAAGTGCAAAACAGTCCCTTCCATTGCTGCTCTGTGCTTCTTCCTGTACAAACAAAAGGAAACGGGATCGTCTTCTGTAGCCCAAACACTATCAGATGGCAGCAGACATGGTTGCTGATAGCAATAAGAGTAATACTGATGATGATGATTATTTTTCTTCCTCTGCTTTAGGAGATGTCAGTCAGGTAAAGCTCTCCGGAGCAGGGTGCGGTACGGAAAACGACTATTGATGCTGTCGCCACCACGTCACGTTGAAATAACGAGGATGGGGGGGGGGGGGGCGGCGTTGACCTGTAGGATGACACACACATGGTAACAGATGTTGACTTTTTATCCTGATGTGTGTGGATAGCTTCTACATGACTGTAAACTCACTTTTCTTCTGGGTGGAAGGCGTCTCCTCTATCTCTGACTGGTTACGCCTCATTTTCTATGGTCATCCCCGAGTTACTGGCACCTGAACAAGCACATGTCATTTCCCATATAAAGGTCCCATATTGGAAAAAGTGAGATGTTCATTTTTGTTTTTATATATTTTATTATAAAGCAGGTCCACAGCTATTCAATGCAGAGGCCACAGTTTGAAACGGAAACATTCTAAATGTGTCCCAGTTTATGTCCGGTTGCACTGTGTGTGAATGACATCAGCTGACAGGAAGTAAAGTTGGAACCAAGCCTGTTGAAACTGAGCATTTCAGGGAGAGGGTGAATACATGTTCCGACGGACAGTTTGAGAGAAATATGTTTTTTGAACATTAAAGCATGTAAACATGCTCTAGAAGAAACCCAAAACACAAGTATGAATAAATGAGCATAATATGTCTCTTTTAAGTAATCATCAGATTTAATAATAATTCAAAATACAAAAAAATATGTAAGCAAGCGGCTATATAAACCCATTATAAGGAGTATAAGAACACTATCTTACCCTTCCTGTCTGTTGCACCGTCACTCTCTGACCAGGAGGGGGTGCTGGTGAGCAGTCGACTCTGAGACTCCGTCAGGGGCCTGGAGGGGAACTGGCGGCCTTCTGCTGCACTGGAAACACACAGGTACACTTAAGCAGGGATGATTTCTGGGCCCACTTCCTCCTTTGAATAAATTAGTCCTAAATCTGATCCGACTGATTAATTTAAATCTGTAAGGCCATAACTGCCGCAAGGTGATTCTCCTGCATCATTAAACTCACAGGGTTAATAAACCACTATATAGGGGCTGGCTAGCAGGTGTGCTGCTCTGTACTTTACTGTTGTTTCCTTCATGTTTCACTCACCTCTTGTTGGCAGGGTTGGAGCCAGCGGGCGATGACGAGGGCCGCTCTGGGTCCAGATTCACCAGACAGGTTGGGAACGAGCACCCGTCACCTAAACTGGAAAGCCAGCGGAAAAGAAAAATAACAGAATAATTCTGTGATTTGAAGGTGATATTTATGAGCATCAATAGAATCAATCATTGTGTATTTTATTTTATGTATGTGGAAATGATATTAAAGTGAGTCTACCAGTGGCAATTATGGGATAATGGTAAATGCTAAAACATAGTATATACATAGTTTATTATCACAAAATAGAGAAGAATCATAAAGAGCCATATTTGGATCTGGATCTGAAATTTGTTTTTCACATCAACAGTGTTTTGTTCCAACATTAGACAATGTGGGTTTATGTTTTAATAATTGGACTGGTTGCCAGAAAGCCGTATATTCATAATATCATTCATTCTGTCAGCATGAATTACTAATATTTGCAAAGCTGGAGCTTCTGCATGAATTCACTGCTGTGGTGGTGTTGTTGTTTACTGAAGCCCATGCTCGCTCGTCTCCCCGGGGACTTAAACCCTCTTTTGAACCATTTTGTTTCAAACTAAGTGACAGCGCTCTCTAATCCCTGAGTGACTTCATTCATTCAGAACTTCTCTGACATCCTGAGTAAGATTGTTTGAACTACAGAAGCATTTTGTGAAGAAAATGTGGACCTTTGCTGTGAATATTGATGCTGATTGTATAATATAATAATATATAATAATATAATAATTGTATAATAATTAACACATAGACTTGTGTTATCTGATTCTCTTTAGTTTGCCCTCCTTGAGTCTTTGCAGACATTTTCTTCTGAATGCCTTTGACAAATGCCCATAAGAACTTACCCGGAGAAAACAGGAACAGGCCAGTATTTAACTTCATCCCCAAAGACCTGGCGGAAGTTCTTACTGAAGCCCAGACTGAAACCGCTCTTATCGATGCCGTGGCGGAACACCGGAGCACGCACAGCCTCTGAGAGGACACACGTGGAGAAGAAGAGTCAGTGAAGAGGAAGATGAATAAATGCAGCCCTCCCACTCCGTCTCTATATAATCTATTATTCAGACTATTAGCAGGAGCTCATTCACACAGCACATGAACGACTCCCGCTGCACGGCTGCGTCAGTGGAACAACTATGAATGAAAAGTGTCTTTGTTGCGCAGGAGAAGCAGATCAGAGACTGTGCCGCCATGTGTGACTTCTCTTCCTAGCAGTGTCTGTTACTAAGCTGCTTACCACTCTGAGCCTTGTGTCTTTGCATTACACTGTAACATACTCCTATGGATAATCCAGTCTCCGCGACGCGCCAACAAAGTGTGCCACTGTGCACGCATAATGAGAAACTGCTCCGTCTGATAACGGCCCAGAGCGGCTCATCAAATCACTGCGCTGATGAGGACGGCCGGTGACTGATGGTGGGAAAAATGCAACGAAGCAGCCTTCATCGTTAGAGCGAAGACGACACTGGTAGCAGACTGAGACTACCCCACCCAGCAGCTGTACAACAGAGGATGTGTAATCACTGCATCCACAAACAGAACACACACATACATGAAGTGTACGCCACCTACCGAGGGTGGATCTGTTCTTGCAGACGAGCCAGCAGTGATAGATTAAAAGTGAAGCCAGGCTGACTGAGAACATGGAGGCCGAGAAGAAGAGGAACAGGATGTGGAACTTGGCCTGAGTGTCTGGGAGGCCGTTCTGAGGGGGGGGGGGGACAGCAACCAGACATTCAACACAACTGAAAACAGAGTCGACACCAAGACACTCCGAGGCTGAGCGGGATCTGAGAGATTTCTGTTCTACTAGAGTTCTATGGGAACTTATTAAGCAGTTTCTATCCCACTAACTACAGCAGTTGGTTGGTTCATACCAGGTATTCCCTCAGACGGAAATGTGCTCTACCTCCAGCCTTGTGAAAAAAACAATAATCAAATACCACAGAATGCATGTTTTCAAAAGTCCATTTAGATTTTTAATTGGATGTATTTTGTGCTAACCCAACCCCCCCCCCCCCCCAAAAAACCCCACACAATATAATGAATGATTTGTGTTCTGCTGGTCAAGCCGTACTTACCAGCCAAAACTTAACGAAGTACTGAAGATCTGTAGCAGTTATAAAAAGGCAGTAGAGCAGCGAATACGCCAAGAACAGCATGAAAAACTTGTAGTTGGAGAATCCCACGCAGTTGTTCACCCTGCGACAAGGTCAGTGTGGGAGTGTCGTCATTAGTACGCGTTCAAATCTTTACTAAGTGCAGAGATACAAGAGGTATTTGAGCAGAAGAGCATAAGAGCAGTACATATTGGGGATGGGGTGTTTGTGCACACAACTATTCCAGGACTTTTTTTTATTATTTTAAACAACCCATTTTCCAACCTGCTTTGGGCTGAAAAACAGGTAAATGCATCACAAATGTTTGGCGGATCTTTACAAGAAAACCCCTCTATCAACAGGTTTGTTTCACGTGCATTATCAGAGGACCTGGTATTCTCAGCCAATCAGGGACCAGTTTTGGACACCAGCACTTTCAGACTCTTTCGTGATTTTCTCCCACACATTATTGTTGCAAAGAGAGCAGACAAACCGATCACGTTTGGCAAAAAAACAACGCCGGCTGGAATCAGATTTGCTTTGTCTCCCTCTGCTGCCAAAATGTGTCACCTGGCGGAATGAGAGGTTACAGTGAACAAGCTCTTTGTGCCTCCAATGTGATGTGTGTTTACGAGTCCTGTTAACTGGAATAATGATACCAAGAAGCCTGTCGGGACTGTAATAAAAAAGGAAATGATAAACTAACAACACCGTGTGAGTGCAGTGTCACTGATATTTGTTTAAACCCCCTATTGCCGCTACGTACCATGGGCAGTGGTGATCCATCTTCAGGATGCATCTGTAACACAGCAGGGTCAGACGTCAGTGTAATTGAATCTTACTCTGCCTGCCAGAATTCAATGCATGGTGTGGTCTGTTCTCTATAGAGAGCCTTACTTATCACAGACTGAACAATGGTGACATCGATCAGGCTTCAGCAGCTGGCAGCGGTCACAGAAACGGATTGCTGGGGAGACACAGCCAATTCAATCGCACGGCCCTCAAACAGCAGCTCCAACACTTGACCACAGACTTGACCACAGACGTGACGATGTGACGGGGGGGTGAAAAGGAGCTCAGAGAGCTGCTCCCGTGTGTGCTGCACTCTACCTCCAGAGTTGGTGCGGGTGTAGATGGGCAGATCCCTGGCTATCCTCCTCAAGATCTCCTGCTGAGACTCCCCCCGGTCTTCACGCTCCAGCAGCTCTTTGTCAGAGAAGGACAGGTGAAACTGTGAAGGGCCGAACACAGAGGGAAAGACAAACAACCGTGATATATATCGAAAGCTCAATCTGCAAGCAGTGGCATCCTGACAGACTCAAATCCTTTGTCTACAAGCCGTGTTAGTTTCAGTAATGCAGTGATGTCTGTCGCTGTGAAGCCGCAGCTCAGTAGGCAGTGAATTTCTGTATCTTCCATTTGTTTTGGTTCTTTCTGCCCCAGCAGGCAAAGCAGCACAGCGCTGAGATATTACTGTCAGCCACTCCGACGGTTTGTGATTGAACACTGGAAACAGAAATAACTCTGACGATGACAAACAGCGCAGGAGGACACGTGAAGTATGACTTTTATCACTATCTCGAAACCTCATGTGATCCGACGATAACATCTCGCGAGGAGAAGCTTTCATATGGGGCGATTGCACGCCTCGGTTAAAGCCGAAATGCAAAGGGGGCATTTCTCAGATGCATGTGCTGTGGTCAGGATCAGAGCCATTACTGTGCAGCTCCAGGCACTTCCACTGGAACGTGTTATTAGTTAAATCACACGGGGAGGCAGTAACCTACATCTGCACTTCCCCGCTATACCTCATCCTCCCCGATGGAGGAAAAAAGAAAACCGCTGCGTCGCAGACGGACACACTCACCTCCTTCAGGGGGTTCATGGGCCTGGTGAAGATGGTCTGCCAGTACGCCCACACAAACATGATGAAGATGACATGATACACCAGCAAGTATATCACTGGAGGCAGAGAAACAGAAACAGGCCGTCATCATCCATTATGAGTCGGGTGCACTTAACCGTTTACTCACAGTTTGCAGCGTCATTGAATATGAATAACCAGCTGAAGACGCTTGTGATTCCTCTCGATGTCAAACAGCACGACGAAACACTTACCCTTCTCTCCTGTGTGCTCGATGGACTCTGAGGAAAGACAAACGAGAAGACGCAGTCAGGTTGGTTAAAGACAAAGCACTTAACACCCAGATGTGTCGGTCAATATGGGGAAAGCTCAAGTTTCATTTCTCTTTTTAGATCTTCCACACCTGCACCTTACGTGACACATGTTTGCCTGACTCCAAATCAGCACAACTGAAGAGTGCTGAATCTGTAAATCCTTAATACCACGCCAGTCATAAACTCAATGTACTGCACACTCCCAGTCGGACAGTTCGACTCATTCTTGCTCTCACGTAGATAGGCATTACTGTGCATTATCATAAAGCATTGATAAACAACAGGAGCATCCTGCACACACACACACACACACACACATACACACAAAGATCTGGACTCAAACATAAAAAAGAGACAAATATAACCTGTTGCTAGATATTAGCTGACACTGTTTTATATTTGTCCCAATATCTAAGCAATGATTAGCTGAGCATAGGGAATCATCCATCTTCAGCAGTTAGCCTGTGAAGCAGTACACACACACACACACACACACATATGCACAAAGCAGAAACCGAGGAAAGGTGAGCCAAGATGCCGGATCCAGGCATGCAGCCAAAAACCATGTGCATGCCGCCTTGCCAGAGTCTGACAGAGAAGCATACCGTGTATGTGTGATTAAGAGCATGAATAGGGATCTATATCAATGTGTCTATGAGGGCGTTACGGCTACACTGTAGTCCTCTCTGTCTCTTCTCCTCTTTGCATTTTTGCTATAAAGAGGTCAATCTTCCCACGATGCACGGGCGAAGTCAACAACCACCTGATTTCACATTTTGAACAGCCTTGGAGAAAAAGGACCAACTGTTCAAAGGCTGACGTTCGGTGCTTTCAAAGAAAGTGGGTCAACAGCAGGTCGCTCGGGGTGAATTATGTAAGACAGACAATGGGATTAACTCAGCCGCCCAACTGGAGCTATCAGTTGACAAGACTTTCACACAACTGTCTCTGTGTGTGTCTGCGGAGCACACGCTGGCCCCCGAGCGACCGCCGTCCTGCCCCGCTGCTGCTGTTTTCATCCGTCCGCCCCATGTGACGCATGTGCATCACAATGTCGCTCTTGTTCTGCTGGATGCAAAAACAAGACGGTTTAAAAAAAGAAAAAAGAAAAAAACAGCCTGATGATGAAACGGTGACTTTGCTTTTCTGTCGCCCTGCAGTGCTGAAGGATGACTCAATAGCTCATAACAGACACATGGCGTCCTGTAACTCTAGAAGACATTGGTCCTGGGTCAGAAGCTGGCTGCCCCCTCTGGTGAGCAGGGGCGGGTTGAGAAGCGTGGAGGACACGTTGGTTCTTGGCAGTAATAAACTACATTATTAATAGCTACATTGTTTATTCATCGCAATGAATTAATGCCAAATAAACAACTTTAGATATACTAGGATGAAATAATATCAATAAACAGCTGTTGTTTATTATAGTAGCTCCAAATAGCCTACAGCCATGGATGGATTATGATAAAATTAGACCCCAACCACTCCTACAATGCTGCAAGACTTTCTCCTTGTTGTTTGCATCGCTTTGTGGTCATCTTTTATCTCTCTGTGGTGGTTTTGTGTCTTTTTGTGCTCGTTTTGTGTCTCTATTGGTGGTTGTTTTTATCTGTTTGATCATTTCTGGATCCTTGTTTTGCGCCTCTTTGTGGTTGTTTGACATCAAGCCCGTTCAGTAATCCATCCATGGTACTAACAAGCCAACAACGATCACCTTCTGACTCTGGTAGTGGGGGGGGGGGCACCAAGAGTGGCCAACCAATTTCAGGAGGGGACCCCTGCTGGTGAACCCAGGCTCATGGCACCATGATTCTCATTGAGTCTCACTGATCAGGTAGAAAGACGACCATAAAGGTGTACCCTTTCTGTTAAAGCTGGATAGCATGCCTGGCTCTATTTGGAGAAGATCAGATCGAGGAACAACCCCTCCCTCCCTGTGTTTTCCTCTGTTTGGTCTCATTAAACCGTCTCCATTTCATCCCCCCCTTTTTTTGACAGAGGAGATCTGCTTCCCTCGTGGTCTGACAAGCTGCCAAATAGAGCACATGAGCAGGCTGCTGAGAGTCCTCTGAGACATCCAAGAAACCATTACTCACTATCCAGGTCAACTCTGTGTTCACCGTTCACGGAGAAGGCTTGCTGTCTGTAGCCGCACCATCCGACGCTCGGCAGCCGCAGGAAGCGAGAAAGGAAGCAGGCAGGCCTGACTCCAAAGCCATTACCGTCAGACTTCTTGCCAAAAGATAATGCTGGCGGTGTTGTGGTGGAGGATATCAATTCAGATAATGAAGCTCGGTAACGACATGAGCCCAAAGCTCTTACAGTAAGTCTTTAAGATAGTGCTGATAGAGTGGTAGTGGACTACAGATAATGAGTCTCGTGGACCTGATCCTATTCTGTGCAGCAGCTTCTTCACAATAAGAGCAGGTTGTCCAACATATTTCCAATTCTGTCTGTGGGATGAAAATACTGAACTTGAGTTTTTTCATGCAAAGACACAGCACCGTCACACCCTTGTAACAATATGCCTGACAATAAAATTCCTGCTTGAATTGTGCCAGTCATGTGACTGACACACTGTCCACACACTGCATAAACAACAAGCTTCTGCACCCCAAAATAAAATCTGCCTGGACCACAAACTGCTTAAACACAAATGTCTCCCCAACCAATCACCAAAAACACACACACACACAGACACACACACACACACCAGTCAGAGGCATTCCCCCCTCACACACACACACACACACCCCTCATACTACCCAGACAGCTGGTCTCTTACCTATGCAAAGCTGCAACACATAGGCGTAGTATGACCACGCCACTATGAGGGCGATGAAGAGGACCGGGATCCAGTACAAAACTCTCTGACAGCCCTTCTTGATACTACGCGAGCCCGACGGTGCCATAGTCTAGGAGAGGATCATTTCTCGTGCGCATCCGTGTGTTACTCTCCCTCCCTCCCTCTCCCTCTATGTGTGAGCGCGCGCGTGTGTGTGTGTGTGTGTGTGTGTGTGTGTGTGTGTGTGTTTGTGAGTGTGCGTGCGCGTGCGCCTGTGTCTTCCTGTAGACTGTCACTGCATCGTGTGCTCCGGCTCTGATCAGCCTAATCGGCAGCTCAGACGCAACATCCTACCAGCCTCCAACCCGCTTCTGCTGCTGCACTGCTCCCCTCTGATTGTCCTGCTCAGATCTCTAGTAGCCTACCGACGACAACACGCCACCAGACAGTTCACACATGCACACACGCGCACAGAGTCTGCGCCGCCCCTGCTGCCTCCCCACGGGTTGCCATGACGTCCGCGGGATGCTGCAAGCCTGGCACATTTTTATTTATTTTTTTTACCACCGCGAGCAGATGGGTTCAATAAGTTCATACTCGCGAGTGTGGAAACGGCGGTCTGTTCACACACAAAAACGCACACGCACGCACACGTAGAGGCACGCGCGACATGACTGTAGGGGGGCACGGGTTCTGTTGAACGACAGGTTAGTTGTTTCTCAAAGAAGAAGAAAAAATGTTTATTTGTTTCAAAGTGAGAAGTGTTTTTTCAAACATTCCTTATTATTTTGTCCCCTTATATTATACCACATTACTAGTAAACTAGTATCGGTCTGACTACTGTTGTGTGGTTTGCTTGTGTCAGAGGTTAAGCTAACATATTGTGTTTTATCATTACCTGATAGTGGAGGTTGAGGTCTACAAGAGCCACCTGCTTCGGCTGCCTCACGCCCAACTGCACCTGCAAAATTGCTTGCAACCCTGCAGTACTGTAAGCTGTAAAAGCCCACCTGCACTCTGTTTCACATTTCACATACTACGTTCTTTAAAACATTTTCATAAATGCTGTTTGAATGTGTGAAGAAGAAAAAAATGAAGTTATGGTTTTCCATCTGTTGCCAATTTCGTGGGTGGGTGACACGCTGCAGCAAACTAACAATATGCACATCTCGGTCTTACTGTTAGAACAGATGGCTCAGTAATGTGTTAAGAATATTGTTTATGTAAATATGATGTTATTCAAAAACTACACAAAGACACATATAATTTGTGGGGATTTACCAGGCAGGGAGTGTTGGACGTTATTATTAGCCATTGCTGTCCACATTACATTTATGTCATATTGCGAGAGTAATAAGCTGAAATAAGGGATGTAGTCTCTGTAACATTGATGAGGTGTTTAGTATTTAAACCTGGCTGACATTATTTGTGACGTTCTTTGCATAGTTTTAATTCTGTCTTACAGGAACATTGAGTGGACGTTCATTACTCATGCATATTATGAAGATTCATCTGCAATCAGTCCAACAACGTGAACTGTCCTCTGTGTCTGCGTCTCCTCTCCGACTGGAGTCTCTGTTGTGGGTGAGGTGAAAGACACTATTGAGCTTTATTATGGGAATTGTAGAATCCCGTGTCTTTTGACGCTCAATGCTAAATTTGTTCGAGTACCTTTTTCGACTCAGAAGTTTTTTTTTGTTTATGTGAAACAAGGTCATACTGAGGGGAAAGGGAAACCTGGGCAATAGTGGGTGAAACTACTACAACATACGGGTGATGTGATGTGATGCCCGTGTAGAAATCCTCAGCAATGTGTGGGTGAAATGGGCAAGCAATATTTCAATAACCACACAGTGTCATGTCACAAAACAATAATTATATTAGTTTATTTATTTGCCAATAAAAACCCAAGGTACTGTTGGATCATTTAGAGAACTAGGATCCTACTACACAGGCCTGAAAAGATGAAATTGCTCAGAGTTAATGGATGAACTTTGAAATTAAACTTTCCATTATATCTCAGGGATCTTTTACATGTTTGAAGGACCTCGTTGATCTCACTTCAAGAAGTTCAGGATTAGAGTGTGAGACTGCAAATTATTACCCTGCTGAATGAATCATTTAAAGATTTAAAAAAAAGTCCCTGATTAGAGTTCCGTACACCCACACAGCCTCAGGTCCCTGATGATTAATACTGTTAATGATTCGCCTCCAGGTTTAGAATAAAACCACTAATTTATTCTTCTGTGCTCCTGCTATCAGTCGCTACAAAGAAGGGCAGGTTGACGGCCATTCGCCTGGTGAGAACGGTGTGAACGGTTCACAGGTTAGTAGCTGTTTGTGTGTGAGAAAGAGCACAAAACCACCAAATGTTTTACATTATTTTTATTGTACCATGTCATTATAAATGCATCGGTGTAACAGCTGAGGCCTGGTTTAAAAGAACAACACACGGCGAGAAGTTTCCAAAAACTCTTCAAGAGGTAGACGGACTAATCTGGTTGATATTACAGCATGTAACATGTTGATATCTTGTTTCAGTACATAGCTCCACCCAAAGCAAACATTACACCAGGAAACAACGGCCATCAAGAATTCACACACTGCACTGTACCATAGTACAAGTGAGGATTCCTATAAAGAAGATGAAGTGTAAACTCTTTCTCAGAGAGCATAAAGGGAAGGTAATTACAATGTATTGCTCCAAAACTAATTTAAGCTGAGTGTCCCCAAGAGTGGAACAAACACATGGCTTTAATTCTTTGCATATTTATTTATAGAGAGGTCATCCCTGCCAGTGGCAAGAAAATAGCACTTTTCTTTTATCAGCTAAGAAATGATTAACACTGGTAGCTGCCTGTAGTTAAACAGTGAAAACGCCACCGACTGAATGAGTTTGTTCAAGCCTGCTGCGGCTCTGGGGGATCCTGGAGGATTTTAGCTGCAGAGAGAGAGGAGGAGGAGGAGGACAGGGAGGAGGGGAGGTGCTGTCCTGAGCTGATCTGTGCAGGGGGCTGCAGAGCCGGTGGGAGAGTGAATATGTGAGTATGTGAGCAATGCTGCCGCCACCGTACCGAATGGAGCTCGGGACAAACGGAGATTCGAACTGAACAACACACACTGGCAGAGCAGTGATAAGACAACATTGGACTTTAAGTTAAATAAATAAAATCAGTGTTAACAATCTTAAACTGATCAACATATTTACAATCAATAAATAGTTCAATATCTTCTGAGCAGGCAAAAAGCAGTTAGACAAACTGATTACTTCAAATTAGACTCCTGCAACACTGTTAAGTTTGCTTCACCACTTGCAACAGCTTCCCATTAGGCTGACCACTTCCTGTGTGTGCCACATCCTGTTTATTTAAAAGCTTCTAACGTAGGGCAATAAGATGCTGCAGCATGCATTAACCCTTCTGTCCCCGGTAGAGAGCAACGAGGAGGCACCGCTCGTCCAGTTAAGACAGGCGCTGATGCTGGGATTTCCACCTGGTGACAGAACAGAGGGAGAACGGTAAATACAAGTCCAGTGGGACACTTTGTAAATGTAAACACACTGTGTCGCCACTGTGGATCATCTCGTTGTCACAACAGAACAGCAGTACATTGTTTTATGTATTAGATACTGAGAAACCAGAATACATTAGACCACAGAGAAGCAGAAACCAGTACACCTCTTGATCAACCAGTCATGTGGTGCAGCAGCAGTCCTGCAAGTGTGCAGAAACAAATCTGGGTCCTCTGCAGTGACCACAGCTGTGGATCTGTAGCATACAAGCAGCAAGGAGCAATAGTTCTCCCACATATCGACACATTTCACTTCTATCTACTTTAATTTAAAGAATAACATGGGACGTAATGCCAGCACAGCTGTACGTTTACATATGTAGATTTGTGTAAAACAATCATCGGTCCAGGTGGGCAAAAACAGCATAACTCGTATTGTCTTTTTACGTAAATATGCCAGCAATGCTCTTCGTTCCATATGGAAAAACGAGAGTCTACACTGGAAATGCGCACAGTTGGATTTGAACGTCACTTTGTCAGAGCGCATTCATCGTAGCTAACGTAAACCGCCATAAACGTCAAGTGTCATCATGGCACCCGCGGATCATCTCATAACTGAACAATTGTGCAAAATTGGATTTTCAGAGCAAAAAAAAGAAATCATGGCGACCTAAATCAACCGACAAAGAGGGACAGAAACGTGTACGTCATTTTCAAACACCGGTAAAAACAGAAACATGTGGCTCTGTGGTGGTGCTAGCAGTCAGCGACTGTATCTACGTGTTTACGGTCATGGATGAGAATCCCGACTATTGGGACGGAGAAACATTAACGATGGCTGCTGGATTCAACTTATTGCTGTCAAACGGATGTCCCTGTTTGCAGTAAGGGACTCATCGCTCTCACGGCTCCTTTCCCTTTTAAATGACTTAGAAGACACAGTTCAAGAAGCAACAAAGTTGCTGCAGCTATTGCAGACAATACCAGCCAGCACAGCCGCGGTGGAGCGAACGTTTTCTACCTCGATACGGATACAGACATGTCGGAAGGGTACTGGACAAGCACGGCTCTCGGCCTTTGCTATTCTGTCAATTGAGAGCCAGAGTTTAAATACAGCGAAGGGCCATTAGGACGAGTTTAACAAAGTCATAATTCATGTGTTCACCTGGAAAAGATCGGCAGATGGATTTTATCTACAAGTAGCCAAGACCTACAGATTGGTGAGTAAGTGTACTTTTTACGACTTTATGTTTGACTTCATGCTGAATGACCTGTGTTTAAACTGTTGTTGTTCGAAGCGTCATCTGTTGTCATATTTGATGATGCCATCACCCTAAAAACTGGGGGAAATCTAATAATGTGTGTTAAATGTAATGTATGACGCTGACCACCTCCTGCCTCTGGAGCAAGCCGGAGAGCAAACAGGTTTTTGACCTCAGTGAAAATGTTGTTTTTGAAAGGCTAACCTCCAACATATGGAGTGAAGCAGAATATTTCATTAGATCAAAACATGTGGTGAATTTTGGAAATGATTGCATCGTTTATCAACAAATTTTGACTTTTGGACTTGGGAATTTGTCAGAGACTTGGACTGGGTGCTGCATCGTTCACTTAGTGCCTGTTTTAGATAGAAGTCGGACTGTTGAACACAATGTTTCTGTTACTTATCAATATATATTTAATATTCGAAAGCCAACATTATGAATAAAGCTTCTGAGTTTTCGGTGCAGCGCTATTATTTTTCATTTAGGTAGATGACGATCGATTGGTAGATGCAGCCTGTAACAACAGGCTACTATAAGGCTACTGTAAAAAAAAAAAAAAAATAATACATTTATTAATCAGAGCACCCGCAAAAGAACGTAGACGCAGAGCGATAGATATATCTGGAATTTATAATTGATTCTTACAAAAGGTAGGCGCGTAGAAACAACTGTTGTTTGCGGCGCACAAATCCCCTACGTGCGAGAAACAGCGCTGTCCATGGTCCTGAAAACAACAGCCTGTCACGAACTGCGATGAATTCAGTGCGCACTACCGGCAATTTAACATTTTTCTCTTTGGCTAACGTTTCTTTTTCTTGCGCACCGGTACAGCCAGTTCTCTGTTCTGCCCCCTCCATAGGTTCTCTAGGTGATTCATGACCGTGCAGCGCCAACGTTTTGCCCCAAACCAAATATCTACTAGTATCTTTTATTCACTGTAGGAAGTCAACATGTGTGTCTTTATCCTGCTGTATAATATGTGCGAGTATCCTGCTCCTAAAACCTAAATGAAGAGCCTCAGCTGTGCATGCAAACCTGCCCGTCTGACTGGCTGGTGTTGACTCCAGGATATAAGCATCCTATAATATAGTATAGAGTACTAACACTGTGGGTAAATACACAAACACAAGCATTGTAAGTATAAGTATATAATATTGTAAGTTAGTGTTGCGAGCTGAAAGTACGTGACTTCTGTCATGTGCCGTGTGCCTCTGGCCTGCTACGGCCGAGCAGCTGCTAGACAGCGGGAGTTGTGTATTCCTGTCTCCACAGTAACGTAGGTGGGCACATGAACTGTAACCTGCTACAGTGTTTGGGAAACCCTCAGATTCTTTCTGTGGTTTGTTACGTACTTGTTGTCGTATATATATTTTTTTTTTTGCATTTGATTTGTTCATTGTAAGTTAACAGACTTAATTGTGCTTGCGTTGTTGTATAACGATAAACAGTTATAGTTGTGATCGTTGAATGTCTCACCTCACCTCACTGTCACTGTCGATCCGAGCACACTAACACGCTGCTGTGAGTCACGGGAACGGGAAGTTACAGTCTGTCGCAGCTACAATTAAGTTCATGAATTTCAAAGCAGTTGTATATTATCTTTTGCTGTTGAATTTTATGGAGGTATTAACAGTTTTTTTGTTTGTTTTTTTAAAGCCTCCCCCTTACATCTTTTTGCACTTTGTCATAATGCCCCAGATCTTTAATCTTTAACATTCAATCTTTGACATTCATGGATCTGGTAAAACTTAAACCTGCACAAAATATGTACCAAGACAACAAACATGTGTATTTTATTTTGTGGTGTGAATTTGTGGAATCGTTCAGATGAAGATTATATATATAACTATTATAGATATGATTAAAACACTTTAAGAAAATGTATTTAAGGTACAGAGGTGAGGAAGAGTCCTTGTCTCTCTCAGGACTGTGAGAGACAGCTCCTTGTTGACGTTGTTCTTGTTATTCTCTGTCTCTCTCTCTCTCTGTCTCCCTCTCTCCGTCTCTCTCTGTCTCCCTCTCTCTGTCTCCCTCTCTCTGTCTCTCTCTCTCTGTCTCCCTCTCTCTGTCTCTCTCTGTCTCCCCCTCTCTGTCTCTCTCTCTCTGTCTCCCTCTCTCTGTCTCCCTCTCTCTGTCTCTCTCTCTCTGTCTCCCTCTCTCCGTCTCTCTCTGTCTCCCCCTCTCTGTCTCTCTCTCTCTGTCTCCCTCTCTCTGTCTCCCTCTCTCTGTCTCTCTGTCTCTCTGTCTCTGTCTCTCTGTCTCTCTCTGTCTCTGTCTCTCTGTCTTTCTGTCTCTCTCTCTCTGTCTCTCTCCGTCTCTCTAGATCTGCCAGCAAGGTTACAGTCATGTCAGAAAATGTAAATGCTACCGGAGTGAAATATTAATTGTCCACTGCACTTTCACATTTTTAAATAAAACAAATAATGAATCAAAATGGTTGCATTTTTTGTCTTTTCTCTCAAAATTCTCAAAACTGATTGAAAAAACATCGAGATCAAGTCCTCTCCTGAGATTATCAAGCCCTCTCCCAGGAGGTGCATTTCCTTTGAAACATTTAAACACGCAGCTTTAAAGTGCACTGCTCACTGCTCGTGTGCAGACCTAAGCTGGTATCTGGTGGCAGTTGATCAGGCGTTAATAATACAGTGTAACTCAATGCTTCGGGCGAGCAGAGTGTGGACCTTTCGAAGACTGACTGAGATACTGTGGCTGGGAAACGCTGTTACGGAACAGTTTAGAAACCCAAATCATGTTGCATTAGTCAACCTCACATTAAGCATTGTTTATTTTTGCCCCATTTAACAAAGAATGCTGACAGGATGAGAACATACTTTACCTATTTGCCTGAGAGCTGCTTCCTCATGCAGGACTTAAAAGAGGTGAACTTCTCCTCCACTCTGACGCCCTGTGTGTGTGTGTGAGAGAGAGAGAGAGAGAGAAAGAGAGGAATACTATTAGAGGGTCAATGTCATGGTGTCCCACTAGATGGCAGTATAATTTCACAAAAATCACTAGTCGCCAACCCAAAGGTGAGGTGTGTTTCAGTAATAAAAAGTGTCAGGAGTGTAATTTAGACGTTGTGGTGTGGAGGAACTTAAGTCTACCACCACCTAAAGAAAAAAGAGACATGATTAGCGCTTACTCAGAGCTGTAATTAAACAGGAGGGGTGGTGTTTGTGATGCTAATAGCTGCTTAAGTACTCTGTTCTGAAAATAAACCAGTATATCTGTGCTCAACATCAACCCACATTGGCCTTTTTGTCCTTTCGCCCTGTTAAATCTGACTTGTCTTTGCATCCTTCTGTCCGTCTGTGAGCTCTTTGTGGTCCCCATTTTTTGACGTAAAGAAGTAGCTCACAAAGACCAACAACGCTGGTGTCATTCACATCAGCCAGTGCTGCTGCGGAGTCCAGACACCGACACCTCTGTCACCTCCAGAGTCATAAAAGAGCAATAAATGGCCTCTGCCGTCTCACCCCGCCGCGGCGGTGCAGCCGCTCCTTCATGACGCCGATGAACTCCTTGTGACTGAGCTTATCGTCGCGGTCCTCGTCGAAGATCTTGAAGACCGTGTTGACCAAGTGGCGGCTCAGCTTGATGCCCGTGGCCACGTAGACGGCGCGGGTAAACTCCTCTGGGGAGGGAAGAAAAACAGTTGGGGAGTAGTCTTCATTACAGATGTTTGCTACCAATATTTACATTACTTTAGCTTGAGACAAAATCATAACGATTGTGGGTCACCTGGATGGTTTGTTTGCCTCATTTGATTGACTTACTACAGAAAAATAAGCATTGTGCCGCCATAACGTGACAACAAACTGTGAGTCTTCACCTTGACCAACGGAGCGGTTGGCGAAGTTGTACATTTGCATGGCGATGGTGAAATCCTCCAGGTTGTTTAGGAACTGGAAGAAGGACCTGAACTCCTCAAAGGTGATTCCCTGCGAAGAGATGACGACAACCTTTTTATTCGCCAAACACAAAGCTTGCGAATTGCAACGCGAGAAAATGGTGAAGTGCCGCAGCACACAGCGAGCGGCTGCGTGTGTCAACACTCCAGCAAAGGATAGCGCCACGATTCACACAGCACATCATCTGCTTCCTTTCATCCTGCAGGGGGAATCCTTTAGTTGTGTGTGGGACCTTGAAGCCAGCAGATAGATAACACACCCTAACAGACAGAGTATACATTGCTGGATTTTCCCCTGTGCAGTATGGACACGCTGAGCTGTCAGCGGCAGGGGGGGGGGGAAGGATTGTAGCTTTTGGGAAGAGGTCAGGCCCGTTTTGCAGACTTTTCTAAGGCAGATTAACCTGATACTTCAATAAACAAAAACAACAAAAGTGATGAATCCCCAAACATCTCAGGCTTGGCTGATGACTCAAACACTGAGTCCATTGATCTCCACTCAACCGTCCCGCAGCTACTAGCTCCTTCTCTCGCCGGGGGCCTCGCCAAACAGGCAGCACACACGGCCGAACAAACGGAGTAATGACTAATCTGTGTCGCTTTGCTGTTTTAACAAGGCGAGGGCCATAAAATATCTCTTAGCCCCTTACGACGAGACCCACTTGATCGTCAATGGAGATCTAGCAACAGGCTACTCGAGGTGGCTGAGGAGCTGCCGGCGTCTTTTCAGCGCGCCAAGAGGAAAAACAAATTAAAGCTTCAAATGAGGATGTTTCACTCAACAGACAATTCAGCGGGCGGTTGCAAAATAAATAAATCGTCCCACACTCACACAAAACGACAGAGTGCAAGTCTGTGAAAGGGAACTAATTCATTCAAAGGAATCGCTCAACATTTTGCGAAAAACACTTCTTCCCTTTCTGTCTGGGAGTGAGATGAGAAGGTTACATACATTTAACAAATTATATTTAGATGGTTTTAAGCTGTACAAAAAACGCAACGTAAAAGCAACAGTTTGTTATTTTTCTGGGAGTTACGTCATGGAACTAGGGCTTCGATTTTGAACATCGTAATAACAGTAAGCATTACAGTAAAGTGATGCAAATCTCTGAAATTAGACTGTTCTAGCTGTTCAATAATTTTCTATACTCGCTTAGTCCTTATGTCCACATTCTTGATGATTGTTTATCAAAAAATCTCATTGTGTAAATATTTTGTAAAAGCACCAATAATTAACCCTAGAATATTGTCGCAATATCGGTATGGAGGTATTTGGTCAAAAATATAGTGATATTTGATTTTCTCCGCATTGCTCGGCCCTACATGGAACTATTTTGTGTACGGGCGCAGTGACGTCAGGGTGTCAGGTGTTGTACCACATCAGAGTATGTATCACATGTCAGAGGTAACATGTGATGACAAATCAGAAGAGGGGAAAAAGGGGCGCACCTTTTCGTCCGGCAAGCCGTGGCGCACGTTCTCCAGATACTCGCTGACGTCGTCCACGTTGGTGTAGCGAAGGAGGATCCGAGCAAAGTCTTCCTCGCTGATGGTGGGCAGGCCCTTGGAGTAGGAGAGGAACTCTATCTCGAGCACCTCTGTCTGCAGGTTGTCCATGAACCTGGAGGAGCGAGACGGGCCGCTGACAGGTAACGCCACCACCACAAACTCACATGCACAAAGGAACACTTAACATAGTCGCACGGTTTAGCCGTCGGAGGCATGGAAATGATTAATGGCCTTATTACACTGTAAGATAATCATTTTCTCGGGGACATATTGATTCATTACAGAGCGAACAAAGTGGTTTTCTACTCACTCGTAAAAATCTTCAAATTTCAATTCAGCTTTGCCTTTTTTTCCAAAGAAGTGCACCAGCAGCGTTGTCTCTGTCTTTTCATCCACATGCTAACAGAGGGAAAGGTACTTAATTAAACATCCTCATAGCTTTAAGTAGCAATGATTTATCCAAACATTGAGTAAATTTGCACAAAATCCCAATCTGAGCTGCCAGAATGAGCTGTTTTCTAACTGAGAGTGTATCATGAAAACACCAGGTAAACATTAACAATGACTTAATCTAACCACACTGATAGCTTGCAGCAAAGATGTTAGTTAATACCCAGATTCTGCTGTCGAATAAGAGTTAATGGTTAATTTTTCACCGTGCCTGAAACCAAACAGTGGGCCAGCATTTCTCATTTCTGCACGATACAAACACGTGCCATGCAATAGATTCATTAAACATGCTACAGGGGAGATATTAGTCAGTATTTACTCTTGCTAACAAGAAGACTAAATAAATAAATCCACAGTGCTAACATGGAACCTGCAGTACGGACAGTCATAGCCTGGTTCACAGTATTGACTGTATAACCAAAGTAATGAGGGCGTGGCTACCTCGGTGAGATCAGAAAACAGAACTTGACTTGTGCCACGTCTGAGAACATCCCACATGCCGCGGGCCTCCACATGCTGACTGTCTTTGTCAAGAACCTGTGGCAGCAGTTGAAGCACAGCTGTTAGAAGACAAAACACATCTGGAGAAGGAAGATGGACGGACAAACGTGGACAGCACTGAGGCAGGCAGGAAGAAAGAGATGCACAGACTGGAAAGAAGATGAAAAGTCAGATAAAAATTTTTAAAAAAAAACATCAGAGACAGACGGGCAGAAACAGACTGGGGCTGCCGGCGGTGTATCTGAGAGGCCCATCGGCCCTGACGTGGGCCTGCTCTGCAGCCATGCATGCAGCCTCTTGGCAGGACGTTGAGCCAACACAGCTAACACATGTCCAAAGCATGCAAGGCGTGAGAGCCGAAGGGTGGTTCATGCCAGGTTGTCATCATTTGATGTTAAGCTGAGAGGTAAATGCAAGTTATCAGACATCGTTGTCTTGTGAGATAAGTTCAGAGCAAGCGGCAACCTCTGAAAAGTGAAGCCGTTGCTGAAGTGCCTCAAACCTGCATTCCCTCTGATGACCATCAGGGGGCGACTCCTCTGGTTGCAAAAATAAGTCCCATTTTATAGAAGCCTTTGAGAAAATGACCCAACGTCTCACTTTATTCATTACCTCAGTACATATTGTTAACATGTTCATTTAGTAAACTATGGTCCATTTAGAGTGAAATAGATAGGTTGCAAAAAAACAAAATGGCGACAGCAATAAACCAAGATGGCGACGGCCAAAATTCCGAACTCGAGGCTTCGAAACTGTAGTCCACAAACCAATGGGTGACGTCACGACGACTACGTCTTATATACAGTCTATGGTTCAGAGTCTGCATTAAATGCACATTTCTTGCTCAATGTTGTCTGCAACAAAAAAAAGTTATTTTTTCCGTATGAGGTCAGGCTCCCGATCTCTGACTAACCAATCATTATCACTATTTGAGATTTTGTTATTTTAGGCTGCCTTGAAACATCTGGCCGGGGACAGCAGATGGAAATTAGCCTCTCTGGCTAACTCTGGCTCACTTACAGTTCAACTGTTGATTGGAGTGCATTGTCCCTGAAAAATAAATAAATAAATAAACAATTACAGTTTACACTGTTTTCACTGTCCCGCCTGCTGTGGGACGACTTTAACTACAGCTACACTGAGGCACCGCCTTCAACAGAACAATGTTCTTGTAATTGGTGTCATGTGCAATGAAACGATCACAGGGAATCTGTCTTGAGTAGTTAAGAAACAAACAGAACCACATTGTTGCCTCTCGCTCTCATTCTGTTTTTTCACCCCATCATCTTTATTCTCTTTGTTTCTCAAGTCTCGACATCACCTCATTCAAAAGTGGCATCAGCACACACAGCCAACCAGAAACAGCCAGCTGGCGTCGACACGTGTTCATAAGTATGGCTTGCTTCATTTCATAATATTTATTTCTCTTATCAACTTTTTCATCTCTCAAGCCTGAGGGTGAATGTGAGCCAGCTGATTAAACAGCTCTTCCTCTGCGCCTCGTCGCTTTTCCCCAGAGAGAGAGAGAGAGAGAGAGAGAGAGAGAGAGAGAGAGAGAGAGAGAGAGAGAGAGAGAGAGAGAGAGAGAGAGAGAGAGAGAGAGAGAGAGAGAGAGAGATTTACGACTTGAGACTTGATCCCACAGCTAATTACGGAACAACTCTTTAATGCACTGCGCTGTTACTCAACTCATCCCATGAAAAGATCCTGAAACACTTGTAATTAGGACATGCTCGGGGAAAGCCCGTGTTTTTGAAAATATTTGACTTTTGAACTTTTTGCTGGAAAGATCCCTACAGTACGACGGAAGAAATCAAAACAAAAAAAGACACACCTAGAGGTAAAGTCTTCAAACAGACGGGTCCGTCCCTCTGTCAGTTTGTGGGTTTGCCTGTGTGTGTCTGTGTGTGTGTGTGTGTGTGTGTGTGTGTGTGTGTGTGTGTTGAGTGCTTTTCACAGTTCTCCTCTCTGACTGGCATCTTCATGGTCAAAGCCATCACAAAAGGTAACCTGAGCCCAAATACCACTCCTCAAGAAACTGTAAAAATAAAACATGGGGGTCCGGGCGAAATGTTGTCAGTCTTCAGGTAAAAGGTGGAATCTCTCGCCCAATGCTGACAAAAGGCAAGTACGTGAATCATCTCCTCTAACCACACACACACACACACACATACACACACATAAAGACAATGTCAGATAATGCTGAAGTACACAGTGGTGTATTTTAAATCCTGCAAATGAGGTTATCTTCTGTTAACAGACATACATGCGGGTGCTGTGTGCAAAATAGATTTCAGCTTTGGAGGAGCGCATGCCAAAAATGCAATGCAACAAGCAGAACGGTTCCATTTTCCTTCAGGGAGAGAGAACAATACATACACTGTGCGGCTGGGATGTGCGTTGACCGTACAGCTGCAGGCTCTGAAATAAAAGCGAGCAGAGAGAGAAGATTCATTTATAATTCACAGCGTATTTTAGAACAGGAAGATGGTTGGAAATTACTTTTGAAGCCATCAATTGATTTTCTTCAAGTCGTAGCCGTCAAATTTATATGACGTGACATTACCCTCAACTTTGTCTTCTTGCAAAAGCATCATTATGTTTCCAAATCTAGAGTACCCATTCTAATGATCTGTTTGATGTGTTGTACGGGCTTCAGATTAACGCAAGACCGTCCAGAGATGCTAACGTTTGTCGCGGCAGAGTAAGCTCCTCCATGTTGTTTGTGCGATAAGACCTCAAAGAGTCGCTCTTATCGCTCTGTTCAGCATTGCCTGTTTACATCCACCTGCATGTGGCACAAGACGGCACTAAAGAGATGAAAGCCTCAGACATGTTTTACCCCGTATGACCACATTCACCTCTGTGCAGTCCTCTCTAGGAACAAAAAAGCCCTGTCCTGTTAGCCATTGGTTCAAATTTAAGATTCAGATCAATGTCAAGCTGCACTGATCTTTTTTTTCTTCTTTTTTTTATCAATAATGGGTAAAAGGACTGTGTGTAATATGAAAGGGGTCACTCGTAGTGAGGAACCCAAAGAGAATCAGCTGACTCTGTAGTCCCTGTCAGCTCTACGGAGCATTCTAGCTTCTTTTAGCTCACTGTTTGGATTTCCGGCCCGAAACTTGCTCTGATAAAAACCCACTGTTCACCTGGAGCCCAGCACCAAACGGCAGACAGACAAAGTTAGCATTTAGCTGGGGAACACGGCGTAGTGTTTAGCTAAAGAGGCAGATATTTCCCTCAGGAGTTGGTGTCGACTCAAACAGAGCTAGAAGAAGACTGAATATCGGACAGCTGGCAGAAACACGACTCCAAAGGAATGCTCATTTTGCCCTGTGTCTGCTTGATGTGTCAATAGGCAACCGCTTGCTAACATGTTAGCTATATCAACTTTATACAGTGATAATATGTCCTTGTATTAACAGTTTCTTGTCTCCAAGTGGCTAAATGAATGAATGCAGGTTTAAATGAATATATATTTTTTGGCCACTTGGGGGCAGCAGACTGAGCTGAAAGGACGACACTTGACATATCACTGAACACTGAACAACATAAGCATTGATTTAGAGTCGTGTTTCTTCCACCTTACAAATATAAGTCCAATATCCTCTCTTCTTTTAGCTCTGTTCTACACCAACTCAGTCTACACAAATATCTGTTAAAAAACAGCCAAAG
Organism: Anarhichas minor; assembly: GCF_050575085.1. Taxonomy (NCBI): domain Eukaryota; kingdom Metazoa; phylum Chordata; class Actinopteri; order Perciformes; family Anarhichadidae; genus Anarhichas; species Anarhichas minor. The sequence continues at coordinate 15,036,145 of NW_027466474.1, forward strand.
ATTGAGAGCGAAATTTGCAGGCAACTGAAAAAAACTAAACAATGAGGGGAACTGCAAAGTTAGCGATAATCCTCTGTGGGTTCATTATGACCAGGAACCCCTTTTACATTCCGCATTGCTGAGGGCCATGTTGATCTGTTGTTTATACGTAGAAATGTTGAGGCATTTGAAAGCAACACATACCCGCAGGGCAAATCTTTGCGGATCTTCTGCAATTTCCTTTCTGACCTTTTTCTTCCGGAATATTTCCTCTAGCTGGTGAAAAGATGACAAGTTATTATGCAGAATGTGACACGATGGATCAAATGCATTTCATCATATCTGAATATCAATGAGGCTCGCACCACCAAGAACTCCCTTTTGTCCACCATTTCATTCCCATCTGCATCAAACATGTTGAAAGCGATCCTGAAGCCTGCATGGGGCTCTGAAATCAAAAGGAGTTACAATGGATAGTCACCTTTTTAGTCTCTTAAGTCTCTTCAAGATAGTTCTCCTTGAGTCAGTTCAAATATATACTTGCTTGTTAAAATGCAGAGCAGGAACAGATACTCTGTGTAGCTGATGACACCTGGAGAAAAAAAGAACAAAAACATTGTCAAGCTGACAAACTAAAAGCTAAAATGACCTCTTTTCTACACAAGCCGGCATGCGATGGCATTAACCTGTAAGCTGAGGGTGTTTACAGATGTTCAAAGTCATGCGCCCGAGAAGAATAAGCCATCCAAAGAAACAGTGCACGCCGTAAGACAAGAGTAATCCTCTCGCCCTCACTGATAACATCTTAAAAGGTGCCTTTTACCTCATGCTTGGTGTTCCCCCTCACACAAACACAGGCTTTACAACTGAGCTGACCTATCTGGACACAAACCCAAACAAATTTAAGGCCCACGGCTTTTGATCCCGTTCGGGTAACAAGGTGTAATACACTCTCAAGTGATCTGTCACTGATTGGGAATGGCCGATTCAGGTTTTTGTGTCGCGTCCTTCAGCTGCCTTTGTTGTGTGACACGGAGAAGGGACGAGTGAGTGTCAGGAGACATCTCGGTCGACTCGGGAGGCTTCTCCCCTCTGACTCTGAAAGCATTCCCAAGCTTTTGTTTGCTCGGGAAGATAGAGAATCGAGCGCAGATAGTTCTGGGTGACTGCTCTGGGTGTTATGGGAAAAGAATTCAGGTACGGGGGGTTTGCTGCAAGGGGGGGGGGGGGCACACTAGCAAACAAAGATGTCATTTTTTTAGCTTGGGTCTCTGGGCTGTTAATGAGTGGAGGTAAAGGCAAGTGAAACACGTGTTCAAACTGAGGTGTGAAAAGAGAATTAGTGATGCATGCCATTAGACAAAGTTCATCTGGAAAAAAAAAAGTTCTTGTCATCCCAGCTCTCTCTGTTTGGCAGGTACGGCCTTATAATGACAACAGATCTCTGGCTTCAAAGCCTTCGAAAGCTTAAATGGGTTGAGGAGAGAGAGAGAAAAAAACTTTTAAGATTCCAGCCATGTTTCTCTAATACCACACACCTTCACTCTCCTGGAGGGAGCCCACCCTTCCTCCTCCTCCTCCTCCGCCTCCCTGCAGCTCAGCCTCTGAGCTCAAGTAGATGTTGTTAGACAATACAAAGAATTCCACAGCAACACTTCATACAGAGTGGCAGTCCCGGAGATGTAATCCAATGCCATTCTTAGGCTTCATAATGTCCGCGGTGATCAGGGGGGTGGCCGGTGGGACATGTCTCGACATAGTCGGGTTCAAACGGCTCCCTCATTCTCCAAAGCGACGCTTTGTTCGCAGATCAATCCAGTCCTCCCCCCCCCTGACAAAGCCGCAGCGTTTAACAGCAGGATTAAAAGCCCCAAATCCCAGCATTGGCACTTAGCTAAAGCAACAGAGGAGAGAGCAGAACAGTGAGATCTGATGCTCCACTGGCTCGTATGGCATACTGAGCGGGAGTGTGCAGGCCCAGGTGGGAACATTTTAAAAGATCTTCACTCACACTAACAACTTCATTTTCCTTCGTGCATTGGGTGCCAAATAGTTTTCTGTCCATCGACTAATTGAATAAATGATTCAGATCTGATGGTTTCAGCTCTAACAGTCTTTATTGTGATGGAAAATGTGCAAACTTTACTCAAGTCTAATCATCACCATTTTAAATCCATATGTTTAGAATATTTTCCAATCTCCTAAAAATACATTACAATTTGTTATAATTTATAGGGAAAATAGAGAAGTTGTTGAATTAATTATTCTTATTAATTACCTTCTTTTAACAGCTCAGCTCAACATTCAAAGATGCCTGTTACAGTCACGCTACATACAATACAATGTGTATACAGTATAAAGCATTCGAAAATAAATGAACAACTTCTTTCAAGGAATTTCCCACTTTCCCAATAATTAGTACCAAATTACGTAGTTCCTTGCAGGAAACTTCTTACTTATCACATGTTTTATTCGAGAAAGCGCGAAGGATCATTATGCATATAATCAATGGACCATTCCCTGCAGAGGTTACCTCAGAATAAATCTACAACATGTTACCGGAGCGATGGAGAGATAAGATAGTATTTACAACACACTCACTGCTCTGGAATATATACAAGGTTGACACACACCACTAGAGCACAGTCTGTGCAAGGCCTTTAAAAAGAATAGAAGCATAAAGGGGAATAGCTTAAAGTCAATGGGTGCTTGTGTAGAGCTGGAGCAGATGGAGCGGGTTACTTCACCTCGTTCACGAAGATTTCTGAACAAATTGGATGATCCTTTCCAAACAGGCGGGGTATCAGCCAGCATCTTGTCTAAGTCCTGACAGAATAGAAGAAAATCCCAAATCACTCATTCATTTCTAAATCCTGAGTAATCACGACGTAATGCGATGTTCGTCGGCATTACCGTAATTACAGAGGTTTTACACAGATGAAGAGATTCTGTAAAACAGCAACAAGTGCTTTGATGACAGAAGAACTCGCCTTTTTTGTGAGGGACTTCCATCCTCTCCTACCTAAAGGAAACAAGGTTCACAGTTAGTGCATGCTGGCAGACTTTTACACATAGACATTTAGTTCAATTTTGTACTTGTGATTTATTTCAGTATTTACTTTTTATGCACCTTTATACTTCTAAATATTGTACTTTTTACTCTTCTACATTTGTCTGAAAGCTTTAGTTGCATTTCAGATCACATCTTTTCATTCCTTTCGTGTCCAGTGAAAACAAAAACAGTTACTTGAGTAAAAAGTTTTGAAGGCCAAACCTTTACTTTAGTGGAGTATTTGTACAGTGTGGTAAAATAACTTTTACTGAAGTAAATGGTCTGAATACCACTGGTGACTTATACTAACATATTCCAACGATGAATTCTACATTAAGAATATAGAACCGGGAAACAAAAGTGAAAACGGGTGTTCATGTGGACAGACGTCTCCCTGAACGCATTCCGATGGTCAATAAAGCAGAAGATAAGATGGAGGTGTTGTAAAAGGGAGAAAAAAAAAAGAAAAACTGTCCGAGAAACTGCATCGATAACAGTGACAATAACCCTCCACTGACACATTTTAGAGCCTGCGTTAAAAACTGGGATTATGATTGCCAAGTGATGGCTTCCTCTGAGCAGTTTGAGAGCTTTTGTCCTCATTGGGAGCATGTATTTCTTCATTTCACTTATTGTTTCACAAAAACATACCTCGTGGATCTGATATGAATAATTTACATGACAGCACTTTAGGTTTTGACTCTAATGGTTCACTTCTAAACGGCCAGAACTCCACCATCCTCTCAGAAACACATCTCTTTTTACAGCCACAGTATAACCATAAAACACCATGACGGCTATTTTGCAACACATTAGAGAACAATGGCACGCGGTATGTTAACACATTAGTGCCCCTTATTTACCGCCCTCATTAGATGCCAGTGAAGGCATGTCCAAAACTTGACAGCAGGCCACGCACACACACCATAATCAATCGCAGTGATGCGAATGTCTTATCATTACATTTATGACATCCATGCTCAGTTGTTTGGTCTCTCTGGGTCTCTGCGAGTTTGTTGCCACATAAATGAGCCATAAAAGTGGGGTTGCTGGGAAAGATGCCTATCTTTATGCAGGTGTTATGACTGAGGCTCTGCAAGCCGCAACTTATTGTCTGATGACACTTCACAGGCCCTCAGCAACAAGTAACGTTCCAGGAGAAAAACACGAGGGCTTTTATTTATTTTTCCGATCTCAAGTAATTGGCGGATGAAGGGGATTTATCTGATGACTTGATGGAGGTGTAATCAAGTAAATGGTTGCTGACAAATGTGGCTAATTTACAGAGGCAGTGTAGCATCTGCAGTGCAGCACACTGGCAGTCTTCATGAAGGAAACTGCGACCTTCCCTTAAAAAAACATTGATAGCACTTTGAAAATAAAAATAAATGAAACTTAAGTCTTGAAGTAATGTAATCACATCAGAGACTGTGTCCTCTGCCTTTTTAGACAAACTGAATTGGCCCGGTCCCACGAAGCAACTTTTCCAGGAACCTTCTTAGGAAGTCAAGAACTTTTGTTGCAACAAGAGAAATCAGGGTTTAAATATATAGCTATTAACTCCCGAAAATATAATAATATATTAATATCCCTCAGAAAGCCCATGTTGACGTTATCAAGTTGTTTATCTCAGATCACCGGTCCAAAGTCACAAAAACGTTCAATTTACAACAACGAGAGAGAAAACAAGCAATCCGTCACATTTTAGTTCAATGAATTGATTGTCAAATCTGTTGTTAATTCATTTTCTGTCAATAGATTAATTGATAAATTGTGAAACCCGAACATCAGTAATGATTCCTCCCTTCCTCTAGACTCGAGGATGTTTAGTATTATGGGAAGGATACCATGAGCACTCACTCTTGGGTTCATTCATAGTCACGGACTCTATGAAGCTGAGTGGTGTCATGTAGAGCTGGCCCTCGTGCTCCACCGAACTGAAGAGGCGGAATCTGTTTTCATAGGACGACATGTACACATCTCCATCGTCCAGACCATAGGTCCGAGCCTGAAAACACACACACACACAAACACACACAGGCAATATTTCAAATCATATCAACAGTGATAACACCGTCTGAAAGATGCATTTTATGAAATCCACGGCAGCTCTTCTAGTCACGGAAAGCCTCGCTCACATGGAACAACAAAGAGGCCCGTGCTTTAATTCAGTAATGGGGAAGCATGTTATGTCAGCCGTATTTGTCATCCCCGTGCACCAGATAATGTCCCTACAACTGTTCAAACCCAGCCAGATCAGAAGGCTGGATTGGTGAAGACAGAGTGGATCTCTCTGTCACGTGGCACAGTGCCAGGTCCACTGGGCACAGAGCAAACACCCAGGGAATGTGTGCCCCCCTCTGCTTAACCATTAACCCCCCTCTAACCACCCCCACCTCTCATCAGATGTCAGCCCCTCCGCCGAGCCCCAGTGTCCAGTTTCCTCTGTCCATGGATTCCTGCGGCCTGTGGCCACCAGTCGAGCGGGCCTCCCTCCAACCCACACATACGAAACAAGGAATCTTCTGGTAGAGGTGTGCAAACCAGCCCATGTTTACTTGTTCGTTTACGTCCCTTGTGATCTATTAAAATCCTGTCAACAAGGTCAGCACATGGCTGAGCTGAAGATACTTGCTAGAGCTGGTGTGTAGGCTATCAAGGAGCAGATACACATTGTATCTTGTAACTTTAACATCTGATAGAGGGCAAATAATTATGATAATGATGCAAAACCTGCAAACTAGTGTTAGAATGATTAGTTAAGTAATTGATTAATAAATTGAAAGAAAATGTATCAACGACACTTTGAATAATCAATTGATCAAGAAAACATGCCCATATTTCCTGGTATCCAGGGTGGCAGCTAATAGTTATTTTTTATTTCTGATTAATCCATAATATTATTTTTATTAATTCATTTAATTGTAAGTAGGTGATGTTGTGCCAAAAACTCCTTGTTTATTTTTTACATTACATCAAACACAGAAAAGAAGCTGGAACGACTTAAATGATTAATCAATTTACCAAAAAGTTGCTTATTGGTAGATTATTTGACTAATCGTTACTCTGAAATAGCATATATAGATGCACATACTGTATATATATAGAGAGAGAGACTGTATCTATATCTATTTTGTCTTAATTTTAATACTGTAAATACTATTTATGCGACATGTATTCAGAAAAAGCAGACAAAACGTTCACTTATGGCAGCAATTAGGTCACGTGATCTAAGAACCGCCTCTGACCGTTTTGCAGTTTCAGCACCAAAGGTCGGGGACAGCTCCTTATGTTGACGACACATTAGCGTTATTGTAGTTTTCACGTGCACGATATGATCTCTAGGCAGTTGTAAATGCAGATGCTCCGTTCGTTATGTTAAGATGAAAAAATGATATAGGAAATTAAAAAGTGAAGCGTTTCTCACCACAGTACAGGCCACGTGAGCTGAACGTTCTCACTATAAAGCCGCGCGGCTTGACAAAGGTCCCACTGTACCTTATCGGTGGCAGAAACTGATGGCAGCGCGAGATGCAACAGTCGAGCCTCGACATGGCTCTTCAACCCGGAGCGTTTACCGGCGAGCGAGCAGCGGTGATAATAATAGGCAGCTCCGGCCGCGGCGGTGACGCACGCTCCAGCCGCGACAACTTTCAGCGCTGTCGTCGCCCTCGAGGATGTGTGTTGTCCCCGAGCCACGAGCGTCCCTGCTCTTAAGGTGTTAGTGAGCAGAGGGATAAGCCTGCGCAGGGCAGCCATGACTGTTTACACTGAGGTGTCGTAACTGAACACACGCACACACACACACAGCAAAGAGCAGAGCAGAGCAGCTCGAGCCGCCTGCTGCTCCGAGCTCGCGAGACATGCCGTGGGTATTTCAAGTCCCTCTGGGATTACGGGGCGTCGCATTCGTGAGAGTGAAGGAAATGTTGAAATCGTCGCACAAGCATATATAGAAACACACACTGACGTACTTGATATAAAGTGTCACAGTTTTGTGTGTATATGTTTTATTTTAATTTAAAGTAAAGCAGGTGCTCAGTTCACCACAGCCCCACCGTCAACTCTCTCTCTCTCTCCCTGTTTCTCTTATTTTATGCCCCGGGAGAAGGAAAAACAAATCCTTGCCAGGGCACGTCTGGACTGTGACAGCCCCGCCCATTACTAGTCCTGTGGTTTTGCACCTGCCTCGCCACCCCTTGCCACTTTAAGCGCAAAACCCCTCCAGGAGCTGCTTTTTACCAGCACTGCAGCGTTTATTCCGCACTTAACTACTGAGTCCTCTCCTGCCGGGTCTGTCCTCCACAGCTCCACCGAGGCAGCACGCCGCGAACAGGTATGCAACGTGAGGGCTATCTGAGCAGCAACTGGAGCCCACCCGACCCCCAGCTGATGAAGACGCAGCGGTAAAATAAGAAAACAAGAAAAAGGGAGACGAGAAATCGGTGCAGGCAAACAGTGGCGAGCGTTTCATGTCAGGGGAGAGAAATCCGCGCGTCCGCGTGTGCAAACGGGTACACGCGCTAAGTAAGGTGGAAGTAAACATGCAATAAGTGACAGTGGCAACCAGGTAGTCCACTACGCAAGAGCGCTCCTTCCGGACCTCCTCGCTGAACTTTACCCGCTGAGCTTTTAACGCGATGGCTGCTGCTGTTTTGGGGGAAGTTGGAGGCGTCTTGCACGGCATCGATGGTGTCGCGCAGGTCGGGTCTCATTTCCTCCTGACCCCACTCGGGGACAGTCCGACGCTTCTCGGGGAGCACCTCATACCTGGGGACAGGCTCTCCCGGAGCACCGCGGCGGACTTAACGCACCTCAAAGGGATCCTCAGGAGGAGACAGTTGTACTGCAGAACCGGGTTTCATCTGGAAATACTTCCGGACGGCACGGTGCAAGGGACGAGGAAGGACCACAGTCGTTACGGTAAACACCGAGGCGTACTTTTCATGCATTTAGATATATAAATATACAATATGAAGCAATATATTGGCCAACTTTTATAATAAAGTAATTGTCGAAAGAATCAGCAACAATGAAAGAGTGAATAAGAATGATGAAAATAACAATTTTATGATATTATTCTGTTAATTTTAAAACATCAAATGTATAGATTGTGTCAATAGATTTAATTTTATTTTTTTTAATATTCTTTTATCTTTGTCAAAGTCCGTACTGAACAACTGTGTTTGTCTTTTCCAGGTATTTTGGAATTTATAAGCCTTGCTGTTGGGTTGATAAGCATTAGAGGTGTGGACAGTGGACTCTATCTGGGGATGAACGACAAAGGAGAGCTGTATGGCTCTGTAAGTACCAGCTTTGCTTATTCATGTCGCCCAAATCCTCATTTTTGACCATGTGATGATGACCGACAAGGCTTTTATTCAGTTCTCATATTTTGAGAATTAGATTTTCAAGAAAATACATTTTTGAAAAATAATTAAACGTGTCTTAAATATGTTTTATCTGTTTCTGCATCACAAGTCAGGACTACTTTTAATGTTGTGCCCTTTTGTTTTCAGGAGAAACTCACAGCCGAGTGTATCTTCAAGGAGCAGTTTGAGGAGAACTGGTACAACACATACTCCTCCAACCTTTACAAACACGGAGACAAAGGAACACGTTATTTTGTGGCGTTGAACAAAGACGGGACACCAAGGGACGGGACTAAATCCAGGCGGCACCAGAAATTTACACACTTCTTGCCCAGGCCTGTGGACCCCGACCGTGTGCCAGAGCTGTACAGGGATATCCTGGGACACAGCTGAGACCTGGAGGCCCGGTCCAGTTCAGGAATAGCTGCTTAAGCCCTTGCGGGCAGGGAGCAGAGACGAGACGAGGGACGCGGGCGGGGACGTGGCCCGTGCAGGCTGGCGGACAGCAGCCCCGACCTGCAGGGATAAAGGCACCGGGGCCTCTTGCAGGAATGCATGGGCCATCTCTCAGCAGCCAGGAAGACGGGCTAGAATGTCTGCACGCTCGGCATGAGGGGACTGTTTGTTTCAGACGAATCTAAAAAGTACCCGCGTGGAATAGGAGAGGAACGGGAAACGGAGCTGAGCGACCAGGGAGCATCTCCTCTGGTCAGATGGGGACATCAGCGGAGTCCATGGGAATCTTTACTGCTGTACTCAAATGGTACTTTTAATTTGGGTTTTGTGTCAGAAAGCTGCAGTTTGTTCAGAAGGACTTTGAAGGAATTCAGTTTTTTGGTTTTCTTACCTGTGTCCAGACCTGTTTGAAAAGATGTAACAATTTATTTATTCATTCTAGATACATATATTTATGTTTTATATTTATTTATTTGAGAATATATTTTTTACAGTTAGATACACCCACTATAGAAAAACCACTAGAGACTGTATTGATTATATAAAGACTGAGACACTGTACCATTATGTCTTTTACTCTGAAAAAAAGCTCCGCTTGTGATAAACTGTAATATGACCAAAAAATGAAACATACTGGCAACATTTAGAAAAGATCTGAGGAATCTATTTTATCGAAATATGGCAACTGTGAATCAATTTTTAAAGAATCTTTGTTATGATGGCATATTAATTCGCACCAACAACTGTCACTTGTGTTACAGGAGGAATCTGAAGTCAACAAACTGACAACACAACCAATAAATTACTCAAAATGTGATCAAAATGCTTTATTTTTTGTCAGCCTATATGATCAGAGATGAATGTATAACCAATGTTTATTTTTGAAGAACCCACATTTCTACTTTTAACAAAGCAATAATTTGAAAAGTTGACTTTATCGGTTGCCTTGGTCTTTCAGAGTTTAAACATATAAACCCGCTTACGAGACCAATGTTGTCTTTCTTTATGGACGCCATTATGCCGAGAGAGGGGTCGTAGAATTGATGCGCACGTAAAACTTCAAAGCCTCCGTCCAGAATCCTCTGAATATAGAGGCCGTGCAACAACACGATCAGGGCCAAATAAAATCCGACCTTTATCTCGGGCACGGCAACTTTGTGTGGAGGTCAGAGCGATAAGGATTACGTGACCTCTGCTTGAGGATGATAGACTTGTTTTAATGTCTTATAAAACAAGACATGCACGCCTTATTTCAGATAGCGTCTGTTTCTTTGTGTTAAAGATGTGAGATTGTTTTACTGTCCCAACAACAAAAGAGCAACAAAAGTATGTTGCAGTTGGAATGAGGCGGTGCAAATCAGCTGAATTATTATTTTCTGAAAAAGCCACTGTTGCATATCTGTTTCCTCCACGGCTGGAGGGGGGGGGGGGGGTCTGTCGAAGCATGAAAGCTCGGCCTGTGATCTCAGTGTGTGTGTGATGGCGAGCCAGTGGGGGTGTCTCCATGCGGGGAGCCAACCCGGCTGCCAACTCTCTCCTGTCTGCAGTGTGATACTGTGGGACTTTCCCACCTGCACGCCCTGGAACATCAACGCGCTTCTGTCGTCGATTAATGACAGCACCCCCGGAGTGTATTATAAGCTGCGTGCTCGTGGACACCCTCCCCCCCACCGGGTGAACACACGCAAGCCTATTTCAACATGAAAGAGGAGTCTGGTGCTTGTTTTCGGAAAGATGCTGTCACTCGCTCGTCTTTTTTTAGCTTCCTAGAAAGGTTAACAAGCGTGAAACTGATGGACCGGGGCGCGTTTCATTCCTGTCCCATCCCATCTTGCCGAGCTATAGAGAGCATGTTGCTGCGGTAGTTTGTCCATGACTTTGGCCGGCGGCTTCGTAAGTCTCAGTGCAGGGCACTTTGCCATCACCCCTCGTTGTGCCCATGAAAAGCAGACCTTGTACAAATCTAACAGCGTAACAGCTCTCCCCCCTTTTGACATTTGGAAGTTCATCCCTCCAAACACGCTGGAAATCCTGACTTGTGATACCTGACGCCCAGAAGTGCTCCTTGGCACTTGTTTAACCGATGTCTTTGGAGTCTACCTGGCCCTGAGACAGATGCTTTTGTTCCTCCTACCCCTCCTTCCTCCAGGTGGTCCGCAGCTACACGCTGAAAACACTTAAACCCCTCATCCGCACCCACTCTGGAGGGCCGTCTCACACGCTTAACGGACGCTCCCTGACTTTCATCACCTCCTCAGCGGCGGCCTTAAAGGGCTCTCGAGGAAACCCAATCAAGTGTGTGTGTGTGTGTGTGTATGGCATGGGTCCACGGGCAGGTGTGGAAGTCAGTGATCTTCTGTGTCTATCCTCAGCGTCCAGTCAGACAGCGCAGGTGTTCCCTCAGCACTCAAGCTCTCACACTCTGATCTCAGGCCTGCTGTTTGTCAGCTGGGGATATGACTTAGCAGCAGCAGCAGCAGCAGGAGGAGGAGGAGGAGGGTGGAAATATAGCCGGCTTTGTTGTCTGCCCCCAATTATCAGACAGCATAATTTCTATATTTAGAAGGCTGCGTTGGGGAAGACAGGGGAGTTGCCGAGAAGCTCACCTGTTGCTCCAAAGCCGAGGCCACTTCTAAGAGTGTGTTTGCGCAGGGATGTTCTCTGCAGCTTTGTGTCATTTGAATCCTGCAACTATTGATTTCAGGCTCTTTGTTGTTTGTTTATTCCTTAGTAAATTGCTGTGCGCACAAATTATGAGCTGCATGTGTGTTTATAGGGATTACAGCAGAAGTGTAAGTATAGCGTTATCCACTTGATACTTTTGGGCTTTCATCCGAGTCCAGAGAGAGAGAGAGAGAGAGAGAGAGAGAGAGAGAGAGAGAGAGAGAGAGAGAGAGAGAGAGAGAGAGAGAGAGAGAGAGAGAGAGAGAGAGAGAGAGAGAGAGAGAGAGAGAGAGAGAGAGAGAGAGAGAGAGAGGCCTTCTGGTCAAACCTGCAGCCAGGGGTCCCAAACGTCATTCAATATCAGCTTTGCGGCCCCGGAAACAAAAAAACGTCTTCCACACTCGCTGCATTGTGCTCCGGTTGTGCTCAATCATTTTTAGTGTCTTAGCTGAGAGGATTTTGCAGTCGACCTTCCGCAAGCGGCAATTAGAGCAGCATACCTGATTTACTGACACTCCGCATCGCAAGCTGTCAGCTCCAGTGGAAAATATGCTCCTCTGTTTGCATCACCATGGAGACGTTAGTAGAAAACAGCAATGTATAGGTGTTGTGGGGAACCAAAAGAAGGGGAACTGTCATTTCCTCAGAGTTTAGTCTCTCAGTTCTAACAAAGCACACATAGTGAAGAACACCGCGGTGCGTTTGCAGGCCCTGCCAGAGACTGCTTTTGTTTAACTAAAGGGATGGGACCACACAGTATCTGGAGGAGGCATCTGAAGCATCTAATGCAGCACACAGAGACCGGCGGTAAATGGAACATGACTGAAGTTATATATAGTCATACTGTGATACACTACATAACAGCTTTTTGACAGTGTTTTGTTTCAAATGAAGGTATATTTTCTATCTAACTGTGAAGTTCTTGGTCATTAAAACAAGAAAACATTTATCTTTTATCTTCTTATCAATATTCAATTTATTGAAACACTAACCACAGAAAGTGTGTTCGGTCACAAAAATATCATACTCTGGTAGTATATTTACGCTACTTAAGTATTACTTAAGGGGTATTGCACTTAAGGTTTTGCCTTTTGAGTTTATTTAACATTTCAGAGAGAACATGACAGTACAGTTCCTAGTTACTTTGAAGTTCTAGAATTGAACATTTAAATGATGAATTTAATATGTTTAGCGCCACCAAAGACGATTGTGATTGGTTCAGTTAAATACAAAGAAGCCAGAGTGGTTTTTCCCCTATAGCAGAATGATAATGTGTGGAACAGGAGGTGTAGCGCTGACACAGCGCTGTGGAGCTGTCTGGCTGTGCGAGACTACATTATACGTAGTCATTTGATCCATTGTTAATATAACAATATTATATATATATATATATATATTTGCATAATGAGTATTTTTACATTTGATAGGTCACTACATTTTTCTGACAATACAAATATTCTAACTTTGAATGCTGGAGGTTTCTTGGTTGTTCTTTTAACTGATGAAGCGAATCCAAGTAAATATACACAAAAAATAAAGAAGCATTGTCTACATTGTAAATATCATTTATCTCCCCCCCAGCACCTCACATCTGCTGACCAAACCAATGTGAGTCCCTCCGGAGCAGCCATGTCACCCCTTCCTCTGGCCCATGTGTCCACATTACAGAGTCACAAATTAGGTCTTGACATTTGGGCACTATAATTGCCCCCTGAAAAGCATGAGGCATCAATTAGGCTCTCAGCGCCATGACAGGTTATCCCTACAGGACATAAACGCCCTGCTGGGCTGCTCGGCCGGACTGCCCCGTCAGGGCACAAACAACACGCACACAAATCTCTGTTTTAGTTCACTGGTTATATTTTGGTAGCAATCAAGCCAAGAAAGGCCATAAAGTCATCCGACATGTTCTATAAATAGTTTGATATTCTTACACATGCTGGAGGAGTGGCAGTAGGTCTCTAACAACAGCATAGATCCCTTTGATTTCCCGACTCTGGTGCCGCCTGATAGTTTCTGCTCCCACAGGGCGTGGAGATCTTTAGGGTCAGAAAAAAGGTCAATTGGTTCATTTCCATAGCTTCTACTTTAAACATTCTTGTAGGCTTTGGAAGCAATTCAATCAGCAGTGAAAACAGCGTGGAATTACCAGCCGTCGTTAGCGATGCAGCATACTCATAAACAAGATGGATGTACCCCACAGGGAAGTGCAACATAAACAGTGTGCAGCTAGACAATACTCTGACATATAAGGTTTTTCAGGGCTGAAAGGTATTAACACTTAATGGATATAATAATCACTTGTGCATAATTGAAAGAAAAAGAAGCGGGAAACGTTATTATGGGGAGATGACAGACGTATTTACATATTAGCATCTCATATACTGGCTTTATAAAACACAAATAGACACCATAATTGATGTGCTAAACAAATTTGAAATGGGATCACACAACACAAACACCTTTTCACACATGTACATAGAAAAGATGGGATGAGAACATGTCACAATAAAGGTTCCATTAAATGATTTTATTGATAAGAACAGTTGTTAGTCCCTGCCCAGTGAATAACTAACAAAAGAGACAAAAGTCACTTGAAGCAGACAACAAATGAAAGCTAACACTAACACAAAATGAATGCAGCTCTGCAGCCCACCTTTAGTCACTAAATATAATATAACAATATATGTAATTGATCAATTCACAAATACTTATCATAACTAATGCACCTAAAAACCAATAAATAGGCAAAATATCTACATTAAAATCTTAAAGATGATGTCGAATCAGTGATGCAAAAAGAAAAAGAAAGAAACTCTGTAGTATGTTTTACTTGAAAGATAAAAGATTTTCTCAATTAAGGAGTTGTCCTGAAAAATATGATGCAAGAAAAACAAGTCTTCCTTTTTTCATCAACAGATTACCTCACTGTGTGGAGTCAGTGTGTCCTGATAGATCATACCAAGTGTAATTGTGTATTTTGACCGTGAGAGCTGCAAGCAGCCAAAGTAAAGAGTCCAGCTATGTGTGTAATGCTCGCTGCCAGGCTGAAGAGCACGATAGAGGAAGACTGTACTCTCACTGCTTACCGGTGAAAGTGGAAATGTGCTTTGTTGCCCCTCAGTCAGGCGGAAAATTGCAAACCCATTTGTCATTGTGTGCCAAGATGCAGAGGTCAGTCAATGGATTCCTTCATGACAAGCTTACGGAATCGAATGTTTTTCCACAGCCTCACCCTTTCACACCTGCACCTCCAGGTAAAATAACAAAACAAGGGGAGAAAGAGAGAAAAGAGGGCTTAGAGCAAGCGACTTAAAGACATGGGAGGGAAAAACGATACGCGAGAAGAATTCACCGTGAAACCTTGCACGTCTATTGCCCATTTCAGCTTATTTGAACCCAGTATATGTTTAGCTCACAGTGGCAGATGAAATGCCAGGTACTGGCCAACGTCCAGAAACCTGCAGAATACCACTAATTATTCCTGGCTGTGACCACAGAACATTCTTTCAGGCTCGAAAGGATGTTGTTTGTTATCCTCTCTTTCAAAACAGCAACTGCTTAATTTAAGGCAATAACAGAAACACTTTGGACATTTTTTCCACAGCTTGATTGACAGCTTAATCCTGCAGAGAGGCTCCGAGGCTGCAGCGGTGTTTGCCACAGATCTGATGCACGTGGAACATTAAAGATAGATGCCAAAACTGATTCGGCTTTTCAAATCAGTCGTTCATTTAATAGTTTTAGTGTGTCTCAGTGTGCGCACTGTGCACAAAACAAATTAAATAATGTCTGCAGGAGATCAATAGAGATCAATACCTAAGACAAATAGGCCTTGTTTTAATTGTTTTTCTGCTTGACAGCAGCTTAATGTGGGACAAGGCTGAAGTCAAACCAATAATGTTTTATGGTGAAATGTTGGTGCGTTGACCTTGAGTAGTTAGGGTCTGGATAGCTCGTTGGACTCGGCATAAGAGTTGAACAAATCGGGCTACCGGTACCTCGGCCAACATGAATTCCTGGCAAATCCCAGCGCTTGATTGCTACGCAGGGCCTGTCTTGCCAAGAAAAGCAGTGGGATTCATAATAACTCTATTAGTGCTGCGTAAAGGTGCAGCAGCGTAGCTTTACTGCCAATTTATCTCAGTGGCCAACTGCTGTACTGCAACAAAACTTTCTCTGTGGCCCAAAAACCTTCTCCCCCACAGAGAGCCGAAGTCACACTAGAATTTCCAGAAGTAAGAAATGCGCATTCAAAATCTCTCTGATGTTTTTACTAACGCATATCAAATATTAAAATCCAGCTTTAGTACATGCGGTCAACAGCATGTCGTACGTTGCACTCCATATTTTTAAATAATGACATGCAAGGTCATTTGAATCCACAAAACCACCATCATTTCAACGAGACAATACTGCTGTTTATTCAATATTTCTGTTTTTCGTATTGATAGTACTCAGTTCGAAATTCAGAGTGTATCTATGATTGATGGATTGCCTCCACACAGCTCTCAACATGGTGAAGGCTGAGCCAGCGGCTAGCAGTTAACCGTGCTAAAAGCACAAACAGCGCAAACAACTACAGCGGGGCTGACGGAGCTAACAGTGTGGGGGGTAGCCGGAGGGTGAGCGTTATACCGTGACAACGCTGCGGGTCAGGATGACGTTATCAGCTGTATGAGTGCAGTGCAGAGCTGCAGGGATTGGCTAGCCAGTGGGGCAGTCAAACAAACTTACACATTTTTTCTTTCTGCTAAGTCTAGGAATTGTGAACAGGACACCTCTTTGACAAGATTGGGCTTTGCCATACAGTACATTAATCTGTGACTCTCACATAGTTACATTGTATTAATCACAGGGCTAAACATGAACAAGCCCCGGCGAGTTAAGAGGCACGAGTGATCCAAGAGTGCCGCTTGAGTCCCGGGTGTTTTGGAGAACAGAGAGGAGTCTGAGCCAACGCAGACAATCACTTCAGAGGAATCAATGTGACTCAATAGAGTAATCTGTTATGCTCAAATCTCTGCATTCAATCCGTAATCACTTACACATTAAGTATGTGCGTGATCATGTAAAAGGGGGAAAGTGTATTCAGACAGTTTACACAGCTATCATGATGATTTTAACCTTGTAACATATTTTATATATACTTTCATCAAATGAAAAGAGAAAATATGATTGACTTGGAATGAGTTCACTGCTGTGGCTGCTATCGCTGTGATCTCTGGGAGTGTTAGCAGCGCTAAATGTTGTGGGGAACTTCAAACAGGCGTTGCTGCAGAGCTCAGATCCTCCTCCACAATAATAACCTTGAGTGCTTCTGGAAGAAGGAAATCCCCTGGCCAGGAAAGACACATCACTCCACTACAGAGGCAACGCACAGGACTAGATAGCACAAACAAAGTCCGTAGAGGACTTCTTATAGAACCATCCATATCAATCAAAATCACTCCAAACGCCCCGCTTATTTCTCCCAGATTATCACAGATTCAGAGGTTTAATCAGTCGCGCCTCAAACAGGCCTTTATTTTTCCAAAGCCTGCATTTCCCCCAAAGACAACATGAAAAACCGGAGCAAAAAACTGCAGAAGATGATTCGCTGCAAGAGTCGAGCAAGACTGGAAGCAGATACGCCCTTCAAAGGAAACTTTTGGACACATATTTTTAATTGTATTAGTGTTAATTCATATAAGCATGCAGTGTCGCTCCTATAATGTAGTTAACACCGTTTTTAGGCCGCTTTTATGGCTATTCAAAGTTTGTCACTGTACTAAATACAAGCGCATAGTTGAGAGCAACTTTAGTCCTAAATGCTAAGAAATGTCAGAAGTAATATAGACAAAGAGTCATGCTAGCTATTCTGTGAGGTTGTGAGGCACAACAGTGCTACATGCTAAGATCATTGTGCATGCTTATATGTTGACCAGCGTGCATGCTCATGTTGATCCTGTTCATTGTCTTAGTGTAGCGTTTTAGCATTCTAAATGTTGCTTATTAGCGCTTCACAAAAACTACAGTTGACGCTGATGGGAATGTCACTAGTTTTGCAGGTGTTTGGTCATAAAGTAGTGGTCAAATTCACATTTTGACCCGACGGAAGCGCTAAATGAAGACTGAGACGATCACCAAAGTGACTATTAGCAATCCGTCCAATAGTTGTGGAGATATTTCAGTCTGAACCAAAGTGGTGAACCTACAGACATTGCCATATGGCGTGCCGCTAGCTGGCTAAAAATCGGATAGGTTTATTGAATGTCTCACCACACTTCAGGAAAAGAATCTGCAAATGTGAATTTATGAAAGTGAATTCCATCTGAGAAGTTATGCGCCAGCTAGCTTAGCCTCCTGAGAGGAATCATAATGGTGATGTGCTGTAGAGTAGTCTACATAAAGGCAAAAGTGATCCTCGGGAATATTTGAAAAATCTTCACAGTCCAGTAATTAACAAGAACACAAAGATTAGCAGTCTTTGAACACGGGGGGGTCGAAGACACTTTGGCCTTCTCCTCCTCTTCCTCCTGCTCATGCATACCTCTCCACGTCCCAGTAACTAATCATCATGCAGATCTGGACAAGAATAGAGTAGCTGAGCACACAGGAAATATCATCTTCAAGCTGTCTAGAGTTTCACCTGTGCTTCCCAAGTTCATTTCCCATACCTCACCAAGAAGATGCCAGTATTGTCTGCTTCAGTGGGCAGAAATTAGACTTCAAAGCCTTGAGACCCGGCAGAATAGTTTCGGGAGACGTTCAAATGTTCCAGTGTTTGAGTCGAGGACCATTTCTATTCCCACAATGATGTTTGCTTTCCTTCTGTCTGGTTGGCTCTGCTCCTTCACTAAGCCAGGTGTGTATTTTTTTATTGAATGTAAACTTATCTGTGAGGTGATCATAAACCTGTTGCCAACCAGGTAGGTCAGGTCTCCGCGTTATGAAACCAGAAACGTTCGTTGGGACAAAGAAACACATGGCATTATTTGATTGTGGAAAGAAGAGAGAAGTAAAATATTGCATCAAATATTTTACTCGGTCAGCTTCCGTCTTGGACTCATGAAGCCGAACAGACAGCAAACACAACCAGCTTATACCTGCATGGTTGAAAAATGAATTGAAGTTACCTTTTAAGAGAAATAAGCCGGGACGAGCTTCTCTCAGATAGTTGACACCCTCCTGCTCGGGAGGATCAAAGTGGCTCTCTGTGCACATTAGGAAAATACAGGGGACTCATTTCAAGCGCTCAAAGTGCCACATCGATGCTTAGCCACACATTCCCCCTGTCAGAGGCAAACAAAGACAGTTTTCTGGGAGGAGAAAGGCATGCCGTTTCCTCAACATGCCTCACCTGTGGTGACCAATCACAATAGCAGTTACAATCCCGAGCCCTGAAGGAAGATAGGTGAGGGTTTATGTTGTCATTGGTGGATGTTTTACAATCGCGTGTAATACATCTCGCCGTTTAATGTTTATTTTCACAGGGACCACCTCATTCCTTTGGTGTGACCCAGAAGGATGCAGAGTGTAATCATAACAGCATTGATAGGAGCGAGTTGAGATGTCTGCGGAGCGGCAGACGTTACACATTCATTCAGCTTCTGCTGTGTCAACAAGCAAAGCTGTCATCCTGAGAACTGGAAATGTTATCACGATAGTAAGCATGCACATGCATTTATTAAAGTAAAACACAAGCAGTGCAGACACCAGAGTTCTTACTTTGTCGTTTATTTTCATAGTGACGTTTATAGGAACTGTGTGGAACAGAGGTTGTTTTTAATGATAGTGAAGGTGCAGCCAAAGGGGAACTTTTGTGCCAGGTTCTCTAGGACGGTGAGTGGTGGCTGCACTGAGAAGTAAATAATGTGTTCTTTTATCCGTCATGGTTGGTTCACCTGAACAGAAAAATGTTGCTTAACAAAAAGAGAAATGCTCATATCCCTCTTGTGGTATCTAGCCATGCAGATGTCTTTGGTTTAATTGATTCAGTGGCAAAAGAAGTATTCAAACGCTCAACTTAAGTAGCACTACCGCAGTGCAAAAATCGTCCATTACAAGCTAAAATTGTCAATATTTACAGTAAGGTTATCCACATGATATGTCTAAATATTGGCCGTAATGTATTCATTGTCCTTGATAAGTTCCATAACAATGCACCATATTTGTGATTGTATTTTTTGTATGTAAAATCATAAATCACATGTAACCTAAGATGTATAGAGTGGAGTAAAAAGTGCAAATTAGATTTCAGAATTAGAGTAGAAGTATAAAGTAGTAGTACCTCAAATTACTCTTTTTTATCTTGTTTTTTTGGCCACTTGGGGGCAGCACAACAGGGTATAAACATAACATTGACATATTATCACCTCATGTTACTGTATCGCTAGCAAACCGCTTCCTATTTATACATCCAGCTGACACGAGCAACATTGGAGTGTGTTTATTGTTCACCAGCTAGTCGCTAACTTTCTGTCTGTTGTGTTGGTGCTTGGCAGGTAGTGTACGGTGGGTTTCTGAGGTTCCCCATAATTGTTTGTGGGTTCATCACTTTTACATCACACACAGTCATTTGATCCACTGTTGATACAACAATATTGATTATTGCAGTTTTAACTACAGTACTTGAGGAAACGTGCTACATCGTTGGCCCAGGTTAATGTCTGAGATTACAATACAGGGGAGCAGAGTTTAACTCGAGGTGCTCACAGCCTTGAAAAATGTTTCAACAGCTATGTGTTATTTCAGAAACAATGTCCCAGATACTTTGAAATATCTCTTTTGTGCAAAGTAATTTCACTGAAAACTGTTGACAGTGAGATCTGTTTTAATGCTGTAAGAACCACAAACAAAATGTCATTCACTTCCATTATCGGGGAGGTTGCCAAATCTCAGAGACAGATACTCTCATGATGGGTAGAGGTAAGACTTATTAAGCTATAAGACAAAAGATTGATTTATCAAAAAGAACTGCAGCACTCATGTTAAAAATAACACAAAACGAGTCCCTCCATCTGACAGTGAGGCCATCAACAGATGAAGTTAGATTAGCCAACTTTGAAGAAATGCTGTTTTAAGGGTGAAGATGGAGAGTGTAAATCAGCTCAGGACCTCACTGCAGCTCACAAATCACAGCCTGGGAGGCCCTGAGCTCCAGCCTGGCACAGCAACTCAGGGCCTCCTGGAATCAGATGAAATCAGATGAATAATAAAACATTACTGATACCCTCGAGCTATGAGCTGTCAAGGGACCATTAATGGAAAATATGCACCAGTGCAAAGTATAGTTTCAATGAAAACTGTTGACAGTGAGCTGCTTATGACGGATACGGTGGATATGACAACCCAAGAGCCAAAGAGACAGATGATTTAAGGGAGCAGACGTCTGCACAGCCTTTTTGAAATCTATTTTACGTCTGAAAAGCAGTAACATGCAAGAGTATTGTCTGTTATCTGCATCATGGAGGCTTCTCCCTGCTGTGATGTTAGTAGGGGAGAAAAGAGGAGAAAAAAAGCTGATGACAGGGTACTTTCATGTTACTTATCGTGACACCCTATCAGAGCGATCTAGATGGGCCAGACAAAGTACCACCAGGTCCCGTAGCTCTGAGCAGAATCTGATCTGTTTCATCATATCTCCCCGCCTTTAGTCCTTCAGGCAGATGGGAGGTTGGTGGTCCACGCATTTAGACCACAGTGAAAATAGAGGAGGGAGTCTGAACGAGAGATAAGTCTAGTCTTATTCAAGAGGAGCCATCTATGTTTTATGAAGGACTTACAAATGGGGAGCTGGATGAAAAGAGAGAGAAGAAAAGCTCTGATAAACTACACACACATCGTCTCACGCAACACTTCTCAGGAGGAGATAGCGTGCTCATCTCTTAAATGTTCCTAAAGCTGGATGAGGGTGCATTTGAGGATGAACGGAACGGGATCTGAGAGGAAACATCCACACGCTGTTGCATTTTCTGGTGTGCATTTCTGCTTGAGAAATGAGAAACAACAATAACACACACCACTAAAAAAAATTTAAAAAAACATTATGAGAGGCACGCCAACATTTCAGCAGTTGACGCGTCAGTGTCAGCAAATCGCTGACGCAGAACAAATTGAGATGAAGCTGACATTGGCTCGCCTCTCTCTGTCTGCACGGCCAGTTTGTTAGCATGTGCTGTGATGATGTTTCCAGACGTCACTAGATACCTATCAGCCACAGTTAGGGAAACGTGAGAGAGGCCTTCCTTGAGAGTGGTACAAGGAGCCAGTATGACTGATAAAGACAAACCTGCAAATCCTCATCTCTCCAAAAATATATTTGATATCCGCACCTGCTGTGCAAATTTTTCTGTGACGTAGTTATTAAGAAAAACAAGACTTAGCCATGCTAGCCGCTCTCTGAGACTGTATACTTAGGCAGTGGTGCTTTGGGCTAACTGCTAACATGCTCACAGAGACAATGCTGAAATGCTGATGTCAAAGAGAAATTCTGCAACCTTGTATGTAGATGTGCAATCAGTGTTGTATTTGTAGCCAATTGAATCAATCAATTCCTCAGTGTGTGCTATATAGACAGAGAAAGCGGAGTTTCATGCTCACAGAACCGTGCTGGCAGTGCCTACATGACCCAGGATGCATTGTGCGCCCAGAGGGTCCATATCCTCTCGCATGGCTCATGCAGCCACATCCTCGGCCTCTCCTTTGAATTTCTTCGGCTTTATTTTCTGGCTTGAATAAATACGGCTGAATATCCGAGTCAGCCAAAACACTGTAAAATGTGTTTCCATAACATGATCTGCACTCATATTTTGGGATGCCATTTTTCTGTTGGAAACGTAGCTAGTTTACAGTACAAGCAAAGAGTACAAGGAAGTTCTGCTTGGGTGGCATTCTGCCATGTTTAGTTTAGTGAGCTGATGTTTAGGTAAAGTCATTGGTTTGCCATCCGTAAAGCATCAGTGCTATCTGGTCAGTCACTGTTCCACTACTGAAACCTTCACAGTGCTGTTAATAATGACTACCAGCACAGAGAAGAGTGCAGGTATTTGGCAGTGAAGGTATGTAATTTTTTGTTCAGTGCTTGTTCCTGCATGGAGCCGCAGCGGGAAACCCCAACTTCCCAAGAAGAGAGCACACTCTGCTCATCTGCACCAGCGCTGCCAGGTGTCAGCTTGTGACGCCTTAATAAATAAGCAATGTTTCCATGCTCGTAATGTGCGAGTGAGAAGTCTATAAATATTTTGAATGCTGGCTATGTTTGTTCCTACTGAGTCTATTCTAAAAGAACACAAGTTTCTGATTATAGATTTGTCCTGTGGTGGTAAATTTAGAACCATTTGGGAAATGTGCATCAAGGTACCTGTTATTTTTTATCGCACCCTTTATCTCCACTTCACTGTTAAATATGGCACAACTACTGTAAATTAAACCATAATACAAATCAAAGCAAAACTGCAGATGAGACTAATTTTAGACCTTTCTCAAGTGTGCTCTACATTGTTCAAACTCTTGGCTTCAGACGCTGCAGTCCCCTGTGGAATTCTTACATGTTAGAGATAAGTACAGACTGCTCTATTCGTCAGTGCAGGGGGCCCCTTAAGGGCCCGGAGAATCTGATGTCCACACACTCTCTCTCCTGCACTCTGACATTTTCTCAGCAGTATGAGGTTACATACGAGGAAGAAAAAAAAAACACATCTTCATCATCTAGCCTCCTTTTTGCGAACAAAAACGGCCTCCCGCTCCTGTTTCTGGTGACACCAGGACAAAATGTCAAAAGTTCCCAAAAGGTTGCCGGGGAAACAAAGTATTCTCTAAATGAGAATGGACAGGAGCTGGTATTTTTAGATGACCTATGTATCAGTTGCTATTTTTGTCTGCAGCTTCTGTTTGGTACCATGACCTGTGACCTGTGAAGTTCTTACCGAATTTTAGAAAGGGGCAAAGAGCATAAAGTGTACTGAAGTACATCCCGGGGATTACAAGCGTTGCAGGGTGAGAGTTTGTAACCTGCGGTAGCTGCAGGCTAGCAAGGTCACAGCCCACCCAAGGGGGGAGGGAAGACAGGGTCACAAAGGCTGAGGAGGATGCATGTTCCCAGACACAAGGTAGACAGCTCCAGAGCCCAAACACAAAACACAGGAAGGCACTGGCAGACATGCAGGCAAGGCTTGATTCTTGATACTTTTCTGTAAAACCCCAAGTTAACAAATTGGCAAAGAAATGTGGCAACGCGATGAAGCCAATAGAGACCCGATTTCAAGTGAGATCACGCTGACAATTAATTGCACTTTGAATCTGAGGATATCTCTAAGCAGTGCAGGAAAGATTACAATTTGGACACTCTTGCAGACTTGATTGCAGCAGGGTCCCTCAGGAAGAAAAGGTTATACAATCTCTGAAAAGGCGGCCATTGTTCATCATCTCCAGCAAAATGACTTTGTAAAATTGAGAGGAAGAAAGGCAAACCACTGGACCAATGTGATAGCAGCCCATGAAAGTGGAGAGCACTGATGCATGAGTGAAAAGCGCCTTATGTCAAATATAATTGTCCTGCCCTGAAAAGCAAGCTAGCGATGTCTGATTTGATTCCCTCCTGTTTGGCTCAAGTTACTTCCTGTCTACTTTAAGCATGTTTGCCGAGACAATCAAGCTCCTGGAGAGGTTTTGGGATGTTCCGATGTCTTTGTCCACCATAGAGCTGAATTTAATGACCTCTCATTTCCTGTTCTTTTTGTCTTTGTTTGAAGTCAAACGTCTTTTTCAAAGTCACTGAAACTTGGTTTTAAATCTTAAAACAAAAGTTTGACATTTTGGGAAATACACGTGTACACTTTCTTGCTGAGATTTACGCGGGAAGATCAATAAGTCTAATGGTAACAAAATCGGTGTAGCAGCATCTCTAAAGCTCAGTAATTAAAACATTAAGTCTTTATTGTATAATCTGTACAAAAAGTGTAAAAACATACTGTGGTTTTATGTGCAGGGATATTAGCTGTGCACAGTTATGTCCTGAAAACTTAGGTTAATTTACATTTCAAGCTAAACAAACAAGAAATAATACATTACTGTAATTAGTGAACTTCAGAGGTGCAGCAATCAACACAAATACGTTGGAAACAAGTTGGGTTGCCAACCTCCCTCTGCTCTGATCACCTGCCGGCTTTCTAGGTCATCTGATACATCAGCAGTAGCAGATCATATGCTGATCCCACCACGAGTGAGATCAACTGTCATCCAATCACGGGCTCCCTTATGCGCATCAGTTGTAGGTATAACGTAAATGCGCTAATTCCTGCAACGGCAAAACGTATAAGGACTTCTCTCTGGTTGTGCAAAAGGACAAAGGACTCAAGAGTAGCAAAATATATCCATGGAAAAAGTAAAGTTGGGGAGTCATACCCACACCGCTGTGGCAACGTGCAACAGTTAAAAAGCTCTTGTGCACACAGCTCTTGTGCACTCACCGGAAATGACGATCGCAACTGTTTGCTAACATTATCGTTTGAGGTTACAAATCATTACAGAATGCTAAATGAACCCAATAAACAATGGTGATGGCTTCTATCCGACAACAGGATAATTAAGTTATAATTGTATAGTGCGGTGTTCATCACAACCGCAGCTGGAACCTTCCCTTTCACTACGTAGCCAAGATGGCGGCCATTGAGGCTGAGAAGTCTCAGCGTTTCACACTCAACTGTTTGACTGTTATGACTACACCATTCAGTTACTCACAGTTCACTGCATTTTGCCATACTGGTCAGCGGGAACTCACTTGTGCACTCAAAATATTAAGTGTAAGTACAGAAGTAGATTTATGCAAATTTCTGGCTCTGTGAGCCTGCACTTAGCACAGTGGTGCTTTGAGCTAAATACTGTTGTCAGTATGCTAACATGTTGATGTTTAGCATAATGTTTACCATGTCAACACCTTAGCTTATTAGCATGTTAGCATGTTAACATACGCTAATTAGCACCAAAAGCAAGGTAGGCTACAGCTGAGGCTGATAGGGATGTAATTAGTTTTGCAGGTATTTTTTCAAAAATATTTTGGGCCAATGAACATTTTGACTTAATGATTGCACTAGATGAAAAGTCAGTAGATCACCAATTTTAGGAGGATTCATCCCCTGGGGACCACAAATTTAATGACAATCTCTCCAATCGTTTTTGAGATATTTGGGTATGGACAGAAGTGGTGCCATCTAAGAAGCCATGGTGCTAGCCTGGCCGAAAAAATATATTAACTAGTGCTATATAACATGTGCATTCATTCTCTGCAATCAATTGTCATAAAGCTATGGAACCTTGTACCTTGTGCAATTTTGGGGGGGTTTGACTTATGGAATTTACAGTTCTATCCTCCATGACTGGAAAATCCAGCTGTTCAGTCAAGATGGAGGAGGTGGATGTCCTTTGTGCACAGTTGCCATTCTCCATCCTGCCTCTGTCTGCTGTCCAGAGTTCCGTGGTGAGATGTCTGCGGTGGCCCTTCTCTTGGCTTTTCTTTTGCCCGTTGCTGCTGGCTTGGAAGCATGTCCAGCTGTCCCATCATTCTGTCAGCGCTGCTGTCTCCCTCAGCCCCAGATTAAAAATGGCAAAGGAGCCGCCAGGAAAAGTGGCTCGCCCCGTCTCTCAGGACTTATGTCAAAAATGTTTCAGTCCTCAGGTAATTTGCTACAGTCTGGGATCCTTTCACTATTACTTCAAAGAGCCTCGCAAAGAGAGGGAAAGAGAGAGAAATGAAAGGGAGGAAAAATTATATTTAGTTGTGAGTAGTGACAGATCTACATTCTTGAGTATTGACATGCGATCTGAGTGAGGAGTCCTCCTTTACTAGGGATGCTGACTGAGTCTGCAGCCATCCTTAAATCTGACTCATGGAAATCACTGCGTCCATGGACTGTCCAAAATTAGGCTTAGTGAAACAAACTGACTCAACTCTAAAAGAGTCCACAGTCATTTAAAAAGATTGAACAGTTTATCATCTGGTTATTCACATTTGACACATTACAAGTTACTAAGCACAGGTTGCTTAATGTTATTCGTGATTTCTACATAATACTACTGCACATGAATCTAAATAATTTCCTTTTGCTTCGCAAATATAAGGCGTCACACTGAATGGGAACAATTTCCCTTGACTTGTAATGTAACCCAAGGCAGCTTTCTTAATCTGGAAGTAGCTTGAAGTGTATTAATTATTCTTAAATGGTCTTAGATCTGTGCACTTATGTAAATGTTGGCAAGAGAAGCTGGTTCTGCCCTCTGTGTAAGATAACCCTCTGCTATTGGACTTAAATACAAACTGGTTAAGACCTGTGGAATGAGGAAAGGAGACCGGAAATTTAGATGTATTAGGGGATTGTCACACAGCCGAAGTATTTAGTTTAAGTTATTCAAGAATCAGCCATGAAGTGAGAGATCTGAAGAGCATCTGTCCTGTGCACTCCTGCTGTTTGTGTGTATGCTTTTAAGGGTTTTTGAAATGCACCTACACAAAGGTATACACAGATTCTCCGCAGGCCGTGACAAACCCGTGACATCTCCACAGCACAACGTGCTTCAAGCTTTCTCCAAATCAGGAATGCATGGGTGCATTCATGGCAAACAAAAACAGTGATTAAAGAGGGTAACAGGATCAGCTCTAATCAGCGTGTCCTGAGAAAACGTCAAGGAGTTTTCAACCATTGTCAGGTCACTCCAAGGGGTGATCTCTTAACCTATTAATTATGTGCCTTGCCGCAGCAATCGTCCTCTCTGGCGTGAGCGACCTTCTCTGCTCTCATATGTCTGTGCAGAATGATCAAAACGCACAGAGAGACAGTGAGGGGAATCAAGCTTCCAGTGATGTGCCTGCCCTCTCATTTTTCTGACAAGGAACAATGGCCACCTCATAACTAATGGCATAGAAAGAGATTCTTCAGTTCACAGAGGAGTAAAGAGGGGGGGGATAACCATTATCCAAAGACATGTTCTATCATGTGATGAATTCTGTTAACTAAAGCCAACCTGCCGGCGCCTCCCTGCTGAAAATATTCAGAGCTTGTATTAAAGATTTGATCATCGGATAAAGATTGGGTTGAGCATTGAGAGACAAAGAAAGAAGAATGATGATCATACATTTTGGGCTTATCACTGATGGAATAGCTCAACGACATCCTCTATTGAGCCCAAATGACAACGATGCTGCACGACTCGACTTTGTCAATGCTGCCCTCTGTTGGTCAGAAGCTAAACATCTTCCTGACCTCTCAACTAATTCCACACTCAGTAGCTGTGTCCCAATCCAGCGGCTGCATCCTTCGGAGGACCCAGCCTTTGCGGTCCGCGTCGGCCGCGTCCTTTGAGGACCGCGAAGGCCGGACCAAGGCTGCTCCCGTGCCTAGAATCCCTGCTCAGGATATACACAAATTCACACAGAAATCATGTACATGGATGTATTATTGTGGGTTTAAATAAATAAAAGAAAAAGGTGACAGTCACAACTGTCATCTCTGCGACAGCAACAATAACACATCAGAAGTGTATTGTCCTCTCTACTGGTTGTCGTATTAGTAAAGGCGTTGTATAGGATGAGAGCTAATGTAACTGTAACCTTAAGTACAGGATGGTCAAATGGAGATATTAAGGACTAATGTCTTAATTCCAAGCTACAGTTGCTGAATGTTTGTCCCCAGTGAAGAGGCCGTCGTTCTTCGCCCTCAGCTTGATGAACTGAGCCGTTTGCTCCTGGCTAACAAAACAAAATGTAGAGTTAGTTTTATTTCACACCACAAAACAAAAGGAGCAAAATACTCAAGTTCAGGTTATCCGTGTAATTAATCTCAACGTTTGTAACGTTACCGGACTTAAAGTGATATTTTAGGTTCACAACCTGAGCTCCTGTTGGTCCGTTTATGGACATAATATGAAGTATAAATCATCTGTAAAATCGTCACAATCTCAGTAAAATATTAGTCAACCTCTGAGGTTTAAAAGTGAAGGCATTAAAAGTTTGTTTCCAAGGCCAACTACGGTCGGATGCAGGCAGACGAGCTGCCGGTAACGTTAGCTAGCTTGTCAGCTACTACTACTATTAACAAACGTGATGTTATAAGCTCCCGGTAATAGAGCAGCGGCTCCCGGTAACATTAGCTAGTTTGTCAGCTACGAACGTCACGTAACTTAACCGATCATTTTAACAAACGTGTGATGTTATAAGGTCCCTTGTTTTTTGTTTTAACATTTGTATCTGTTGAAACCCAATACTTACATTTAAAAGTGAATGACGCCTCTTCTCCAGCTGCCGCTTCACTCGCCGCCATGTGGATTAAAATAAAACCTTCATCGGCACGCAATGCATCTTGGGATATGTTGGGCCGCGAAGGATCCATCAGTTGTGTCCTCTGAATCTGGGGTTGAAGGCTGCATTCGTCGGCTGCATTTGAAGGAGTCTTCGAAATGGGACAGCCATAGTCGCAGCCGCTGTGACGCAATCCATCGACAAATGCAGCCTCCGAAGGATGCAGCCGCTGGATTGGGACACAGCTAGTATCTAGTTTATCACTGCCTTTGCTCATAATTTCACAGCTGGTGCTCACAGTGAACATTTTACTACAAGTTACACACAAAGACTGATTATGAGTGCAGTTAAGAATACAGAATACAGAATAAAAATAAATAATATATATAATTATTTATTTCTGTATCTCTTTATGTATCAGTCTTGTAGACACTGAGTAAAAGAACAGAAACTAATTTGTAAGCACAAAATAATGTATGGGTTTGTAGAGAATAATGTGCAAAATATGTAAAAAGTCAATAAAGAGTCATAGAATTGGAAGACGAAGTAAAAAAGCCATAGTATAGTATAACAAAAATGTATAAATATATATATATATATATATATATATTTATGGTTAGTCGGAAAAAGTCATAAAAATGTAATAGTGTAGCATGTCGAAAAAAGTCATGGTTTAGAATATCGAAAAAAGTTTTTTTAAAGATTTTAAAAAGTCACAGTATATTACGTCTACAAAAGCTTTTAAAAATCATAGCATACAATGACTTTTTCTATGGAACACCATAATATCACTTTTTAAAGACATTTCTAAGGTATCATGACACTATATTACACATGTTTATTTGTGGCTATGGTTTTTTATGACAGTTTTATGACTCTTTTATGGCTTAATATATGATATTATTATAACAGAATATACTTTTGTATGACATACTCTGATATTCGTTAGGACTCTATTTTTGGCACACCCCAGTGGTAATGCTCTACGATACACAGCAATGTACTAGACTGCTAGCTAGTAAACATGGATGTAAAGAATGCAGAGTTCAAAATCGCTTTTGTAAATGTCTTATGAGGAAGGAAAAGTCCTTGATACATTTATTAGACCTCAAGGATACACAGAATACCTTTTAGTGAGTAACAGTGAATGTAAATATCACTTTTGTTTGTTTACAAGGAAACTCCCCTGAGCACCTTTAAGTCGACTGTTGCTTAGCTTAGCATAAAGACTGGAAGAAGGGGACACAGTAAGCCTGGCTCTGCACAAATGCTTAAAATAAAGTAGGCCTTCAAGCACTTCTAGAGCTTATCTCGTCGTACATTGTTTGTTTAATCCAGGCTGCAATCAACGACTATGTTTATGAGCAATAGATCCGCCCACTACTTTTTCAAATAACTGATTAATCATTCAGTCTTTAATTTGTCAGAAAATATTGAAAATGCCCATTAAAGTTTCCCCTTGCCCAAGGTGACATCTACACATTTCTCATTTTGCCCCAGCAGAAAAGTTTAAAAAAAACAAGGATTTTCAATGACAGCAAACGCAGCAAATTCACATTTTACAAGAAACCACACAATATTAAAAATGGTCCATGATAAATGACTTAAACAATTTAAACTGTAGACAACTGATCATTTTAGCACTAGATGAATTCTTTAAAGAGGGAAAAGATTTTTTTTTAAAACAGAGGAATTTGTTTAGGATGAGAGTAACTGGAAGGAAGTGGATGTGTGTGGACAATTCAGAAATTTGCAATTAACCAAAGGACTCACCCCTTTCCTCTCAGCAGCGCCATCATGTGGTCAGCCGACAGAAAGTCATCAGCTGGCCCAGAGTCAGTGTGAGTTGGGTTAAGGGTGCAGCACAGGACAATTGAGCGTCACACATCCAGGTACACTGTGGCTCCATCTGCCAGGACAGCTCTGCAGGCTGTAGCACAGTCATCACTGCTGGAGGATCCTGGGAGGAGACAGAGAGTGATTAGAGACTCATATATATATATGAATGCATTAACTAAAGTGTTGGAGGAGAGAAAGATATGAGGCAAAAAGACTTAAGTCGGGTAATTACTATACGACATGTTTTAATAACATTTTTATTGCACACAATAATATGGCTTTTAATGACATAATATACTATGACTGTTTTATGGCTTTTCACGGCATATTGTACTATGATATTTTTTGTGACATTTTATGCCATTCATGTTTTTTATGTCATACTATACTATATTTATATATATTATACTATGATTTGTTTGTGACATTTTATGGCATACTATATACTATGGTATTTTTTATGACTTTTATATGGTATACTATAACATTTTAATTATATAATCGGTCAAATAACTCATGAACGAAATCAAGTCATTTCGAGACATCTTTTAGGAGCTGCAACCACTTTTTAACAAGTGGAAAACTTAAGTTTATGGGTTGTAGGCCTGTTACCACTTTAAACTGGTATACAATCAAGGATATTAGACACACCAAACAGATATTATCTGAAACAATAGTATTGCCTATATCACATTACACAGATTACTAAACTGTAAGCTTTGGCCTGTGATTATTTGGTTCCAAGAAAAGTTTCACACGGACATAGCGTTGCTATTACACACAGACTCACATGTGTATTTGATAAAGGCAGCTGTGGACTATAAACATACAAACTGAGACTCATTGGCTTCAGCACAAATTTTATTTAGAAGAAAAATACAAAATATAGGAAATTTGAATAATATGTACACTATACATTTCCAGCATGGAGAGTTTTTCCTCCTCTCCACAGCCAATGATCACAGCTAGTTCCCACTAGGTGGCTCTGCTGTCCTCAGTTCGTCAGTCTCTGATCCACTCCATCAAAACCAAGGCCTCCACATGGTCGAAGAAGAGTTCGGTGGTGACCCCTCCCTCAGTGTAGGGTGTGGAGGGGATCTCAGTGTGAGGAAAGGGGGGCAGTGGAGGGCAGGGGGGCCAGAGTGAGAGGCTGTGGGCGAGAAACTGAGGAAGGAGGTGTTGGAGGACAGAGGTGACAGGCTGGGTGGGAACGGGAAGTGAGAGGCAAATGACGGGAAAGGAGGAGAGGTGGCATAAGCGGAGAAAGAAGGGGAGAACCAGGGGGAGGGAGGAGGGGACAGGTAGTCGTGGAACGGTGTGGAACAAGAGAGGGGCTGAAATGGGGAGTGAGATGGAAACTTAAGAGACTCCTCTCTCCTCTCAGATGTGTAAATGACGTCAGACATTACATCTGGTCCTTTGGTCATCTCAGTGTCCGCCACTCTAGTATTGTTTGGCTGCTGTACCTCTGTGTGATGTCTCAGCCCCTCCATGAGGCGTGTTCTCTGCGCTGGGGTTATTTTGTGCATGTAGCTGGTCAGCTGGGCCACGCACTGCTGAAAACCTGCACTCTCGATGGTGAAGAGAGTGGGAGGGCTGGACTCTGAGCGATGAAGGCTTACCACAGGAGCACGAGTCTTCATGTGGCTGTCAGTAGAGTCTGCAGCAAAGAGAAGGCACCAGGGTGAGGGATAAAACAGGGGTGGAAGATTAAAACGCTGATTTGCAGCAGGAAAAAAAAGGAGATTTTCATGAAAAATGTAATAAGTTAAAAGGAGTTAAAGAACTACTTTGTCTTTGACTAACCCTTTCTCAGTTTCCTCCCATCTGTCCACTTCTGAACATATTCCACAGCCAAGTCAAGAATCTCTGCTTTCTCTATTTTAGGATTCTGAAGCCGCTGTTGGTGATAACAGTGCAAAAGGGGGGGGGGGGGGGGGGGGCATACATTTCATCATTGTAAGGTTATGATTCCCCTTAAACGCGTAGAGAGGCTGGATGGGATTTTGTTTAACATGACTCACTGGATCAGACGTGTGACTCAACAGCAAACTTCTCAGTTCGGCCAGACTTTGATTTATTCTGTCTCTTCTCTTCTTTTCCACCACTGGTTTGAGAACCTGGAGACACACAAGCCGCATTGTGTGAGTATGGTGAAGTTGTTGTGTATCATTAGAACAACTTGGGTTGCCAGGTTGTGGAATAATAACCTTGTTGGTTAGCATGCCTGCAGTAATAATGTTAATTCCTTAACAAACATGGCAAACTAAAAATAGTCCTCATTAATGGCGTATAACTGCTCTCAACATTAATAAAGCTATACATCTTAAATAACCTTTGTAATATTAAGAGAAATTAGGCTATCAAATAAGTTCTTACCCTTTTTCTACTCTTGCCATCCTCCACAATTGGGCTTTGTAGCTTCCTGGTCATGTTGTAGTCTTTGGTCCAAATGTCCCGACTGAAGGCTGCAGCAGTGAAAACGGCCTCCAGCTCTCTGAGGGCCATTATAAGTAGAGCTCATGCGGCCTCTGATTGGCTGACAAGTGTGAGTGACGACACTTGGTCGGTCTGAAAATGGTCTGTCCTAACTTTATTAAGGACCGTGAATAAATTCACTCAATCGATACTATTCATTTCAAACAGTGATCAGGTTGTGAGATTTCTCTAAAATAACTTATATAACATATTAAAGGCAACAATATTACCAATGACCAATAGCGGATCTTTACAAGTGATGACATCATCAGACCAAAAGGCAGCCTTGTTTTATAGTTTATCAACCTACATCATTCGTGAAAGGTTAAGCACAATATATATGTTGTAAGAACATTTCAGACGTTAGAAGTGGGCATTGAAACAGTATCTAATGATGTGGGATGGCCATCGTCTCATACAGCATTTATTGATTTCATTAGGCCAAATGTATTGTGAGCTCTCTGAATTACCTTTAACGCCTCCCAGAAGTGAGACTATGGGAACTTTTTTTTTTACTCGTGGGAACAGAAATGAAGTGAGAAAGTGGGCAGCCATGAGGACTTTTTATGATGTGTGAGACATCCACACGTTGAATAAGTGCTGAAAGAGACCAAATGAGAGCAGCGTTGGTCACAATGAAGAAGTGGATTAACTTACACAGCCCAGTATAAGAAATCACACATGTTCACCTGCGAATGCAAGACCCTCCGATTTACGCATTGACAGTTAAGCACATCAAATTTAAAAAACTATTTAACTGATAAACCAATAGATCGAGGTACCGCAGTGGCAAAAGGGGAACAGGTCACATGTGTCCGCTGATGTGACGAAGTGCGAGGATGATTATTACACCTGAGTGTTAAGTGTGCGCGGCCTCGGGTCAGCACGATACCCGATGTTTGGACTTCACACAAGATCCCTCTTTAAAAAAAAAGAATCAAAGCAGTTGTTTTCTTCGTGTTCCCAGCCCCGTTTGATTTCAACTCTTTTGTCAGTGTGGCCGACACACCCGACGAGTCACGGTATTAGAAGTCAACGGTCCGTTTCTCTGCAAACCAAAGGGCGCGTTTTCACTAATTAGTTTCCATCACAGGCTCAGGCGAGCACGTTATGGGGCTTATTTATGGGGCGGGTCCACGTGGCTTAAACAAGTTAAATATGTGTTTCCTCTTCCTATAACTACATCATCATACTCCTGTAGGGGGGGGAATGCAACTACTATAATGGAAATTGTGATCATATGTTTAAAATAAAAGTGCTTTAAAGTGAGTTTCCTTGAGTTCCTCTCTTCCATGGTTACCAACCGTGATCTCTGAGCTGTTACTAATCGCCATCTCTTTCATTTGAAACGGAAGTGTCGTTGCCTCTGAAAAGCCACTTAATCTAGGAGATCCCCGTGATCCGATCATCCCAGTGTTATCTCCACACTCAAGCCTATTATGGGGATCAGGCTGCCCATAAATGCAGTGCGGAGAAAGCTACCCCCCAAAAAACACAAAACTCAAAGCCCAGTCATCCCAAACTTTAGGCTGAAATCATTTTAGAAAAGTGCGAACAACAGCTTCAGTCAGGAGTCAAAAGAGAAGTCTAAAGACAAACACGGCTCCTTCACACAGCGCGTTTAGGTGTGAATCGGACAATATGGCTCAACACCAGGCCAGGTCCTCATTAGAGATATGTTAGGATGGTTTCAAATCAATGAGCAGAAATGGCTTCACCAGTTGCACCTATCTATATTTCATTATGTCGAAATTGTGCTTTAATTTGACATTATTGTGTTTATTTTGGCCTGTGATTTGGCCTGTGATTTGTATCAAACACGCATTACTACTTTGCAGTTAAATATTTAACATTTATTCCAACACGAAAAAAAGCAGTAAATAACACTTTGATAAACACGTCAGGACATCTTATTTTTGTCACCCTCACAGGGAATTCAGTATAATATATATATATACAGTATATATCATATAATAATATTCAGTATAATATAAAACACACACATACATATATATAGATATATACACAGTATATATATACACAGTATATATCTATATATATATAAAATATAATATAACATGTTTATTTATTGAGATGGCCCTATGGACCTTGTTATAGGAGGTAAAGATCAGGAGAAGTAAACATGAAGTGTAATTATGAATACTGATGTTAAATTAAGCTATGATGAGTTTTCACTGTTAATTTACCATCTCAATTAAATGTTGATGCCTCCATGACCAAGTTAAGCAGATGAGACTGAGGACAACAAAAAGAAAAGATGTTCACTTTGCCTAATATGTAGCTTGACAGAGTTCTCCATGTGTGTCCTGGTGTTCTCATGTTTCCTTACCTCCTCATCCCTCACTCCCTAACTGTCCATGCTGGATCTGTCCCCGTTGTTTTAAAAAGCTAAATAAGTTATTAGCATGACGTCATCCAGCTAGCCAAACCTGTCTCAGCTAAATTGTATGTCACTCATTTATATCTTTAATCAGCAATTGGCTAAACTGCTTCATAGACCCGCCTCTTTTGGGCCATTTCTCCATGGCCCCAGCGCTGCTGAGACGTGCACACAGGCAGAGAGGACGTGCAGGAAACGCATATATTTTGCGCAGATATCACATTTTACAAATATTACTGGGTACATTCCATATTTCAAAAACACAAATATTGACAATTTGTATCATTTTTTTTTGTGGCTCAAGGAGGGGTGCTCAAGGTGGGGCCACGCCCCTTGGCCCTCTATTGGCCAGCTGCCACTGACAGTAGGCCTTTTTGTTATTGTCTGCACTAGAACCTCCTTGAGATGTCAACCAACATTATTAAATGAATCAAGCAATACAACTAAGACAGTCCTTATATGCACAAAGCAGCTCAAGGGAGATTGTTTCTGTCTTCATCACGATTGCATCAAAATTAATCTACTTTACGAATGACTCGATCAAACCACTAACTTTAATTAAGTTGAAGTGTTTTATGGTTTATTTTAATCTACACTTCCAGTTCAGCTCGGAAGTGAAAAGAAGTGAAAAGAAGAGGATTAGATGGAAATAAATTAAAATTCCATTCAGCGTCACTGCTGCATGCTGCTCAGTAAAGGTGAGGGGCGCGACCCACAGGGGGCGGGGCTATCTGCCAAGATATCAACACATTGCAACGAGGACACAACCTGTGCCGTTTTTTTGGAATCACTGTAAGGACAGACGGACACGAGTCAACTCTTGTCATGAAAACTGTAACTTCACCAGAGTCTCACCTGCCGAGGAGCATGAGGAGGGTAAGATGCTGCGTTCTGACTCCTGTACTGCATTTATGAGTTTTCTAAAATGTTCTTCCGGGTGCTAATTGTGATCTTTTACTTTTCAACCCCAAGGTTCCTAAACCTCTGATGGAGAAACGCAGACGGGAGCGGATCAACCAAAGTCTGGACACATTGCGACTTCTGATGCTGGACAGCACCGACAATGAGGTACGTCTGTGCGCCATGCTTTTATTTCAGTTTGATATCTGATTTAAAAAAAGGGTTGATATGTTTAAGTCTATACTTCTTATATTAAGTGAGAGTACTCTTCTCCTTTTAGAAACTGAGAAATCCGAAGGTGGAGAAGGCAGAGATCCTGGAGAGTGTGGTCAATTACCTGAAGAGGGAGAAGGGGGACGCGAAGGATCCCCGGTCCACGTCCCGGGGGCAGAGACAGAAAGCCGCCCGCCAGCACAGCTTCCATGACGGCATGAGGTCCTGTCTGCTGAGGGTCAGCCACTTCGTAGCCAGCAAGAGCAAGGAGCTGGAGGACACAGAGGAGGACGCGGTTCACGCTTCTCTTGCGAGTCCCGAGCCCCAGACACACCCTTCGTCTCCCGGCCACATCCACATGGCACAGGCCGCTTTGTCTCCTCAGCAGCTGGCCCAATGCCAGGGCGGGATGTCTCTCCCGTACCTCGACCAAAGGACTGGCCTCCACTGTGACACCAGGGAGCTGCTCTCCTCCACGGCAGCCTGCACGCACATCACCGACCCTGTGTGGAGGCCCTGGCCTCAGTGACAGCACACATTTTTAGATTTTGATACTTTTAGAAATGTACTGTAGGACGCCCACATACTGTAAATATGTATTCTGTTGTAGCCTGCAGCCTGACTGTTGTACAGCCTACAGTGAATATATTTTCCGTGAAAACCTCTCCACACTCCATGTGGTGTTTTTTTATTTAGGATTTGCTGTTTTGCACGCGCATTTTTTCTTCCTTTTTTGCTATGATTTGTATGTATATAAGTGATTTTTTTTTCTTTATGCGGTGGTGTCCGCAGGATGATTTTTAAAATTTTTTTTTGCTGTAACATGAATACAGACGCGTGCGTAAAATGCGCATTGTGACATGAATTTATTGTGATTGTGCTTGCGGAATTCTCAGTTCCAATTTCAAATAAAAAGCACAATTTCCTGATCATTCGAGTGGCCTATCTTCTGTGTGAACAGCTTGTACTTGAGCAGTCTTTGCAGTAGCAGCCTTCAATAGGAGGGGGACATCCACAGGACAGTTAACACGTACTTCCTCCAGGCTGGGCAGCCGTTATGAAGCGTTCGTCTATTGAAATGTTGATGGTGGGGGACGCCGATGCTTCTGTGAACTTAAGTGCAGTTTTTTCAAATGTAGAAAAGCAAAGGAGAGTGGTCGTTCACACACTGTTCAGCAGCCAGACTGCTCTATAGGTGAACGCAGTGTGGAGGCACCCAATTTACATAATCCACTTTAGCCACCCAAATGTTGAGTCTATGTTGTGACTCATCAACAATTATATATCCAGTTTACTGTGAACCATTTACTGAATCTCTTATGTCTAACAATCAATACAATATGCAAACAAGACGTTTGGCTATTTGGCACGCAGTGTTGGGTCAATTATAAGTGATATACAAAACAAACAGTATAATTTAAATTCATCTCCTTTTGGCTGACCAGCAACAAGTGTTCAGTTGTTTTTCTGACTTCTACCCAAATTCTCAGGTGCAGAATTACACTGTTCGTGTTTGGAGAGCCACAAAAGGGGCAGAGACAGCAGCTGTCTGTGGTGATGGGGGGGGGGGGGGTGAACCCATTCCTGATAAACAACATTTCGATCTTAATAACCACAACAAAAACACACATGTGAAATAGTATCAACTGCGCTCGGTGTGGCCATGGGTTTTAGTATTTGAGACTCTAAAGGGGATTTGTAGATTGGATGAATGTGTCTGGATGCTGCAGGGTGTGATCAGTTCGGTAATGGCCGCTGTCGTGTGCTTTTCTACATCTGAACGACTGCACGATAGGCAACGGGCTCCTGCTCATCAACACATCAATGCACACTTGAAGGTCTCGTAAATTGTTCACCATCAGATCAGCATGCGGGCAGATTGTGAAGGCATTTGCGTTCAAATGAAATCATGCACTTTAACTCAAATAGCTTTTATTCTGCAGGGAGCAAAGAGGCTGTAGGCTACTTCATATAAACGTAAGGGCCATGTAAACCTTTGGCTTCAGACCCCTTCAAGTACTTTTAATCGCTTCTACTTCAATCTTTCAGTTGAATATTTTCTTTGGATGTGGGTCTATATTTTTCTGACGAGGTAAACGAACCCATTCATCATCTTGTGACCCTCCGGTTGGTCCCACTAGATACACACATTCCTTCCACTGCTGTTTGAAGACATCTTTTATCAAAGGGGCTGGTCTCTGGATAGGATGCGCCTTTGTGGCTTTTGAGTTTAACCCCCCCCCCCCCCCCCCCCCCTCCCCCCGAAGAAAAAGCCCACAGGACTAAGTAAATCAATTAAAATTGGAATCAGATTAGGCTTTCATCTGGGAGGCATCCGTCTAAATGAAGATTAAATGAGTCTATTGTCAGTGTAAAATAGAGAAGGTTTAGTCCAGCGAGGATGTATCAACTTAAAGGCCTCCACTTTGTTTACATAAGACAAAAAGCACGCGGAAACGTATTTCTAAATTACCGTAAACTTAATTTGCATGGAACTTTTGCCAGTTTCAACAGACTGTCGCCTGAGAAACCAACACTGCTAAATGTCTCAATCAGCTGTTGTTTTTTGCCACAGCAAGAGTCACAATAAATCACCTTTTGACCTCAACAAACCATTTGACGATTGCAGTTCGCATAACGAGCCCTCAGGTCACAATGATATTTTCATAGGAAGAGTTCTTTAACGTTTGTATATTTGGTTTATCTGTCTGTGCTTTCTTGGGACAGAGCTATTTAAGTTGCAGTCAGAACGTGAGTAACTCACCTATAATCAAATTAAGCCATTGCTAATAATTATCTCTGAGGAACTTCATAGATGGTTTAACCTTAATTTAAAATATATATATATATATATGTGTGTGTGTCATATAGCCTGTACCAGCTGCCACGTGTCGGCCAGCTTTACAGCTGAAGTCTGGATGTTATAAACGCGCTACACCTCCAGGTGTCAATCGGTTTGCTGCCCCCCACGCGCCAGAGGTGCAGGCTCCATGGACAAAAACAGCTTCTTTTTTTTCTGAAGCAGCGTTATTATGATTACGCATTTGTGTGTCGTCAATCATTTCTAGCCCAAACAATGCAGGCTATAAGACATATTAATGCAAGCTTGTGTTTCTGTAGCAGCGCGTTGTGTGCACAAAGGTATGATGAATAAACATTAAAAACAAACACGATGCCCTACAATTTAAACCCCTTTGCAGCCTAGAAAAGTAACCTTAAATTCAGAATATCCATATTTGGTGTGGCATAAATGTAGCATATGTATTTACATCAGATTCCTCTGTTTAATCCATTCAGACCCCGTGTGTGTTTGTTTGATACGCAGGCGTTGTATAAAGACTAAATGTTAGCTTGTAGACTAGCATATGTTGTGTAATCTGCATAATTAGGCTCTAAGTGTCGCCGAAACGTCTCATTACGTCATTTTATAACTATAGTTCCTACAGTACAACAGCTGGTCAGTGAGCAAAGGTTCATTAATATGCGGGATACTTAACCCTACATGTAAAGTCATGCGCGATGACTCTGCTGTTTGCCCTGAGTTAGCATTATCCTAAGGAAAGCTTTGGCTCCATAAGACCGTAAAAGACTACTTAACTATTCATGTTGCCTAAATCCTCCGCTGGTGGTAGACGGCGGGGGGAAAGGCGCATTCATTAAAGGGAACAATGCCGCACCGCTGCGCTTTTTTTCGCTGCTAAGATCTGAGGGGCGGGTCGAAACTGGACAACATCTGCTCCGGTGGTCACCGGCCTGCCCCGGTAACTAAAGCCAATGTTCAACAGATAGCAGCACACAACACGCCTGCTCTGTGTGATCAACCGTTAGAGAGAAAACTCTGCTCACACAATGAAAACAAAAAAAGATTGACCTTTCATGAAAAAGACGTTTATTAGTAACAAGGGAAGAGTCACTGTAATAAACAACTCACTGATAAGATACAGGCACAATATTCTCAGCCTTATGTTGAAGGTCTACATTAAATCATGAATAATCCATTCTTCTTTTATCTGTGTGTGTGTGTGTGTGTGTGTGTGTGTGTGTGAGAACATGCAGCCGGATGACTTGGTCAGACTTTGCCAACAGCCAGGCCCTGAGCTCTCTGATACTCCTGCTGTAAACTGGACAAGACTTCTCGATGCTGTTCGGATTTCTTTTCCAGGTCTTTCAGGAGACTCTCATACCTATGACTGTAGACGGACAAAAAAAAGAGGAGAAAATAAAGGGATATTCTTACTCAGTTAAACACCGGAATGAAATGCGCCGATTGCAAAATTCTGGGCCGATACTAATGTTTAACGTCACAATTTGTCCGATAACCGATACTAATGTTTTCTGTGTTTGTTGTTATTTAAACCTACTTTTGTGCTAAGGACACAAATAAATATGTATTACAAAAATAATATACTTATACAACTACTAAAGATATTGGAAGAATCTCTGGTTGAGAGT
Source organism: Anarhichas minor (assembly GCF_050575085.1). Classification (NCBI taxonomy): domain Eukaryota; kingdom Metazoa; phylum Chordata; class Actinopteri; order Perciformes; family Anarhichadidae; genus Anarhichas; species Anarhichas minor. The sequence continues at coordinate 15,077,223 of NW_027466474.1, forward strand.
GCGGTCACATTTCTGGAAAATGTGCCTCTACAAAGAAAGTTGTCTTACAGAGTAAATGTCACTGATCCTTCTCTTATAATACTCCCACATAGCCGATCATTTCTTTCACTTATATTTGAAAACAAAACCAGGCAGCGGTTGCGCTCTGACACCATATCACAGTGTTAGTCACGCCAGTGGCTTCTTCAAATCAGCAGCTGCGTAATGCCAGAAAGTATCGACCAATAAATCGGTGCATCTCTAAATTAAACACATTTGTATGTTCACTCAAGTGAGTTGGCTCACCTTTCTGAACAACACTCTTAGTTGTATTATGGGTAGCAATATTTTGACTCAGACATAGGGGACTAGGCAATGGGAATTACACACTTTCATAAAATATGATGAAGTTAAACAGCACCGAAATTGTCTCCTTTTGCGGCATAACACACAAAAAAAGAGAAGGACTCACACTGCTCCTGTAATCACAGGGGCGGAGTGAAGACTGCAACAAGGATGTTGTAGATAACTGTCCATCCACCAAACTCATCACTGCCCTCTATATGTGAATGAACATCATAGCACAGCTAAGCTATGCACCAATATCCACATTGAGCTATTTGTAAGTATTTATGAGGTAAAATTTACGAGATTAAGACATAACATTTTATGTTTCTGTGTGACATTAATTTAGGGAAGGAATCTCTTTCTTAAAATCATTGATATTTACCCATAATATTATTAATGCTGACGATCATGTTGACATTTGTGAAGTCACAGCCATAAAGTGTAAATGCCACTGGGTTTACCGTGACCGTCGAGGTTACTATTCTGAGTCTTTGCTTCAACATGATGGACGACTGTTAAAAAGTCTATTATGTCATTGGTAAACATATCAATACAAATTAAATGTCCCTTTAATGACTTGTAACAGAGAAAGGGAACATGCAAAGACTGGGAACATGTCTCCTGTTGGGTCCTCAACATTTAGGTGCAGTTCTCAGCCACAATTGGAGGAGCCTTCAAAATGAGACTGTAATGACGCACTCGATCTACAGATGCCGTGGAATCGGGAAACAATACCTGAAGCGGAATAGAGCAGGTGAGCATCAATTTTAGGATACATGTGTGTGGCTTGTTGGTATTTTTCACAACTGGGACACACTTACTTGAATGAGAACAACCTCATAATGACTCAAAGCTGCAGTATATTTGCACAATAAGTGCCTCTTCAGGACATGAAAACATAATGTGATTTAAATGAGTCAGTTATGACAACGGCTACAGTACCTTCAACCATATATTCAAAAATGAATGTCACATTCAAGGGTCGATAAACTGCAGCTCAGTGCAACATCATATTCAATCGGTGACTACTATCAGCTGCCGTGAGCCCTGGTCACAATGTATTACAGAGAAAATCTTTCCTCTTCTCAGACATAACCACAGCATGTGCACTTTGTCAACACTTGGACGGAGGGTTTCTTGAGGACTGATCATAATTAACCCCCATCAACGGGGGACTACACAGAGTGGACCACAGCTTTAGTGACTCACATCTCTCCGTTGATGTACTCCAGCCTCTTGGTGACGGTGGCTTTGGCCTCATCCAGGTCTTGCTTCACTAATACTGGGCCGATAAGCTTAAACACTGTGTTTGTGATGTCCAGCAGGTCAAGCTCCTGGAAAGACAGAGAGAGAGAAAGATTAAATATATAATACTGTAAACTCCAATATACAAAATGAAGGGCCTAACAACACTGACCCCAGTCGAACAATACGCTTTTAAAGGGAAAATTGGTCAATTACCTCTTTGACAATGTTGTTCTCAGCCAGTTGCGTTTCCAGCTTCTGTCTGGCTGACATGCTCTTGCTAACATCTAAGGAAAAGACGGGAATTAGAAAATAATGTGAGTGTTGCAACCATAAACAATAGACTAAACGTACAGGAACTATCTTACAAGTGTATTTAACACATAGCTAGCTGTCCTAATATGGTCAGCTAGCTCGTTGCAACATGGCACGATATGAGAAACCATGCAATGCTAGCTGGCACCTACCTTTCTGCATCTGAGTATATTTTTCTACTTCCCCTTTCAACTTCTTTTGAATGGCCTCTGCCATTTTCGTGTTTAGTCGAAAGGTAATATAGACCGCGTAAAAATATTTTGAAGAGATGAGGTGTAGTATCTAAACGTTGAATGAAATGAAAGCTCTGCGTTAGCTAACCGGAAAAGGGCAGTGGCTAAACCGGAAGTTATCTGATACCTTCAAAGTAAAAGCCCTCACTACTTCAGGGTTGCATTCATGACAAATAAATAAGCACAAGTCAATAAACAAACATTAAAACCACTCACATTGCGTATATTTTCATCCAACGTTGATTTAACATAAATATGTTCTCTTGGATTTCTTTATGTTTTTTTGACCCTGTCATGGTTGCGGCTGTTTACGACATTGTTTTACGACACTGCACACGGTTCCTCATCACCCTGGATCAAGATGGCCTCGTCGTTTTGGAAAGGAATGGTCGGCGTCGGACTTTTTGCCTTAGCTCATGCAGCTTTCTCAGCAGCACAGCGTAAGTTTTAGTGCAGGGAGTGAAATCACGGTCCTCGGCATCTGTATGTATTTCAGGAGGGCTCCGCTGTCACCGGGTAGGGTGATAAAACAGCAGGTGGGGCCTTTCGGTCCTGCGGCTAGCTAATCAGATGCTAGCGCAGTTTAGCCCCGTTCACGATCAGTCGCAGGGATGAAAGACTGAAATCTTCTTCTGTTAATGTTAAAATATCACCACCAACGTTGAGTGTGACTAGCATAGCGCTACACATTACGATCTCTGCCATAGTGTAATGGTGTTCATTTAAATGTTCTGGCTAAAATGTGTTTTTTTTCCTCCATTAGATCGATCATACATGCGACTCACAGAGAAGGAGAACGAGACACTACCAATTGATGTGAGTGACTTTCATCATAATTCTTTCCATTTTAATTCCAGCCTGCCTTTCACAACAACCCCCAACGATGTCTCTGTGCTTTCTTCATCATCATCTTTACTTTTTGTTGTTGTTGCAGATTGTATTACAGACCCTGTTATCGTTTGTGATGACCTGCTATGGGATCGCTCACATCGCTGGAGAGTTCAAAGACATGGACGCCTCCTCAGAGCTCAAGAACAAGTAAGTTATGCAGCAGCACCTTCCTCCCCGGGTAACGTGCTTGTTTGTGTCCTCTGCCACAGGGGAAGCACGCTCATCCCTCAAATGCATATATAGTAACATCCCCGTGAGTCAATTCCCACAGACGCACACTGAACCTCCCTGAGTCGTTGTTTTTTTCTTCAAACACAATGTAAATAGCGGACAGGAAAGATAATGTAATAATATAATGTACTGGGTGCATTGAAGAAGCATTCCAACAAATGTCAGGAAAACAATAAGTATTCTGTACATTTTTTTTCCTTTGTGTAAAGACCAAATAGTTTAACTACCAAGTTTCAGATTTTATTATCTTTTTCTATCTGTCAAGATCATATACAGGGAATTACATTTTTAAACGAGTCCCATGCCTATAGGAACATTATACAAATTGTGAAATATTTGTGCAGCATGAGAGTAATAACTGCATCGCTACATGACACGATGTTGTGCCACAGACTCACTTGCTTTTTCACATCATACTTTTTCCACAAAGAATGCCTGCGGTCAACAATGCTAAGATAATGAATCAATAGGTTTTCAGCTGGTGTGTGTCAGAGTTTAGATTCCTAACGTTGTACTTCCTTTGCTCACAGTGTGCAGAGACACGTGATCTGCCATTGTAATGATATAATGTCCTGTATGACCCCATGCGTTACAGTGCACCTGCTGCTGTAGGTGTCCTACGTGCGTAACTTTGAAAGCAGAACAATATTTGTACAGTGCCTCTCTTTTCATAACTCTATTCTTTTCCAGAACATTTGATACACTGAGGAACCACCCGTCCTTTTACCTTTTCAACCACCGGGGTCGGGTGCTATTCGGCACGCCGGAGGAGGAGGAGCCCTCCTCCGCACGCAACCAGCAAGCAGTTCCCAACCCCATACGGCTACGCAAGCTGGAGCATTTGCACTGAGACTGGCCTTCCCATGCCTGTAACGACATTAACGTCAGATAAGATTTGTTTTTGTTAGACGGAGGAGGCAAAGCGAGAATTCACCTTCCTCCACTTTAATTTGTATTTGTACATAAATTAACACGCTGTCCAAACATGCATCTCTGTCCATAAAAGTGTCACCACAATATTCAACAATGACTGTGCCAACCCTTCAATTTTTCAAGCAGATTTGTTTGTATATACAGTATGTAATCGCTTTGGAGTCTTAAGATACAGAGACATCGGCCCTTTTTGTCCCTTCTGAACTGAATTGGGATGATGCTGTCCTTTGTATATCCTTTGTATGAGGGGCATAAAAACGCCTGTTTCATTACTGTTTTATTTCAACTGCACATCGGTCCTCGGCAACTGTCAGGCCAAAATTTTGTGAACCGAAACAAGTTTTGTCGTGTGAACCCGAGGACCCTTTATTTCCTTGATGATATCCTGGACGCATGCAGGCTCATCTGTAAATCCTGTACGCATTAAAGAGGTCACAGGAAATCAACTCAAGGTGAGATGCGAGAGCAGGAGACGTTAAGACAGCCGTTCCACTGATACTGTGAACATTAAGGCAAACTAGAAAGTAGTGGTACATTCATTTGGGTGACGTTTGTTTTTTTCCTTCATTTTACATTTTGTTATTAAGATTCAACAGATGTTTTTAATTTAATAAAAGGCTTACTGATTTTACACGGTGTCCGGATCTATTTTTTGCCTTATGTCTCATAATTAGAGACTGGAATATTGCTTTAGCTAGACAAAAGGGATCAAATCTCTCTGCTGCTATAAGCTGCAGGGGCTAAAAGACAAACGGGAATGCATCCGTGCAATGCTGTCCTGCCATCCTGCTTAATCACTGTGGAGAAATTGTTAACAAATGCTAATGCTATCACAGATTAAAGTCCTTTGTCCGTGAGAGGGAAGTAATTAAAGTAATGCTGACAATGCAAAGATGTGTGTGTGTGTGACCTTGTTGGACTGTTTCGTCACAAAAAATGTCCACCTGATCAGTTGTTCATGTTGGCCTCTAGGTGGCAGTGAAACTGAGCTTTTTAGTCTGCCTGTTTTCTAGGGATCAGCACCAAATTACAACGTTTAAATTAACATTTTTTTCATTTGATGCTAAATACTGTGGAAACCGCTTTTCTTATTACTGTTGCTTGATTATCAAGATAGAAAGGCAGAAGACAAACATAATATACAAAATGTTTGTTTTTCAAACTTTTAGCTTTTTTTCCTCATGAATTACTGAATAATTGGATCTATTCAGGCCTCTGATAAAGTCCCTCTTCTGTTGGACAGGTCACAAGCAGACATGTTTACTTTAAAGGGGGGAGAAGCCACTACTACAGGTAAAGCTCAACCGCACCACAGTCATTGCATTTCAGAATCAGACACTCATAATGCAAAAGTGACAATTATTTTGGCATTGTAGTCTATTAGACGTAACCTCTAGGTAGGAATATTCACACTGACACACAGACGGAGTTACCATTCAATGGTTTATTTTTTGTTTTGTAAAAAAAAAGTATGTTCATAAAACTTTCAGTTTTATATATGTATTTAACAGTTTACAAAATTGACTTTAAACATTTCATTCAAAATATTTCATATACTCTGAAATAAATTCATAAAAAATAATCTATATCCCTTATGAACATTAAAAAGTAGTGTACATCTGTCATAAAAAAAAAACAAGGAAAACATAGGAGGAGCGCTAACTTGTTTTTTTGTAAAAAAAGAAGCTGCAGAGGGCAGATTAGCAGCTGTTAAAACCCACGACAGGTGACCGTCGACAGCCCGGACAGATGCAATAACGTGACTGTGGGAATCAATGGAGTGTTTGTGGAGTAAGACGTACTGGACCCTGTGTGTGTGTGTGTTTGAGGAGTATGTATCCATAGTAACTAAATGGACTCCAACGGCTGCATTCACTGAACTCATGTTCTATTGCTGTCATGGTAGGAGAGAGGATATTAGTATTTCATGGATATGATCCATGTCCAGTGTTACGCCCCCTGACTTAACGATGCCTCTTTTCTAGAAGAGAGCTCTGTTTGTCTTTGCAGGTCTATACTATATAGGCCATAACATAAGTCCAAAACACTGGTAATTATGCTTGGCTGATATATATAGTCAGTCATTGTATTGACTGGATTCTATATATATATATATATTTATACATATATATAAATATTTATATATATATTGAGGAACTGGTTGCAGTCTTAAAAACCCTTTTCAGACCAGCTGAAGAAAGGTCTGCTGTAGAAGAACAACAATAACAGGAATGTGCCTGTTGATCCCATGCGCACAGCATATTGTGTGTCTGTCTAAAGGAGTGTGTGTGTGTGTGTGTGTGTGTGTGTCTACTAAACAATGTGCCGGTACAGACAAAAGCCATAAGGATGTTTAAGGCATCTGTCAATACGAAGAGGATTACACTTCATCCTCAGTGGATCAGTCCGTAAGGCCCCTCCTCCAGTTGAACCCCTTACTCTCCGGCTCCAACAGGATGTGATGTATCAGCACAGGGACAGTGGGAGTGTCTGCTATCAGTGCATTTCTCCTCCCCCCCCCCAGTCCTCCAGTTCCTCAATTGATCTTTTTGAGGCTAGTAGACAAGGGCGTCTTGTCTTTTCTTATGGTGTTTAATCCAACAGTCCACAAAATAGGAGCTTCATTCCCATTTCTAGTGACGAAACACATCTTGACCACTAACTTCCATGATCATTGGGAAGCTGTGAGGACGTCGCCTGCTTCTCCTCCAACTCGGCGAGGGACGTCTCCAGCTGCTGGATCAGTACTCGCTTCTTGAACCTGCCAGAGAGGCAAAGGAAGTTAGACAGAACCAGAGAATAAAGGGAGAAAGCGGTACACCTGCTTTAAAGACATTACATCTACAATACAAAAGTCTTTATGTGTGTCAGAGACATGGTTATTGCGATGCTTTAACTTCTTCACTTAACCTATACCTCGGAGTATAAAACGAGTCACTGTTTCTTACCTGACAGCCTCTTTGATCGCATGTTGGATGAAGTACCTTTGAACATTAACCGGACCTTTCACCTGCTGCAGGAGACCGAGTATTGCCTCATAGTCTGAGAAAGTAAAACCACACAGAGATGAAGAGACCCAGTGTGACACTAACGTCGCCAGATTAGAACAACGGTGAATGTAACGTGATGTGCTGCACTGACTCACTTCGCCCAGGTTTGCGGACCTCCTTGATGACCTGACTCCTCAGCTCCGCTTGGCTCCCATCTAGCGGGGCTATGAATATGGTCTCGAGCACTGCAGGTTCAGCGTCAGGGTCCTCTAGCTGGCTCAGTGGACTCAGCCGGTCACAGTTGTGTTGCTCCTCCAGTGTCTGCTCATCTAGACTATCTTCCACCACTCTCTCCTCCGCCATGTCGATGTCCTCTTCCGGATCTGCCTCTCCCAGCCCGGCCTTCTCCTCGAGGCTCAGTGGAGACGGACTCTCTGCTACAGTGTCCATCTCAGCGGGCCAGATCTCCTCCGACTCCGGCTCAAGAACCCCGTCCCCGTTACTCTCAGTGACCGCCACGTCGTTGCCATCCACTTCTGGGGGGGGCGGCGAGAAAAAGAACAATTTTAAGCTACTATTCGGTGCTGTTTGGGCAATAGTATTTCCTCGCAGATGCACTCTCATGTTCTAGGTACATCTTAATCTGACCTTTGTGCTGTGGGATGGGTTTGAGGAGGTCCTGCTGCTCTTGAACCTCTACCGGACTCTTTCCCGCCACCACATGGTTGGTGCTCGCCGGTGGAGTCTGCGGCCGCCGCAGTAACGGGGACATGCTCCGCCTTCTCTTCATAGTGGTACTCGAGTTGGCATCGTTGGAATTTCCTCTTTTCTTGTTTTGAGGGCCTGCTACGAACTCATCCGTCTCATCGATCATCATCCCCTGAGAAAAAAACACAATATTAAAAGATGGAGGGACTGATTATTAAATGGCGAAGTCTCTTTAAGCCACACTGTGCTTATGTAAAATGTATCGAGCTGTATTTTGTGCTGATGTGTTTGCACCTTCTTATCCTGCTTGAAAGGATTCCCAAACGTGTGCAGGCGTTTAGGCTGGTCAGGGTCGATCTCTCTCAAAGGAGACGTCATCATTTTGAGGTATTCCTGATAGTTTCCCATCTGAGCCACTGGGATACTGTGCAGATAGTCTACCAACCACAGGACAACCTCATTAGCATGAACAAAACACTGGAACAATTACACAGGACGCCCTATAGATGTTTCATATTGCTTTTTGGGGGGATTGGGTTAGTACTATTCAGTCTCGGTGCAGTCTTTGGACAAATCATTGAAAACGAATCTTAACTGGATCTGCTTGATACAATTTAGATCAAGAGATATATTCCTCTGTATATATGTATGAGATGTTCTTATAACTGCATTGCAGCATCACCTATGACTGAGTTGTAAAAACGAGGACTTTGGAGCACTGCAGTCATCAGATTGGGGGCAGAACAATAACATTCAATTAAAACCTAAAATAACTTCCAACATCACATTTCCTTTTAGAAGTTTCCCCGCATCAACGGGACTTTATACCTTCGTCTTGCCCTCGGATCAGTTTTTGCGACGTCCGCAACAAATTGGAGCGCATCCGGGTGAGTTGATCCAGAAGGTTCCGTCTTGGGATGTCGTAGGCATTCCGATAAGCTTGAGGTTTCAGATCCTGTGAACACATCAGCATATCTAGTCAGAGAAAACCTACCAGATGTTGCACTTTCCAATTGACGATATATCACTATCTTTTATATCTATTTTTGTAAAATAACATCAGTGCATCCTTTCAGCAGATACAACACTCTGACTATTGAGAATATGGCCCCTTTTTTCCTGTAACTCTCCCGCCCACACAAAGTACGTCATGCTTCTCAGAAACCCACCTTGTTGAGCAGGGCGATCTGGAAGCCGGCAAACTCTTTGAAGTTGATGTCCGCCAGGCGAAGGGGCCCCTCACCGGTGATTCCCTGCAGCAGCTGCTTGAAGTCCTGCCGGTGGGCCAGAGAGGAAGAGCTGGAGTGGTTCTTCACCTTTATGCCAGGCTCTTGTGGAGCCTTCTTCCCCACAGACACGATGAGACGATCCGATTCCATCTTTGCCTTTATACCAACACAGCAGGAATGTTGTTTAGAGCACAGACCCACAAAGCACTTTGGGGTACATCTTCATCATCAAGTCTTTTAGATGACTATTGCATACTTGAATATTCATTTAAAAATAATAATCTTTGTTTATTCTCTTTAAGCGTTCTCTATTTGATACTCAGAGCATTAATATAGCAGCAAACAACTACTGTCTGTGTACATAGATATAGTGGAGTAATTGTTTACCTGAGCAGAGAAGGAAGTCACTCTCCCTCTGATATGTTTGTATTAATATAAATAGTATACACATTCTACAACTCCTCTACCACATAGTAGAACAAAGTGGAAGGTTTTGGGTGACAGTTTCAAAGTCTTCACCTGCTGGCTGAGCTTCTTCAGGTGAGAGATGACACTGTAACTCAGGCCACAGTCCATGGTGTCTGCAATAAGATTAGGTGCACCCATCATCCTCAACGCCTTTTTCAAGGGCTGTCAGGAGATGGCGAGAGGAAGTTGGGGGTGTTAGTTACATGCAGAAAAATAATCCATGTAGTGAGCTTTTACTAAAGGCAGCATGAGAGACATATTACGCATCGCTTTACCATGAAGAAGTATGGAGGCATGGCCTTCAGGTACATCTCGAAGGCCTGTCGCCACTTGAGGTTTGGTTTTAGTTTGTGCACTTTGAACAGATCATCTGGAAGGAGACGAAGAAAGGGGGAGAAGACATCTTTAGCATTCTGGATCAGTGACCAGTGAGCCATCCGCCTGCACACCTCCGACTGTTATACACACATCAGCATTCAGGTGGTGAGATACACTTCCATTTATCCTTCTTAATACCTTATCACTATTATTAAAATAGCATTATTAGAGATTAACTGTTTTTTAAACCTTCATTTTAGGATTTTCAATATAAAACAAAGCAACTCAGCCACTATTATCTTCACAAATACAGAGACAAACAAAAAATCATAGGACTTCAACATAACCAGTAATTTGGACACACATTCAAATCTTGTTCTTATGAGAGAACCTCAACCTTTCTCAATGCAACACATTCATCCACACTTGATTATGCTGGTGTGCAGTGTGACTTCCACATGAGTAGAAAAGGGTTTCTACAAGTGGGTTAGGTTCCCGGTCTTTCTCTAAGGTTTTAGAGCAACATCTAAATACCAATAAGTACCACCAAGTCTCATTATCAATCTCTCCGCCAAACTCAACCTCTCAATTATGTACATTTGTGTTGACGTTATAATGTCTTCAGCACAAAATGATAAAAGTCAGAGACCCCATGCTACGCAAAGTCATTGATGCACAAAGTCATTCATACTATCAAGGGCCTTATGGAAACACTTTTCATAGTCTCGGAATTTTGAGGCTGGTATATTAAATGTTTTCTGTAGCTGCTTAAACGACAAAGCGCAGAGCAAGGTATGACGTGCTTATGTCTTTTGGATTTTAAGAGTATTCTTAATGACTACTGCTGTAATGTCTTACTACAAAGAGGCCGCTCTAATGGCAGAGCTGGGCAGTCACTTGAATCATTGACAGGGCCCTTTTCCCACCCCAATATAATGTTTGAGTGAGCTTCCCAGTAGTTCGCTTTAAAGTGTGGCATAAACCATGTGATGCTGCTGTAGGCTTTTTAAAAAAAAAAAATTGTTGAAGATGAACTGTTTATGTTTACAGCTGCTCCGTGTAAACAGTAAAAAAGCTGTAGTAATATGCTGTTTAATGGCACTTCTGTCTTACTTGTGTCTCATTCGATCAGTCATTACATGCGGTGCTGTTTAACTCCTATCTTTGAACATGTTGCTACGTGTTTGTATGTGCATAATACCGCCGTGATGTGTTGTTTTCAACTGGTATTGCTAATAATAGCTAACCTGGCCAAAGAAAACCCCATTAAGCTTTTTCCGAGTTGTTGTGCTGGAACGCAGTCAACTCGTGTGTGACGTCGTTCACAGCTCCTAATTCAGATTTCTGAGGTCAATCGAATGCAGCATCGGCCTGTTACTTGTGATTATAACCAAAAATGATTGCAGAGGATAAAATGACCCAGAAGAAGCTTTTTTAATGTAATATTAGCTCTGACATACTGAGCCAGAAGTTTTAAAGATTTACTGGCATTATGTCTTACCGAGGAGTGGAAGAAGCACTGGGTAGTTGTAAGGCATGACGAACAGGTTGACACAGGTCAGAGATGTGCTGGCTTTAAGGTAGCCAAACGGCTGTCCCAGGTCGTTTTGCTTCCCGCTGCTGTTAACAAACACCTGAGGACAACAAGGACAATTATAAGGACACTTATAAAGTCTTTGCAGGAATTAGAATCATTACAATTCACAACTACTGGAACCAAGTTTTTTTTTAGAAAAGTCCCAGAGACGGTGAAAACAAGCCAACAGAGCTGATGGATGTGTGTATGTCTCCCATACCTGCCAGCACATGTGTGGAGACTTCCTTTCCAAAATGTACTGGGTGAGTGGAGATGGCTCCAGCTCATACTTGTCAAAGGGAAGCTTGTCGATCACCATGGGCTCACAGTCCACACAGGAGAATCGCACCACGGGATGTGCAGAGCGAGGTGGCTGGGAGCGGGAGATGGAGATCACAGAAGAAGCTTTTTAGACATACGTATCTGCGATATGCACCCATGTGGTGTTTTCTTTAAAAAGCAACAGATAGTCGAGATCTCAGCATGAGTTTGAAGTTGGACACAGGAACTAGGTTGTATGCCTCCGTCAACAAGTCGTGTTGCAGTTTACATCCACGCCTGTCCAAAATGCCATCGCTTCATTTTGTCCGATATTTGTGCGAAATTGTTACAATCAGCAGATGAATTCTTGACTTATAACCAAAAAGGTGTTTTGTGAGGTCACCGTGACTTTTGACCACCAAATTCTAATCAGTTCAGCCTCGAGTATAAGTGGACGTTTGTGACAAATTTGAAGAAATTCTGTCGAGGCGCCACTGAGAGATCACAACCCAAAAAAATGATACCTCCAGCCACAGCTAGAGGTATAACAGTAGGACGGACAATTTAAAGAGAGACAGAAAGACAAATAAAACAACACAGAGTTAAAAGTGAAAGAGAAAGTTTGTGTCGACCAGTTCTTTATGAGTTAACTGAAGGTGCTGCTGAGATGTGGTTCAGCCTCTCTGCTCACCAGGCTCGGAGAGTTCTGGTCTGGCCAGAAGGACTCTGGAATGGGCCAATGCCCGACCGGAACCCCCGTCTTCGGGTTCGGTCGCACGTAGATGAGTTTGTGGCAACTGTGCCACGGCTGTGTGCTGAAGGATGACACAGGCCGACTGGACTCCACTGAGTTGTCTGTGAAATAAGAAATATATATATTATACACGGCAGAACACATTTCTCAACCAGATTTCAAACACGAACAATGTGAATTCGAGAGCAACCGCTTTCAAACAAACCCTGAGTCACGGATCCAAATAAACTTTAATCATTTCATTAAATATTGTTTAAAAAAATGAACAAATACATTTAACTTGGAATCTTTCCTTTTACCAGTAAAACGATGAGTGAGTCAAATTATCTCAGAACATTTCTTTACACAGACACTCTTTTATGACTCAGTTCTCCTTTTAGTGAATAACTGCACTGTGGTGAGCCAAGATAAGAGGAGTCTCTTCTGCTTTCACCTGCTTTACTGCCCTCCGTATCTTTGCTTAAACCTACTGTGTGAAATGTGTCGAGATAATGTGCTCGGAAACTCGTGTTTTACTCACTCGACTGGGCTCTCTGAGTCAGAAACATTTTGGTACGATCAAAATGTAATTACTACATGTCTTGTAATACATGCACATAACAATTGTGAAGGCAGGATTTGCACAACGGTAGAGTCGTTGTCTTGTGTCCATTCGGTGCGCCACTCACCGTCCCCAACCAGAGGCGGATCTGGCCCCGTCTTCTCGAAGTTAATGACGACACCACTTTGAACCTTTTGGACCAGAGACTCCAGACACTGGTTCAACATCCTCTGTGTCCGCACACAGTACGATCGCCCTGAGAGAGAAAAAAAAAAAACGGAGGCACAATTATCTTGTATAATAGAAGGAATTATGAGCGCAGGCGCGCAATGATTCTTAAAATAAAACACTGGACCCGAAGTAAGAACAAGACGAACCTCCGGTGACTTCACACATCTGGGTGATGGCAGACTCGTCCGTGGGGACGCTACCGAGCTGCTCTGTGTCTGGCGTGGCTGCTCCTGGCAGCCTCAGCACCAACGCAAACAGACGCTGGTCCCAGCGAAAGGGCTCCTTGGTCAGCTCACTGCCTGACAGTGGAGAGTTCAGAGGCAGGTGCAGCTGCACAGCAGACAGGGCAGAGAAAGAAAAGCATGATGGGAGCGTTTTATATGTAAAAGCAGCCGCAGGTCACCGGTTTCCACCGTTTTCCAAACCTTACAATTCACGTCATCACACAGTCTGAAAGGATCGCATTACTACAAACAGTACAGAGTGGCCGCATTTGTTTTGGGCTCTCACCTCATCTGGCACCCCAGAGCTGTGTGTGAGCTTGTTCCCATCAGTGATAGTGATGATCACAGATGGCTCCAGGAAGAAGGGGTTACGGCCCTGAGACGGAAACAGGGACATTCAGCAATTAACACCCAAGTCCAAGCGAACAATGACCCCGTTTATTCTCAGTAGTCTGCTTTCTTTTCTTCACACTGTTCCGTGTGTGTCTCAAGACGATTCCCATCTCCTAAAACATAAAACATAACTGCTCTCTCGTACTAACAGTGAAGGCAAAATACAGGTATACTATTTGACCAGAGGACTACTTGAACACAGTATTTAGCATGGTATTAGCTTCACACCTGCGATAACCTCCTGAATACTACTATGAACTGTTTGTTGCAGCTTGTAGTCTTTGCCTTGTGTCAGAATGCATCTGTCCTTGTGTTCCTCGTTAAGGACGGAGGCCTCCACCACTGTGCTGTAGGGGTCAGCCTTCACTAATTCACACGCAGAATGCCTAAGTAGACTCACACACACACACGCCGCACGCACCTCGTGACACTACTTGGAGCGTAGTAATCTTTCTGTGCCTTCGGGCAGGGGTTTGCAGAAACGGCGTGTGTGAGGAGCTGATGACAGCGCAACGGTATCCGAGGACGACGGAGTGGATTAGGCTGCGATCAAATGTCGATATTCTTCTCTGTGTCTCGAGGTGAAGGAATAAAGACACGCCAGCTGAACGCTTGGCTGCTATCATTATCAAACCCTTCATTTATCCAGGGAAAGTCCACATATACCATGTGCTTTGGAAAGCCTTGTTTTACACTCACTTACTAGCTGGTATATCACGACTACTTTTGTCTGGAGTCTAAAAGACAAAAGCTAAAAAGGCAGATTCATCGGATTTTTATACAGTCAAAGTATTCGATCTGTAAATACTGTGCGTAATGATTAAAATTAGGGCTGCCACTAACATATTTTTCCTTATTGTGTAATCTGCCATGTATTTTCTCAATTAAGTCAATTAAGCGTGTGTTCCACAAAATGTCAGGAAACAGAGAGAAATGTGAAAAGGCAACATTTGGTGTCTTTGCTTGAAAAGCAGCTCATACAAGAGACCATGTGGCGATGGGATCACACCAGTCGCGCCACCAAATCGAGCCACGGGTGTGAGGTTGGGGGGCCAATGGCCCCTTCAGCAGCTTACTTCTGAGGTCCTTGCTTGGACCACAACCAACTTTAAGGCTGGCCTTCATTTTGTTCTCAACTACACACCTGTAAAGTTTCATGGCTGCATCTTACATGTTTGAGACGCTATTGCGAAATGTGTCCACAGAAAGACAGACATGTAAACTACAAACAAAGTAGTCAAACCCTCTTCTGTGGCAGTTCCTTCTACAGTCGATGTCTCCAGGAGCACATTTTGCCACGATGACACACACACACACACACACACACACACACACTAACTAATGTGAAAGCAGCACTAGCCACACGCCGCTGCGGCCGGTAATGATTAACTCATTACCAACTGCTGCCAGAGAAATGCACAATAGGATGTTGGCGTCAGAATACCTGTCCGTAGTTGTCGATGCCTGAGACGAGGCGGTTGAGGTTCAGCAGGTCGAAGGCGGTGCGGAGAGCGTGACCTAGCGTAGTCAGCCCAGACGCCTGCAGGTTCTTCAGCTCGCACATGAAGGTGGCGTGGTTCTCCTTCCAGCCGGCCTGAAACACACACATCAGTGTGCTGAACGGACGGCACAGCAAACAGCTACTCGGCTGAGCATCGGAGGAGGCCAATCCAAAATAGATCCACACCCACGGACAGCCATACCATGTAATTACAAAGGAAAACCCAACAGACACCGTTGTTCCCTGACAGCCACAGAGTGATTTGTGTCGTGCATGCGGCTACCATCATTGGTGAAATGAGTATATATATATCCAAGCAACCCGTTGATTGTGTGCAACATGACATAACAAGTAACCATAAAATGAGATCAGCTTGTGTCAAGCTCTGGGAACGGAAGATAATATTGTTGAAATTCAGGCCAACATTTGCGCTGGATGGTGCTTTAAGAAAGAGTCTAATGTCAAACATGACAAGCATCCAGAAATACAACTTCCCACTGCCGCCTGTCCTCCGTAACGAAGACATGCTCCCACGGGAGGGCATGTGGGTGTGGAACTGGTCTCGGACTTTTCTCCAGCCGGGGTCAAGTGCCTTACTTGTGCAGCTTCATGCTTAATCTAAGGATGACCTGCAAGCTTACCACTTCCTTTATCGGGAGAGGGAGAGAGAGAGGCTGAAGACACATATATATATATAGAGAGAGAGAGAGGAAGAGGGAGTGAGAGAGAGGAAGAGGGAGCGAGAGAGAGAGAGAGAGAGATGTAGATGTAAGAGAGTAGTCTACATGTGTGCTCTGTGAATGAGGCCAGTGGGTGGATTTTTGGATTATCATGGGTGGGATATCCTTCCAAAACCACAAATCTTTGGTGGAGTTTCTAGGAAGAGCTCAGAGTGATGAATATCATACGGTCATACATACAAACAGCATCACTGAGCAGCCGAGGCAAAACTAAAGGTGGAAACACATCCACATACATAGTAGAAAAGTAATAACTCAAGACATATACCCTCATGTAGGCCAGTGAAAATGTAAGGCTTAGTTTGCGCTCAATAATTCAGACGACAGAATATTTCTATTTTCCTCTCACCCAACCTCCTTCTCTCCCGCTCTACATCAACAATGTATTGCCTCTGTAACTGTGCAATCAGAGTAGCCCCATTCAGGATAACCTCGTCCTTTCATCATAATCCTCGGTGCACAGAGCCGGCAGAAACAACAAAGGAGAAGGTGACGAAGACAAAGAGAGGAAGAGCAGAAGGAAGAGGAGTTGAGGGCAGACCCTACAAGGAGTAGCGCTTCTTGGATCGTTTGGCTGAAATACACAAGACTGGTTCAGTGGGACGCGTGAAGCAATGATCTGGGCTTTGGCGAAAACTGCAAGGTCAATGCCTGAGTGTAGTAGGAAGCATCACATGAATGACAGCAATACACATAGGCCTACAGCGGCAGTGTGCAATGATATTATAAGTGCGGGGGCGCTGAGCTCTAAATGGTCCTTCTGGAGGTCAATAAAGAGCCACATGTAGCCTGACAGGTAGCTTTGCTTCTTGCACTGCTTTAAATATTAACACTAAGCAAGACTGCACATTAGCTGAAAGAAGAAGAAAAACTCAAAATTGAGTCGAAAGTACACTAAAATATATTGCAATAAAAGTATTATAATAAATGTTTAAAATTCTATTAAATAAAAGGGAAGTACCTTCACTTGACTTTGGTTTTGCTCATCAATCAAAAGTTATAAAAGGTTATATTAATTTATTTCTTGCTTGTATGATGATTAGAAGTTAGTTCCTGATGCATGTAAATGAAGAGAGTAAAATATTATACTATTTATCATTTAGTTGGAAAAAAACTGCAGCTGTTGGGGCGCTGCAGCAAAGTGCACTGACATATTTTATACACACAGCATTATTAACAACAAAAAATATGGAATTAACTAGTCGTTACAAGTATATTTTGATTTGCACAATACTCTATGACATCTACCTCTGTATTCATCTTCTAAGCCTCACACCAGCTATTAAAGAGGATTTCATCAATTATTTTGTAATTTGGCCATGGGGCATACAAACAAAACAGAAAATATTAGGAAAGCACTATTCTATATGTCTTCACGTCATTTATGACATGGGATAGAGTGAGTGCTGCGGTGCATGTTGTGTTGAGAGTAGTAGAGTGGTGTTTGTAGACACAGTTCGGCAAGTTAAGAGATTCCTAAAACAGACCAGCCACTAAAGCAGATCAGGGACTTGTGTGGGTACTAAGGATTGTATTTTATTGGGCTTGAGAAGCTCTGAGAGAGATGTGTGCCAGGTCATAAAACAAGTCAATTGATTATTGGTGGGTATAACTTTGCTGACATGAAACCCCTGAAATTATTGCAGTGATTCACAGTTGTTTTGTTGTGTTGCCTACGTGTATGACAACGAGAGTGTTTGTATTCTGGGCCATAATGCTCATAGTATCGGTATGACAAATAATTATCATATGAATAATGATAATTTTCTTCCAGCGAACTCACATAAAAATGATGAAGAGGGCTGATCAACTTTCAGCCCAGACTGGCCAATGGAAATGCATGGGTGATGCGAGGGGAGGAGTCGAGAATGATTGGCAGGCTCTTTGACCAATCGAGACATTGTACTTTCAAAAAAAGAGCGACGTCAGAGGCGATAATAAATCTCCCCGCCTCCATCTCAACGCCCGAGACTTTTCTCAACACAAAAGCAAAATGTCCGCTGGATGGTCGGAGGCAGTGCAGCTCCGGGTCTGCGGTTATTTGGAGCAAAAAATTGCCGTTTTTTCGCCACCGGGAAGCCGCTGACACTGACTACAAACCAGAAGGACAATAAAGTCTCACTGACTGAAAAATACGTTCGACTGGTTAAATGTAAACATTGTATCAGTTGCTAATTACCTTCACTCCGTATGGTGGATCATCGAATGTAACTAGCATGTACCTGTCGCCTCTACTAGCCGGGTCTCGGGCACGCAGCTGTCAAAAAAGAAAGCCAAAACAACATATATTAATTTCGACCGACCTTGCCCAAGGAACCCTAAGCTCGCCAAAGCCGCATACTTGCTGAAAAAAGTCGGGGTAAAATCATTCTTTACCTTCATAAAGACCTCAACCGCGCCTTTAGCAACGTCCAGATATGTCGTACCCAAATAAGTGCGCTGATTCATAGAGGCGGACGTGTCTAACAGGAAAAGTAAAATAGGCATTTTAAATGTAAAGCCGCAGTTGTATGCTTTTCTAAAATTACTGTTATCCACATGTGACCTATATCGTGCGGCCAGACAGTCCACACATGTGTGTATATATTTGATATAATAAGCCCCCCCTCCAGAAGAGGGCCGTTGCCTCTGCTCTCTCCCTATCTGCCTTTCTAGAGCTCTGTCTCGGCTCGCGCTGTTCAACTTCTGCTCCTAACCGAGTGGAACGCCCCGCTCCCTCCGCTGCGACGCCATTGGCTGAGCCCGTGTCCGCTGACCACGCCCCCGTACAATATATAAATATATAACGAGGTCGAGATGGCGTGTGTATGGTATTCAGTACATCAGCCTAACGTTTCAATTGTACGTATGCTAACCGGGCGGGAATGCTAAAGCATCGTCTATGGCCCTGGTGTGTTTATTAATATATGTATGTCTTATTACAAAGGAGCCTATCTGGCTTGAAATAAGACAACTGATAACGTTGTAGCTGCATATATCATATTTATAGACCTCCTGAAATTACTCAAAATTTCTTGCCAATTCCCTCGCATCCCGCCCCCTTCACACACACACACGCGCGCACACAACACACACACACACACACACACACACACACACTCTGTTTCTCTGATTCTCTCTCTCCTGTCTCTCTCTCTTGCTGCGTTCAAGGCGCCTCAAAGGATGCGTCCTTCCGACTCTTCACACAACATAACAAGAACACGTGCAGTTACGTGACCTCACCAAGTATACAAAATATTTCAGTTGGACATTATTTATTTTATTCAAGTGTTATACTAACGGCATATGCTGAATGACAGAATAAAGTGAAAATGCACTTTTAGGTTAAAAACTAGATACACAAAGAAAAGTCAATAGAGATAGAAAATACACATATATAAAAGTTCAAATATACTCTTAAATCCATATTAGAGAGGAAATACAACAGTTGAAAAGTCGCTTACACAATCAAGCCTCTAAAACCATAAAAGGTACCACCCGATCCGCATGTGCTCTCATGATGAGTAATAAATCCGACAGCACTTGAGGGCAGCATCGCTGTTACATTAAGGGTCTTCTTGATATGCTCTTTTAACACGTAATCAAATAGCTTACCAGTATTGTACAAATGACAATGAAACGTATGTTTATTATACGTTGAAACTTTGTATTAAAAGAGGTTAGAATAAATGCCTCATAGATTTAAAGGTCAGTGGAAAGTCACAGTACCCAAACCCAGACATAATGCCTACCTCCAGATGAGCCTTATCTTTCCCACAAAGGTGTATCTGCTTACAACGTACATGTAACACTGAACTTGCTTTTCTTTTTTTATGTGCTGCACGGAAAAGCAGTTTGGATGGCGGATGTTTTTTTCATGCAAATGCGATTCAACATCAACCTACTGAAGGCTTTTACTTTTCTCTGTCTGTGCAAGGTGAAATAGCCTGATAAACAAAAATCATAGCACTTCAATCTAGTTGAGTATATAGCCTAAAGTAGCTATATTTGATCACAATTTTTAGCTACTTATGATACTTATTATATGATTACCAATACCTATAAATCAGTTAATACCTCAAAAGTATTATATAATAGAGCCTAACTGAATTTGTATTTGTTTACTGCGTTAATACGCGTACATTAAGTTATTACAAACATCTTACGCCTTGCTTGGAGCACTTTACGTCTGCTTTGTTGACGTCTTGCACGCATTTCGCCCTCCGCCTTCCCAGCATGCACTGCGAGGTCTGCGGTATATTATTGACAAAGAAAAGAAGGCTGAAGAGAAACAACAACAGGGTGGGAACAGAAGCACCAGCCCCGGTGGTAGCACTAGCGTTATACGAACCCGTGTGCTGACAACAAGGTAAGCTCTCAGTTATGTCTTGACATGAAACAACTATGTTTTATTTTCTGCGATGACACGGCGGGCGGACAACGTTTAAGTGGCTATCGGCTAACATCTGGGGGTTTCCTAGCCGGCTAACGCTAGCTAACGCTAACACTATGTAACGTTACAGCGTTAGCATTGCACCATAGCTACGTGTTATTACAGTGTCAGAGCTAACAAATGCAGCCAAACTGTAGAATTACGTTAGAGAGGTTATATGGTTGATTTGTCCTAAATGTCCCTCTTGCTAAATATATAACCAATACACTTGCAAAAAGCCCTCATTACGTTGTCACATATGATTACACTGCAGTTTAAGGTAGCTTACATGTTAGCTTACACCATATCCAAATACGAATACCAAGAGGGCAAAGTTAGTACAAAACTACCTGACTGATGTTAAAGCTATGTTGCTACACATATAATGTTTTTTTTGAGTGTGTACATTGAGTACAAAATGTGTTGCAACACCACGAGACCGGTTCCTTGAGCTCTACCCTAACCATGTAAACACACCAGGGCACGTGACCAGCCACATCGAGTTTACTTTCTAATGTTTGCCATTTTGAACTTCAGTAAGTTCCATGAACTTAAATTGATCCAGCCTGCCTTCTACCCTTATTCAATTATACTCCTCTGGCTGAAAACAACAACATCCAAATACTTAATGTATAGATTATATTACAAAATAGTCCTGCATTCAAAGTTTAGTTAGTTTAAAGAAATATATGTTGGCAATTAAGTGTGCAGTTCTGACAAATGTATTAGTAACGATTATTAGTATGTATGCTCTTCAATGAGTAACAAGAAGTGATGAGGATAAATGTAATGCCTTTATTGTCATTGCACACAGTGTACAACGAAATTTGCTGTGCAAAAACTGCACATTTAGCACTCCTCACATGCACCTGCCACAGTGACACAATGGCATATTTAAAAAATGCAGTAGAAGTGCTTTATCAATAGATAACAGAAGTGACATATACAGGTACTATTCCACTTTATAGATATATCATTGAGGTGTTCAGTTCAAGGATGGCTCTTGGGTAGAAACTGTTTTTGAGCCCGGACGTGTTGTCCTTAAATACCCTGTAGCGCCTTCTAGACGGCAGCAGAGAGAAGAGATCGGGGTGAGTTGCATCCTCCAGAATGCTGCTGCCTTTGAGGAGGTGGCGTGATCAGAAGATGATCTCTGTAAGCAAAGGCGGGGATGTCCAATTATTTTCTGGGCTGTGTTTTTGACTCTCTGGAGAGCTCTTTTGTCTTCTCCTGTACAGTTGGCATACCATAATGTAATACAACATGTCAGTACACTATAGATCAGTGGTAGAAGGGCACAAGCTGCTTCACTGACACGTTGGTTTTGCTAAGTGTTCTTGGGAAATTAAAGGGCTGTTGAACCTTCTTTTTTTTTTTTTTACCAGGGCAGTGGAATTGGTGACATATTTGAGGGGAATATAAAACGGTGTCAGAATTACATAACTTATCATTAGCACCATTAAAATAGCCTATAGTGATTACATTTTTTTAAACTCTTAAATATCAATGGTAGTATTGGCCTCAGTATCAGTTGGGCTGTAGTTGAATCCTTGGAAGGGAATTAAATGAGCTTTATTGTATTTGTCTCATGCAAAACATTCAGGTGCAAAGTAACTAGAAACAACAGCTGCTGGATGCATACATGGAATAACAAATACAATATTTCCTCATGAAATGTATTGGAACAAGTGTCACAAAATGTAAATAAGTGGCATGCCAGGGCCTCTTATCATTCCTCACCTGTGTCTCTTCACAGTAACGCATCGTGGCCCTGAGGCGACGAGAGCGGGAAGTGCCGTTTCCACCTGAAGGGAGTCTACACAGCGTGATAGCTCGTGGCAAGAGGGGTGGGGGGGCCCAGGCAGACCGTGGACGGGGAAGGGGACGAGCTCAGCTGGAGCCAATGCAGCAGCAGCAGCATCGACAGCCTGAGCTGGTGGAGGGAAGCCTTCCTGTGTTCGTGTTCCCCACTGAGCTCATCTTCTACGCCGATGAGCAGACGTCTCACAAGCAGGTGCTCACCCTCTACAACCCCTATGAGTTTGCCCTCAAGTTTAAAGGTCAGTGTGCAGGGTAAAACACGAGCCATTTGGGTTTGTTTTTTTGATCAAAACACCAGATAATGTAGATAACCAGTGTGTGTGTGTGTGCGTTTTTTCCCTTCTCTTTATCAGTGCTGTGCACAGCGCCAAACAAATACACTGTGGTTGATGCCACCGGAGCGGTCAAGCCACAGTGCTGTGTCGACATGTGAGTTTGACTTTTAGGTTTCTTGGGCAAATTTGACTGTTATGTTTTTTGAAGTCAGGTGGTTGTTTTGTACAGCCCGACTTTCCCATCTGGCCGTGCGAGGAGTCAATCTAACTCTCTCGTGTCCACAACAGAGTAATCAGACACAGAGATGTGCGAGCGTGCCACTACGGGGTGTACGACAAGTTCCGACTGCAGGTGTCGGAGCAGAGTCAGCGGAAAGCCCTGGGCTACAAAGAGGTGACGGCCACGCTCCGCCCCTCAGCCTCGCAGGAGCCGCCCAGCCCCCGCTCCCAAGATGAGGAGCGCCGACTTAAAGAGCAGTTTGCGGTCAGCGAGTTTTTCGAGCAGACTGCTGCGTGTCCGACAGGTAGGGCGAAGGGCCGTTGTGTGGTTTTACCACTAGATGGAGCCAGATGCTTATAAACTTAAAGTTCAGGAACTTTTCACTGGACACTTTACAATGCTTTACATTGCTTTTTGTGGTCTGTGAACATAACTTGCCTCTAGTATTAAAAAAAATAAATAAATAAATAAATAAAAGTATGACAATAATAACACACAGGTTGCGATCACCTTCACATTTGATCTTGCAGCATGATAGGTAGGTGTTTAGCATGTATTTTTTGCTGATATCATGATTTACATAGTTACATTACATCAGCTTCAGTGTCATTAACCCTATCTTGGGTTGTTTCGCTGAAACGTTCTTAAGCTATAGCTCTTTCCCGCTCTCTAAAATTCTTAAATGTGTTAAAGGATAATCTGATGATTTGCAATATATCTTGTATTGTCAACACATCTGGTGAAAAGAGCAACCAACAGCAAATTGATCTTATCGACATGTACCGTTTGTGTATCCAAAGCCTGATGTGTGTGTATTGTTGTCCACTATCTATTAAAAGCACATCAGTGCTGCATTACCATGCACACACACTGTACTTTATTTTGAGCCAATCCCACATGCACCGTCCTGCAGCCAAGTAGTGAACTAAATCCGCGACAGAAAATAGTCCCCCAACAAATACACTATTTACTGCTGTCCCATTATTACAGATTCATGTCTCTGGTAGTAACCAATGTGCTGTCGTGGCTCAGAGCCACACAAAGTATCACACACTTAACGCGTTAATGATTCCGGTCTTTTCAGGGGATTTGTTTACATCCTTTTAAATCCGCTTGTTAACCACTGGGTTTATGTGCATGTGTGTGCGCCTAACAGAGAGCCGTCCTGCTGCTGGGGGCCCCAGCCTGCTGACGGTGCTGCTTGGGCTGGTGTGTATGGCCGCCCTGATGCTCCCGACCCTGGGGGAGCAAGACTTTACTGTGCCTGTCTACCTCCACTTAAGTATTAACAAGAAACTTGTAGCTGCTTATGTTCTCGGTGAGCAAAAATAAGAAATGAGGTTGCGTAATTTGTTTAAAAAAAAAGAAATAAGTGAATTGTGAACAAGAATGTTTTCTCGTTATATTTTAGGTCTTCTTACGATGGTCATTCTACGCACATGAAGTGCTGAGAGGAGGGGAAATGATCCAAAGACGGAGAGAACACCCTCACACCCTGGAGGCTCTGCTACGCTTCAACGAGTACAGCGGTCGTGGTACTTACTCAGCTGGCTCCGCCCCCTGCAAAATACATTTTAGTATACTTGTTTTCAAATCCACGTATTTGTGTTTGTACGCAAATGGAGACCCCCAGTGTGTCGGTCTAAAGACCGGTAGAGAGAGGAAACACGAGGCCATTCAAAGTGTGGTTTGAGCTCATACTCCACGTGTCCGTGTTTCTGTTGCCGTTATGTACCAGACTATGATTATCTCGAGTGTGAAGGAACCTACATGCAAACATTATACATGTGTATATAAAGCCATTACAATGTTATGGTATCGACCTGTAACCATCATTATATTCATGCTTTGAAGCATTTTCAGTATAGACGCCGAGGACTAAATGCAGTTATTTGCATGTGTGGACACTTTATCTGGTTGAGTTTTTAAAGATACTTTCACACGTCACCAAAGCAGAAACCTTCTTGTGAAGACAGTGGTTTGTTCGCTACATCAATGCTACACATGAACGTGTAATAAAAGGCTCAATACAGCTGTCTGGTATAAAATGAGATCAGGTTATTTTGTGTACCTTACAAGTTGGTTGAGGTTTAGAAATGACACTATCCTACAGTAATGTGTTTGAGTGCTAAAAGGACAAGAAAAGATTCTCCTTGGAACATTCAAAACAGCTTCACGCTCATAATAAAGAAATAATTTATTTAGTCCTGACGTCCGCCACAGTTGCAATCACAAAAAGACACGAGCACAGCCAAGTTGTGAGCCAGCGTGGCAGACTGCAGCCTTTCCATTGCAGTCACACAGTAGAAGATTTGCTGAATTCCTGCTCTGAACACTTCATAAGATGACAGAAAATATCAAATATCTTTACAGCATGGCAGGCTGACTGCTTTGTATATCGAGGAAAAAGACTGTTTAAAAAATAAAAATAACTGCAGCCACACTTCTTTAAGTTAAAAGGGCGCCCTCTCTTTTTTACATACACGTTAATGGCGACAGAGCCTTGAAAGGGTTCATATGTATAAGTTACACAGGGGATATGGACACCGGGGCCATGACTGTTCAAAGCTAATTTAGGTGCAAAAAGAAATACAAAATTGGCAGTACAGGCTTTACCTCTACATACTGCACTCTTGGATCATGTTTTACGACAGTCAAGTTTCACTTCTGCCCTGCTTACACACGGGCTGAAACGTCACAGGATTGTGCATCCTGTGCAAAAAGCTATTTGAATAAAAGTAACCACAGCAGTCTCTTCCCTCACAATGCGACAGTGCCATTTTTGTTTGTGCTGATTAGCTGTAAACGACAACACAAATGGTGAGAAATTCATCGCCGTCCGATTCTTATAATAAACTTCTTTTTTCCCCTCCATAAATAAGAACATTCCCCCAGTAGAAAGAAAATAGTTTCTATACTCTGCTTATCTACAAAAACACAGGATACAGAGGAACCTTTAGTGTTGAGAGCACAGTGACGAGCATCTTCTTTTCCATCCACGTTCCAACTGCAGGTGCATGAATCGTTCATACTAGGCAATAAAAGTTGCAGCAAGTCACGGGGAGAGGGGGGCATGAAAGCCAAAATGGAAGAAAAAAAAATCCCCACCGTTAAAAATCACCTATATCGTAAAAATACGAAGAAAAATCTTCTGAAAACACAACTTCTTACAGTTAAACAGTAAGTAAATCCCCACAGGTGTAGCCCCAAAGTAGTTTGTTCCTTTACAAAGACAAAACTTCTGCTGCGTAAGACCTGTGCGCACATTCACCTCACAGCCGGTCACAAACTTAAAAACTATGTACGACATCCGACACGGTTAATATGTACATAATTACAAACAGAGCAGGAAAACAATAAGTTAAAGATTTTCTTACAAAATCTGCAGACTTGTGTGAATACAAAAAGGCCGGTGGACCGACATTCTCCAGCACAAAGACAGGGAACACGTAGCCTACACATCCAAATTGTCTTTTTTTTTTATGTCCAGTGCTCAATGTCTCTCCAGTGAGGGGAACTGGTCTGACAAAAAGCATAGCCACTTATGAACACAATATCACAACGAAGCCAAGCACCATCCAAGATCCTCTACTAGCAGCTGGTGCTCACAGTGTCTTCAGTGACTCCTAGTCACGCTAGGCCTTCCACACTCAAACTCATCCATGGCTTTCGTTCCCTTAATTAAAAACATACCTAGACCCTCCGAAATGTAGCCATGATTGCCGCTCGGACACAAACACGGAGGGGAGGGTCTGAGAAGGGAACTTTGTTCTCTAAAGGGAGGCTTTTTTGGCGCCAGTCCTTTACAGTGTCTCTCGCTAAGCCGTGCTCACTTTGGGGACAGATCCTGGAGGGAAGCGAAGGGCGAATTGCTGGACGAGGAAGGCGACACTCCCTCCATTTTGCCTGGCGAATCTGTGGAGGAGCAGACGCTGCTGAGGCTGCCGTCCAGCAAATCTGGAGAGTGGCTGAAAGGAAAAAAAGGCAAGTTCAGTAGGACTAAAGGCTTCAGACTTCAATACTTTCACTGTGCGGGAAAGAGCCGATGAAAACCTCACATTTAATTCCATTACTGTAATATTTAGTACTATAAATTAATGAATCTAAATAGAAAACACACTCCAATTCGAGTCAATGACCTGAAAACTATATTTAAGTTGGTTTGTTATGTTCATTTTTGGACAGATCATCATAATCATTGTTTTGTTGATCCACCGAGTCTTACCAGGAACTGAGCTCTGACAGGCTGGAGATGTCAGAGGACAGCATGGTGGTGGTGCCCTGGAAGAGCCTCTTAGGCTGACTCTCTGTCTCCATCTCACCTGCAGAGGTAAAGGGACTCTGGCATTTAGAGATCACTTCTATCCATAAATGAAGTGGCCCTTGTGGTGTCATAGAAATGATATAAGAGAAAACATTCTCAAAGCATCCAGTGGAGCTTTGTGTGGGACCTCACCTTTGCGTTTCATTGGCCCAAGTATGCTGGCTCTGATGCAGTTGATCGGGCTTTGACTCCGTCGGCTAAGAAGAACAGAAAAAACACTTTGCCAAACCACTAGATTTTGACATTCAGTCCCAATCAGTAGTTACAAATACACATTTATTTAGAGCGAGACTAAAGTAACACCAGTACGTTACAGAGTTACGACTCGTTGCTCACCTGAAGCGGCGCGTTGGGCTGGGGATCGGGCTGGGTGTGAGGCCATTGCTGCTCACTAGGATTTGTAGTGACGGAGAGAAACACTGCTGCTTGCAAGAAATTAAGAAAACACTCCGATTAGTGTTCCTATTGTGTTAGTTTATCTATTTAACAACCTTTTGATTAACTTCTATAAATCTTTTCCCTCCCACAAAAATACGCGGCAAAAAAAGGGAATGAATCAATGAATCAGTAATGTGCATGGAACCGTGCGGAGGTCAGACCTACCTTTTTTCCAATCCCTCTGGTTGGAGACGGTGCAGGCGATACGGGGACAAAGTCGACGCGCTTTGGAGACGAAGATGCGGACTTTTCCAAATCATTGTCACTCTGAGAACACACACAAGTACCAAACACATGCGTCACATCTCTACAGTACTACATAGTGAGGACGTGAAAAGCATTAAAAAAAAAAAAAGTGTCGGAGTATTATACTACCAACTCAGCCTGACCTTGAAAGACTGGTGGCCCTGTTAACTCCAAGTGTTTCCACTGTTAATCTAGCATGTTTGTGCTGGTCCACTCCACTGAGATGGAGCGGCCATCGATGGCTCGAGGCCAAAAACATGCAGAGTGAAGGCAAAACAGAGCCGACTCTCAAGGTTTCAAAACAACAGAACATGGCAACAACACAGGTCGGGGGAGGACGGGTAATGAAGAGACAATCTTTACCAGGCTGAGACTTTCTTCCCAGGACTGGCTCATTTGCATGGCGGCTTGGATCTCCCTGTGTGAAAACAATAAGGAATAAGTGAGTGCGACTCAGAAGTAATAATTCAAACTAAATCTCTTTATCCGCCAAACTGCATTCATAAATACACAGCTTACCGCTCATGAGCAGTTTCCCTGTTCATCACGTCTACACCCTCCTCCTGCAGGAGCACACCAGAAGGTTAATGGTTACACGGTCCGGATTCAACAAGTCATCCGAGCATATTACATATATTCTACAAACAGATATTAAACGTAAGAACTAGGCATTATTCTATCTCACGCCATCGCAGTAAGGCTGGATGAAACCTAGTTCAGCCATGGGACTACATCAGAGCCACTGTTTTATCTGTAGGAGTCCGATACTACCAAATGATCAACTCTTTAAGATCGATGGCCCTGTGGACTCCAAACAGTGTTCCTCTAGCATGTGTTTTAAGACACCATCACACCCTATGGCTCGAGAGGGAGACAGTGGTCTGACATGCTGCCTTTAATCATGAAACATCTCCAAAAAGGCGTCGAAAACCAACGCTTCCCTTCCTTACTTGTTTTATCTGATGAAGTCTGGTGCTGGGGACGCGAATAGGTGATGAAGGGACCTGCGAAGGAGGACGCGAGCGGAGAGGAGAACATTCAATGCAGATTCAGATTCAGACACAGGGTACTTCAGCGAACATGTGTTTGATTAAAAGTCTGGTACCATGTTCGGCCTGTTGACAACCGTAGTGCTATTTCTCCGGCTACGCAGGACCTCTATCTGGAACACCTGGGAGTTATCACTGCAATGACAAACAGACCAACCATGTGTCTTCTCAGCAAGAGGTCACTGTAAGTGTGGTTACTTCATTGTGTGTGGAATAAGGACAAACACGGTCACTGAAATACTACGCAGCAATGTTGTAGAAACCTCAAGCCATTTATCATGGGTGCACTGTTGGATCGTCTTAGGTGTCCGTCGGTCTGAACTAGAGAAGATGGGATTTCCAGATCCAGTTCCATCGTTTCTTGTGGAGAGACTCCTGAATTGCTCATTTTGTTAGCCAACGCAGCCCGCCACCAATTCATCAACTCAAAATGGCTAACCAGCTCAGTGGCGTTACATTGTTGCTCTCCAAACTTCGCTAACTTTACACGCTTTGAACAAACATCCTCAATACGACGAAATGTCGCTAACTCACTGCAATCTGCAAGGCCCTGTGGTCTACGATTCCTGTGTTGAAGCTAATTAACCCTGGCTATTACTCACAACAACGCTATCTTTATCAGTTCTGCGTACCACGACTATGTGATCAGTCAGAACTGGTCTGCGCAAACGTTGCCTGTAACGTTATGACCAGTCTCAAACTTCCCTGATGGATGGTTAGCATGCCATAGCTACATACCGCACAATGCCCGGTAACTGCTAGCTACCGACCTGTTAGTCTGCTGTTGCAAGGCAGAAACTGAGCACGACTGAGACGCTACTATGCTAAACTAGCACTGCATGTTTAGCGCGTTAAATGAGCTATCGTTAGCTAAACTCACGAGCTACTTACTTTAATTGCAAAGCCAATGTTCGCCTTACGTCTTAACGTGGATGACGTTAACGTTAGTCTGACGAGGCTGAAGTAAAGAGATTCTCACAACGCGAGTCTACCATCTAGCTAATGTAAACTAGTGCTGTGCTTCGCTTCCCGCTACCTTGTTCCATCCGCAGCTAACAGCCCAGCCACCTAGCCTGCTAGGCTAACTAGCTAAGTTAGCATTAACGCCGATAGCCATAACGCCATGTCCACAGGAGGCCGAGGCAACACTTCACTAACTAAATGTTCCAGTTCGTCAGCCCGGTAGCTTCTAGGGCTCAAATAAGTAAACTAAACCTCGTCTATTGTAAATATGATCTGCTTTAGAATTGCATCGTTTCTTTTCTGCAGGGCGCCGCCAAGAATGAACCAGGTCCCAGATGATCACACAGCAGCTAGGTTAGCCGCTAGCCGCAACCTCACGCCCCCTTTAACGTTAGCAGGACGTCCAATGAAACAGCTTCATTTGCCGGCATGCTCAGGCGGGATGTGGAGAACTGCGTCTGGTTCCCGAGTATACTTTTACATTCTCTCCATCTGCATCGTCAGTAGTACAATGTTTCATCACACGAGTAGCTCCATCAAATGATTTTACCTGGTCTTCTCACAGCTTCGCTCGCAGGAGGCCCGATGCAGATAGTTTATTTACAGCAGCCTATCACGCCACTGTTCATATTGACAATCCGACTCAAATAACTTTATACTACTTATTATCATGGCACATTTTAAGTTTTTTGAAGATGTATTATTCCCATTAACTCTACTCAGAATGATAACAGTATAGTGTCTGAACTGACTAACCCAGTGTTAAGTGTAACCAGCAGTCAACAAGCATTGATTTAATATGAATCAGATTAAAACAAGCATATGAAAGCATTTATCAAGCATAGGCCAGTACATGTTTGGTCTTTTCATCAATTACATAAATAAGATGATCAATAAACAATGGTATTCCCATAATGAAGTTGTCTTGATTTGCAAAGCACCCATGCTCTATCAGTATAAAATAGTCAAAAATATATTTGACAACAATATCAAATAATGTTGCATTATTGGACACACGGCAAACGGGACACAAATATGCTTAGTAATCACCATTTGTTCAAAAAGTAAAATGGCGTCCAGCAGGTATTTATTTCAGTCAACTATAAAACCTTTTGATCTCAGAAAGTATTTCCTATATATCGATTGGCCACAGATGATTTCAATGTTACAAGTATTTGGTGTAATATTGTACACAAAGCATGCAGTGAAATCCTGTAGTCAGAGGAGGCGTGTCAACATTTAATGACTGGTATTGAAAAATTCAGTTGACACTGGTTT
The DNA here is from genome assembly GCF_050575085.1 of Anarhichas minor. NCBI lineage: Eukaryota > Metazoa > Chordata > Actinopteri > Perciformes > Anarhichadidae > Anarhichas > Anarhichas minor. The sequence continues at coordinate 15,108,357 of NW_027466474.1, forward strand.
ACAGCTATTTAAATTGTTTCTTATTCAATGACAAGTAAATACAACTGACGTATTTTAAATATGATTGAATAACTTTTAACTTAAGTTTAAGTATCCATTGAACATTTACACACCATCTGCACAGAAAAGGACCAAAGCGTCTGCAAAAAAAAAAAAAAAAGACTAATGTAAACTATACGTATTTTCCAGCAGAAGTAAGATCTCTGTGTGAACAAAGCCTTCGTGCATCAAACTTCTTTGTGTAACATAAAAGACAAAGATTACATTAATACTCATAAATAAGAGGATATTTCATCTTCTTCATATCATCTGTGTGTAATTAGGGACAACAGCCAACATTTACTTTCTATCACAATCTATCTTAAGAAAATCTTATGACTCACCACGTTAGCACAGAAATGTGTTTTGTCCCAAAATACGCATACAGATGTCAAGAAAATGTAAAATCATCTTTAAGAGTGCCCATTAAACAGCCATTACTAGTTAAAGGTAAAAGTAGAATTACAATAAAAAAATATTTCATTTCATTTCATGAGAGGTTGTCAAATCAATGTGGCACAATATTGTCCTTAAAGCCATCAGCGTTGCTCTGAATAAATGACATCATTGCTTTAATAAAAAAGAATGAATCAGCGTGGGGGCATAGAAGCATTATACTAATTTCAGGTGAAGCTTGGCTCCATGCTGGTTCACCCAGACGTGGTTCCATCTAAAAGGCAATCAATTCTCTCAAAGGTTGAATCTACTGTGTGTGTGTGTGTGTGTGTGTGTGTGTGTGTGTGTTTGTTTGCTAAAAAAACAGAGTGATCATTCCAGCAGTGTGTCCTCAGGGACCCCGAGCAGGCCGATTATTTTTGACGACACGAATATAAAGTGATAAAATATCAAACGGACAGCAAAAGGGGGAGATATAACCGAAGGTTAAAAATCACGACGAAGTGCTCTTCATGCCTTGTACTTCTCCTTCCCTGACTCACTGATGACGCAGATATGCTGAAACAGAAAAGGACCAATGAGTGCTATTGCATTAACACACAGACTGCTTATAGGAACTCTAATGAGTACGTGAGCTACTTCACTCATCACGTTTTCTTCATCCATCTCAAATACTTACATTTAGATCTCTGAAGTACTCGTTGTAGTCTAGCGCGTATCCCACCACAAATTTGTCGGGCACCTCGAATCCAACAACTGAAACAAACGTGCCAATAAATCAGCTAGGGATGAACTCACAACACTGAAATGAAGGTATGCACAGCCTCAGTACATACAGTACATTGCACTAACTATACATTTCACAAATAGCCTAAAGACATGCGTTGTCTTGAACTCACAGTCGGGTCGGTAGCCGACGCTTCTTGGTGTTCTCTTCACCAGCAGACTGGGGACAGAAACACAGCTGATCATCAATCATAACACTGCGAGCTACGACAAGAAACAGCCTGAGGCAGCCTTTCAGTGAAAACCACCACGATGTGTTACGAAACAGCCAGAAAAAAAACAATGTGTTTATCATCATCGTCACATGATTCCACGAGATACGTGTGCTCAAAGTACCTTGCTACTTTAACCATTTTGGGATTGTACTGTTTGAGGAGTTGCAACAACGTCTTCATTGTCTTCCCTGTGTCGATAATGTCCTTAAAACACAGCATGAGAGAACATGATATTAGTCCTGGAATAGAAAGACGTCCACTTTACTAAAGAAGACAACATTGGTACGTACCTCCACAATCAAGACGTTCTGTGTGAAAGAGAAGAGAAGGATGACATCAGTGAGAAACAGAGGTCTGGGTACATTTCATCTTAGTGTGCAAGTGAACTCAAGAGACACAAGTCTTTAAATCATTACATGAAAGCAGTGGGTTTTGCACAATAATCATTAATAATCACCACCTTCATTTTTCATAATCCTAATCCACTAACTTGTTTGCAAAACTATTAATCAGCTAATAATTAGCAGGTCATTGAAAATGTCAGTTTATGTCTAAAATGGGGGCAACGGACAGTGAGATACGATATGATGTACAACAGGAGGAGTCACATCTGTTTGTCATTTCAAGTTCATTTAGTTTTAAGTTAGAATTATTACAAGTATTGATCACAATGTTTGAGTCATGCTGCCCTCCATATTTCTCACCTTGCCTGTCAATGTGGACAGGTCATCTCCACCGATCACTTTGATTTCTCCTGTCGAGTGCTCGTTCTGAGAATAACAATGAAGTGGACATGTGAGACTTCACCTTATATATTGGAGCGGTGCAGAGAGTGGATCAAGGAACAAACTGATTGAAAAAAAAAAAAAAAAAAAGCTTGATTTATTGCATATTATATAATTATTTTTACATTATACATCAAAATATACAAATTTACATTCAGTGTTCCTCACCAAAACACATTTTGTACGTCACAGGGACATTTTATAATGAACTGTTTTCAGTTTTTAGGTTTGGCAGAGGTGGGAAAGTTGGGAGTATCAAAATAAACTGTGACAAAGTGCAATGGAAACACGTGAAGTGTGTGACTCATCTGTCCCTCAAGCTTCTGCTCCACTGAAGACAAGAAAAATATGGACACATCAGATCTGTGTGGACCAATGAGGAGACTCCTCCTAAAGTCACCTCCTCAATTACGCCATCTCATTGCACTCTCTTCCTCTGCGATGGTTTAATGACCGACTGTCTAGAAATTCGGTTCATATTTGCGCTACATTTGGATGGAAACCTGGTTGTTGTAACCTAGCACAGAGATGCTCCTAAACGCAATGCTATGAAACGGTATACACTTCCTGTCTGCTATGTGGGCGCGGTCTCAGACTGCAAATACAAAAGAGGAAAAACAGATATATTTACGCAGTAGCTCTTGAGGCGGATGAAGTCCACTGTCATCGGGATGGAGCGGTCACTGTTCCTGTTCAGGGCCTTGATGTAGTCTAGAAGGTCTGCAAAGAACTTGTAGCCTCCTTTGAGCACACAGAGGGCCACGATGTGGTGCCCCCCCATTTCCTTCATGATCTCTCTGGCCAGTCTCTCTGTCCTGGGGTCCCGTGGGGGGGAGGGAGAGAGGGAGAGAGAGAAAGAGGATGTTCAGCTCAGTTTTCTGCTACACTCAGCAGTAGTTCCCATTTCCTTTTTGTTTGTGTCAGCAGACATAGTTATCATTTCTACAGCACTCCCAAGTACAACAATGAAATACTTCCACTGCAGTGCAAACATCTTGGCAATTAATAGGATTTCAAGCCACTGGAAAAAATATGATCCCTTAAAATATGAAACGCTGTCTGACTTTGTTTAGTGTTAAGTGTCAATCAATCATTCAGACAACCCACCACGTCAGTGCCCGGCAATTTGGAGATATTTTTTACTAGATACCTCCATATAATTGGTGCTTTCACAAAAGAATCATAAATAATCATCTGTAATGTGGATATAGTGACTAGGTGGGTAAAGGCAGATAATAGAGCAGTCTGGTGAGCTCAGAACATTACATCACTTTAGTGTAATGCAGCGCTTACAACCAGGGAAAGACAACAGTCAAAGTATAAGATGACATCTGGTGTCATATCACCGTATTTAGAACATATCGCTAAAACTCTAGTTTTAGTTGACCCCGACAATTCCTCCCGTTTTCACTATCTGAAAGCTGCCAAAAAAACGTGGCGACCCACCTGTCCAAGATGAGTCCGTGTGGGATGTAGACCCTGTCCAGGTCGGTGGCGTAGTGCTTTGGTATACAGAAAAGGTCCAGGTCATACCCCTGCTCCTCATCACTGATCTGAAATAAAACATGAGACAAAGGGGTTAAAAAATATATATCTCTGGGGTATTACCTAACACGGAAAACACTCATCTGAGACAGGGGGAGGAAGGGGGGGGGGTCAATGGTGGTCTTGCTTTCCCACTGACTCCCTCTTCGTATATTTTACTGCCTTTATGTTTTTTTTCTGCCACTGAACACCCACTCTGAGAACAGTGCTTGATTCTGTACAGCTTAGCGAGCAACAGACAGTGGTCAGTGGTGGTGAATACTAACCAAAGATTCTCAAACTGCATGCCACATGAACCCAGACAACATAACTGGTATCATGCGACAGCTGGGAAGCCGGTGCAGAGCTCGAGGTGCTGTGGGAATGATGGGAGTGACCAAGAGAGCGAGTTTGGATTCTCCCAAGTCGACAAATTGTCATCGCTTTACTAAAAGGCTGGAATCGCAAAGCGCCCGTCCTCAGATCACACGTGGTTTAACTAGAGCAAAGCATTTGAAAAAAACAAAAAACATGCCCATCTGTTTGGGCTCCAGCCTTTCACCTCCAAAATAACAACGGATACCGAGCAGATGTCCTCGTGGAAACATGATGTGAAGGAGTGTTTTCCACTTCTGGGCTTGCTATCTGTTATTCAGTGAGGGAAGTTGTAAAGTCAAACACTACAAACGACCCAATGAACTGATCTGAGGTCAGTGGAAGGGGCCTCCTTGAACTTCGCACAAGCAAAGTACACGTTTGACACCACTGTAACATTATTTTACATTTCCTTTTGATGCCGCTTTAGCAAAAATGCTTCATTACAGTGTCTGCGAGTGGGTCTGCCACCATGACAGTAACACACTGGCACGCCACGTGCTGGGAATGTCCTGTAAAGCAGAGCACATTGGTTACTTATTTGGTTACTTATTTGGTTACTTATTTGGTTACTTATTTTCTAAATTCCAATACAGGTCATTGTGTGGCTGGTCAACTTGAGCATATGTTTTGCAAAAATGCACACGGATCCCACGGGGACCTTGTGATCTGACTCAAACTGAAATTACAACCAAACTTTAAATTTAACACCATTTTAGCTCTGATTGAAGCTTAAAGGACACCAAACTGTGTTTTGTGTGACTTTTTTTGTTGTTGTTGCAAATTTCAGTATTTATTTATGAATGTGAATATTCATCTTGTTGTATTGGAAATGATATTACATTCGCAACTGTAGACACGCCCCTTTGCTTGCAGCGCGTGCGTTTCTGGCTTTCTTGGTACAATCGTGTAATTTAACTAATACAACCTGAACGCAAACACTCCCGTGCGACACGTCGCCTGGGCGCACGGAGCGCGTGTTTGTGATGTTCCCATGGCCGCGGGCAGGCCACGCTGACGCTACATAGGACATACAGTTATGTAGCGTACGCTAAAAACGTGCCGCCAAAGGTGAGGCATACAGTTATGTAATTAACAACGAACGACAAGGTCGGGGTAACATATTTAGCAACCGCAGTGGCTGCCCGTGTACAGCGTGTTTATTCATCCCGGTGGGCTTGAAGTGGTGGTAACCTACCCGAGACCACCTTCTATCTCTCATTTCATTCTGCTGGTTGGGGGGGGGGGTAACTTACCACAACACAGGGGCTGGATGTCGCCATATCCGCGTCGCTCCCCGCCATATGTAGTCTACCGTGGTCTTGAAATAGAGGAGACAAAAGACGTACTCTGTAGGTTGGTTCCGCGGACACTTCAGCCTTGTGGCAGCGCACACATGGAGGTGGCTAGCTCCGTTGTTACAAGAGGCTCCTGTCCTTTTCCGGGCTGCTGCGGCGTGCATGATGACGCGGGCGCGCGGCGGGCAAATCGAATGAGCAGGGTTAGCCCCACCCCGCAGTGTGCGTGTGCGTGCGTGCGTGTGTGTGTGTGCTTGAGGGGAGGAAAAGGCGCTCGAGCTGCGAAGCGTGCTGCCAACTTCTAACCGCTAAAACGCAACAATACCGGCTTTAAGTAGATGTAGCTCATTGATGTCACTATCTCCTGTCGTTGTACAGGTGCGGGTTTATTAACCGCCTCCAGCCTGACAGAAGTGAAGTGTACTCGGCTCTTCATTGCCATGAACTTTGGACTGCTGAATAAAACTGCTGTTTACCTGATTATTTACTTTTTATGCAACTCAGGGAACATTCTGTTGATTTAAAAACGAGCAGCGGCCTGCATTTAGATGGCAGATACCTGTATCCTGTATTTAAATTTCATTAGTTTTGGGCCAAGAAAATAAATAAATAATATCAGTGATTTTATCCCTGGCATTATATAGACTGCTTTTAAAATCCCATTTTGACCTCCATGTTGGGATTAATGAACAGAATCTGATCAAGCAATTGATTGGATAAAACATATATAAAAACCTTTGTCTTTTGGGTGTCTGATTAGAATGCTGTGAGGGGGACGGGTGTGCACAAGGGGGACATCTGGATATCGTTACTTCTATCGTCCTTATTATGGCGCTGCCTCATGGTAACTCACTATAACATCATGTCATACTGGTATTCACCGACGACTATACCTTTGGGCAGTCATACGTCTTTAACTGTAAAACTAAGCTGTCAACCAAAAGCATGTTTTTATCTGAGTACCACTACTGGCAGTATTACCATAGTTGTTCTAATATTATTAAGGATATATATGATATAAATCCCTCACTACCTGAAGAGGACACCTGCGCTAAGTCCCAGTTCCATACTATACACTAACTCTAAGTCGTTTTTGAGACTTTAATAACAATGATTATAATAAAATCTTTATTTATATAGCACCTTTCAAAACACAGTTACAAAGTGATTTACAATGAAAAATAGAAAACATTTAACACAAAGAGAATACAGTGAACTAAAAGCCCAAAAAACAATAGCATAATAAAACACAGAGGGTAAAACCGACATAAAATAAATGAAAATGTTTTTTAAAAAGTATAATTTTAAAAGACGAGTCAGAGTCTGGAGCCCTGATCTCATCAGGCAGGTCATTCTAAAGTCTTAAAGTCCTGCTGCAAACACTGTCACCTTGTGGTCACACACTTTGTACTCTGTAATTTTACTGCGAAATATTAATCTACGCTGCTTTTTATACTACTGAACATACTGTGAACTGATATACATGCATATACTATACATATCCACTTACATCATGTATATATATACACATATATATATATGTATATATATACACATATATATATATATACACATATATATATACACATGTGTGTGTATATATATATATATATATATATATATATATATATATACACATATATAGCTGGAAGCGAGATTTCTTTTCTGATGCCAGGGAGCAAGGAGCTACAATAATCGATCTAATAATCGCCTATAGTACTGGAGACGTGGACAGAGGTTTCCAGATTTCTGGGACAAAGAAATGGTCTAATCCTTGAAATGTTTCTGAGATGATGAAAGCAGGATTGAACCACTGATTTAATAGGTTTATCTCGATGTTCTGATCAAAGATGACACCATGATTTCAACATGAGTCATTGACTGGGACAGTGAACCAAGATAGTTTAACATTTGGGTGATTGCACCATCTTGACCGTTGGTTTATATCTCTGTATCAGCATATAGCTTCAGGAAGTTCTGTGACATCCACTTGCGTACGTCATGAAGCTTGTTGTTCTGATGGTTGTATGCAGGGTCACAGCTTAGGTAGATCTCAGTCTGCATAAAAACAGAAACTGATATTATTTCTGTGTATAAGGTGGAGCATAAATGGGTAAGAGAATCGGACCCACCCCACAGTGAACACCTATTGCAGCTGACCTGCCAATGCAGAAACACCTCTCTATTGAGTAGGACCTAAACCACAGAGCAGTGCCACCGACACCCACCCAGGTGTTAAGACAGCAGATCTGCTACAAGCTTTTTAAAAAATCCTTAGTTAAAATGGGAGCTTATAAATATGTCTAATTGTTCATGTCAGAGGAATCAAGAGACATTCCTTTTAAAAGCGGTTGAACAATAGCGTTGCATAACCCTCTTGACAGAGAGCAGCCTAACATGTGCAGAATAGAGGGTTGAAAACGTCCTTTAGAAATTTGACATGAAGAATGTCCAAAGGACGGGTTGAGACTTTCATTTTCATTAAATATCAATTAGTCTAGATGGAGAAAATGGAATGTCTCTGAAAATACATTTTGACTTAATTGTTCAGTATAACGGGCAGTGGCACTCTAAACTTGCAATTTAACTGATTCATTTAACGCATTACATAATTTCCCTTCGTACAAAACAGTACATACATCTGAGTTTTATAGTTGGTATGAATGGAATAGGAACACAGCATAACGCATTAAATCTAAGCTGTAAAATACAGTAAAAAAAAAGAGGTAAATTCGGTCTATTTTTTCCTTCTATACATCAGGGCCTGTAGGTCTGCAGGTCTACCACATTTGTAATTCCCTCAAAATCTTACTGGTTCAGCTCAGATTTGACTATAAATGTTATAGCAGCCCGACTACATCAACATCGAGGCTTTATAATCACTGCCAACACCTTTACTAACAGCATACTACATATTATAGTGTGGACCTAACGGTGATCTATTACAGTGCATTACATTTGACAATCTAGATACATTAAGTGCCCAAATTCCTCCATACAAAGTAGTTTAAGAGGAGCAGGAGGTCAGGCCTTGCTGTGAATGGAGAGCTCTGACTTTATGACACTGCAGCTCGTGTGACATTCCTCACTGTTCAAACCTCACCAGAGGTCTTCACCTTTAACATCCTGGGACCGCTCTGTGCTTCGAGTGCCCTGCGGACGCACTTTCAAAATAAAAGACTCACTCAGTAAATGTGTAAAATAAAAATATTTTTCTATTTCCGATCATTCATGGGTACATTTGTAGAGATACAGGTAAACAGTACATCAAAACGAAGTCAGGCCAACACCTCTAAAGAGCTCTACATTGCCCTTTGGTAGCTAAATTTAAAAAAGAAAGCCACCTTGAACAGTGAGGGAAAATCCAAGTGCATGCTGGCGAAACTTGTAATTGCGACTGTCTGAAATCCAGATATTCAAAAAATGACTCATGATGATAATACAGTAGCAAAATATTACATATCAAGAAAGAAAGGCTAACATGAAAAGAGTATTCTTAAGACGTGATTACAGAAACAAGGTAATCAAACCGCACAACTTAGAGAGACTAGTAACAAACAGACCCCTCTTAAAAGTGAGTCCTTTAGAAGCGAAGGAAGAGCCAGAATGTCATGTAATCTGTGGGGGGGATTGAGTGACAATCAGAAGATCAGTCCAATAGCTTTTACTCGCGGAAACAACGCACGTATTTGAAATTGAGCCCATCGCCGACTCCTGGGAAAGAGTAGCCGAGGCTGTTCGCGGTCCTGCAGCCGTCCAGTGCTCTGCGGAGCACCACCAGTCTGTGAGCGGCTCATCCAGTCGAGTCCAAACAAGGGCTTCACATGTAGACGACATCTGGTGCACTCTGGGACATCGTGTCCGTTTACTGGGAGAAACCGTGTAGGAAAAAAAAAAAAAAAGGACTCGTGGGAGCTCGTAGACCACGACTTTGTGGGCGGGCTAAGATTTCGTATAAAAAAAACAAAACATCTGTCCCTCGTGTTCGAGCTCTTCTGGTTTCGCCCCCACGCAACATCCACCACACCGACCTGTAAGAACGGCATCGATGAAGTGACAGGCAATGTTAAAAAGAGTAAGAAAATAGAGTAAAAATACAGTAATAGAGTTCTAAGTGTCTTAAGTGTAGAATAAGTAATACTGACACCAGTGAAAATAGAGTAGCAATAAGAGTAAGGTAAATATAGTGAAAACTAAGATTCTACTAAAATAAAAAAAAGTAAATTCCAACAAAAAAATTAAAAATAAGACAATAAAAAAGTATAAGTGTATAAAACGTAATACAGACACCAGAGCCCAATAGAAACTGAAATAGAAAAGTGATATTGGGAGTCATATTGAAAAATGATTACACGGTCATATTGCACATGATATTGCTGCTGTTGGAAAACACTGACACATCCTGTTTGACATGAAAGGTGTGTTCATGTGTTAAAAATAGTTTCTGTGTGCAGCAGCAGCAACAACCACCAATAACACACCTAGTTGCCGTTCACTTGTGTTGACGGTGTTTCTCCGTGGTTGTTTGCTGCCCTCTGTTTACTGCGGTTCTCTCGTTCCTCGTCTTCTTCATCCCTCTCCTCGTTGCCACTGTGGTTCTTGCAATACAGTCTTTAAACACACACACACACACACACACACACACACACACACGTAAGTATCAAATTTCAATGATAGCCAAGATTAGTTAAATGCAAAAAACAGCATTCACTTTGAAAGTCTGATGTGGTTTGAACTAAGAGTTAAAAGGCAACACATTCCTGCTGCTAGTGTCAGAATATTCTACTGATGATCAAAATTGGCTTTGCAAATGTTTTATGAGGAAGATAATGCATCCAACATGTTTGTCAGGCCTCCACGATACACTCGAGTAACACTGTGTCGAAACAGACCTTGTTTACAGGAAAATATAATTCTCTAAATGGCAATAATCAGCGCTGTGATCCAGTTGAGGACGACCACGTCTACGGTTTTCTTCACGTGTACAAGTTAAACATCAAAAAGGCATTTGCGAACAACCTTTACAATAATGGCGTTCAACGACTTATTGCAACCTACGTAATACAATAAAACAGTCTAAATCTGGCTGTGGAGTGAAAGCTAGTTGAGCTCACTTGTAGATGCCACGCGCCATGTTTTCAATGTACTTGGCTTTGTCCTGCAGGCCGCAGTGGTAGTGGTAGGTTTTCACGCACGCCTTGATTTCACACCCAATGGTGGCACCCAGCTGAGTGCAGAGCGTGCATTTCTGGAAAAACAACATTTTTTTGTAATTTGTCAAAATTTATAAGCTGTTTTTCTGAAACTCTTTTAAATCTTTAGACGGTTTAGAAGTCAGACAAATCCTCCCACCATTCTTTTCCCCCTCTTGATTTCCTGGATGACCGTTTTCACCTCAAAGTTTCCAAATTCAGCCCGTGACGTGGTGGTCAGCTGCACCGTCCCCGATGAAAAAAGCTGGGAGGGGGTCACAGATGAGAGAGAGATAAAAGCGACGTTACTGTGAATGTACATGCGCAGTATAAAGTGACACCACCACACACGCACACAGTCTTACCATGCACTTGTAGTGCGCGGCCACTTTTTTGGAGTTGTCGGAGTGAAGCATGCCCCTTGTCTCGTTCTCTTCCTCGCCAGCGTGACAGAAGCCGCAGCGCTGGCCGCCGTCTCCCCCGCTGATCCGGAGAGGTGACCTGTCCCGCTGGAACACACACACACACACACACACACACGGACAACAGCGCTCATAAAGACAAGAGGCCGCACACGGACAACACACCGGTTTAGTCACTCCCCGCCGCCTTACGTGGGAGGAGCTCTCCTCGTCCGCAGCCTGAGAGGAAGTGGAGCGGGCGTCTTCCGATTGGCCACGAGATCCGACCTTGGCTCGGCCTTTCTCAAACCGGCCTCTTCCCCTACTTTGTGGAGGCGACGATTCTGAATCACTGGCGACCGCTCCCTCTTCATCTAACGACAAACCGACAGTCACGATTAGGACAAACCTTTCTGCTCACGAAAGATCCGAGAAAAGAACCAGCAAGCGTTTACTTTATGAAAGTTTAGAGACAAATAACGCATCAAGGACTTCATCAAACTAAATGTCAAGCACTAAACAGACACAGATTGCTGTGCGAGCATGTTCTGCGGTAGAATTTGAAACACAATGATCGATGAATCCAATCACCCATGCAGCCTAATGATATAACAGACGTTCATACTTTACCTTGAATGCCCTCCTGAGAGGCGTCCCGGTGTTTGCGACAGTAAACACTACGTACGGGAGCAAAACAAATGTATTTTAAATTGAATCCTACACGAATGAGGAACATCTGTTCGGTTTACCGTAGCTTTGTGCGGCAGCAAAGGCGAAGCGACTTACAGGTAAATCCCTTGCGAGGGATTCTCTTTGACCTGGGCTTTGTCTTTCAGAGCGCAGTAATAGTGATACGTCCTCCGGCACGTCTTCACATCACAGCCGATGGTGGCACCCGGCCGGTGGCACGAGGAACACATCTGACGGGGGAAAAGGAAACAGACCGACATCTTTAAGAAAGAAAGCCACGATCTTTGATATTCATTCAAAATAGCTGACAACTAGTGATACGCTTTGTCAATTAGTGATGTGAAATGGGATTTTACGATGCGAGTCTGAATGATAATTTTTGACAGACACCAATGTCCGAAAGGAAATATGTAAATTTCATGAAATGATGGCAGAAGAGCATAAAATGATATATGTATAAAAATAGACAGCAGAGAAAGCTAAATATTAAAAGGCTGTAACATATAATTAGAACATTCTTAAATTCACACAATGATACATTATCAAAATGTATCATTATTTATCATTTGTTGGCATATAAAAAAAACACTCTTGAACATAGACTTCACAATAATTTTTAAAAAACATGTACATATATGTAGGTCGTAGTGGATGACAGTAAAAATAAATACATAATAGGAATTAACGTAAACATATGTGTATAAACACTGCACCTGTAAATATATGGGTAATCTTTGTAACAGTCTTCGTGTAATATCATGGCATGAGCCAGAACCACGATAATAAAGTAACTCAAATTTAATGTGCGACAGTGATATTATTTAATTTGCAATATAAATGCAAATTAAATTAGACATGCTGCCAATTAGATTAAATTGCATTTCAGCATCAGACTCACATAGATGAAAAAAATAAATAAAAAGACACATTCAAGTGCAGCGTGTCATCTTCTAATAGTTTGTCAGATCGAGACACAACCTGTTCTTTCAAAACTTGTCTAATTCTAGATCCTATTAGATGAAAAAAGCTGATATTCCCGAATTAAACATGAGATAAATCATGAGAGGGATCTGCTGTAACGCTACTAGCTAGTAACACCAACACCTCCTGTGTGTATACATCCACACACACACACACACACACACACACACACACACACACACACACACACACACACACACACACACACACACACTATGGGTTTACAGGACAGACAGGTATCCACAGTAGGGTACTATATGCTCAAGTGTATAAAAACACGCATGAATCATCATCATTAGTTATTATCGGTTCAATAAAAGCAGCTACGGCATATTCTCATATGTTCATAGTGTTTGGATGTGTGGGGCTGGTCACATCAACAAGTAATATCAATTATTTAAATTCAAATACATTTCTAACTGAGCCGGGCACTTACCAATTTATTTCCCCTCTTGATCTCCTTTTTCACATCCTCAATTGAAAATCCTCCGATGTTTCCGCTGTCTGAGTGAGATGTGACCAGGGCAGAGGAGAAAAGCTGCATGGGACATTTATTAGCAGAAAAATGTAAATTGGTTTGTGCAGTCTTTTATTATGGAGGATGAGAAGTGCAATATCTGCATTTTAATTTCCCCCATGACCACTGCCGATGCACCATTTTCCACACCGATGGATGTCACGTGTTTCAACCAGCATCTGAACTGATTTCACGGTGATGTAATTATCGAAAAAATGTTAAATGGTATGTCGGAGGCTGTGGAGCAGTGTTTCCTCAACCTGGAGGTCAGGATCACCCAGGGGACAAAAAAAAGACACATTGGGGCCTTTCAAGAGAATTCACAGGAAATAAATCACTTCTTTCTGCTAGACAAATTTAGCTTTAAACCGTTTCCCTTTTTTGCTTTATGAAATGCCGACCTTCAGCAGGCTTATAAACAAGTGAAACAGCAGCAAAAAAACACAAAATATAAAGGTTTTTTGGGCTGAATTGTTCACTATGCTGCATTAAGTGACGATGGTTGCAAGTAAGCATGCCTTAGTCTAGAAGGAGCACGGGCTACAACAGGTTGAGAGCGGCGCGCTCTCCTCACCATGCACTTGTGGTGGGCTGCCACCTTCTGGCTGTCCGACAGCAGCAGCTGCCCGCACTCCTTGTCCCGGTTGGTTCTGCAGAAGGCACATTTAAGCAGCCGCGCTGCAGCTCCTTTCTTCTGTGCCGACATGACAAAAGGCTTTTCTTTTGTTTGACCAAGTCTCTGATGAAGGAAGGCAAACAAAACACAAATATGTTAAAGTGAGAACGACAAGATAGCTTCACATTACACAGGCTGGTAGATCCTTTTCCATAGAGATTATCAAAGCAGTTAAAACAATTGTAAAATGCCTTCAATCACTGGAGTCATCGGCAGCGTAGATAAGAATGAATGACGAGGTAACAGAAGGTAACACGTGATAACAGAGTTTTGAGTTGATTATTCAGTTATTAATGTGTTCATAACTAGGGATTGGTGAAACATCCCTCGCGGGTTGAGTTATTGTAGAGTAACTTCTATTCTGGAAAATCAAGTTCTTTCAAAAAACTAAATGTGAGTATTGTGAAATAATAAACCCCGATGGTAGGGAGCCATTATAGCTGCTAAACTTATACTCCCAAGTAACTGAAAAGTAGAGCAACGAGAGTCACCAAAGAAGAGTCCTCTGACCCACAAACACTTGCCCAGCAAAGCCTCAGATGGATCCAACAAGTCTGTTACAGGACTACAGCTCGACACTTTCTCAACTTCAGTTAGTCCTGGTCCACTGTGCTAGGAAGAGGTTCTGATGGCCTGTATGTGACGACTAAAACCACCAGAGGGTCTGGTGAATCCGCTGACCAATATCAGAATTCTGTGAGATCCTGTGTATGTTTTACCAACAGGTATAAATCAGACTAAACAGGACACAGGCTCAGGGAAATCAGAGACAAACCAGTTTACCGTACATACACAGGGGCTTCTTCTGATTACAGGCAACCCCCCCCCCCCCCCCCAATGAGTAGTTTTTGATGATGCAACACGTCTTCTATTTCTGCAGACACAGTCTGCTCCAATATTCTAGTCCGTCTCATCTGCCCCAACCTGAAAACATCCCATTCTCTAAAGAAATATTAATCACTGGAAATATGCAATATTTGACTGTAACGCCTGTTGTGATGAGCAGTGAGGACACACACACACACACATCAGCAGGAGCTGGGATGATTTACATATTAGCTGCATAATTTCGGCTGCATTTTTTATTAAACCTTTCTATTGCATGTTGCACCATATTTTTCTTTCAAAATGATGCAAGATCGGTTGCAAATCCATCACTGTGTTGTTGAACGTAGGCGAGGAGATCAAATCTCCGAATGTGTGCTGTCATTTGCAGAGATAGCCTGTTTTGATGGCGTCCACAATGTATTAAATATGAGGACTAAAAGGTGTATTTAATCCTTAATAGTACACAAACGAAAGTGGGTGTTTCTTTTCTTTTTTTTTAAAGCACAATAGCAGTGTGCTGCGACGCCTTGATAGAGCCATTACAGCCTCGATAGCTAGGCCGGGATTTCACTGCGGCGGCTCCATCAGCGGAGCCAGCGCGCAAACACACGACACCGCGTAAATAACAGCTAAATACACCTTATTTCAACCTCTGCGACTCACAGAAAACACCCTCGTAGCACGATCCTTTATTACACGGCGGTGTCGTGGTCGATTTGTGACAAGAACAAGGGGCAACGTGAAAAGTGCCACAAAATGTATCCTGCAAAGTTTTGAATCGAAGGGGGTGTGTGTGGCTTTCTCCACCAAACTAACTCAGCTAGAACTGAAAAACACATTTCAAACACCTCAACGCCCCGAAATCTCCCCCCAAGGCCTCCTCATGAGGGGAGATAAAGGTCGCTAGTAGGAAAATATGACACTTCGACATTATGTTTATGCTGGAACCCGAAAAAAACAGCGAATATTGCCCTTTAAATGAGGGGAAATTGTCATGACAGGCGCGGGTCTTCACAAACCGTTTCGAAGTAAAGAGCGCCATACGTGATGGATCCCTGTGGACAGAGAGCAGCTCGTACCAGCGATACGGCCTGAAGCCACAATAGGCCACAAAACACCGCGGCTGTCGTTCTGCCGCTGATACACACTCACATCTTACCTGCTAATATAAACTTATAGCGCTGAGACGGTGGAGAAATGTGTAAAAGTGCTCCGAGCAGCGCCTGTGTGTTTCTTTCCGTCCTTCAGAAGTGATCGTGAGCTTTTCACACTAGCATCAAGCTAGCTACGGTGCTCGAGACAGCGCCACTTCCGGGCATTGGCTTTCAAAATAAGAGTCCTGCTGGCGAACGTACGTTGCGATGTCTCAATCGTGAAAAGACGCAGGAGGTCGTAGTGTGAAGGAGACGAAAGTGCTTTACAGAAACACCTCATGGAAATAGCTTTATTATTGATGTATCAATAGCCAGTCAGGCTTTGACAAACAAGCGTTATGTCAGATTTGAAGTAAAAAAAGAAAAAAACTGTTGTTGCAGCTAATTTCAGTTCTATATTGCAGTACCAAAATGAATAATGAATATTGTTTTACTGTGATAGTTATTATAAAGAGTAATTTGATAAGGACATAGGATTGGGCCTTGAGCAACACCCTGAAGCCACTGGCAACAAAAGTTTGAACTCTACCATAGAGATATGTTTTGAACCAGACGATCAGTCAAAACCATTGAAAACAGCTTGTTTCACAGGGTTGTGATCAGTTTTAAAAGCATCGGGCAGTTGTACAAAGAGTGCAGCACAATTGTACTTGACATTGCACTATATGGCCAGGTCTAAATCCACCGCTCTGAGTGAAGAGCATCATTATCCTTCCAGAAATGCTCGTAGTTGTGACGAGTATAAAAGATCTAAACATGCTGGATGATGTTGAGGACCTCATAATAAAATGACTACTACTAAACCTAATGCTAATCGGTATAAAGATGATCCTGCCTTTTACAAGTGGTAATACAATACAAAATACAAAAGTTAAATTCCATGCACACATAAGATGAAATGGTCTCTCTCAAAACTTTTTGTTGGGCCTTATCTTTTCATGAGAATTTAGGTGCACTTGTTTAGTGTTACAAGACAGCCCGGCTGAAGGGGCTTCCGGTGTATTCTCTAATCTGTCCACCCCACGAGACATTTGCGAGCCTCGAAACGTGCGTACCTACAACGCAGAGGGCGTTTCCGCGACTTCGCCTCGGCTAAAGTGATTGGACAACAGCGGTGGCAGTCATTTTGTAGAGCAAAACATACTCGCCCAGTGTCCCCGGGATGAAGAGAGGACGAGAGTTTCAACAGAAGAGAACAGGGAAATTAAGTTGTCAGACAGGCCGGCCCAGCAACTCTCTCTTCACTACTAGGCAGCTAGCGAGTGAGGTGACAGACGGTCACGAGTAGAGGGATTCTTATGAAATACCACAGCTATGAAGGTCGTCCATTTGAGCAACTTGTAGCTACAATTAGGATACGCTAGACAGCTACAGCCGCGGATAACGTTACAGACAGTTCAAAGTAACAGCGTTACAGTGGAAAAGAAGTGGGGACAACTTGCTAGCCCGCTAGCTAACCTTTAGCCACCGAGCCTCCTTCAGCTTCACAACCAGAGTTCACTCGGTGAGTCGTGACAGCTTTAACTGAATATCTTAGCAGTGTGTTATGTTTTCCACGGTAACGTTACTGTCCGCCTACTGACGGACTGACGGTAGTTGTTCTTGTTTCTTGCTACGGCTAACTAGGTCACAAGCTAGCTCAACTTCGCTGCTGAACATTGCTGTAACGTTGACATTGTTACCGTCTTGTTCTCCGTTATGTCCTCGTTTCGTTTAGAAAGTTCGCGTTTTATTCGCCCCGGCTAATGCTAACTTTTTGAGAAACTACTATCCAAGAGGAAACGTATCGTGAAATGGTTACTTTAGCGCTACTCTGCTCGCATTGTCTTTGAAAACTAATGTAAGGTTAGCAGGGTTAGCTAGCTGCGTGTGCTGTCATGGTCTTTAACGCTGTAACTCCACAGCTTAACTTTTGAGAGTGGATTTTTTTCAGTCGGACGGTACAATTGAGTTAGCTGTTTCGTTGCGTCCTTCAGGTGAGGGCTTTTTCAGCCATTTCCTGATGCAGAGAGGTACAGGAAGTTGACTTGCTTGCATATAATAGTTATTTGAAAGCAGTGTTTTATTTCTTCAGAGATTTGGGCTCGGATTACCACTCTCCAGTCATGCCTTTTCCTTTTGGGAAGTCTCAGAAGAGCCCAGGTGACATAGTGAGGAGTTTGAAGGAGAATGTGGCCTACATGGAAAAGATGGATGCTGGAGACAGCAAAAAGTGTGAAAAGGTCGGCTATGGACTGTCTGGTACTTTAATTTGTGTCTCTTATTCTCAACACCAGCTGATAGTCGCAGTCATTAACTCTTTTTCCACAATAAAGGTCGCAGAGGAGGTGTCCAAAAACCTCGCCTCGCTGAAGGAGGTGCTTAGTGGAACAGGTGACAAGGAGCCTCAAACCGAAGCGGTGGCCCAGCTCGCACAAGAGCTGTACAACACCAACCTCCTCGTTTCTCTCATTGCGAACCTGCAGAGGATTGATTTTGAGGTGTGGAAAATGCACTTATTTCTGCAATGACTTCATTTGTGTATAAAGTATTGATCCTTTTTGTGCCGACACCAAACGATCAGGGGCGCTCCCACTGCATGCGTGATTTGGACATCGATGCCCAAAGCGAACGTCATATCATCAGCACCCAGTCACGCATTCACCACTCTGTGTGACTTCTTTTTTACAGGGGAAGAAGGATGTGGTTCATTTGTTCAGCAATATTGTGAGACGTCAGATTGGCAGCCGCACACCCACGGTAGAATACATCTCTACACAACAACGGATCCTCTTTATGCTGCTGAAAGGGTAAGTTCATCTTTTCAGGCTACAGGAACTCAGTGTTTGACACATGGTTGATGTGAGCGCTTTCTATGTACAATTACACATACTAAAGGCAAGTCCAGCCGTAGATAGTCTTAGACTGTAATTTAGTTTAAGGCACTATTTAAACCCTCTTTTTTTGTAGGTATAAATCCCTTTACCTCAACATGCCTCGTGAGTTTCCACACTACGCGTTATGTGTTTCAACAACTCCCAGAGCAACGAGCGTGAACTTGTTGCATTCACCTGTGGGTAGCGCATGTTGATGAAGAGAGTGATAGCAGCGCTGGTTTTACAGCTCTAAAAAAACAAAAAAAAAAAACTGAGTCATCCTGCCTGCTCGAAGAGCAACATGTCTATCGGCTGCATTGCATTGTGGTCTGTTGAAGCTGCTGTCGGTGGATCAAATGCCATCTCTGCCACTTGCCTTGTTTTTTTTTTTGTTTTTTTTAACTTTGATCTAAAATGTCACGTCTCTAAAGCGGACCATCCGGTTTTGATTGTGGGAGATGGACAACAAAACCTGACATTTAACGTTGATGTTGAAGATGATTCTTCTGCTAAAAGGTTCCCGTTTTGGCTGCATGGTTAATTGTTCCCATTTGGCCAGTTATCTTATCCCACCATGGAAAATAAGACCTGGAAGTGTAATTCTCATCACTACAAATCCAATATGGAATGCTTTAATGGAAGTGTTTATGATGGATTTTCCTTAAAGAAACTTAAATTTTTTTGCTGTTTTTCTTCGTTACATCTACAGTGTTTGTTTTATAAGTGGCCTATATATTTAATTCGAATGACTTGACCTGGGTGTGCCATGTGTTCACCTGTGCAGATATGAGAGTGCAGAAGTGGCTCTGAACTGTGGAATGATGCTGAGGGAGTGCCTGCGTCACGAGCCTTTGGCGCGGACGGTGCTCTTCTCTGAAGACTTCTACTGCTTCTTCGGTTACGTGGAGCTCTCGACCTTTGACATCGCCTCAGACGCGTTCGCCTCATTCAAGGTACAGCGCCGTGTTTTCTTCTTCTTCTTCTGTTTCCAGCATCTTCACACCAACAGTTTGTCTCTAATGTTTCGGTCTCTTCTGTTGCCTCTCAGGATCTCCTCACAAGACACAAGATTATGTGTGCAGACTTCCTGGAGAACAACTATGACAGGGTGAGCCTCCTGAGTGGTTTTCATCTTTTAATCAAAAGATGAAACTTCTGCTGCTTCACAGCTTCTGCTGTGCCTATTAATACACTTGTAAAATGTCCGTCAGGTGTTTACAGAATACGAGAAGCTCCTGCATTCTGAGAACTACGTCACCAAGCGGCAGTCTTTGAAGGTAGAAGCTCCACCGCTCTGGCCGATCCAAATCACTTGGCTTTCAGATTCAGGTGTTACTGACATGCTCACCCACGGTCTTACTAAAACGACGTTGTTGTAATTGCATACTGTTTTACAGCTCCTCGGGGAACTTCTGCTGGACAGACACAACTTCACTGTCATGACAAAATACATCAGCCGGGCGGAGAACCTGAAGCTGATGATGAACTTGCTAAGAGACAACAGCCGAAACATCCAGTTTGAAGCATTCCATGTGTTCAAGGTGTGCTCATGAAACACGTATCATCAGTGCAACTGTTTCCTGTTTTAATAATCCAGTTGTACTGTAAAATGCTGCCGACATTAGCTGGTAAAATATTGAAAGCAGTGTTTATTTAAGAGGAGTCTGGGTCTCATTTTCGGATGAAACTTTTCAAATTGCCAATCATCTCTCTCCCCTTTTTAAAAAAAAACAAAAAGGTATTCGTTGCAAACCCCAACAAGACTCAGCCCGTCCTGGACATCCTGCTGAAGAACCAGACCAAGCTCGTGGAGTTCCTGGGCCACTTCCAGACCGACCGATCGGAGGATGAGCAGTTCTGCGACGAGAAGAACTATCTGATAAAGCAGATCCGGGACCTGAAGAGGCCCGCAGCACCGGAGGAAGCTTAAGGCGGCCGGGACGACGGCTCCCATCAGGTGGTAGACGTGCAGGTGGTGGCCGGAGCTGCAGAGGGCTAAGAGAGTCTAAAAGACATGCTTCATTAAAATTTAATATTAACTACAAAATATAGGAAAAAAAGCAAAGATTACTTCCTTCACTTTCTGTTTTTTTTTTTTTTTTTTTTTTTTTATTAGTTTGGATGTGGAGGTGATTTCCATCCAGCAACTTGAGTGGGCCAAGAACTGTTATTTAAACCATAGTGCTTTTTCTTTGGTGATGATGATGAAATGCATTTTAGTCCGTTCTTGTAATGTTGGACCTTAAACTGTTACCTTTCCACAAACATTGTTGCTGACCGAGACCCTTAAAATGACAAATATGCCCCCCCCCCCACAGCCAACGTGTGTTCTTGAAAGTCTTTCTCAGAGACGTGTTGATATTTTAGATATGGAGAAGCTGAGGAGGAGTATATAAATATATTATTTTTCTAATGTATCTTCATGGTAAACAGTTTAAGACATGAGTAACCCTTCTCTCTGAACAATGTTTAGTCTAACTAATGGCATAGGTTTGGTGTATGGCCTTATTGTAAAGCTGTTGTGTTGTACAGGGACTTAAATGATCTTCAGAAATACGGCTTTGGCGGAGAGACGTGTGGATCTTATTGGCCAGGTCAGCACATAGTCATTTTTGGTGATTTAATGCGTCGGCGGTTCGGCCTTCTGGTTGCGTTGTGTGAGGTCACAAATGATCCTGCAGTGCTGTACTCGACAATGCATTAGCTGGCACAGGAAGGGGAACTCAAAACCATAGAGGAATCAATTAATTGCGCTGTGAATTTTTTTTAAATTTTTTTATTTTTAGGCCGTGCTCAGCGAGGCTTACGTGACTGAAATAGAAGCAAGGCATCAGATAACGCTGCAGGGTACCAGCCATCCGCTAACACGGACAGCCAGGATGCACCAATTGATCGCATCCTCATACACTGAGCACGGATAGGAACCATTCATTTGATGACTTAACCAACAATTAATTAACAGGGTTTTAAAGTACCCCACGTATGCCAGATTAGGCATTTCGTCTTTACAGCATAAGCACTGCATAACGCTAGAAATGATATGGCCATTTACGCGGAGGTGTTGCCCTTGAAGATGCATCAAAAAAAAATATGTTGCGCTGTAAATCTATTATGAGAGCACGAGGGGTGATTTAAAGGGAGCGGACATGCCGAAGAGACTCTGTACTAACTGTCAGCAGGAAGTGCTTTTTCCTGATAAAGTTCCCACATTTGGTTTTCATTGGACTCGTATTGAACGTCTGCTGCACTGGATTTGAATTGGGCAGACTGTCGGTAATGGACATTTGATTTGACTAAAGATCTCATGTCAACAATAACTCATCCATGCAGTTGTTTACTCTTAACACCAAATAATACAAAAAACAGTCTATTGGTCTGATTATACTAATGCCTCTTAATATAATACACTAACATTTCCTTTTGATGCATCAGAAAGCACATCCTATCAGATGTCAACGCGTTGTCTAAATATCCACACGCACCTTTTTAAAACAGTTTGTTTTGGCTGACAAGCACTGCAGTTATCGAGTTCCTCGCGCGCATCGCCGATTAGTTATATTTCTTCAAAATAAATAATTGCCTTACTTCTGCCATTGTCACTAAAATGGCATATTAGGGATTTCAAGGTATACGGTGTGTGTGTGCGGACAGTCTTCTAGTATATACCTCATGGGATTTGAGTTTGCAAATGCTGTGTTCTCTTTCTCTTTCCTTCCTCGACAACATATATTTTATTTGACTGTTTAAAACACACAGCAGTGGTTTGAATGCATGCCTGAGCTTGACATGCGCATATGTTCAAACCTGAGCGGGGACTGGTTTTCACAATGGAAAACTAGATTTTTAAACTGAAATATTTCATCGGGTGGTGCCACACAAGCGTTAATTCATAATGAATTGCAGTGTGCTACCTTGTAATGAACGTTGCCTTATTTAAAGACATTTAACGGATCGTGATGATTATGTGAAAATTCCAGACCTTCGATATGAAAAAGGTTAAAGATGTACATTTCAAGTCCCACACGCATCACCAGTTCATTTCTCAGATCCACCTCGAGTGTAGAGTCGCTCTGTCACCAACTGCATTATGCTCTAAGGTTTTAATAGACTACACTCAGTTGTAGCTGTTAGCTTCTGTACTTTTTTTTTAATCACTATTTGGTACACTGCACCAGATAGTCACATGGTTATCATCAGGCTTTTACGGATCAATACATACATTTGGGGACTGCTGTGAATGTGGTACATTATGCACAAATAGACTGAAGTCCTGCACACAGTGCACCGTCATGTCACCAGTTTATGAGAGTTTGTCTGAAAGTGTGTTTGAGTTTCTTTAAAAAAAAAAAAAAAAAGAAATCCTGTCCGTGATCAACTCCTTTGATTATTTAATGTGAAAACCAGTTTTTTTCAAAACTACACCAATGCATCGGACTCACACCATTTACACAAGAGTAATTATTAATATATATATATATATATATACATGAGCACAAACCAGCTTGCTGACAAACTGTTGCGTAACAGGCTGTAATAATATCCAAGATCATCTGACTGTTGTGTAAAAGAAAATAACATTCACTTAGAAAACTCCTTCACAATATGATTTAAATTGAGCCCAGTCATGCCGTGCTGTTCACAGTCGTCCCATCAGGGGGCGCTGTTGGCCTCAATTGGCCCAGTTATTAGTTGTACCAGCAAAGCATTTCATGTTTCTATAACCCTACATCTAATTATGAGTTAATAAATCACTGGCGATATTATGTAGACGTCAACACAAATTCCTTAAGATCAGTACTATATATTTTTCATGATTTAGAGTTCTCTGTTTAAATATTTGTTGTGCTTTACTTTTTTTACTCTGTTGCCTTCTTCTTTCTTTTTCCCACCCTTCTCTTTCCACACTCTGGATATTCTCTTTATTTTACCATGGGAGCGAATAATGTGTACATAACTTTATAAAGGATAAAAGTGTGAAAGCATTCATGAAAATAAAAACTTTATGGCAAATTTATTTTTGTGTGGCGTCGACAGTTTAGTGGGCACAGAGGCAGCTTGAAGGCCCTGAACATGGCCTGGTCCACCCGCACAGGTGTTTCCACTTAATGTACCTGATTAGGCCTCTTCTCATTACGCTGTGGGCGTGTTCAGTGTTGCAGCTGTTAGGGCAACACATTCTAATTGGTGCTTGGAGTGTGAGATCATAGCATAGCTCCGCCCAAGCCAGGTCTAATCAGCCAAGTGAAAACACCTGTGATGGTGTGCCGGCCCTTTAATGGATCAACAGGATTTAAAAAAACATAATTCATTGTGAAAGCAGAAATAATTCAGAAGAGTTTTCTGTTTATACTGTAAATGTGAATATTGTTGAGCGTGGAAGGTCATTCTTTACCTTTAAAAAGAGTGTATGTAACAACAGTCTAAGATAAGAGGTTCCCTTAATGAACACTTTTGGGTTGGTTGGACAAAACAAACAATTTTGGGCTCTTGGAAATTCTCTTCGGCATTTTTTTTTTGCAATTTTTCTGACATTTCCGGGACTTAAATGATGAATCAAACGAGTCAAAAAATATGTCTAATACATCTTGTATTCATCCAGTGATGCAAATTAATATTGCTAAAAATAACCCCTCCTCCCAGTTGTAAGCCCAGTTCAAAACACTGGGACACATTCCACCCTACCAGGAGGGTTCCAACATGAGGCCTGCTCAAAAGGCAGCCAGTCTATTGTCTGTGTGGAGGTCAATGATAATCCCTTACTCGAACCAAAAGAAAACATTATTCCTCCACCAGAACACTTTTATAAATGTAACATTTAAAATCATAATGCAAAACCTTCCTTCCATGAATTAACCCTAGTTTCCCTGCAAATAAGATCAACCGCTTCCTGACCGTAATTAACCCCCCTCCTCTATCACCAGTTCCTCATGAGAATCGAAGACACTCGGGGAAAGAATAATATAAAAAAATGGGCAGCTGCAGTTTGTTTTTCTTTCCCCAATAAAAAAAGTGCGCCAATAACAGCGTATGGACGCAGAGAAACACGCGGTATGGGAAAGTGGGTTAAAGTTCAATTGGGGAAGAAGGCAAGTGAGGCGACGCAGCGTCCATGTTCCCACAGTGGAGGAAGTGCCACCATGCTTCTTTTTTTGACAGCCTCTGCGTCTTTCAGCGTAACGATCTAAAACTCTTAATGTTGCAACAACCACACAAATAAAGACATTATGACTGAGCGCTATCTGTGTGCACGTGAGGCGGGATGGTTGGAGGGGACGTGCTCCTACAGACGGAGCAGAAGACTGCGTGGGGGCAGGGTTTTACAGGGGTTACGGGGTCACAAGCCTCCCGGGTTCCTTTTGACCAGCAAAGCGCCGAATGGATGAGCTAGATCTGGGTGAATACAAACGGTCTGCAAACATGTGCGGGGGAAAAAGTTCTCCAGAGGGTCGCCGCGCACAAGAAGAAAAAAAAAAAGAAAGTCTACATTTTTAAAAACCTAAAAAAACCGAAGGGTACCGTGTTTGTGAGAGGGGTTCTTTTTTTCTCTTGACGACATCCGCATCGAGTGCGTCGCCTGCGTTGCTCTCCCCACCCCCACAAAGAGAAAAACAACACGAAAAGATGCTCTCACAATTTCATGCATGACAGAACTTTTTGTTGGCGCAAAGAGGGCTGCGGAGGGTACAACATCTGCGCGGTGCAAGGTACGTGGTGGCAAATATTGGGGGAGTTTTCCTGCAGGATGGGCAGCAATGCAGTCACTCGATAGAATAAACCTCCAAGGCAAAGCAAAGGTAGGCTGTCAATAGTTGTATTTCTCTATTCCGACACAGATCAAGGCACGTGGTCTCCTATGGTGCTTTGCTTTCGTTTAAAAAAAGTTTGAATAATCAAAGTATTTTTTTTTGTACCTATTTCTCCTTCTCGGACTGCTGATTCGTTAAAGAAAAACAAATATTGTGCACTAATCTTAATGTATAGAATGCATTTTTCTTTTAAATAACCCGTATGTTGAAACAGAATGTGTTCTCCGTGAGTCACAATAACTTTAGTTGACTACAAGTTGATTCCGCACGAGTCTTTTGTTATGGCGTCGCTTCTGGCACGTTGGGCTCATCAAGGCTCTATTTTATTAATCCGCAAAGTGTTACAAATCCATCCACCCGCCGCTCGCCTGCTGCTGTTTGTGTAGCGGTTACGTCACTGAATAAACGCGGATGCGGTTTTGAGATCATTATTTAATTGAGTTGACGCGCTTCATCATCGCATCACAAATGCGCTGTTGGCGCCACTTTGTTAAAGCTGCACACAGAGGCGCTCGGACCACATGTATGAACTCGCCGTAGCTCGGTTACATCCCATAGTCTGCACTTTAAGACAATAACAGTTATTAGGGGGAAAAAACCTGCATTATGGGCTATAATGTGACTTTTTCTGCTCCTATTTTTTAAGAACCCCCCCCCCCCCCCCCCACACACACGTGTGTGGTTTTGCATGGACCGTTATGTCTGAACAGCCTGTGGTTTCCAACAGTGTTTCAAGATGTTATTAAACTGGGATGTAAGTTTTTTTCAATGGTGGAAGGTAAACTAAATACATTTACTCCAGTACTTAAGTATAATGTGTAAGTCCTTGTACATAACCTGATTAGCCACTGGTTATTTAGCAGATTAAGACCATTAAACTAATTAAACATCTGAATTAGACTTCCTAATTTGTGTCCCCTTTAAATGTCATTTATATCTGAAGGTATTTGTCGTTTTTATTTTTAATATCTGAAGTTTTCAGTGATTGTAGCGATGGATCAAGTGTCCATGTCCAGTCTGTGGTCATTGCAAGGCAAACCAATTTATTATAAAATGATTCTGCTTTTCCAAAAGTTTGTTTATCTTATTATTTTACTGAAGACTTTTCAAGGTTTGTAATGCTTGAGGATGTGTGTAGAAGAGAACATCCCTGCTTGTACATGTTTTAGTTTAGCTAACCGCCTCACATGGCTGCAGCCTGCAGAGAAAGTATTCATTCTGCTGCATTGGGCTGTATAGGATCGCTTTCAACATTTGTCTACATCACCATCAATTGATTTTTGCTTCTGTTTTCAGATGCCTCCAGACTGGGAGAGCGTCTTGCCCGGAGGAGTTGGAAGTAATCCAGTACATCAATCCCCCCCCCCCCCCCCTCTAACTCTCAGGGTCCTCCAGCTAAGGTGCATCTAGTGTAGTTAGTGAAGTAGCTCAGTATCTACTGCCCTAGTTGCTCCTTCTGGCTGGAGGCCTCGTTCTTCCTCAGGATCTCAGATATTCTCCACTGCCCTGAAAACAAATGTGTCTCTGGGTGGAAATGCTTTATGTCTAATATGTTTTAGTTCTGTGAGTTGGACTAGAGCCAATATGTGGTAGCCTCTTTTTTTGTTGTTGCAGTTTTAATCCTATAAACCTTCACTGATCATGGACAGACAGAAGCTGCACAGAGCAGATTCATCTTTAAAACCTCAAAGAATAAGAAATAAGGTGTTTACACTACGTTCTAATACGCTGCTTAAAGCACAGAAGGATCCCTGAACGACTTTGCAGTCCCAAAGTGCTCACAGTGCAGGTAGTGCACACGGATCTACTGCAGTTTGTGCACTTCAGGTATTGCCGGTCACCTCCCCTCGTGCACACGTCAGCCCGCTTGCAGGTGGAGCTCATGTGGGTTTACGGCGAGTTTTGCTGGTTTGCTGTCAGCTTCTTTCAGTCTCTGCTGTGCAAATCCATGCAAAGCTCTCTGTTTCTCAGACCCGCAGCCAAAAGAAAGAGATGCAGGTTTTTTTCGTTGTTGTTTTCTGTTGTTCCAAGCTTTGAACACTTGAAAGACTACAGAAATCGTATTCACTGCAGGCACAAGAGAGCAGCTGTTACCCCTCCTCCTCCTCCTCCTCCTCCTCCTCCTTGTTGCAGTCACGTTCGACTCTACAGGCATCTTAACATTAAGGTTGTTGTTGTTTTTTGTCATTACTGCTTGTCTCGTTGTTTTCAGGTGGATGACTTCACAATTTCAATACTAGACTAAATCAAAAGAAATTGCACAGTATCCATCTGCAAGCCGCCAGATGTTGAGAACAGCTACACGTGTGATAGAATGTGTAGGACTAAGGAAGTTGTGTAGGATGGATGTGCTTTTCTCTGGTTTAATATGAACTGTGCTCCATCCGCAGAGAGGATGAGCTCTCTAAATGTTGGCCTTGTGTGCAGACTGAACACTAGGTGGCACCATTTCAACTGTATTGGCCCTTATAGGAGCTGAGTGGAAGTCTAGATGTCCACTCAGGATGAGAAGGGTGGAATAATCGGTGTAAAATGGAATGCCATTAGGTAATGTGGTTGAATGATTTATGTAATTATATAAGATAAGAGGAGGATGTTGATGTTCACTTTTGCTCGGTTTGTACACATATCGGAGTGCTTCCTGTACACTTTTTTTCTCCATGTGGTTGAACAATAAAAGCTCATTTTCAGCAGATTTTCATATCCGACGCTTATGTGTTTATTTATCTTTATTGTAAAAAAAATCTCCATTCCACTTCATGCGCCTCAGGATGCATCCTATAACACATACACATCCATTCATCTAACAGCTCGTGCACCACATTACTCCCCTCCTACTATCTCCACTCCTGCAGCCAATGTATCAGCTCGCATCACTATACTATTAGAGGGGAGATCGCAATACGCGCAGGTTCACGCTGCGGCGCGCGCTTTTTTTTTGTGTGTGTGTGTGTGTGTGGGGGGGGAGGGGGGGGGGGGCGTAGATGTATCCGGGGCTCGTTGATCTGTGCAGAGAGCTGAGAGTCAGAGCCGCAAGTGAAGAGGGACTCTTTAAGTTCTCAGCTTCGGAGTATAGCTCGCGGACCGTTGAGGGGGCGGTGGAGAGAAAGAGAGAGAGCGCGAGGATGCTGAGCCGGAAGCCGCAGCCCTCACCTCGTCAGCGCCAACGCGGGATGCTCCAGTAACTTTTGAGCGCGTTGAAGTTTAATCTCTACGCCGTTAGTCGCTCCGTTTCGCCCGGTTTCCCCGTGAAGCGCCGCTCACCCTGCACCATGCTCGGTCCGTCGGTCCGCGGCGCGCTCTTCCTGTGCGCATTCCTCCGGCTCTTCCCCCTGCCCGGCGGACAGGTGCCGACCTGCCAGGAGGTGCGCGCGGTGTTCCAGTCCCTGCATCCGGGCTCCAAGTGGGTCCCCGAAACCCCGGTGTCAGGTAACTGTCATCAACTTCAAGCTTGGGCATGTTGCGTCTCCGTGGGTGTTTTTACGCACTTGGCGGCGCGCATGTGTGGTGACTGCGTCCTTAGATTGCTTGCACTTCTATAGGTTAAAATACATGTTAACTCAAATTCAATTCCACTGTTGAGTTTCGGAGGACTACACCGTTACCACGGTCCTGTAGACTGCTGCCTTCAGTGAGAGCAAACCCACACACACACTCTCTCCATCCCGCCGGCTGAACGTTCACCGACCTGCCGCAAAAGAGAGAAAGAAAGAAAATCTATTGGCCAGTAAAGCATCTTGTTAAAAGTGCAGGTTGAATTATATAAACCACAGTTAACTGTTAAATAACAAGCTTACAGAATCGATTGGCTCCAGTATCGATCCAAACGTGGAGCCAAGTAACCCAACTTTGATTTGGTGCTGTATAAATTGGAAGCAGATGTTGGCAGCATTTGTTTGTTATGAATCTTCTGCTAAATTTGAGGGTTTCTGTTCTTTATATGATGATGATGAGGGTGGACTGTATGCACCTATTAAAAAATAGATCAGCACTCTTCCCTTTATGAGTTAATTAATAATCCGTGCTCCAGCGGGTCCTTATTCCACATTGTCACAGGATTTATAGATTAGTGGTGTGATGTGAATTGTGACCGCCCTGCAAACACATCTGTAATAGAAGCGGTTATCCAAAGAGGTAATTACTGTTCCCTGGAGCTCAAATGTCAACGAGTCTGCCTCGGAGGAGGGAAGGAAGTGTCTTGACTTTTAAGACGTGAGGAAAAACACATTGAGCTGATGGGGCGGGGGAAGGGAAATAATTCTGGTGTTTTTCGAGATGAAGGTTAACAGCTATAGAACCCCATTTTTTTGCAGAACACAGCACGTCCGCGCAACACCGGAGAGCCTGTTGCACGCATTCCGATCCAGAGAGCCCTCTCATGCGGCTGAATCATCAGCCAGCTGCAAATGTTAATTGGGTTTTGTAGTGTCATGTCAGCGCGCGCGGGGTGCAAGGGCTCCAGGCTAACAGCTTTTCCTTTTTCTCAGCATGCAATTCTCGCTCACCTGATTTTCAAAGAGGTTTGCCCAAATAACGCAATAAGTGCGCCGCGAACCCTGCGAGGAGTGTGATGAATCGCAAAAATGATTCAAATCGAACAGAAAAGGAAAGACGGTGCGACGCACTTTGCAGCGCGCTTTGTCACACTCAATCCATCCCGTGTTATCTGCGGGTGCACGTGTCTCCAACCACTGCGCCCTACATCTTTCCGTGCATGAATCTTTAATCACACACCTTCCGCCGAGGCCATCGTGCGTTTTAAGAGAAATGTTTAACCCCCCCCCCCCTCCCCCTCCCCCCCCCCTCCCCTCCACACACACATCTCAAATGTGAGGCACAGCAGCGGCTGTGCACCTTCACTGGGGGTTCAGTCTGAGCTGGACGGCCTGAAGCTCCAAACCATTACTCACACTGGAAATCAATCCACCAGTCAGCTGAGGGACAATTCATCCTCGCCGGTTTAAGAGCTACTTTGGTTTACACGTTCCCAAGATGCCTGCGGCTCCTCTGCTGCTGCGTGATTGCTGGTTTTATGAAGTGAGCTGGTTGCTACAGTGCTTTATCAAGTGTCCGATGGTAACGCAACAAATTACAGAGCCAGATTTTTAGATTGACGTAGAACACTGATTCGAAAACCCGTTGGTTTCAGATCCTGAGGCAGCTCCACAAACATGCGTACATCTTTATTTTACTGTCCGATTGTTCCCAATTTGGCTTACAAACGTGATTTTGAAAGGATGACGTGTTAAATCCGCGAAATAAAAATGATGCATTACTTCTGTTTTGGGTCTCAAAGCTTTCCAGATAAGTCCATTTTTAATTCTGCTTAGGAGTTTTTCAACAGTTTGTTCCAAAATGGAGTTGCACCCACTGATTGGTTCTGATTGACCCTTGGGTCTATCTATATAGATAACAAAGATGAATATATATTTGTTCTACATATCAACATATAAAACATGTAACATTTCCTTATTTGTTATGATACAAATGTTGTATGATCTTTTTCTGCATTTTGCCTTCTTCGTCAAAGGAGTTTGCGATGAAGAAGAGGGGTTCACCACTTCCAACACTATTTAGAAGAAAAGGACAACATATTTTAGGCGAAAAAAATGGCTGATTTTGCAACTATTGTTATTGTTAGTACACAAACAGCAGTGTCGACAAAACACATGGGTTATTATAAGACGCCCAATTAGACTGTCTTTATGTAAAATAAAAATAACGTATATGATGTTTTAACATTTGTCCCATTGAGCCACAAAGTTCTACATGATTGATGTTGACTTGCTGCACCAGTGCAGGAACAGGGAGATTTAAACATATAGGAAGATAAAATGCCTCTCCCTTTCATTCCCAATGTGCTGACACAGAGCAGATATACAACAATTCCTTATATTATGCAGACCTCCTAAAACCTTCACAGGACCCATTTTAGGAGCTGGTGTAGTAAAATGTAATGGGATGTGAGTTCAGGACTTAATGCTAAAACAAAGTGCTGCCAGTGAGGGAGAAATAGGTTGCACATTAAAATGTAAATCAAATGGATAGTGTTTAGGCTTTTTAAAAATACATATCCCCACATCGCACATCGCACGAGGCCCGGGAGAGGACGTAGTGTGGCCTTGAATGCCACAGTAAGTTTTTCGCCTCACTATAAAGCCATCTATCTGTGTGTAGGCTCGTGTGGGCGTGTCCTTTCGCATATCTCCGCACGCGACACGTTCGGTATTAGTAAACTTTGAATAAACAAGTGAACGCCTCTCCGTTTAACAGCGGGGGGCGGAGCCTCAGCGCTCTGCAGACTGACGCCTTTGTGCGTACTCGTAGCTCGCGCGCCACCTGCGGAGGCTCGAGCTACTACGGTGTCACGCCGGAGCTTGAAAGTCCAGCGTGTCGTCTGCAGCAGCCGTGACCTACATTTACAGCGCTTCCTTTTGCTGCTGGGTGCTGGAGGTACGGTCTGATAACGTGACCGAATTCTTCTTCACTTCCCCTGGAGTCAACAGCAGCCGTTAGCTAACAGGAAGCAGAATGGAAGCCGCGACTTGTTCACGTGTTGTTCCCCCGTGAGTAACGCTGTATTTTCGCTGTATGACTTGATGCTGACTTGAACTTGTATGCTAACACTAATAAGGTTACCGGCAGTACAATACCTCTGCTAAATGAAGTCTACGCTCTACTTTATATGCAGGTGTTTATGTCAAAACAAGCGACCAATACAGGCTTCTGGAAACTTCCTCGCTAAGTATTTCACCGATGTTTCCGACCGCGAGTAACCGCTACTTGGGTGCATTTTTTCAGATTTAGCGATTTACCTTTTCGCTGACTGAATGTTGTTATATTGGCAGTAGTGGAAGATGAAAGCGCTACAAATATGGTTTACCCGTAGTAAAACTATTAACCATTAATAATAGTAAAATTATGAATAGTGCACAGTAAAAGTCCTGCATTCACATCTTTACTGCTAGTGAAAGAGGGGCATCATCAGCACGATGCACCTGAATGTAACACGTGTTCACGTGGAGCTTTTGATTCTAGCATGATGCTGGATAGTTCAATGAATAATAATGCATTGTATTTGGATTGTTATATTTTGTTATATTTTCTTGGTCAAATCTGAATCGGCAACATTTCTCTCTCAGGTAAATGTACTATGTTTACTCTGAACTAAGTACACAGTAAGTAGGAAGTGTACAGTTGAGTTACATATTTTTGGGGGCCTTTTGTAAGATATTTTGACGTACAGTGAGGTAGGATAGTAACATAACTCAATATATTTGATATCTATACATCGTAATGAATCTGTATCTGTTTGGGGCCCTTTGGTTGGGGGCCCAGGTTGTCTCCGTTGCTGAACTGTCAAGTCTGCCTCTGGTGTTTTCTGATGGAATAATGTGGAACAACAACGGTTTAACCTTTGTGGCCTGGTTTTCAGTGCTCGCATGTCTCTACCGGTCGTGACCTGTTCAGCCAAAGAGTTCATTTTAGTATTTCGTATTTCCAGTAATTTGCAAGAAAATGAGCAAAGATTAGATGAAGGTTTGTCCGAATAGTTTGGTAAACCACTGGGATAACGTAGTGTTGATGTATTGTTTGTCAGTGGGCATGCAGAAATAGTTGCGTTACGAAACATTACATCATCAGCGATGATCACATTCACTTGCTCATAACTCATTCTTGCACACGTTAATGTGTTCAGTTTGTTTGTGGAGGATTTCTGTGTGCAAATCCACGTAGCAAGTAGCAAAATGTTTCTCAATTCTCTAAAAACCTGTTAAGTCACATTATATTCCTGAGTAAATTACATCCTAGTTTTTTCACCAGAAAAATATGTGTCACATACTAAACTTTCCAGGCATGTTTCCAGTGTTTTACGCCGTCCTTTATATCCAGCGATGACATTGAACCCGTCCTTCATCGTTCTCGACAATATTTAAGCGATGCATGAAAAGTTAAAACCTAGAATGAGACAGAGTTATGGCGCCAGGCTTGTACGTTGCATTTTCATAAATCCCAGCTCTTCCACTTTTGCCCTAATGAGCTTTTTGTTTTACATTTTTTCACAAAAGCATGAAATATGCAGCCACTTGTCACATACTTGGTGCAATTTTTGGTCCCCCTTTTTGTCGGTCATCCATAATGCATCCTTGTCATTAATGGATACAGAATAACTTGAAGGGTTTTCAGTCACATCTGCTGAACTTTGTGCCCGAGAAAAAGATTTGGCGAGCAAATGCGAAACACAAGTTCTTCGTCGAGGCCTTCAGCTAATGGAAGATTGATGAACGTCAATGTTGAGGATGGCTTGCTGGAATTGTGCGGTGGAAGTATCACGTTCTATCTGTGTGTGCGATGATGATGATGATGATGGGGAGTCGTGCAGCAGCCTGTATTGGTGGTGTGTGTGGTGTGGAGGTGGCTGATTCAGAGAGAAGTCCGCAGGAAGGCAGAGCAGAATTCTAATAATGCTGCATGTGGTGCCAGGGGGCCAAAACACCAAAACACTAAAGTTTCTTTTCTTTCCTCCAACATGATTCAAAAAGAAGCGAGAGCAGGAAAAAAACACAGCACAACAACAACATTATACGGTGGAGATGTTCAAAACAAAATAGTGCTGCAGGAGTATCACTCATGTCTTTGTTGCTGTGGGTGGTTGGAGTGTCGGCAGGTGGAATGGAGGCTGGTGTAGTCGTGTATGAGCGAGAGGCGCTCGAGCGCCGACCCCGGGACCTGAGTGTGTGAGAGCGGCTCCGTCAGTGTCAGAGGACGTGGAGGGTCTCTGACGGCAGCAGCTGACCTGGAGGCTCAGTAGATGGGAGAGTAGTGCAAGGCAGAGCTGACAGCTGCCACTTATTTATACATTTATTTTAGATTTTGTTTTTGGAGGGGAGGGTTCATCATTGTAGAGGTAGAGATTGGAAATTGGGGAAAGAGAGGAATACGACATGTAACAAAGGGCTCCAAGGGTTTGTACTGGTATCACGGTACACCGCGGGATCATACCGTGTACATTTGCTTCTGTGCAGTATTTAAAAAAAAAAAAAAAGAAAGTACAGTAAGTGAGTGTGCGGGAGAGTTAAAGGTGCAGGCAGGAGCAGTGTGGCTGCACCTACAAATATGTTAATTTATTAATCATGGGACACGATTAAAAAGACAATGTTCATGTTTCATTTAGTTGTTAATTTAAAGTATTGCTATAATTCTTACTTTAATATATTATAATAATATTTTAATTATGATACTGATATCATTCCTTTAAGGGTCATTCTAAATGTAAAATAAAATAATAATATTAATAATGTAAAGGGCCGTCCAGAGGTAGAAATAAAATATATCCGCATATTAATAACATAAGGTTATAAATAAGAAAACAGTTGAAAAGTAGCCGCTGCTGTGCATCTTTCAGCACCACAGAGTTGAGAAGAAAGAGAACGATGTACCTATAGTTATCGTTTAGTGTGTGGACGGCCATAACACCGTGAAACCGTGATAGTTTCTGAGGTCAATCCGTGAAAACCTCAGACCCGTACAACCCTACAAGGCTGGAATCGAACCCGGGACCTCCAGCTGTCACTTATTCTAACACAACATCCTGAACAGTTTCCCCCTTTTCTTCCTCCTCTGAGCTGAAACAACTCGACTGTCATGTCGTTTGATATTGCTGAGCAGGATGCCAACAACAGGTCCAGGACTTCTCGGTAATTAGCTGCGGGGGTCAGGTCAACTGTTGTTTGTTTATTACGGGAAAAAAGTGAACGACAAAAGAACAAACGCTCCTGCTGTTGAAACGACACTAATAAGGTGGATCAGTGTGACCTGACGCGAGAGGTCTTTGTGTCTAATCAAGCAGCGATTGGTGCTTTGTTTATTCCCATCTCCTCTCTGGAAACAGCCCTCTTTATAATGAAGGACACTTGTGTTT
Organism: Anarhichas minor; assembly: GCF_050575085.1. Classification (NCBI taxonomy): domain Eukaryota; kingdom Metazoa; phylum Chordata; class Actinopteri; order Perciformes; family Anarhichadidae; genus Anarhichas; species Anarhichas minor. Next base: position 15,143,797 of record NW_027466474.1, read on the forward strand.
TGTGTACACTCCAGACAACAGAGACCGGGCCTCGTTCACATCCACGCTCTCAGCTTTCAAATGATTGCTTCATCAAAACGCCTTTACAAGTAGAGCAGTCAGCAAAGCGCTGAAAAACGCTTAAAACAGTCGTAATCCCTGGTAGCTAATGACATGACCCATAGTAAGTCTTCATTTCATTTATTGTCTCTACAAAGTGACACCGGAGAGGAAGCCAAGGAGTCCCACGTGCTCCCACTCGACACTGGTAGCTGATGTATAATTTATACCCCGTAATGAACGGCTTTTAACATATTCTATATTTTAATACAACTTGTTTTTCCCCCATGGTCTCGGCTATTAAACTTGCAAAGTGATAGCTTTCTAATTGGTGCCGGGAAGCCAAAGAGAGACAGTGTATTTGTGGCTGCCCCCCCCCAGTCCCCGAGCTTGTTAGAGATGTGAAGGGACCCCTCTCTCTCTCTCTCTCTCTCTCTCTCTCTCTCTCTCTCTGTATACACAGGACTGTGGGAGTTTTCACCCCTGGCATTTCAACAGAAACTTTTATTTCACGAGCCAAGCAGCAATAAAGGATCGTCGGATGAAAAAAAAGGGGCTGTGACAAACTGGAGGGCGATCAATGCGTTTTTAAAAAGCCATTCAAAGAGCTCGGCAGCTGCTCTGCATGTTGAACGGTCCGCTTCAGAGTATTGATTGAAAGGAGGTAATAATTTAAAAGGCGTCACCTTGGAGCGAGATTGCATGTTGGAAGGGTGGGGGGGGGGGGGGGGGGGGGGATTTACATCTAGATTGCTCCCGGCCTCGCACCTTGTCTGTCTTCATTGTGTTTGAGAGAAGTGGCCATCGGGACACCAAATGAATCGACTAATTAGCCAATAACGGGGCTGATAGGGAAAAGGTGCCGCCGGTGCCCGGTAGCTATTAAGCTCAAGGTAGGACGAGTGAAACAAGCTCAGAACAAAACTGTGCAGGGATGACAGGGAATATATTTATATGAAAAGAGAGAGAGAGAGAGAGAGAGAGAGAGAAGGGGGGGGGGGGGGGGGGGGGGGGGGTGAGCCTAACGCAAAGAGGAGAAGCAGGAAGCTGGTTCCCAAGTGATCCGTCAGTCAGAGAGAAGGCTTTATTTAGACGGTGGGCTTTTATTATTTGTGAAGCTCCACGGGGAATCTCTTCTTTTTTTTTTTTTCCTGTCGAATCCTTCACTTATTCCTCAGCGCCGTGGAACTTCTGTAATGAAACACATTTATCATCTGCACGACAAACGTGCAGATGCGACTGTCTGTTTTGCGGGAGATAATTGCTAAATCCCCGTCTCCCCCCCTCAGCACCGGCCGCGCGCTCGCCTCACCTATGGCGCTGTTATTGACAGCTTAATAATTTAGCCCCAGCAGTCTGAAATTAGCTTGATCTTATCTGTCAGGAGTCCTTTGTCGGTATTGATTTAAGATATTAAGGCTGTCAGTGCGCATACAAAAGGTGCCGCGTGACAGTTTTATTGCCTGTTTCACTCATTAGACTCTCCATCTCAAACCCTGATGGGCAGCGGGAGTGAGTTGGGGGGGGGGGGGGGGGCACTTGTTAATTATGAGGACTGCCACTTTGTTGCTGATCTCCTGCTAGTTTAACTTCCCCCCCCATGCCTGCTGCTCTCTTTGCTACAGTCTGAGCTTTTTGTTTCTGAGGATCTATTGTTTGAAGACCCCAGAGAGGCAAATCCTCAAATAGAGACATTCACTTTTCATATTAAGATAAACCCTCCGTCTCGACAAAAGCCTTTCCCCTCTGTCTTTTGACACGCTTGTTGTCAAGACTTTTTATACAAATATATACATTAATCCCCAGGCTTCGTCTCCCTATCCCCTGCATCGCAACCAGCAGACTCCCCTGACATTTGTTTACCTCTCCCTCCATCAGGCCCCTTGTCACTGACACCTCTCAGGCAGCAGCGGATCCCGCAGACAACTCCTAGACGCAGCCTGGCACATTACGACTACAGCCGAAGCTTTGAACAGCCACACGGAACAGAGAGAGAGAGGGAGGGAGGGAGAGAGGCGAGGCACTAAGGAGAGGGAGCTCCTCTTTGTATTTAAACATCAGATGGTTTTGGCCTATTTATGTCTGTGTGATGTCTGCGTGTGCATCGTTTTAGAGGAGCGATTTGGGAAAAGGCTGTAAAATGTATAGCTTGTGTGTAGAAACGTGTTCCACTGGACCTTTCTCTTTTCAATAGATGTGTTCTGGCACAGAATCGTGAGAACTGCGACATACATTCTGAGTAGTTCCCTCTTTTGCAAAGGCACCGGTAACAGCAACTTCGGATTGAACTACGTTTAAAGTCTCTTTTAGGATACATGTTGTACAGCGTTGCAATGACATCGCCACAGCTGAGGCATGTTCTCGTAATAAAACGAGAGAGGAGGGCTCTTTGTAGAAGATGGCCCCGCCGTGCATCGTCACACAAAACTGCAGTTCCCTCGCAGCAGCTGAGGCCCCCTCGCTATCGGACTCTCTTCTAACCGCGTCGTCTTTATCGCCCTCCTCACTGGGATCTTGGTTGTTTTTTTCAAATTGAATTAATTTCCTTTGATCCGGTTGGTGCGTGGCTACCTCGGAGTTAAACGTCCTTGTCACCTTAGTTTTGCCTTAACTGGCTTACATCTGCACCTTTTCAAAAGAAACTAATTATTCCTCGCCTGCGTAAACAACCAGCGATGTCAGTGGCCAGGTGCACAAATGTTGTTTCATCACCTTCAATGTTTCTCTGTTTTGTCAATGTCGTATTCTGAAGCCGTGGTTTGTTTGTGTGCACGCTGATCTGCTCCTGGCTCTCATCTTTGTGCCCTAAAAAAAATCCTCTTTTTTTTGATCCTCCGTGCGAAAAGTGTAGCCCGGAGTGTTGGGAAACTTTCTGTTGACCAAATTGATCTCCGGGGACAACAACACAGCTCTGGTGTATCACTTGAATGTGCAATCAAAATGCCTCTTTTATTTTTCAGCAGCATTTTATTTTTGACTCCGGCCCGGCTAAATACGACACCCTCTACATAACGATCGCGCGCTCATTAAGGCTGCAGAATCTGCTGTAGATAGAGTTTCTTGTGTTTAGCATGCAGAGGATGCGGCTGAATCTTTTTTGTGTGTGAAGGAAGAGGGGCTTCTGTTTTTTTTTTTGTTTTTTTTGAAAATCAAACAAAAGTGTCTTTGCAGCTCCTGTCCCTTGCGCTCATCCAGCCTCCTGTCCTGTCTCTGCTGATTCCCTGCCAGGTGCCGATCTGCAGGTTTGCCAAACCAAAGGCCCGACCTGCTGTTCCAAGAAAATGGAGGAGCGGTATCAGGTTGCTGCACGCAGCAACCTGGAGTCCGGTCTGCAGGTTGTCAGTGCTCAACTCAAACGTCTCATCATCCAGAACGCCGCCATATTCCAAGGTAAGCAGTGAGCACAGTCTCAAGCTTGCTTTCTTTAACTGGCACAGAGAGAAAAAGAAACATCATCACAATTGCATTTTTAAACTGATAACTGACGTCCTCAAATCGGCACACTAAGTATCCACTTTCTTGGCTACGAGTCCCTGTTCACGTCAGCGGGCCCACTCCTCCAGACGGTGAGTCGCACACACAGAAAATAAAATAAAAGCAGAAGTAATGCTCGCAGACAGGGAAGAGACGCTCAGCTGCTGTTCAACTAAATGTTGGAAAGGCAGAGAGACATGTGGTTAAAGTGACTTTAGATGTAGCATGGTTGTCGGTGCCAGACATGTTGTTCCGGAAAGTGACGGCCTCCTGAGATTTTGGCGCACTGCAGTCGGCGAAGTCTGTTACATTCACAGAATGGAAAAAAATGCCAGTCAGCAGTGGGTTCCTGGGAAAGCACTCACAGATGAGAGAGGTCAGAGCAGACAGACTGGTGTGACTGGTTTCTGGCTAACAGATGTGTGCGCTATATAACACTTCAGTGCAACAGTGATTTCGTCAATGAATCGTCAGTGAATCGTCAAAACCTGGAGACACTGAGGTTCAACTGCTGTCAGCTGAAACAGCGAGGAGGCAGGTGACTGCTGGAAGTGAGCGAGTGGACAGGGAAGTCAGCAGGAACTGTGGGACACCATTAAATCAGTGTCCCCATGCTGAATGCTTTAAATATTCTTTAAAGCTCTGCTACCTCCTTTCTTTTTCTCCTATTATTGGCTAAACCAAATTTCTCAAAGTTCCCATCAAAGTTCTCAAGTGTTTAAGAAAACCTTCAGTCAAGCAGCAACAAAGACCTTTAATAAGGCCTGATAATTAATGGAGTAGTTCGACATCTTAGGAGCTATGCTTATTGCCTTTCTTTCCTCTATTTCGTTAGAGTGACATGAGGAGCTTGGAACCACTTTCAAGTCTGTAAATATGAAGCTACCATGGAACAGCCGGTTAGCTTAGAGGTCTTTAGAGGTGCTAGAATGCAGATCTTGTTACCTTTGGACAGAGATAAGCAAGCTGTTTCCAGGCCTGTCGCTAAGCTAAGCTAGCCGACTGCTGGCAGAGGCTTCATATTTACTGTACAGATTGAGTTACGCTTAAAGTCTTATGGATAATTAAGGGCGTGGCCACTTTGAGTGACAGGCGGGAGCCGTCTGCTAGGTGTCTTTACTCCCTGTGCTAATATTACTCTATATTTTATCATTATGTCATCATTTCTACTGTCCAACAAACATTCCATCGGCTCACTTTAACAAAATAACTTTGACGGTTGTAAACTTAAGGAACTAGTATCAAGTAAACTCCCCGACAACAAAGGCGTACACAACCCTTTCTTCAACAGCGCAGCCATGTTGGCAACAGAAGTTATGAAACATCCCGTTTCACATTTAATGCTGAGCTTTTGGGATCACGCTACGCAGGCCTTCTCAATCCAGCGCAGCAGCTCTGTTCACTGTCTCTGGGTTTCCACTTGAAGTGGGACGTGCAGACTCACTGGGCCGACTTTCTTTCTGAGAGCGCACGCTCACGGGTTGCGAAACGCAGCACCATCCTGACACGCCAATTAAAAGTTTAGGTTTAATGGGGACCGTGGGGTTTGCTCGACTTGGTTGTTACGCACTAACTACGTTAGAGACTGCCGCTGTGGTTTGGCTGCACTTTCCTAGAAGGGGGTTCAATGCTAATTGCTTTAGCATAGGACTTGAGAGAACTCCCCAAACAGCCCCCGGACTGAAATCCTTTTAACATCCTGGTCTTATCTGTTTCCCTCTACTTCATTTTCATCCTCTTTCTTTTCTTCTCTCTCTCTCTCTCTCTCTCTGACCCTGTCATCCTCTCTCTCCATCTCTGTCTCGCTCAATCTGCTTGACTTTTCTCTCTCCTTCTTTCTCCCTTCCGTCTGTCTCTTCTGCTCGTGTTCGCGCCGCAATTGGGAATTGAGTGCATGCCTTGTTTGCAATCTTCTTTGCTGCTCTCTGTCTCTTTTTTTCTCCATGAGCTCGCTCCTGCCAGAGATCAAAGGGCTTCCCCTCTCCACTCCTCTCATCTCCCATCTCTCTGAGTGTTCTCTCTATCCCTGCATCCCCCTCTCCTTCCAGCTCCACCTGCCCTGCTCCGCTTCCCCCCCAAGCCTCAGACTCCACCAGAGGTTTTCGCCCTTTTGAAGTCAACTTCTCCTAACAATAGAAAAAGTAATGGCTCTCTATGTTTGTCTTTTAAGCGGTGAGATGACAGGCCGCTTTAACCTAAGGCTTCTTCTAGATCAATACCAGGAAATAGGCAAGGCATTAGGAATTTCTAATGATGCGTGGCTCCTGTGCAGAATGCCTCATATGCCATTTGCCAATCTAATGAGCCTTATCGGATCTCTTTATAGTAAACCAGGGAACCACTACGTAATGGATAGACTGCAGCATCCACTCCGATATGGGACGGACTCTTGGATTTCATTTTGATTCACATTAGCGAGATCATAACATCATCTTCCCCCGTGTGCTGTGCTTGCCTCACGCTCAATGGCCTGATGCTGTCAATTTAGTTCAAAATGAGAATCTCTAAAGCTGTGCAGGACGGCCATCTTTAAATCTAATCTTTTCAAATGAGAAGCTGATCTTGTGCATGCCAAGAATTTAATTTAGAAAATAAATGATGGAGTCCAATATTTCTAAGGCGTGTATTAGTATGTGTTGCTGCACATCACCGAGCAGCCTAGAGGGGAGTGGATACGTGGAATTTATTGCAGAGTTTTAGTCAAGAGGACAGCGGTAATGGTGGCTGATTCTGCACATCAACATCAGTTTACCTGTCACAGGGAGTACGACCAGGAGGTTAGTTGGAAAAGTTACCAATCACTCATTAATGCAACAATTATAACGTTACTTTACTAATTACATACGTAATAAAACATGTAAAAATAGAAAATGAAACATTGTGGTTTAACAAGCATGCAGCCTACATTTTGGAGGTGCTAAATCTAGACAACAAAAAATGCTCATCGCATAGGTCAGGACTTACTGTAAGCTTGCAAACTCAAATTGCACACCTGTCTCCTTTAAATGCCATTTATATACCACTGATTTGTTTGGGCACGGCTGTTTTACGCAATTCACCTTAACCGAGTGCTGAGTGCCTGAACACAACCATTACTAAGTGTTAGAATGCTGTGGATGCTATGAGTGGAGATTGTATTGCAAGATCAAATATTGCAAATATATTTACCATCATTATTTTCCAACATTTCCTCATTTTGTCGATAGAAAATGCCATAATTTATCTGATGTTTCAAAATGTATTTTCTGTTGCACATTAGCAGTTGTATTTTAGGAGACGGCTTGAAAATTGACCATTTTGTCCATTTATCAATCTAAAAACACAGGGTATTCAATTCACCATGTTTAGAATTTTTGCCTGATAAAAACCAAAAGTTAATTAATTTCCTGCTCCTTGACTAATGAATGAATGAATGAATTATTATCAATGTTTGAGCACTAGAAAGACACAAAGAAGTGAGGTGTGAAGTAAGTGTTGTATGTGTGGAGGTCTGAGGTAAAGCGACCCAGCTCTACTTCAAGGCTGCAACGAGTGCAAAACAAAAGCCCCCTTTCACACAGAGACTACACAGTACGGCTGTAAAGACTGTCTGCCATTATGCCGACTTTGCTTTTTCACGCTGAACCAAACAATTGCGGGACAATGCCGCCTCAGTGTGTGATTTCAGATATCTCAGAGAGCTTCTGGACCTCGTTGTCTCCCCAATTTTCTGCTATTCATCGGTTAGGAGCTGCTAACTGCGGCTAGCGTTTTTTTTTTTGTTTCCCGTTGGTCAGGGCACAACAAAAACAGGCCATCAAAATGTCGTGCATGCTGTCATCCTTTCACAGTGACAGTGTAGGTTCGGCTCTATGAGTACCTTTGCTGCCGGCTCAGTGGTGGAACATTCTGCCTCCGTACCTTTCATACAGAGAAGAGAGGCGGAACAGGCTGTGTGAAAGGGGCCAATGTCTTTACACTGTGGCTGAAGCTGACTTAAGCACAGATTTATGTTTGTGGTGTGATTATACATCATCCCCTCTCCCTCAGTCATCTCTTCTGTCTGTATCCTTTGTACAACTCATCCAAAACCAACTGGCATTTTGGGTGACTGGCAGCTCTAATTGTTGTTACTTCCCTGCCGATGTGTCCTTCAGAGCGGCGCTGCTACTGCTCATCCCCCCCGAGCTTGCAGATCAGAAATTAGATTATCCTTTGTTAATGAGACAAGCTTTTATTTAAGCTTTTTTTTTAAAGAAAAAAGCCGAAAGCCTCCGTGGCTGAGCGGCACCGCGGGCGCGACCTATTTTGTTGTGTAAAGCGACACATCAGGAAAGGAGCCTCTCCTGACTCCTGAGAGAACAAGACCACACGGATGTCTGCTCGGTTTCATCGCAGCTCCACGCTCCTCCGCGGGCCCGAGGGGGGAGTCGCACTCGAGTCCAAAGAGTGAACCCTGTTAATAAACATGAGAGGACAGGGTTGGCCCGATTGCTTCTGTAGTCAAACATGTGGCGAGGAAAGTTGAGCAGCGTGAGCGTGTGCAGATATCAGAGAGTCTGTGTGATATCTGCTGGAGAGAGAGAAAAAAAAAAAAGTGGGACAGCCAGCCTGGTGCTCCTGGAATGACTCAATGAGCCCATAGAAGGATGGCTCAGTGGGGTGTTCGAAAACAGGTCTCACTTGGACTACTTTCAGGCAGCGTGAGGGCAATCTGTATGTGGCTTCACTCGTCGCTGCGAGGCGGGGGAGCTTTCTCCACTTTACTCTGAGCTCACGGGGGCCACGCTCTGTAAATGAGCGGGAGTTTGGAAGGCGCTTGAAAGGATGCTCATATCTTTTGATCCGCTATAAAGACAACGAGCAACCCGCGGTCTCCCCCTGCTCGACAAACTTGCAGAATATCCGTGAGGGCATACATACACACACACACACACACACACACACACACACACACACACACACACACACACACACAGACACACACACACGCCATATTTGAAAAAGTTAACTCAACAGAAGTGACGGGGGAAAAAAAATCTTCTTTTGTGTCCTTGAGTTCCTCATACCTCGTTCCTAGCTGGCCAACAAAATTAGCATCTCATTAGCGCTCTCAAAGAAAAATTCTATCGACTTCCCCCGCTTCTCCTGGACGGGTTTTAATTACTGTAAGTGTATAAGGCATTAGAATGGCCGACCCCCTGTGGCCCCCGGTGGAGGCGGTTGTTGACCTTGACAGCCGCTCGCCCTCGTTTGTCTCCGATAGTGCTGAATGGACGATCGCCGTGGCAGTAGCCCAAACGAGATGTGGCAGGAGGCGGATGAGGCGGAACCTGGCAGGCCCCCGGCCGCCTCTCCCACCCAGCAGCCAATAATCAAAATCGGATCACGCTGCCCTCTGCATCCATTCCCTGTCTCCTGCTCGTTAGCCATCCGCTCGATCCAAAGTGCTGCGGGCGTCTGGCCCGAGCAGACCTTTTCCTCTGTTCCTCCCATCATCTGCACTCCAATAATCATCCCCTTCGCCTCGCGCTCTCCATGGAGTCGTTTTGTCTTCTGGAGAAGTCTCCCGTAGTAATCCAATAAGAGCGGGGACTGGTAGGACTGGTAGCGTGCCTGCTGCGAGATGTCTGAAGTTGTTTACTCGCTGCACCGGGCTAATCTGATAACTTAATGACGGGGAGAGGCAGTTTTTTGCAATGTCCAAGGGGTTCCTTCGAGCATCGTTTACCAGACACGATGGGGTTTACCCGCCATTACCACGTCTTCTTCTATCAGCTCGTAATTTGATTTCAACTTAATTGCCGCGTTTTATCATTACGCGTCACTTCTTGGTTCGCTCGTAATGAGGTTTTTTTCGGTACTTTTTGAGCACTCTGCTGGGCTGGCAAACTGTTGTGCAGATTGATACTTAATAAAGCGGCGTAATACAGAGAAGCGCGCTGTCTGTTTGAGTTCTGAGTTCCTCTCGGTGCTCTGGAGCCACAAAGAAGGGAAACAAAATAAAGTCAGTGTCTCTTCGCAGTGAACAGCCTGAGAGATTATTTGAGTGTTTGTCAGCCTGCAGGAAGAAACATCATCTGCAGCTATAGACACATACTGTAAGCAGCACACACATCCAGGTACAGCACCAGTGACGCCGCCCTTCTTAGTTCTTCCTCTCATTATCCAGTGTACTGCTTGTGGAACAGTGAATCACCAAAGGCAAATACAAACTGCATGTTTGTGTGCAGTTTGCCATTGAATTAAGATGACATGGTCTGCATGGGAATCCAATGTGTGTGTAATGGGAATGTGTTAAACATATATATCATAAATACATTTTAAATATATCACGAGAGCTAATGAGTTCTACAGGAATAAGTTATAAATCCCTGTCAGCATTTTTGCACTCTTCTTAAAGTCAATGTTTTTTTTACATTGGTTTTTGGTTAGATGCTTAAAATGAGGTCTGTTGGCAACACAAGCTTCAGATATTTTAACGTGTGGTTCTACCGTATAGAACACGTCAGTAAACGCTCCTAAGTGTCTTTAGAAAAGGTCCGTACAAGTGGCTAAATGAGACTACGAAACGTCATCACGCCAACTAGACCGCCTTTACTGCTGCGTTGTGTATATTTATTACTTCACTACATCTCCACACAGCAAATAGTTGTTTACTGCTATATTAAAGCTCTGAATATCCAATTTTTGCACCTTGAAAAATAAAGAAAAAGGGAAAAAATTGCACGGAATTCATGTAACCTTCATGAAGGTGTCTAGTGGAAGGCTGTCAGGCAGGAACAAGTTGTGAATCTTGTAGCCACAGCTACTTGGGACTCTTGCTAAACGGGCTCCCTGTTGAAAAAAAGTCAAACTAATTTGAACTAACATGTTATTTATTCAAATTCATTTGGACACTTATTCTAAGACTGGTAGTAGAAATGGTGTTTTCCTAACGTGACTTAAGCTAGCGCTACTGTTACCTTAATTAGTTGTATTTTACAAAGACCGCAGACTTACCTTTATTCTCCCACTTTACTGAAAAAAGCAACAGGGCACGCAAAAAGGCCTTTCTCACGGCAGACATGTTTTACTTGTCATAGCAGGAGAAGCACAGGTGTTACTAATAAGACTAACGATGGCTCTCTTCTACACAAGCGTTCCAGTGAGAGCGACAGTGAGCCGGCACGCACGACACCGAGAACCTGAAAGCTGCCAAATGGAACTCAGCCGTCGTTATTTTCATTATTTACCTTCTTTGAGGAGTGAAAATGTCTTCCATGGCAAAGGCCGATGGGTGGTTCATGCTGGACTGGCGTATAAGGCATTTGAGTGAAGGCAGGGGTAGCTGTTAGTCAGTGACAGCTAATTGCAAAAAACTTCGGTGTGATTGTTTAAACATGGTTTCTGAAGCAGGTTTTAAAGAGCATGGATCAATTCAAACCTCATTTTATTAGAAACCAAATTAATTGAACCGAATGTCTAGAATAATAAGAGATGCCATTGTGTATGTGGTCCATGACCCGAGGGTTTAGAAACTCTTCCCTGAAATATCACAGGGACTTGGGTAACTCACCTGGGGGAACCACAGTAAAGGAGGTGAGTAATAATAATCTCTCTGTAGCCCACAGACCAGTTAGAGTGAACATGACATCACCTCTTCCTGAGAATCATTTCACTTTTTTCTTCACCCAGATAAACCCTGGTTTTCATTATTATTATTTTTTTTTTTACATGCTTTACGTTTTCATTGTTTGGCTCTTCAAACCGTCTGTCTCATCTCGGCGGGCTCTATGTAGGTTGCCAGGCGCTGCCGTCTCCGCGGGAGGCCTCAGCATCCTTTCCCCCCCCTACGGGGCTGGCATCCTGCTAACTGTGCTCCCGTTGTCTCGCGCGCTCTCACGGCACACCTTTTTAATCGCGCCTCCGTCTTTTGATTTGACCGCTCAAAAACCAAAAGAAACGGCGACGTCTGTCTCTCTGCTGATAGCGTGTCAGCCAGTCAGCGCACCACAGGGGGGATATTTGCATATGATTTCAGCTGTGGCTCTGGAAATCTTCAATAGCAGAATTATCACCCCAGAGAGAAAAGAGCCAACTCTTTCAGACTTACACTTTGGGCTGTTGATCTTGTGTATTTCCACCATTATTCTTAAACAAAGGCTGATTTATGTGAGATTAAGAGGCGGGGTGTCATTGTGAGAAGACCTGCGGAGAGGCCGATTGGTTCGCTCTGCTTTCGAGCTTGTGTTGAAGAAAATAATCGTACAAATGTACGGCGCTTGTTCTGTGTCGTGTTTTCAACAATGTCTTAGTCGTTAAAGAAAACCTTTTATTTGAATTTAAGTTTGTACAATATATGCACTTCCATATACTCTCATATTTTCTTAAGCTTTAAGACCTTGTGGTTCACTCTCCTCGCACCACAGACAACACTTTATTAGATCCAGTTATTCTCATTCAGCCTTTTGTCGAGAGACCCGAGGTTCCATTCAGCTTTGGCGTCGCCTCGGCGGAGCGTTATCCGCGGGGTGAACGCGAGATTCCCGTTCTTCTCTACGATCCCTTCGCCACCCACCCTGTCGTGTTCTTTGCGCTGATGTGTCAGGAAAGTGTCATGAGCGGTTTCTAGGGACGAGCGTGGCTCTTCGCGTTTGAGCCACGTTTTAATGATGTGCCCTGTTGCACGCCTCTCAAGCTGAATTTCATCATAGAGGAAAAACAAACAGTGTGGAGTGAGGATCAAAGTGTCATTTGAAATGCTATCATCAAACAGAGCTGAAGGGACTGACAGCTCCTCCCAGCTCCAGCTGAGAGAAGGAGTCTTTGTTTCTATCAACGTCTGATCACTAGTGCATCAGCCGGGATAGAGAGGAGAGGAGAGGAAGAGAGAGAGTGGAGGGGAGGGGAGGGGAGAGAGAGAGGGGGAGAGGAGGAGGAGAGAGAGGAGAGGAGAGAGTGGGGGAGGAGATGAGAGAAGATGAGAGGAAAAGGAAAAGAGTGGAGAGGGAAGAAAATAAAAGGAAAGAGGAAAAGAGAGCGTGGAGGAGGCGAGGGGAGAGAGGAGGAGAGTGAAAGAGAGGAGAGGAGGAAGGAGGAGATGAAAGGAGAGGAGAGGAAAGTAAAGAGGAGAGACGACAAAAAGAGGGGTGGGGGGCGAGGAAAGGAAAAGAGTGGAGAGGGAAGGAAATACAATGAAAGAGGAGATACTGGAGGAGGAGAGGAGGGGAAGGGAGAGAGGAGAAAGGAGGGGAGGAGTGGAGGGTAGAGGAGAGTGAAAAAGAAGAGGGGAAAGGAGAGAAGAGGAGAGAAGAGGAGGAGGGGAAAGTAAAGAGGAGAGACGACAAGTAGAGGAGGGGCGAGTAAAGGAAAGAAGAGGAGAGGGAAGAAAATTATAGGAAACAGACAAGGAGGGGAGAGGTGAGGAAAGAGAAAGGAAAGGAGAAGAGTGGGAAAGGAAAGGAGAGAGGAGAAAAAGCACGGGGTGAAGAGTGAATGCAGCATATTGACATGAACACAGCTCTTACTGAGCTAATGAGCTGCTTTAAATGAATCACCCAGCATCTCCATACATCATGTGGGACTTTTCTCCACTTAATGGATGATACAAATCGGCTCTTCAGAAATGCCCACGGTTCTATTCAATCAAAGCTGCTTCTGCGAGCCGAATCAATGCAAACGCAAGATCCCATTTGAACAGCCACATCCATTAACAAGACGTGTTTTTGAGAAAGTAAAAGTTACGTCTTCATGCCGACCCGAATGGAGGCTATTCTCAGTTGTCACTCTGTTTATATCCACCCTCACTCCGGGCCGGGCGTTTTCAGAATAAATCCAAAACCTCTGCAGCTGATCTGTTGTGGTGGCAAAAAGTTCCCCTCTCCCTTTCACTCAAAGCCATCGCTTCCTCAATCTGAAGTTATTCGAGTTCAGCTCTGTGGAGGCAACCCCAGCAAGACCTGAAGGTGTTTGCTTGCCAATCTCTCTCTTTGTGCACGACGTTTGGCAGGCTGTGGCATGGGACGCCCGCTCCAGAATTAATCTTCAAGGTCTCCTTGTTTATGAAAAGCATCCTCCGCTCTGCAGTCGGTTCACTCGCAGGTCTAAGTTGTTTGAACCTAATTCAGGTTGCGGTTTCACATAGCTGTGTCTCATTGTGTTGTGATTTCTTACGGCTGCTGCCTTGGCCAGGTATCTCCTGTGAAAGAGATTCTGATCTCAATGGCGCTTCCCGGTAAATTAAAAGGGGAGATGAATAAATAAATATCACTGAGAGGCGACCTGTTCATTTCTGCTCAGTCTCCATTATTTCGTAGTTTCTTCCTTCACCTGGCGACCCCACCAGCTTGCCCTCCGACGATGCACTTATAGTTCAAAGAGATGCATTTTTCATTTTGGCCTATGAAATATTGAAAAACTTACGCAACATGTGCTCAGCCACGCAGACATAACAGCCGTGTCAGGGCAGGGCAGAGGGGCTGATCTGACATCTTTGGGCTCTCATGGCTTATTTACAACAATATAAATATGTAACCTTCTTTTTTCAGGGCCACTGTCATTTGTTTAACCCCCTAACATGACCTGTGGTTCACCTTTCCTGACACTGAACTCTTGCTGTTCGGCGAGTTATTATGGTCTTCTCTTAGTACCAGAGGTGACAGTAGTGGGGTGTTCCGTGGTTCTCATATCAACATACATGCTGCTTTCTTTAAACCATCTGAGTTATCTGACCTTAGACATTAAAAGCTGGAGTGAAACTAGAATCTCCTGCTTCTCTACAGCCATAGTGATGCTGTGCTTTAAGCTCAGGCAGCAGAGAATGCTCTAGGGCGGGTCTACCTTGTGATTGACAGATCGCTAGCTTTTATCCAAAGCGACTTACAATTCAGATTCTATCACATACACCGTACAGCTACGGGAGCAATTTTGGTTAAGTGTCTTGCTCAAGGACACATCGACATGTAACCAGCGGAGCCGGGGATCGAACCGCCGATCCTCTGATTGAATGGACGGCCCTGCTCTCCACTTAGCCACAGTCGCCCACCTATACCTACTACTTCATCTTACAGCTTTAACTCTTTCACAGTGTGCTTTCAGTTCATGAAAGTTAATTGTAACACTTTGGCTGCCTTAAAAATGTCTTATTCAACGTTAGGCTCCACCCTCTCATGTCATTTCTGGTTGCAAAAAAAAAAAGAAAAGATGGCTTTGGTCAAAAACCAAGATGGCGACGGCCAAAATCCCAACCTCGAGGCTTCTAAAACCGTAGTCCACAAACCAATAGGTGACGTGACGATGTCCACTTCTTATATACAGTCTATGTTTGAGCTAAATGCTAATCTCAGCGTGCTAACATGCTCACAATAACAATGCTAACATGCTGATACCTGGCAGGTATATTACCAAGTTCACCATCGTAGTTTAGCGTGTTATCAGACTGGCAATTTCTAGTCAGCACTAAGCTCAAAGTTCAGCTGAGGCTGTGGAAATGTTTTTAGTGTCATAAACCAAAGTCAATAATCATAATGAACAGCTATGAGACCATGAATGTCTAATAGTTTTTGAGTTGCGGCTTTCATTCATACAGCCAAACCGCTAGCTTTGCAAGAAATCCAGCCGTGGGACACAACCTTATATGCCGAGCACTTCCTTCGATAATGATGGTCCATTTCTTTATAAACACTCTAAAGTGCTCTTTTATATAATAGTTTTTATCTGTCTTAAACAAAAGGCCATGTCCCATAAGCCTTAGACCATTGTGGTTTTAAATGTCAGCAGCTCGTTGTAATGAGGCAAGTCCACTAAAGGAAGTAAAAGGTTAGAAAAACGGCCTTAGAGGAAACCATCGGTGGATCAACACGTCATTACAATGACGTACCTGCGCCGTCCCAGGGCTAAATCATCATGGAAGCTGTAGCATTTTCGTACAGTATGCTAACAAATGAATCATGGTCATGTTTTGTTAAGATCACAAAGGTTTGGACTTCTAATACCAGCTGCTGAAGCAGATGCTTGGTCGGTAAACCTCCATTTCTTCAGAGGGGAACCAAAGAGATCGCCGGGCTACGTCACGACGTCAGCTCCCCAAAGAGGCGGCAGATCAGACACACTCGTAATGACTCATTCTGGCTGACACTGGCAAATGACCCATTTTCCTAAATTCAAATAAAAGGACTTGTCGGAAGTAGACCTTCCAGATGAGTCATCAAAAATATTTTTACATTTTAAAGAATGAGAAAAGGAGAGATTATTTCAATGTAAAAATAAACCTATTCGACATATATTTGCCATGTAGCCCCCCCCAAGAGATTAAGTACTATCTTGTCTTTTTAGAAATATGAAAATGTATTTTATTTTACGTCACCGTGTCGTGAAGGTTTGGGGCCAATGTCACACCACTTTATATCCTCCATCGCACACTTTGATCTCACACCGTTTCTCCAGATTGGAAACAGCAGTCGTCATATTTTCACTCCTTTAAAAAAACGACACCACTTTGACTGTTCAGGCTGCAGCCGAAGCTGCGGTCTATACTGAACCAGTCGACCCGGGAATTATTGATGAAGCGGGACCCCGTGTGTTCGCCCAGCAGGAGTGTGTGTGAAGAGGGCGGCGTGGCCCAAGGGCGAGTCAGGACTGAGCAACTTAACGAAGGGAAGGAGAAGGTAGAAGGAGCGGCTGCACGCTTCTCTGCCCGCGCGGCGTGACTGATGTGAGGAGAAATGTTTGGGTGGTGAGGAGTCTGCTCCGAGTCCCGGCGGAGCCTCATCAGTGGTGCACGTCTCCATCCCCCCCACATCCCTACATCTCCAACCACCCTGGCTGAGAGGCTAAGTGGTGTGAAGCAGGGAGCTCTCCGACAAGCTCCATTACTCCTCCTCAGCAAATTCCCCCGGTCCGCCTGTCAGTGGAGAGGTGATGAGGTGGGCGTTGGGGAGCGGTGGGTCGATCTCAGGAGGTAGAACCGAGCAGAGTCTCGTTCATTCGCCAGCGCCTCTCATCAGCTATATTCGCCTCTTTAGCGACGGCGTAACAATGGCAGTGAAAGTAGTTAACTCTGCCTGGTTAGCTTCACTTGTTAAGCGCTCAGCTAGAGGTTGGTCATTTTATTTTTGTTCTCCAGAGAGAGAAACTCGGGGTGGTTAGAGTGTCCCAAGGATGGGCGGTAAAAAGGGGGGAACTGTCATGGCGAACTCGGACCTTGTTAGGATCGATCCTCTCAGATTGAGCACCCTTTCATTTATAATTCATCCCCATCTGAGGGGCACAGATGGAGGGGGGGGGGTGAACTGTGCTTTAGTATGTTTTCATAAGCAGTCTGAAATGTTGTCTCGCGACAGCACAGGTAGTAATGAGCCGGGGGGGGGGGGGGGGTTGTGTTGTCAGCCTATGGGGAGGGCCTCTCTGCGGCCAGGTGTCCCTGGGTTGATCCCCGCTGTGTCAGGCCTGACGGGTGCTGCGGGCGGCCACCACTTCGTCACAGGAGTCCGGCGTGTCTGCTCCCGGTCCACTTTGTGGGGGGGTTGAATGTCATCTTGAACGAGGCGAGTGGAGGGGATCACTCCCCCATTAATATTTGAGGAGCTCTCGCCGCTGCAGCTGTTTACTTAACAGAACACGCTCCGGGCTCCCCTGAAGTCGAGCCGGCTGACAGTGCCACCCTGTCACTCACTCCTCTTGCCCTCCACCCCACCCCCACCCGCCGCCTCTCGTGGGTGCTGCACTGCTACCTGTCCCTTTTCCCCAGAGCTCCCATCTCACCCCCCCCCCCCCACCATCCATCACAGTCCCATCGTGCATGCTTCCTACCTGTCAACCTCTGTAGTGACTGTCATTATTTTTCATTTGTGCAGCCGAGGTAAGTGCATGCGCTCGCTCGCTAACTGATTTTGTTGTTTCGCCCCCCCCCCCCCCCCTTTCAATTTGTAAACATAGCTGCGTCTGTGATCTGCTCCATCAGCGCCGGTTTGTTTGTCATCTCAAAGCAGTCCAAGTAGATTAATGGCTGCTTGGACTGCCCTCGTCTTCCTCCTCCGCCACTCTGAGGAAGATGACAAGCGTTCACCCACTTATTCCCCCTGATGTGGAGCCTGTATCGCTGCTCTGAAGTCAGACAGAGTTCACCAGTTCATGCAGCTTTAATAACTGAGAGCCTTTTTTCTCCTAATTTATTACAAGTCTCATGTCGGCAGATATGACACAGTTCACCTTTGTTTAAAGAACAGCTCACTGAAGCTTGAGACGAACCTTTTACTCTCTGCCAGTCAGGAAGGTGCATAAACCTCACGCCTGAGTGACTAGACCAGATAACACACTGAACCACTGGTCACTAATGACGGGTGCTCTGGTGGTAAACGACCTCGCAAGTCCTGCAAAAACATGTCTCATGTTCTTGATCCAAAACAAACATTGACGGCAACCGTCCACTTCCACTGTTTATATGCGATTTGCACCGAAAAGGCCAAAAAAAGGCACAGGGTTTGGTAAGATTGTGGACGGAAGGGTGTGTAGGACTGTGTGTGAATATACGCACATTTTCAAAAGAACCTCATTGAGGAAGCCTCACCGCTGATACACAGTCACGAATAACCAGAACTGAAATAGACGAGATTTGAAACGGCCTCTTTATCCTTTCAGGTCAAGCCTTCGTTTTTGTCTCCGTCTCCCTTTTTTCTTATTCTCCTGCTATACTCTCCCGCCCTCCGGAGGCTTCCTGCTACCCTCAGTCAAGCAGGATTTGTCACAGGTGTTAGCAGGAGGCTCTCATTCCCATCACACCACGGAGTGTTTTTCCTGTCCTGCTCTGAACCCCGTTTCCTTTCTCCGTATCGGAAGCAGACTCGATACGCGCTAAGACATTGCAAATTCGTAGCGGTCGAGAACGTTTCAGGCTGAGAGGTATACGGCCTGTTTGTGTGGGTGAAACGCCCCCATTAATTGAAAGTACAAGAGCTGCAGTTTCCCCGAGCCGGAGCACGTTTCCTCTCATGTCGAGCGTCGTGCAGCTTCATTTGCACACCTTACGCCACGCTGTGCTTCTGTTTGATGCCAGGTTGTGTTTTCTCTAAGTGGGGTTATTTGTTGAACAAAACTGCTTAATCAAATGCACCAGGACCAGTTAGAGTTCACGCGTCTGTGTGCAGATAATGTGTGTGTCTATACACGGGTCCGTTTGGTTTCTCTTCTTCTCGTTCACTTATGGGCACATGCAGGTGTGTCTGACACATTTTGAGGCACGAGGCATTCTTTTGAAATGTCGCCGGTGACGGTTTGAGGTTGGCTTTGCACGGATGTTCGACACAAAAGAGACCAGAGCACAAGCTAAAAGGGGAATTGTTCACGAGGCTGAGGAATGTGGGCTTCTAAAACTCTTCGTGTCCTTGTACTCGTTGAGGTGCATTGAATTCCAGTATTCAGGTGCGATGAAGGACATCGTAGATTCTTAACACACTCGGTCATAATCCATTCTGTGTGAAGGACAGTTTGTCTCTCTGATGAAGGACGTCTCTTAGATGTGATTCAGATTCAAAAAATTGAATGTCTCCGAGAGGCAATTTGCTTTACAGGCAGTTAGTCCAAATTAATACGTACTATAAATGCAACACGAGACGGCACAGGATCCATATCTCCTACGCTGTCAACGTGAATCGTGGGAAAAGAAGACGCAATGATGTCATATATTGTAGTTTGTTTAAAAAAAAAAACAATAGCAGAAGGAGAAATGATAATCTGATGTACTAGTGGTACCTTTGTGGAGGCTAAAGCTTTATTTATACTCGTAGGGTGAGCCTCCGTAGAGGGCGCGATCTCCGAGCAAGCACAAAGGCGCTGTCGTCGCATTATTCTCCGAAACGCCAGAGGGCTCATATCCATGGACTACTTTGTTGCCTTTATACACAAGCACCGTAAAGAAAGAAGACGAGTATTAAATGCGTTATAAAGAAACAATGGTTGAATATCCTGTACACAATTTGATTTAGCTGGCAAGACATTTACTCAAATGTAGACTTTTTTTTAACACTTCCGGTTTCTAAAGCATTTAAAAAACCAATTGGACTCCTTTGTATAATCCCTAGACATGTTAATAGTGGGCAACATGCCAGAGTTTTTTTTTTTGAGAGCAGTTAGTAAAGATGAGACACACGCACACACACACGCACACACACACACACACACACGCACACACTGGGAGCTGTCCGAACCCTGATCAAACCCCAGGAGAGGTGTTGGGTTTAACCACGACATTTCAGAGCAAACTGTAGACGAGACCCGAGGGTGTGGTGGTGACTGGATCTCCTTACAACACTGCAGTCCGAGTACTGATGCCCTCATGAGGTGAGGATAGAAATTCTAGGGGTGTCTGTGCGAGCTAATGGCCGACTCAGGGGGAAGCACGCTCGGTAGCAGCTGCAGTGAGGAAAGAGAAGCGGGCTGGTGACAAAGCCGGTAGGTAAACTCATCAATATCTTTGTAACAAGTTAATCAGATGACTGAGTGCATTATGAAAGGTGTCACGCATCCAACACTGCAGTTCCCCTCAGCTGGACGGAGCCGTTTGCCTCGTTTGGTTTAGGCAGGCTGCTGGTTTCCGTGAAAAAGCTCTAATAAACCCTCTGTAGGCTATGAGCCCATCGCCAAGGGTTAGACAGTTAGAACATAGGCCAGTAGTTTGAGACCAAAGTACAACTAAAGGATTAACTTGTTAACTAACGTTACCTGTCGTGGACAACGACGGACGGCTGCTCGACAAACAGTCAAACTGCATTTCTGCACATTTATGTTCTGCTTGTTCACCAAATGTTGTGATAAGTTGCTGGTATTGACAACGAGGGTTCTCAGCGTCTGCTGGAGGAAAATGTAGCAATCTGTCATGATGTGTGTGTGTGTGTGTGTGTGTGTGTGTGTGTGTGTGTGTGTGTGTGTGAGAGAGAGAGAGAGAGAGAGAGTCAGACTAAAGCACAAAGAGACGGAGAGGGGAGGTTTGAGACGAGGACATCTCACTCCGTAACTTCTAAAGTACCGATAGCAGAACCGTTAACTCCGGACCTTATCAATACTCTGGGTATTTCTTCGGGAGGCATCCCTACTCGCTAGTCAGATGAGTCGTTCAAGTGTTACCACTCCTGTAAAATTAGCCTAAAACGCCTATTCAAGGCATACCCAAAGTAAATTGAAAGCTGTTCTTGAACCATTTGGAGTACATGCATGGTGTTGGTCTCTTTTGAAAGGTAACACTCTGGAGTTCTGAAGTTCAGAATCACTGTAAGTGCTACTGGCATTGAGTAACAGAAGTTGGAACACACTGAAGTAGAAGGTTTTTATTTCCGCCTAGATATTTTTTTGCAAACAGATGCCTGCAGATGACTATAGCTCGGACTTATTAGCTGGAAAACACAATGGGACCGCAGCATGAAGCCTTTCCTTGTCCTAGTTCAAATTTGATAACAATACCACAGAAAATGAATATTTTACACATGTTTTTCTAAAGGTATGTCGAGGCCATTTGGAGACCCATGGTAACCATGGTCACATACCTAGGATGTGTAGAAATGTGTATTCATAATTCAAACTAAAGCTTATTTATGTCGAAATACAGTAATTTATAAGTTATTTCGCCATTATTCACTTTCCTAAACTCTCAAAAACTCTCAAAAACCACACTTTGCATCTTACGCACGGACGCAGACAGCAGACTCGGAGTTACGCAGTAACATTCGGGTTGTAGCTGTAAATCGAACCCCTGAAGCTGTATATCGTCATTTTTGAAATTTCATTGGCGATACGCAGCGTCAGTCATCGGAATGATCGGTTGCAATTAGCTCGAGCTTTACACGAAAGAAGAGGGGCGGGCACTTTCCTTCAACGCGGACTCTCTTTGGCTATTGTAGGCTGTGGACAGGACATGGAAGCTCCTATTGGGTCAAATGAGGTGTCAATCAAAAGGTCAGAGTGCAGCCGCCATTTTGAGATCCAGAGAGCGTCAGTGTTTACATGCAATTTGAAAATACATAGATAGTTAGGCATATCTGCCGGCTAATTTGAAATGATGCAACAGCAGTCTGTGGGTATTTATGAACGTAATAATGTGTTTTGGACTAAATATTTTACTGGATTGGATCGTCTGGACCTTTGTTAATGTAACAAGACGGTTTTTATTGGAATATTATCGATGGGTGGAATACTATCAAGCTTCATTGGTGAGTTGCCTCAATTTTGTAACTGCTTGTTTGTTGGTTGATGGTCTGACAGAGGCGTTGAGTGTACCTGCTGTTGTGATTGTATCTTGGAAGGGTTTGCATAAATCGAATCACAAGAATCTTAGCTTTCAAAAGAGATGTCGCATCAGTACCTACCTATACATAGCAGTTGTGTACATGACACAGATGTACAGTTAACACTCCAAAAGACCGCGGGCGGGCTGTCGGAGTGTTAACAGGTTAACGTCAACCACGTGGCTGGGGCAACAGACATGCCATGTTGCGCCTGCAAGAGCCGTGATTGGTCAGCACGGGCTGATGCTGTTGTTGGTGAAGACATCATTTAGGGAGCTGAACAAAGACTCGCTAACGTAGCTCACTGTCGTTCACCACCATCTGCTCGCCGTGATCACCGTCTCCTACTCGGTAATGAGACGAGGCGAAACAAAATACAAGTTACCAGAATGTGACTGCAGCTCTGTGAGAGCGTGCGTGGCTCGGCGTCGCTCCGTATCACAGAGTGAATGAAAGGAGTCGGAGCACAGTCACTAATGGGGGGCGTAATTAAAGCGTGACACGGCCTCCATGGTGTCCAGTTTTGTGGCGGTGCGTCCGGCAGGTGAAATCCTCCCCTGCGCTGTAAAACAAAAGCGACGCCGCAGGTAGCTAATGTGGAACTGCCATGAACGCCTCGCATTGACTACAAATCCAGCCAGACAAAAATGCAAAACCCAAAATCTAAGCTTCACAAATGTTGCCAAAGTAAGACTTTTGGGTCATCTAATACAATTTGATCGGAGGAAATGATCAGACTTCTTGTAGACTGAACAAAAGGCCGGGTTGTCGTTGAATATTCTACTTTAATAACAGGTCAACAAGTAACAGTCTAATGATTATTGAGGCCACCAACATATTCAACCGTCATAAGGTGTTCTGTGATTGAACTGTGTCTATGTAACATTTATTCTTTCTTTATTCGGGGTATGTTGGCTGAGCAAACACGAACTCTTACAGCCCTGCTAACAGTTACACTGACAAACTAACCCCACAGAATAACTGGCACGGTGCAGGTTAAGTTAAAACACTTACAGAGAGGTAAGAGTGGAGAAGAGTCTTGATGTTACAGAGAACTGTTTGGAGCTTTTCCCGTTTGCTATTTAGTTTGAGCCAATGCGTATATTTATGCGGTTGAGTTTCAACGCACGACAAATGTTCACAGCCAAAGAACCTTGCGGTCTCAGCTGCCGAAAACAAGGATTTCTGGTTGTAGAAATGGTCCATGGCCGACTCTTTGTGTGTCTTTGGTTCATCCTCGCAAAGGTTCTTTGAAAAATAATAAGCAGCCTTAGAAATGTACTGAAATGAAATGACAAGACAAGGCACGTCAGGAAATTACTTTCTCTCTAAATTATTATTTCTTAAAAAAAAAAATTTTTCTGTCTCTCGCTCTCTCTCTCTCTCTCTCTCTCTCTCTCTCTCTCTCTCTCTCTCTTTGTACCCGACATGAAATGAAAAAAAAGAAAAAAGAAACACGAATTGAATGGAATCTGAATGAAATAGGTTTCTGTGTAAAAAGAGAGCACAATCGGTCGCTGCTTCTGTCGTTTGCGCGGCAGGAGAGACTTTAACTGTCAATGTCATTTGAAAGTGTGCACAGTGTGAGTGACGCGGCAGCTCGGAGGCTCTCGGTGAGACGTGGAAGCGGAGAACACAGAGAAATTAAAAGCACTGACGACAGCTGTCACTCCGCCAGCGTGAAGCTGCACTTACTGAGCCGACCGCACAAAGTTCACCCCGTTCTCACTTTCAGATGTAGGTTTCTTCCGTAGGAGGATTATGGGAAATGACTGCTTGGTTTTTTTGTGTGTGTGTGTGTGTGTGTGTGTGTGTGTGTGTGTGTGTGTGTGTGTGTGTGTGTGTGTGTGTGTGTGTGTGTGTGTGTGTGTGTGTGTGTGTGTGTGTGTGTGTGTGTGTGTGTGTGTGTGTGTGTGTGTGTGTGTGTGTGTGTGTGTGTGTGTGTGTGTGTGTGTGTGTGTGGCGAGGCTTCGCCTGCTGCGTGTGTGCCGCTCTTGCGGTTGTGTGTCTAATTATCAGGCCTCAGATGGAGCCAGAGGCCAACAGGTGTCTAGAAGAGGCTGCTCTGGATCAAAGCCAGCGAAAATAATTACACAAGCCAACCTTCCCCTCTCCCAGATAAGAGTAGCTGCCCGTCGCCTCGCACTCGGGACACGCACAGACCACATGTAGGGATATCTTTTATTTGGAGGCGAAATGGAACAATCAGTTGCATTTACGCTGTGTGGCAGACAGACGCTCAACCCTCGTGCACATATGTCTGGTTCACACAAGAGAGCGGGAAGGGGGTGAATTTCGGGCAGACAGATGCACCGCGACGCCACTCGGTTGAATATCTTATCTGTTCATCATTAACACGCAGCCAAGGGAGCCGAGAGCGGAACTTTAAAGGACAGCCGGGCGCTCCACCAGTGCTCTGGCATTTCCATGGCCTCGTTTCAAAGAGCCCCTTTGAAGTCTCTTAACGAAGTACACTCGGGCCACATTTATCCGGAACTACTGTACGACGACAGAACTGATCAGCTCATCAAAGTCGGAGCTTGATTTGAGTTTATTCGGCCCCCACCGTGACGAGGCCAACCTTGACACAGGCTGATTGTGATTTTTAGTTTTAAAAAAACAGCATGTCAAGGTGTTGGAAAACACATATAATATAATACAGGGGCATGATGTGGAAGTATTTAAAGCCAAAGCCGCCATTGCTCTGGAAATAATACGTTCATCAAACATAGTATATGACAGACAAAACATAATGAATCTGAGCTCAATCATTTCCTAATCTAAAGCTATTTTCCATTCTTCATAATCAGACATTATTGTGTGAAAAGAACAAGAAAGGCAGAAAACAGCTTTCATAAATATACCTGTGTCACAGTTCTATCAATTAGCTATTTAGCACACATTTATTCACGCTTTCAAGTCACCACTTCGACTTTGCACCACAGCACGCCCCACATTGTTAGTTACACACAGGGATACAGGGCCTCTGGCAGGATGCACGCTGAATATGATGAATATGCAAATGAACGCATGTCTGCTTTTACTTCACGGCGCTGGGATTCTGACTTTGACTGCTGTCCTTGCTGAAGTAATATCTTCAAACTTTGTCTCGACTCTCTCTCCTCCGTGAATGTACATTTTCACAAAGACAAAACAGGAGAAGTATTTGATGCCTTCAACCTGGAGAGTCATAAAGATATAGTAGTGGATAGGATCCTAACATGGAACCTAACGTGCCTGTTAATGTTGTTGTCCATCTTAACGTGCAGTGACGAGTGACACTTTGTTGTCTCGGCCGTTAGCTGTACACATGAACCCTGAAGCCTCATTTATACATCTGAGGAAAAGCTGTGAAGAGCTGCAGAGAAAAATGGCGCCATCTTGGCGTTTTGCAATCAAGATGGTCATAACCCACGGTGGCGATGGACAAAATGCTAAACTCAAGGCTTCAAGACTGTGGTCCACAAACCAATGTGTGACTTCACGGTGACGTCACAGTGGCTAAGTCGCCTTCATACAGTCTGTGGCCTCTATGTCTCGCCTCCAGTCAACTGATCGTTGATTAATGTGGGTTTTTTCTTGCTCATGGTTCCCACCCCTTTTTAAGCTTCATGTATCTATAAATAATAGTAAAAACTACATTATTGGCCGAGATACAACATGACTACGGTTTAGCTGTTGTTTAGGAATAATGGACAGCACTGTTTGTTGTGTGTGTGTGTGTGTGTCCGTAGTACTGACACAGGAGTGGAGATCGATAGACCGAGAGACATGCTTTCTTCTCCTGCTCGCTCTTTGTGGTTATTAATAGAGCTTTCGGTCCTAATTCCATTTTCCTCGTTGTAGCGCTCCACAGACAGAAGGGACACGACGGGGAAGCCAGAGGACAGTCGACGGGAGAAAGAGAGACACAAGCCGCATACAGCTGTTGCACGCACCGCAAACAGCTGCTCCACGGCACCTCCCCCAGCAGATTTTTTGAGAATTGTTCATAAATTTAAAACATATCTGGTGCTCTTATTGATGAATATAGGCCTCTTCTTTGAATTAGCCATGTTGCTATTTATGAATGATCCTTTGTTTCATTACCTCGAATCAGGCTCCTGAGATCGGATTGTGGACTATTCGAGTCAGGCCTAGTGCTAACAGCATCGTGTATCTTTTATGTGGGTTTTATTTATTTACGTCTTTGTAAGTGTGAGTTGTTTCAGAGACACTAGTTCCTGCGTATTCAAGTAGCCCTTCTGCTCTCATTGTAAGTGGCTTATCGACTACACATCTGGATGTTGTTGTTCCAGCTTCCCGGAGCCACCACTGACCTGAGAAAGACAGATTTTACATTTTGTGCTCCACATACCTGGAACAAATTGGAGCATACGCCGACGCCCGGTGCTGATGCCGAGTGCACTGGAACAATTCAGAAATCTGATGAAAAACCCCAATTACCTCTGAACGTGAAGGTTTTAATTCATTTGCAGTGGATGTTTGCATCGACACCAGAATACGTTGTCTGTGACTATCTTTCTCTTCGGGTTTTTTCTTTAACTTAAATCAGTGCGTGTTTCCAAGTATCAGGTGAAAATGAGACGCAGTAGCAATGTGAAAAGGGTTAGGTTTGTTTGTGTGTGTGTGTCGTGTTCGAGAACCTCCCTTGAGTCGGTACCGGCTTAAAGTGGAACAGTGCAGCTCTCACCTCACGGCTCTGGTTTCGCGGAGTGGCGGGGCCGTGTCACGTCGGGATCACTGGAGGCTGCCTGATCCGCCCCCGAGCCAGAATTCCTCCCCGGGGTCCGACTGCCAGGCTCAGCGCAGACTGTGTGACAGACGAACCGCCTTCTGTGGAAGCCCACAGCGGACCAGAGCAATAGGAAGAACAAGGCCCAGGAGGTGTGTGTGTGTGTGTGTGTGTGTGTGTGTGTATAGTCCAGGCTTTGCCTGAGCTACTTAAGGCAGGCAGAAATGTGACGGGACCCCCAGTGAGACCTGAACCTTCGGCCCTCATGGCTCAGGCCCAGAGGCTGTCGAGGGCCACTCTTAAGTCTCTCTGCTCTGTGATCATATGATCAGAGCTGGAGGGACTTCTATAAGGCTCTTCTCAGGTGGAAATATACTTTAATGAAACTTTACTTGATGTGAAAAAATATAGATCTGGTTCAAACTGCATT
This sequence comes from Anarhichas minor, assembly GCF_050575085.1. Taxonomy (NCBI): domain Eukaryota; kingdom Metazoa; phylum Chordata; class Actinopteri; order Perciformes; family Anarhichadidae; genus Anarhichas; species Anarhichas minor. The sequence continues at coordinate 15,170,708 of NW_027466474.1, forward strand.
ATTTTAAAATGTTTCACATGTTCAAACTAAGCAAAGATATATATATATATATATTTTTTACCTTGTAAATGTTAGTATGCGGAGACAAGATCAGTAAGAGGATCAGAGTCGACCATGTCATACCATCTACTGCAAATATCCCCCACATTCCTCTCTATGGGGCTTGGTGAGAAGCTTATAACATGTGAACCGCATGAGATTTCAACTACAAAATAAAAAGCCTCGTTACGGTAAAATAAATTTCACTCAAAATTGACAAGAATACAAAACGTTGCAACGCGTTCTCACTGTCAGTGGCACTAAGCTTCAAACTGTAACACTCTACGTACCACTGGACGTGTCGGTGACGGTAGGTCAAAAATACGCACGTTACATGCATAGTGCCTGTTCAAAATAAACATCCGTCTTCACATGAAGTTTAGGCAACAAAACCACTTAGTTAGGTACAGGAAAAGAGTGCGGTTGACGTTAACGTGACTAACAACTTGTGACAAAATTTCAGCGTGTAATCTTAGTGTCACACGGGACATGAACAGCGGTCTCCTTGATGAAAGTCCTGTGTTTGTTTGACCCATCCACCTCTCCTCCTGTACACCTTAAATGGACTTTAAAGTAGGTCACTTGCTCTGAGTGTGTTTACATTGGAGTTAGTTGCGAACACACTCTAAAGAGTTCCTCCGTGCGTCGGTGTCAGATGCCGAGCAGCACAGCCCCCCGACTGTGACTGATTTATTATTTTTCTTGGAAGATGAATTCAGGTAGAATTATTTTCAGTCAAAGAAACAGATTTTTTTCAAAAAGTTCCATTTGTCTAATCTAGTTGAGCTAGGTTACATCAAAATGCCAAAGCACCTTCAGTCATCGGTGCAGACTTGATTGCCTGCAGGTTTCACTGTGATCTGGCTCATCGGGGACGATATAGGCTCAGTGGTCAGGGTCCAGCTTTATCTTAAAACATGCCCTTAAAATATAACCAATTCTCAAATAACATTTAAAAAAGGAGGCGTGTGTGTTATACACCGTGTAACACGTCACACACCAGGAGTGACTGTGTGTAGGACGATCAGAGCTGCAGAAAAGAATCACCAGACACAACAATGTGACGGCCACAGCTCAGCAGTGTACAGACACATCCTGCAGACAATAGGGACATTAAGTCATGCACTCTCTTCCTGTTTAATTCGACAAGAAAACACAGCAAATCATTTAGTCTCACCCAAAGTTATTCTCTAGTTTCACTGAAATCACATAATCATTTTTATGCCAAAATGACTTCTTCTTTTCTTTACCTACGTTTGTTTGTTCCCCCTGCTACTCTACATTTGCACAGCTGATGGAAGCAACCAGAAAAAAAGCAAATAGCACAAACGAGTCCTTCTTGTCCGCGTGTCTCTGCATGTCCCCGTCCAGCGGATGGATTCACCGCACGCTGCCGTCGGCGTGTCTACTCTTTGCGTGTCTACTCTTTGCGGTCGACAATGACGACACGGAGCAGATGCTTTGCAGCATCACACCCTGTCTGTGAAAACACCCGTGCTGCCTCTTTGAAAAGAACATTTCAGCATGTTTTATATGTTACCGAGCGGTATGTGAAGACACACTTTGTATTTTGAGCACACGGGATGCTTGAAAACAGCAGGAGCTATTGTGTACCATCAGAAAGCGACAGACAGTAGATCATAACTTTGGTATTAATCTCATCGACCAGCCTGCTCACGTGTGAATGATGGATGTGTGCGATGAGCGTGCGTGTTAAGCTCAGCACATTTCTCTGCTCTCCCCCGTGCGCCCCGGTGGTGCCGTTTCCTTTGATGGTTTCTTAAAAAGTCAATCGACCGCTGTGTGAGCTGAAGCTGTGCATCAGAGCGAGGAGCAGCGAGAGTTAACGACTGTCGCCTGTTTGTGCTTCAGCTCTATTACAACATACATATTCATCACCTGGAGTACGGATGCTTCAGGCTGTTGGACTGCCAGGGAAGTTTTCTTTTTGAAGATGTCCAAAGCATTATCCCAACCTTAAAGGGGAACACCACCTAAATTAAGAATTCCAATATGGCCTTAATACATGTTTGTGAACATGAGTTGCTCTCTCTCAAAGCCGGAAACCAGAGAAGTAAGTCTCAATCTGGTGACGCCATCAGGTATGAGTCTGGAGTTGCTCCACAGACGATGAATGGGAGACTGACCTTTATACCCAAATGATCTTTATTCTGCTGTGTTCTCAGTTGTGAAATGTACCCCACATACTCATACATTCCCCTGGTTGAAATCTTACCTAATTCACCGTCTATGCAGCAGTGCCACATTTCATACTTGATGACATCACACATTTGAGTTTAAGCACTCTATTTTTATCATTTGAGAGAGAGTACTTCATGGTTACTAATATCTTTGGACTGACCAGAGGAATAAGATGTATGAATTTTGAAGTTTTTAGTTCCCCTTAAAGAAACAGGAACAACGGTCTCCTGGGTGAAGGGCCGTGCTTTATGTGACCCATCCATTTAACGGCTTAAGTTTAACAAGTTGAAATAGCCTAAAGCTTAATAACATAAAGACCGGAAACAGGGCAAACAGGTAGTCTGTCCACATGTAACAACGTCCAGCTCACTTAATAATACTTGTACTTGATATCAATATCTTGTTTGGTTAAACAAAAAAAACAAAGCATTGGCCAGCTGTTTGCCCTTTCTACAGGCTTTATGCTAAGCTAAGCTACGTGGCCATTGGCTCTTGCTTTATATTTAGCAAACAAACAGGAAAAAAGCATAAATCTTCTCATTTAACTTGTAGCAAAAAAAAAAAAAAAAAGAATTACTAAACGCATTTCCCAAAATGTTGAACTATTCCTTTAACAGTTCATGTCACAATCTAAGCTCAGAGGTCCACTCACTGGCAGTAATTGGAGGGAAATTCTTCAAATTTGACACAAATGTCCTCTTACACTCGAGGTTGGACTGATTAGAATTTGGTGGTAATTATGACAATTTGACATGTACAATTGGATAAAGCGATGAAGTGATGACATGTTGGAGAAACAGAAACTGCAACATGACAGGCTCATTCATACAACCACGAGGAAGCAATTTTATTTTCGTTTTTTTTTACAGTAGAAACATCAAAATTGTTTGGTATTCCGTCTCGTGTTTTCTTGTTGACCCATTTTAAACAATCATCACAGTTCCGAACATACAAACATTTCCATCACCCGGCTGCCTTCCAGCCTGCCAGCCTTGACTGGTGACACTCACTGAAATATCTGTCATGACGTGACACGCTGATGCTGATGCTGCTCGCCGTGCGCCTGTACATTTATCTCTGCAGAACTGATATGCTCGCAGTTTTATGTTGTTTACAGCAGGCAGAGGTGGGAGAAGGTGATACACACACCGTTCATAATCACAACGTGTTGTGTTGGGGAGAGCATTCTCACTGCCGTGCATGTTAACTTATTCCATGTAAGCGACAGAGTCTGCATGTAGCATCCCGTGTTCTTTGTGCCCCGGTGTGGCGGTGAGATTCGTTAATGTGGAACAACCCGGTGACCCGTGTTTTAAGGCTTCAAGTGTACAAAATGTCCTCCGATCGTGAAGCCTAAGACAAATCTCTGACGACTAATTCCTGCTTGTGTTCCGCCCGTCCATCTGTTTGTTTGGTTGACTGAACACAACCGAGATGTTTCTCTTTCATTTCTCCGTGTTCTGCTCCCTTTGTCTGCCTCACTTTCATTATACCCAATTCATTTTGCGCTCTGCCTGTCACTCGGCATCTTCCCCTCTCACATCACTTCAGACACATATTTCAGAGAAAAGCAATAAAACAGAATGCACGAAGATGTTTTTTCGACTCTTACGATCACTCTTTGTGAACTAAAACGTCTCATTTGCAGAACTATAAAGGAGAGGAGAAAGATGCTGATGATTTTGTTGATACAAAAAGATTGTACTTTAGGGAAGATATCTGATTGAATAGTTCCGTGTCAGTACTTTAGAAGAGCATTCTTTCGTATTTATCTCAGGGAGTAAGGACATCTGAGGAACATGTTATTAATTGCACATTGTCTGACTATGATTCTCGCTGTATCGTATCAGTGCTTTTTGCTTCGTTTCTAGCGAGCCAGTCAGCCTCTAAAACGTCTTAATTTAGCAAGTACGCTTCTTGGGTCTTTGTTCTTCCTCTTTCATTGTGGATGAGACAAATAAAAAGACACATTGACCAAAACAATGTATTTATCTTGATGCAGCAGCTGCACATTTTCTGTTTCATACTTCTGCAGTTGTGATCAAGGCAACTGCAAAGTAAACGGCTACGTCAGTTCTTTCTTACAGTATTTGTACTTTTCTTTGTATCTCTGGGTGTGTAACAGCACAGTGTACCACATCTTAGCGTGCAGTACAGGCTCCTAATTCAAACAAACAGTGAGTTTTTTATGCTGATTACATGCATAGTTCTCCTGTGAATCCCTCGAGCGTAGTCTGAACACAGCGCGGGAGTGGCGGACCCTGCCACCACCGATAAAAATTGCTATGATAGAGGGATAATCACTGAATGTATGGACAATGAATGGCCATAAATATCATCAAAATATGGGTTTGAGTTCATGAAAATCTCAAGGATTATAACTTTAAAGAGCTTCCCTCTCTGGTTGTAAGTTGCCAGCATCACTGATGGTTGATGCTTGTGGTTGTAGCCACGCCCAGCAGTGATGTCACAGGGTCCTGGGGTGCATCTGTACGTCACTGCAGCAAGGTGAGAAGTTAACGCACTGGAGGGCCACATTTTCTGTTGTTAGGTAACCCCTTAAAGTCATAAGAAATAGTTCTAGTGTCGTCTTATTATTGTTGTTGTTGCTTCAGCTGCACAGATTTGTTCGTCTTCACAAATGAAGCCTGTATCATCCACGATCGTCCACACTGAGTGACATATGAATCAGACTGGATTATTCCTTTAGCTGCTTCTCATCTCCAGACTCACCTTTTTAACTGCACTCACCTCTCACACCTTTGCCTCTGATTTCTTGTCCTCTGCCTCCTCGAGCCCCGTCACTCCTCCACCTTTCACCACCATCCACTCCGAGACATACACCCCCCCCTCCCTCTCTCTCTCTGTCTCCGTCTCCCTCTCTTCTCATCTCTCCCTCCCTCCTTTCTGCCTTTTAATGTCAGACATTAAAGAGCTTTCCTAGAATGATAAATGTTTTATTAGGCCGCTCTCTCTCTCTCTCTCTCTCTTTTATTTTTGAAGGGTAAATACAAAGAGGAAGCAAAGGAAAAGTTCGTATCTCTATCTTCCTCTTGACTTCATTTCCATATCTGTCAGTCTGCTCTCCCCTCCGCTGTGACCTCTCATCTCCACTCATCCCCCCATCTCCTCTTTCATCCAGTCTCTCCATTCCACTCCCTCATGTCATCGCACTGGAAACCAGCAGCTGTACCAGCTCGCTTCATAAAAGTCTGGTGATCTCCAATGGAGAAAAAAAAAGAGTCCCATGATGGAGAAAACCTCGGAGAAAAGACCCATTTCTGTCTTTTCACAGTTCAAATGCAGCTTGGCGCGTCAACACTTGTTCTCGATAGGTGGATGAGTATCTTTGATCCGATCTTCAAGCGGCTCGTGAGGGTTGCTGGTTGGACTTGAAAAGGACCATAACTCCTTCTGCTGTGCTGTTTGCCGAATCTCACATTTAGCCTCTGGGCTCGTAGATGATTGTATTTCCTGTGCTGTAATAGCTGTCTGTCCTCTGGGACTGCGTGTGTGCTCCCTGTCCCCTCCCCCCCCCCCCCGGCTGTGCTGCTGATTGCTCCTCCTGTCTGAGGAAATGGGTCACGTTATGTGGGCTGCAGCTCGACACCTACACTTCTACCTGCATTCGGGGACAGCCGACTCGTTGACGAAGCCCGCCGCTGACGAAGAGGAGGCTAGCTGCGTGGCGATGTTCAAACTCATGTTCCCCTCTGCATGAATTGCAGTGACTTTGTGGATCCTTTTACTCGTGTAGCACCATCGGCAGGCCAACATTCCAACGTCGCTCATCAACCAACGACATCCCATCGGCCTCAGCTGCACTTTGCATCTGGCGCCAATTGGCAGATGTTAGCGCGCTAACGCACTGAGATGGCTGCCATTGCGAGCGTGTCGGTGTCCATGCTCAAAGCACCGCTGTGTGTAAGTGCAGCCTCACAGAGCCGCCGGCCCGGCTGCAGACTCTCCGTCTCGTTTTTTCATTCCCCCTCAACCTCAAATAAAAGTGTTGCAGCACCGATCTGCCGGCTGCTGTGTACCAGAGACAGATGAAACAATTTCCACTCTCCACAAGGCCTGCACTGTCAGTGACCCCCCCCTCCTCCCCTCCCCTCCCCCTGTGCACTCACACAGGTTTTTCATGTTTGCTGCAAAGTCCAATATTTCTCAGCCGTGTTTCGTTTCAACCCAGAAAGTTTTTTGGCGTGTTTCCTCTCCGGCTTCATTCCCGCCGTAATTGCTCCGGCCTCGTCCATTAAAAAAAAAAAACCGGGAGACCGCACTCGGAGCAGCTCTACAGCATCGAAGCCATTTCCTCTTTCCCCCCGGTTATCCTATTAGGGCTATAGGGACATGTGATTGGTATGCTGGCTAGGCCAGGACTAATGATGCATGGAGCTGTAGCCCCTGGTTAGACGTCACGGACCAGAGGAAACCAGCCAGGCGCCTGTGTACGGCGCTCGCCGCCGTCCTAATCGGTCATCCCCCGAAACATTAAGCACGTCAAAGTGGGTAATGGATTGGCCCAATTAACATGGCGCGCTGATGGAGAACACACCTGTTTATACATCCGACTCCAAACTCATCTTTCATGTGCCTCGTAGTTGTCTGCGAGACTCTCTTATCAAGGTGAATGTAATTTCATTTGGAGACCTCCCCGCCGTCCGCAGACAATTACAGTTTACTGATTATTCTGAGTAACGGCACCAATAATGGATTTACTCAAACAAAGGAGCTGAAATAATAGCTCACACCCCCTCCCCTCCTCTCACAGTTTAAAAAGGCTCTACTTAGCCTCGGTCTCCATCCTCGCTGATGTCTGAATTCATTGCGTGTGTGTGTGTGTGTGTGTGTGTGTGTGTGTGTGGGGCGCTGTTTCAGTGTGTTTGACCCTGGAGTTCAAGGACAGTCTTCTATGTGTTGCCTCTGGCTGCTCCTGTCTGTACCCAAGTGGTGTTTATTTAAGGAGCTCATCTACCCCCACACACACACGCGCACACACACGCACACACAGATACAAACACACACACACACCTACACACGCTAGCCTAACCTTGTGCTCTGAAACACGTCACCTTCAGTTCTACGTAGAAAAAAAACCTGTCTGGAGTTTCTATCCTTTGTTTCTAATAATGTGCTCCAACACACACACACACACACACACACACACACACACACACACACGCAGTGTCCTGAAGCTCACAGTATGTCCTGCAACCCTGCCTCCCATCCTACTGGATTAATTACTCTCCTCCCTGCCTGTGATCCCCGAGAGCGTCTGAGCCGCGTTAGCCGGCCTCTGCCTCTCGCTGGTGGGCACGGAGATGGCAGCGCTCACCCATTCATCACCGTGACTTTGGGAAGGGAGACACGAGGGATGTGGTGTGCGTGGGCAAGTAAGAGAGGTATAGAGAGAGAGAGAGAAAGAGAGAGAGAGAGAGAGGCTGGAAGTGAAGGTGAGAGAAAGGTGGAGGGAGAACCGAGGCCCTGATTAAAAATTAAAAGTGTTGCTGGTTCCAGAGGTCCAGATATGTACGGTACGGATTGCTCAGGTGATTCTCGGAGGAGGAGGAGGAGGAGGGAGCGAGGTGGCTGAAGAGGAGCATGGGAGTGCAGGATTAGGAAGGGAAGGGGGAGAGGGAAAGCAGGGGATGAGACACATCTTTACCTGGAGATAAATAGCCCGACGCAGCGCAGCGCTCGGACTCTCCCCATTGTTTCACATCCCAAAAAAAAACGTCGCCACGTTCATTCTTTATTCCCCTAGAGATGTCTTTTTTCACAGTAGATGGATGAAGGCCGTGGTGGAGGGGGGTGGAGGGGGGGGGGGGGGGGGGCAGGGCAGCACTGAAGGTTAGAGCAGCTCTAATTAATGGAGACAAAAAGGAAAGTAAAGACAGACAGAGGAGAGAAAGACAAACTGTGCGTGTGTGTCTGTGTGGGTCGGCCTTTGGTCAAACCAGGAACTTGTCGGAACTTGACGGGGTCCTGTTCAGCTGGTTGGATGAGAGCGATGCAAGAAAAGAGGCAGCGAAGAAGAGGAAGAGGAGGGGGGAGAGGAGGGGGGTGAGGTGCGACTCAGCCATTCAGGCAGCGTAGGCGTTAGTCTTTCATCTCCTCTCTCACACAAAACAACAAAGAGGCTTTGAGAGGGTCCCCCCCCCCCTCCATCATGTACAACAGCCTTTCTTAACGCTCACCTATTTATAGCAGCGCAGGTTGAGCAGCGCCGCATCATCATTTAATTAGGCGCTTGTTTACCAATAAACTCGGAGAAGTAAACACACGGCTCAGAAAGTCAGCCGTGTGAGCAAACAAGAGACCCGGCTGTACGGTAGTGATCTGACAGGAGAGGAGGAAGAGGAGGAAGAGGAGGAAGACGTGGCGTATAGTCGCGGGCCGGGAAGTTTGTTTCTCTACCTGCAGAGACGAAGGAGAAGATTTTTGAGAAGATTATTCTTTTGTGTGACCCTCCCATATTACAAAGACAGACGAACAAGGGAAGAAAAGTGCCGCTTGGTGCAAAGTCAGTCTTGGCAGGAAGAGGTGGATGCTTATTTACATAATGCTTCATGTCAGTGATGATGTAACCGCTCATCAAGACTCTCTCAGCCTGCTGAAGGCAGAAGGTTCTGGTGAGGCAAACAGAACAATTTAATTTGTGATATTTACTTCTGTTTGACCTCAGTGATCTGTCTGTTCTTATATCTCTGTTAACTGTGAGTAGCTTTAAGGAACAGTTCATTATTTAACCCTGCCCCGCATGCTTGAGCTGTCTCCCTACTCTAACATTCAAATGATCTGCTCATTGTTAAGCAGAGAGCCTGGAGGTGATTAGTCGAGCTTAGCACCAAGGCTGTAAGTTCATAAAATATTTCTGCCAGCACCTCTGAACTTAAGTAATTAACTCATCGGGTCTCATTTATTCAAATGGAACGTGAGCAATAGTGTAAAAAACTTCAATTCCTGGCTTCAGATGGAGTTATGTGCTCTAACTTTTTCTTCACCAATAATAATAACCTATGTGCCCAGTGCTTCTGTCCTGCGCTGGTTGCCTGGCAACGTCATGGTGGCTGGCTGTCCCGAAGAAGTCGTCGTTTTTATAAACGGACACATTGCAAAATATCATCACTCGGTGGATTTTCTCGGGGAGGCAAAGTTCAACTTTTGTAAACTTCTACATTCCATTCGCAAGGCGTTCTTGACCGTCCCAACATGTCATTAGAGTGGAGAACCAAACCAACCTGAGGCTTTCGCCACACTTGAGCCTCCTCTGTCGGAGGACGGACTGCTCCCCAAAAGAGGAGAGGATTGCAGACAAGTGATGGCACAGTTGTGTCTTTTATTGTCCCGTTAGCAGCCAAACTAACAAGCTTACTAATGGACAGTTAGCCCCCCCCCCATCTTCAATAACCCTGTATTGAATGAAACGATGTACAAACCTCGGAAACGGCTCAGTGAACAAAAACACAAAGCATGGCAACTAGCATGACCTGATACTGAATTAGCCATTAGCTCCCCAGTAGAGTAAATACACGTGATATTTTCCAAAATTACTAATATTTATTTGTGTTATTATTAGCAGCAGGTGCAGCAGTAGCAGTATCTCCTCATAATATACATATACATACTATACATAATTATCTTTTTATCCTGGTGACATGACAAAGCTCGATGAATTAAACACAACGTCTCAGACTGCAGCTCCTTTGACCGTCTCACTGTTGTCTGCTGTACTTTCGCTCTCTAATCCGCATCCTCTCTGCTTCCCCCCCCCCCTCCCAATGTCTCTCCACACACATTCCTCCATCACCTTGCTGAATTTAAAAGGGAGATTATGCCACACACCATAATGACAATTTTCAGGAGATGCAATGTTGCGGTAAATTACAGCAGTGAAACTCATTTGAATGTCCTGTTGAAAGGCTTTAACCAGATTTTGATGTTTCCAGCTCAAAAGGATGTTTGTGCTCCAGTGGTTTTAAGCCAAATGCATTTTTTCAGATGTCAAAATACAGCATGGGGATCTCCGCTCTGTTGTTCTGCTGATTGAATTTGGTGCCAATCACGCTTGTGTGTTTTTTAAAAGCCCACAGATGCTTCGCACTCCCTTCATCAATGTTAATGTGCCGGTTCAATTTAATTTGTCAACCACTGTGCCGTTTCACAAAATATTTACTTTTAAATTCAAAAGGGGGGTTTTGTGGGCAAGAAGGGATTTCTCTCAGTTTGAGATCAGAAGTCCTCCTCTTCCCCTTTTTGGTTGAGAGATTAATAGTTTCTCTCTTTTGTTCCATAAACTGATATAATCCCCAAATCTCAGGCCATCTGGTGTGTTTGTAGGACTTCAGGGGCATAGTTAAACTCATTTAATGGGGCTGGTGCCATATCAATATTTTACTGCGGTGTAGTAAAACAGTCATGGAAAATAAATACTCCAACCACATGCCAGCAGCAACTGAAGCAACAAAGAGCAACCTCTCTGGAGTTTGTTTTTCGGGCTCCTTCCTCCAGCTGGTGGTCAGTGATGCTGCCTTGCAGCTACAGACGACTCCGATTAATTAATCCCACCGGTCACAGTTCATAACAGGTTTGTAAAGCATAAACAGTAGTTTATGTTTTTATGACTCTTTCAAGTCTATATTACAAATGTAAGCTGCATCTTGACTGGTTATAGCGGAGGCATTCAAAGGTGAGGCGCTAGTTCTAGCTTTTTAATAGATGGAGGAGCGTGATCCCTCACCTGCTTCCCACAACACGAGATGGTCATGTTGCATTTCAAAGACGTGGTTCACTGCCGGGAAAGTGGATATTGAGCCACGGGTCTTCGTGGTGGCTTTCCCTTTGTGGAACTCCATTAAAAGCTGCTTGAAGTGATCTTTGAACACAAACGATAACACTGTCGCCTTGATTTGCAAACAGTTGCAGAAACCCAGCTGCATGCCAGTGAGGTCGTGTATCTGGTCGTCATTTTAAAGGAGCTAGTTGAGCTGCAGCATCATTTCACATAATTGATGTCAGGATGGTTGCTTTGTAAAATAAATACACAGTATCTGTAGTGTATGGTGGCCTAAGGCCTAGACTGAAAATCAGTCAAACCAATGTAGACATTCATCACATCTGCTCACTACATTGTGTTAGAAACTCACAGATTTACCCAATAAACCAAATGCAACAAGGCTTTGTCAGGTCAGGCCCTAATGTTCTCTCACATAACAATAAAAGTCGGTATTAGAAAGTGAGAGAATGTTGAAACCAAAGCTTGACTTCCTGTTTCTGCGTGGCCTGTGCGGGACGTAGAAGAGAACACTTGTTGCAACGTTGTCTTCACGTCTTCGGTCCTCCTCAGATAACCCGTTCTATTTGTTTTCCCCTCTCCGTTTGTCACCGACACATTTTCCCAACGGTATGTCAACATTTTGCGGTTCCTCCCTGCGTAATTAATTAATTAATTATCACCTCACAACTTCTCCCAGACTTGGTGATCATCCACGCGAGTGCTGGTGGCCTCCTGTCCCACCGAGACGCCGTGAGAACAGCAGAACCCGAGAGAAACACCGTTCACTCAAGCTGCTGTTGAATTTATTTGTTCTCACATTCGCTCGCAGTTGACGCCGAGTGTTGCATCATCCGCCTCTAAATGTAGAAAGCGCCTCGACATTAAGGGTTTACAGAGGCAAGATTGCGGCAGGTTAAAAAGAAGCGCGTGTGTGATGGTGGAAGGAGGCAGGAGCAGGCTGATCTGCTGTCAGCTGCAACATGAGAGGTTTAAACCAAGACGACGAACGTTGTTACCTCTGTCTGGATTGTGTGTTCGCTTTATGGTTCTCCGTGAAGAGCAGTGAGTGACGAAATGATTTTATGAATTCTAAATGAGCCTTGCAAAACGCTGTCTGAGGCCATTCCTCGTCCTTTTTTTGGTGGTTGTCGGTGCGGTGAAGGGATTCTTCCGTTTTACACTCGCGCTGATGCATTCTGCTTCATCTTCTGAAGTCTGGCTTCGCGAGCTGTCTTCTCGCTCTTCGACTTGTTGCCGTTTCCCAACACTTCTTCTGTCTCCGAGATGGCTGCCCCCCCCCCCGTCACAGACTCCAAAGCTCCCTGCTCTCTATCTTTACTCTGATAACTTCCCCAGTTTTACTGGAGTGTTTCTCCGTCGAGCTCTCGAACGCCGTTGTCAAATCAGCTTGAATCGATTCCTCCCGCTGCCTTCTTTTTAGTAGCCTCTGGCTATTCCACTTACCTCCCGCTGATGTGTTTCCTCCTCGGCCTCCTAAACCTCTTTGCCCTCCTGACCGCCCATTCCGGTCCTGATGCCTCGCTCCTCGGTGACAGCTCCACCCGTGAGCGGCAGTTTGCAGCCTGTTGCTGAACCGCAGCGTCCAACGTTTCCATGCCTCGGTGTATTCTTTACAGCCTGTTAAGGTTACTTTCTGCCAGCCACAAAAAGGCTCAGCGAGAGCTCCTCTTCCTCCGCCACGTCTTGTTTCTTCTTTTTAACTGCTGCCGGTTAAAAAGCTCCACATTTCCACGTTCCACATCAAAGTCTGTTGGCATGTTATTCCTCCCCGAGGCCGTCCTTCCCTCCGCAAAGTTAAGACTGAAGTTGAAATATCCCTGCAGAAAATGAAATAGTGTGTTCATTTGCAAACTTTTTTTTTTCTCCCAAAGTTGCTAAACCTCTGGTCCTCTTCACGCGCGCTGATTCGGCGTGTCGAGCCGCGTTTGAACCCACATTGTCACCGGGAAGAGGAGCAGTAAACACCGTCCCCCTTACACTGCACTCTGCGGTCTGTAATGAAACTGTCATTGATGTCCTTCAACCCTCAGGGGTTCAGGGCAGTCAATTACAAACACAATCACACACCGACACACACACACACACACACACACACACACACGGTTTTAATCTCATAAATCATCTTCGAGTAATCTCGCGGTGTACACGCTCTCTCACTCTGTGTAAAGGAGCCGGTATATAACTCACAGTTAATTATTAAAACAGCCGGGCTCTGGCCTTTCTAATCTTTTATTAAACTCAGCTCGTATTAATTAAGAAGGAAGGTGGGATTTGTTCTCAGCCGTGCACGTGCACGCTGACGAGCGTCAAGGGGGCAGAGGATGACTTCATGAGTGTAATGTAACTTGTGTTTTAATAATAACCTCTAACATGTTGGACGCAGGGGACACAAATCTGCTATAGTTTTAACGCCTTTTTTATTTTTTAAACCCATGAAAGTTCCTTGTACTGCAGCTCCACACTCATAATGAAGCTAGCAGGCCTCCTGCACCCTCACCATCTCCTGTCTCACTCCATCTCTTTCCCTCCACATCTCGCACTCCTCTCTCTCTCGCTCTCTCTCTCTCTCTATCTCACTGTGCACCCATCTGTTTCAAGAACTTCAAAAACAACCCAGTATCCCCTCACTGCTTTTCCTCTACGAGTTTGCTCCGGTTCAGTCCTTTGCTCTTTTATGTCTCAAAAGGCCGATTAAGAGAATCTGCTCTTTCCTTTACTGTTTGAGCACTTTATGAAAAATGGCAACGCAAATATTTCTCATCCCATTTGTCTCTATGTTTTAAAAAAGCGCCGCTGTGCGGAATTAAGCCGATGCATGGGCACGCTGCGCTGCGAGCATGAAGGCTGGACTGAGGGGGAATGAGTGGGAGTGTATTTATTCTAAGCCACGGGATCGACTCAGAGATGCATATTGGATTAATAGAGCCTGGATGCTTGACTCGGAGTGGAGTGCTCAAGCTGTGTTTGTCGTGACCTCTCTCATCTCCCCTCACACTGTCTCCACTCTGGCTTTTTCACCCTCGTCCTCGAATCACAGCCCTGGAGAGAAACGAGAGCTGTGTGTTTGTGTGTGTGTGTGTGTGTGGGGGGGGGGGCACAGTCTGTGTTTGTGTGTCCTGTCTCGGCCTGTGTGCTGGAAATTAATCCGTTATTGGAATAGCCTTTCACTTCTGAGTGGTAGAGAGTCCTCTGGAGTCCGAGGCTGTGTCTACTGTACGTGCATTTTGTCCGCGGTGCGAGCCTTTGATCGGGGGGGGGGTCAGGTCTCTCTCACCGGCGGCTGAGTTTGGCGAGGAAGGTGCACGATGTGTCTCGCAGGCCTGGCAACCGCTTGACTCCAGCTGCCTTTGAATGCAGCTTCAAAGCCAGCCTCGCTGAATGTTTCTCTCCACACGTTCTGGCACTATTCACTAAACCCCCTCCTTCCTCCTCCCTCCTTCCTCCTCACTCCTCCTCCTCCTCCCCTGCAGCTCTCGGCTGTGTTTTTCCAGTTCACTTTTGCCCTCGCGTCCTTCCCACCTCACTGCGTCCTCTACTCTGCCGTACACCGTGTCCTCTGCCACGGTCCGAGACGGAGCACGGCTCAACTTTGACCTCGGCAAGGACCGCAGCGCCAGAGATCAATGGAGGCAATGGTGTCAGACGGAAATATGGAGGCAGAGGAAGCAGCCTGGTGTAGTCTGTAGTACTGGACCAGCAGTATGGCTCCGTGGGTGTCCAGTGCTTCCTGTCTTTTATTAAGAGAGGACGGGAGACATTTTTCATGGGGCTTTTTGTTTTTGGGGGTTATTTGACATATTTTACATATATTTTACTATATATATGGATATTAATATAATTATTTAGATTATGAAGATCCTTCTTTTGAAGAGTCCACAATGAAAGTAACACACAAACCATCCCATTTTTCCAATTTTCACTATGACTGAAGACCAACTTTATTATTATTATTGTTGTTTTTATTATTATTTCTGTTATTGAAAAAGGACAGATATGGAGTTCAGTCAAAGACACTTATGTAATGGAATCAACCATTTATATTATTCATTCTTATACAGTTTGATTTGTCAGAAAAAGCCCCAAAGAATCAGAGCAGCAACCAATCTCCTCTTAATAAACACATCGAACAATTCCCCAACAAATGCTTAGCCTTTGTGCATTATTTTAAATAAAAAAACAAAACAACAACATCATTTCAGTGTTGATATTTTTCAAATGTGTCTGACTCACTGTGTGAGATTTAGAAAACTCCTCTTCACTTCATGTGTTTATGGGTAGCAGGCTACAGGTAACAACACCAGCGGATGAATTTTCATCGTTTAAGTTTCTTTGTCCAGCTGCGAAGAAACATTTTCCAGAAGCTCATTGGGAGGCAGAGAAACGAATGAAAGAAAAACCGGCCTGTGTGTGTGTGTGTGTGTGTGTGTGTGTGTGTGTGTGTGTGTGTGTGTGTAGGTGCAGTCCTTACACCTGACTGCCACCTTGCCCTTCCCCGCTCTGCTGTGCCAAATGCTCGCCCACGCCGTCACCACCTGTCCACTGCTGTGCGCTGCAGTGATTGCATTGTGTATGTCGGTGAGCCTGCGCGTGTCTTTGTGTGTGGGACGCGCCGCTCTCTTCAACAGATGGAGTAACCTAATACGTGTCTCGTTTGCGCCCCGCTGTCCGTTGGCCCTCGCGGTCCGCTGGTGATGCTATCTGGGCCTTACCAGCATCCTGTCTGCTCTGTTCCTGGAAGCAGCCCCAACCCCCCTCCCGTCCCGTCCCGTCCCGTAAAACGCGGGAGCACCCGGATTGGGACGCAGCTGGTCAGGTGGATCTACTCTCAGGTTACCTGCGGGAGCGGAGTGGAATGTGTCTGGAAAAACAGCATATTGTTTACAGTCAATGAGCAGATGCTGCTTTTGTTGTAAACAGGCTCATAAAATCCTTACTGAAAGCAAAGCACGCTGGGAGGTTGATGCACGTGTCAGCCTGTGCACGCGTCTGTATCCTAAACAAACTGATGTGTTTTTACTGCAGACTCAAGACATTTTGACCGCTGTTTGCTTTCTGAAGCCCCGTCAGTAAGTCTAAACTTCACAATCAACAAGTTTTAAAAAAAAGGGTTAGTCAGTTTTGCTTTATTACATAAATCACTTTATGTTCCACCGCTGACGGCTGTCTTTGTAAATGGCCCTCCAGCTCTCCTGCCAGTCCTCTCCCTGCGTCCTGGACAGCTACTGTTTTGTCACCGGGTCCAGGTGGCGGCGGCTTCTTCATCCATCTCCGTGGCGGCTAGAGGTGACACGCCATCAGCCAAATGGATTAGTCTCATTGGCTGCTGTAATGCATCGATGTTTTCCCCTCCCGGGGATAATAGGTGTACGGGCAGCTGATTGATGAGGCCACTATAGGAGCATGTCTGCCTCCGCAGCGTGTCGGCAGTCAGTCAGTCAGTCAGTCAGTCAGTCAGTCAGTCAGTCAGTCAGTCAGTCTGGCACGCACCTAGTTTGACTTACGTAACACCCGAGACTGATGGCCCTCACGGACATCAAATATGCTCATTTGACAGGCCGTTCATAGATTATGTGAAAAGCCTGTTTCATGTCGGAGCGGGAGTCACTCAGAGCTTTTTGGGTGTCGGAAGTAAGTGACCCCACCGTGACGCGGATTTATGAGCTTTCTTTCACACTTTGGACGACCTGCGGGACTTGATCACATTTTAATCGAGGGCTTTGATTAATGACAAAATACGCAGACAAAGTAGGTATTAGGATAAACCGGTGGAACACTGCAGAGCGACGGTGTCAATGGCAATGGGATGGAGTGCTTAATGTGAGGTAAATTAGTGGATATCCATATTTTAATGCACGAGGAAGCTGAGAGGCCTAAACCCCTTGGAGTAAACATTATCTGGCTGTTGGATAGATGTGGAAGAGGAGAGGCAGAGACGTCCCCCCCCCCGTCCCCCGTCCCCCCCGCTGCTGATGCGCCTGTAAAAAGCCTTCGGTCTCGGAGGGGAAACGGCTTTCCAGCAGCCAGCCTTCTGTCTCCATCCGTGACAGCGACAAAATAAATGCTACTGCTAATTTTAAGCGCGACCCAATATGTTGCCTCGGGCTCCCCCGCTCCGGTAATGTAGAGCTCTTGACCTCCTCCGGCGTTCACCCAGGATGTCACAGGCCCCTGACACACAGCCCCCTCTCCCCTCCATTAGAGGACACCTGATCCCGCAACGCAGGCTTTCACTGATGAAGGAGAGCGAGCGGCGCGCACAGGAAATGGGCTCGCAACGGTTCGTACCGTGACCCGGGCTACTTAGAGCCACTGAATTGCATCTATGAAGAGCCCTCTAGTCTTTCTCTTTACCATTACAAAGTGGCTCTCCTCTTTGTGGTGTAAGAGATACTACAGGTAGCGGCGGAATCACAGGGTTTGATGTTCACAGAAAGCGAGGAAAAGGGGAAGCAAATAGCTTTGAGGTGGATGTGCATTTTCTCACCGCCTTCAATGTTCCATCAGTAACCAAATATACGAGGAATTACCAGGAATTGAGCATCTACGTGTGTGTTTTATCTCTGCGTGTGTGTGTGGGCGTGTCCTCCCTCCTCCCAGTCTGTCTCCTTGTCTCGACTGGCAATCCGCACATCTGTCTGCTCATTGATCACAGAGGGAAGTGCTTCTCAGACTCAGCGGGGCGGCCGCGGCCCCGAAAAACCCAAACAGATGCGCGCCGCTCCCGAGCATCCTCCTCACACTCAAACATCCTCAAATGTTTCTTTTATAACCCGACTATCCACCCGGCAACGGTTTCACTGAGCACGCATGCTGTTTCCCACCCTGTTTCATATTCACGCACGCACTCAAATGTTAAAACCACAGCCTGACGCTGTTTACCGCTGAGGAAGTTTGGGGATAAATGACTCGTTTAATTCGAGGCAGCGCGACTTCAGCTGAACAGCGGCCGCCGCGGCCACGCTACAGCTGAATAATAGTGTAGCGCATTTTCTCTAATTTAGGATTCTCTGGAGCCAGTTGATGTACAGGAGCAGTGAGGGAGATTTGGAGGCATGTAATGGTTAAGGCTGCATTAAGCATCTGATCCCAAAACCTTTCCAAGCCTGTAGAGAACTCCATGGGCCTCTCTCTAGAGCCAGTGTTTGGTTTGTCCGTTCTGGGCCACTGCAGAAACATGGCGGTGCAACATGGCGGCCAAAACACAACGATTCTTTGTTTCAGGTGATTGTGCACTAATGAAAACATAGTTTTGAACATTATATTCCGTTTCTACCCCTATAATCCTACACACTGCTCCTTTAAATAAATCATCATTTAATTGCAACGAACCCATTCAAACCCAGACACTCAGCCTTAGACGCGGCATATTATTTACCTTTCACTTTGGAGGCGTAGAAGTATCGTCATAGTGTTTTCACAGATGTATGTCTGTTGCAATGAACACTACACACTGGAACCAGAGTCAAGTGATACTAACTATACTAAAGCAACCGCATTAAAAAAACAACTTGTGTCTATTATTTCCCTTTCTGTTTCTGTTATCATTTCTGTAAGTTAATGTATTGGGCCATAAAGCTTAAAAATAAGCAACATTTTCAACACATGTGGAGGTCTTCGCCTCAACTCCCACCACCCAGAATGAATGTATGTGTTCGGATTGTTTTAAAGTTACATTGGAATGCACCGCAGCAGCAGCAGCAAGTCAGAGAGAGGGTGTGATGTGTGTTTTTCTTTTCCTCAGATATTGCCATATTCTCAAATGGACCCCCTCGTGTGCCTGAAATTGCACAAAGAGAAACACATCAAACGTTCTACACAGAAAAGTCAGAGGTGTGACGCCGTGCCCCGGTGCTGTCCGAGGACCCGGTGCTCCGTGCGGGCCGACAAGCTTCATTTGGCCCCCCGAGACGCATGAGGAGAAAGAAATGAAACTAGCCGAGCGAGGAATAAAATGAAATAACAAAGATGAAATGGCTGGCTTTTGTGGCACATAAAAGCAATAAAACTCCTCTAACGATCCCTTAAACCTACGCCCCCCCCCCCCCCCCCCCCCCCCCACATGCCCTCACAAAGCAGTAGTGGCTATCGCTCTCAACAAAGTGATGTAGTGGACTAGCTGCAGTATAAATGGGATTTGGGCATCCCCAGCTATTCTCCTGTGCAAAAAGCTTCATTTCACTGACTCTCAGCTCCCACGCTAAGTTCAGTAATGGAGCTTTAAATCCCCTCTGTTGTTGTCGGGGCCCTCGCTCATTTTGCTACCGGGGTCGATGCAAGAGCTCCGACTTCTTGTGCCACCTTGTTGATAAGACTTCACTGTGAGCCTTGAAAAACGTCACCGATTATTTTCCCTGCTCACGTCGGCCGCGCACCCCTCCCTCCGCCATCCTCCGTATGTTTCTCTCCCTGCAGACTTTTTCACGCCTCTCTCCGCTGACTAATATATTGGCATTAATGCTCTCCTTTAAAAGGGACTTCGTCTTTAAGATCCTGTGAGCTCAGTTCTAGTCCGCTCTTTAGTTGTATTGAAAGGTCAATCCCCAGATCTTGCTTTTCATCTTTTCCAGGAGCTTTGCTCTCTTTATATTCCCAGCCATAGTCTGTTCTAGCAGCTTTGTGTTTGTGTGAACAGCCCCATTAGTGAAAATAACAGATTGAGAAAAACTGGGGGAAAGGGAAAGAGAGGGTGTGCGTGGGAAGTTTTCTCCCACTGTGATCGTTAACGATGGGATCATGTTTTGGGGGGAATTGCATCTTTTCGAGTGTTTCATGTTTTTGAGCTAAATTGCTGCCAAATTTTTTCTGACAGCTCGCCGTAGTTGTTGTGATTGCTGAGGCATGAGTGCAACAGCTTTCAAAAAGGTGCCCCCCCCCCCCCCCCCCCCCACACACTTCTGACTCTTTCCTCATGTTTCTTTCTTGCTCTCTTGCAGAAGCCTTCGACCTGGTGCTGCGTCACGGCCGTAACTTCACGCTGGCCATGCTGAAGTCGGAGTTCCCGGGTCTCGGGGGTGGAGCCCAGAGCTCCGTGGGGCAGCTCTTCCTGGACATGTCGCTCTACATCCTGGGCTCGGACTCCACGGTGGACCACATGGTGGCGGTGCTCTACGGTCGCCTCTTCCCCCTGGCCTACCGCCGCCTGCTGGGCGGCGTTGCGTCCGCTGCGTCCGAGGAGTGTGTGAGAGGAGCCTGGAAGGACTCGGGAGCGTTCGGCCCGTATCCCAAACTGATGATGACCCGTCTGTCTCGCTCTCTCCTGGCCACGCGCGTCTTTCTGCAGGCGCTGAACCTGGGCATCGAGGTGGTCAACACCACCGACCACCTGCGGCCCGGCCGGGACTGCGGCCGGGCCCTGCTGAGGCTGTGGTACTGCCCGCACTGCCAGGGCCTGCTGGGGCCGCCGGCCTGCCGGGGCTTCTGCCAGGCGGTGATGCACGGCTGCCTGGGGGGAGCGGCCGAGGTGCAGCCGCACTGGAGGAGCTACGTAGACGGACTGGGGAAGCTGGCCGGTGCCATGAGGAGGGAGCAGGACATGGAGGCCGTCGTTCTTTGGCTGCCTTCCATGATCAAACAGGCTCTCAAGCACGCCATAAGCGCCCGCACCCGCCTCACTGCCCTGGTGAGTCAAGTACACACATGCACACAGTCGCCGTTTTGAGAGACAGGTTGTTGTTGTTTTTTGTTGAATATGTGAGTCTAGTCTGCCTGAGTCATTGATCCTTTATCTGACTGAGGTTTGTGCAAGTTAAGAATCTATGGCGCTGAAATATCAGCAGCCTAACTCTGCCACGTATTGATAAATCCATGGCGCTGTCCGTGGTGCTGAAGTAGCAGACAGACTTGTAATTACGCCTTTCTTCCTGCCCTTCTGTCAGTTTCCTTTGCTATCTATAATAAGGATGATAGGCACACACACACACACACACACACACACACACACACACACACACACACATACACACAGCACTGCATTGTAAAATCCAAGGGCTGCATTGGTGTGGGTGTGTTCCTAGAGATGAGACTGACTGTATTCCAGACTCCAGAACACTGCACTGCTGACAGTTTACAGCACGATGAGACGGTGTGACATCTTATCCTCCATCTCATCAGTTGTAAGATACACCTTAGTATGAAGGTGAAGTCACACTCGCACCAATCTCTGTGAATCCTTAAACTGTTAAACTGAAAAGTTCTACAGACTCGCGTGTTTTTGGGGCCTTCAGAGGGAAACAGCCGACTGACTTCCAGCTGAATTCTCGCACACAGGAACGGCAAGAAACAATATGAAGTCAAAGAGTATTTTTAACAGGTTGCATCTCAGAATCACAATTCAAGTCGAATAATAATGAAGTTGCGTTGAACCAAGTTAAATTGAGTAATTGCCACACATTTAAAGGGACCTGCATTTGCAACTGTAGTCGCTAAAGTTCATCTTTGTTTATCTTTTGACGTTTAAATTTGCACAGTCACCCCGATAGAAATCGTGTTTGGAAATGCAAAGATGCAATTTTACACGTCTGGACTTTAAACTGCAGCATCTGCCAGATTGTTGACAGTTTTCAATCCGCAGTGCCTTGCCAGTTTTAGTTGACGGACAGCTAATGCGACACTATGCGCTCATGCTGTGCCAAAATACTGCTCCCACTGAAATGAATGAGGAAGCTGGAGACGGCGCATTCATTTCAGGTCAGAGGACTTCTATTGAGCGAGGGAGGACGAGTGATCCGGGCTACGTTTCTTCCCTCCGACAAAGAAGGCGTCACCTCGTAATGAGGAACCTCAAACTGCTAGACACGGCTCCAGCTGAAGCAAACTCAACAAAATAATAGCAAGGAGGCAGAGGGAGGGAGGCGGTCTCGCTGAAACTCGTCTCTCACTCCTCGGCGCCGCTGACCCGTTACGTGTGTGTTCTCAACTCCGATAAAACCGTCAAGTTTGTTCGTAGCCCACATGTGAAGTCAGGGAGAAGTGCTCATGAAATATGAAGACCTTTTTTTTCTCTCTCCAGCCAGAGCTGCAGAGCTGGTTGTGCTTTTTTTCTTCTTCTTTTGCTTCCTGTAGATCTGCTGAACTTTTCACTCTCACACCCCCGAGTCCCCCGCGGTTTCCACTCAGAACCCATCATTTATTAACACAGAGGTTGACCTCACTTGCTCTACAGCGCGAGGGCGTGGCTGCAACGGTGAATCGCTGACTTGGGGGAAATCGCTCACTCTGTGTGCGCGTGTGTGTGTGTGTGTGTGTGTGTGTGTGTGTGTGTGTGTGTGATCCTTCTCTAAAATAAAAGAAGTCCTGTGTGGGTTTTCTTAAGACTGCAGC
Organism: Anarhichas minor; assembly: GCF_050575085.1. Classification (NCBI taxonomy): domain Eukaryota; kingdom Metazoa; phylum Chordata; class Actinopteri; order Perciformes; family Anarhichadidae; genus Anarhichas; species Anarhichas minor. Next base: position 15,193,068 of record NW_027466474.1, read on the forward strand.
TCCAGTCACCGCAGATGACTTTACGCTGTGTTTACGGCTCCGGCTCTGGTTCCAGCACACAGGATCAGAGCTGCTATTGTCCTGTATTATTCAGCACTGCTGTGACGAGGTCAGGTGTGTGTGTGTGTGTGTGTGTCTGCGTGTTTGAACGTAATCTTGCGGAGACACTCGTCGCTCAGCGGAGTCGTCGAGGGGACGGAGGCGTCGTCTCCCTGAAGGCTAATTTTGTCTCTCTGAGGAGTCCAGGGGGACCAACCCAAATTACACAACACCTGATTACTTCACCTCAAATAACCAGTTTAGGATTCGGGTGAATGAATTTCAGGATTAAAGGACCATTGCAGTGTTTTTTAAAATATATTTCAGCCAATTAACTATATATTAATAAATACAACTAGCTTATTTCTTGTCACTTACATTAAACACGGTAAAGTCGTATCGAGCAGGAACAATAATAATGCAGATTGTTTTAATATTTCTGATGTTCCTTGATTTATAATTTCTTCTTGCAGTGAACACAACCGACTATGCGTCATGTAGTAGAACGTTGCTCATCTTGCACCAGACTCCCTCAAAGCAATAAAAAAAATCTGTTTACAGAACTACAGACTGTGTCTACAGAAGTATTATATCAAAAAAGCTAAAATTCAAAATCAAGTAGCATTTCCATGTAATTCTAGCATCTTTTAAATTATTCAGACGGATGGCGCTGCATCGGTGGTCTGTCTGAACGGGTCAGTGTGCATCATGATCCTGACAAGTAAACGTTTCATGATATTTAAACCAGTCAGATGAACGCCATATAATCGACGTGCACATAGTGACAACAGAAGGAGAGAGGTGAAACTTGGTCATTGTAATTCTGTGTAATTCTACAGTTTAGCGAGTGGATTGTATGCAACGACACTGCAGACTAGACTCTGCCAACAGATCCTCGGTGTGGGCGGGTGGATGGGGGGGCTGCCAACATGCCGTGCTGTCACGCTGTCTTTTTAAAATGTTTGATACCACCACTGGGGGGCGCCAAACCCAGAAATATTAAAATCTTACACAGAGTGGCTTTAAAATATGTTTTTAAAACTATAATGATAAAAGTAAAATACACATATACTTTTTACAAATAAATACCTAATGAAACCTAATGTAATCTTCAGTGAGAATTTGGATTTTGAATAATAACAGTCCCTGCCCACAATTCTATTGTCCACACACCGACAAAAATGTAAAGTGAGCAAATATATTGTCTACTGTATGTAGTTGCTGCTGGTTTTCTACACTCTCAACTCATTTTAAATTGGTAATGGCACCAATAGGTCTACCAATAACATGTCTTTGGAAATGTTAAGCACCGATAATGTAAAGTTTGATTTGTGGCTCCAGTAATGGAGTCTGCTCCTGTAAATCCTAGCAGGTCTCTAAAATATGTCCTTGTGGCTGTTAAGTGGAAACCGTAGTAATCATTTAGTGATACTTCAATATTTAGTACAGCAATGTAAATGGACCTATGGAGCACTAAACAGTCTTGTTTAGTGCTTTCCTGTGATTGTAAAAGCTGCGGTTGCCCTCCTCTCACTTCTCCTCCCGTGCAGACCCCCGTTTACTGCCACCGAGGGGGACAAACGGATGGACTCCATCCCAGTAAAAGTGTGTCGACTTGAAACGAGTAAGTCTTCCGGGGAGATGACCGCTCGTCGTCCGCCAGCCCGCTCCCCTGCATGTTAACACTCATTTTCCTTCCAACCGGAGCAACTCCAGCGTGAATCCACCAATGTTCTGAGAGACGGAGAGAGGGCAGCCAAGAGCCCTGCAGCTTCAATCTATTCCCCTGTCAACTTCCCACCCCTCTCCTGCAGTTTGATGCCATCCACCTCCGTCCCTGCAGCTCATCCTCAACATCCTTCTCTCTCTTTCACCCCCCCCCGCCCCCTCGTTCGTTTTTTCCTCGTTTCCTCTCGTTCTTCACGCTCTGCTTTGAGAGAAGATGCATGATTTATGAAGCTCTATTTTTACCGGTTACTGAGGAGAAAGAGAGGAGAGGAACAACGAGAAGGAGAAGGGGAGACGGGGGAGAGAGAGGCGGAGAGGGAAGGGTGTGAAGAGCGAGCCCAAGGGGAAGGAGAAGAGGACAGTGTGGAGGAGACATCCATCACCCTGCTGGAAATGAAGAGGGGGAAGTAGGTTGAGACAGAAATGTGATGGATCTGACCACGAGTAGAGGAGATGTAGTGCAGAGTGCATGAGTTGTGTGTCGTCACACACTCGACACGTGCTCAAAGTCTAATACCACAGATCTCTTTGTGTGCCTGCAACATTATGTGTTCAACAACACACTCGCGTTTTTTGTTGTCTCACAAGCATCAGATCAAATCACTTCCAAACTGTTGCTTCAGTTTCAAGAGCGCTAATTAAGTCTCTGCTGCATTTTTATGACTTATTAATCCATTCAAACATGTCGGCGACATTTGAGCTTTTAAACATTAAAGGAGTCCCGTTTACAAATGCTGTAACGTGTCATCAAAGTTGTTATTCATCGAGTCATTTGTTTCATTTGAATTATAGAAGTCCTCAAAAGGCCCAATCTGCGGTTTCAATGACCATTTAAATTACAGATGTTTGCATGCGTGATTGAGTTTGACTTAATGATGAAAAATAAGCATTACGGTACGACTGATCAAAGCTACATTGATGCTGCGATAAATTAACCTTTAAAAGCAAAAATAAATCATTTAAGTTAGATTCAGCTGTTTTCTAGCTCGATGTGCCAGCAGCTGATTAGCTTAGCTTAGCATAAAGACTGAGAACAAGGGGAAACTGTTACGTATTGGTATATTTACCATTCAAACATGAGAGAGTTAATCTTCTCGCTTAACTTTAGACAAGAATGCGACAATGATATGCTTCGTAATTATTCATAATTCGGTTACAAATCTCACATTATCTCTTGAACCAAAGAACCATTTATCACATCTTCGTTCTCCTCCCAATGCAGACAATGTGTCCCTCATTGCACCTTCTTAGGGGATATATCAGGTATTCTTTTACACCTGTTTTCCATCCCACTTTAAAAATACGTCATGTACTCTCTTCAGACCCACGGATCAGACCGTGTCCTCTCTGTCAAATCAGAGAGACACCGAGCTTTAATAACTTTTCACAGCTCCGAATGCTTCAGGATCCGCAGAGCTCTGAGTGAGAAGTGTGAAATCCATTTTCCTCACAAGCGTCTCACTAACGTCGACGCACAAACACCTAATGTCTCGTTTTAAATTAGACTCCGATCTGCACGGCTTACCCGTCTATTTCAGTGAGTTAGCATCAGCGTTTAGTGCTGACAGTTCTAGCTTTTACCACGCAGGAGATCTTTACCTTTGTGCTAAAAACACATGTTGTATTTTTTTTAATATTTGGGGATTTTGTTGATCTCGTTAATGTCATGTCGACATTCCTGAAGCGGTGGATTTGCTAAATATGCGCACTGAGCTGAACTGATTAGTGAGATTTAAAGATCAGACTGAAAGCCACTGAGCTTTACCTGAAACTCTGTTATGTTGTAACGAGCTGTGATCGCTGTGTTTGAATGCTTCATGTCCACAGTATATGGATGTGGAGCTAAAAGTGATCATTTAAGGGCTACAGACACTTGGGCCTGTGTTCATTTAAACAATAAGGGCCAAATGCAATATAGTACACACAACTATAGGTAGTGTGTAAACATTCAATTGAGTTAGCTAACAGTAAAGGTTGAAACAGCCAGCTCTCTCTAAGTGGTAGTAATGAAAGTGCGAGCTTGGACTGTATGTAAGAAGTGGACGTAGTCATGTCACTCATTGGTTCGTGGACTACGGTTTTGAAGCCTTGAGTTCGGCATTTCAGCCATTGTCAAAAGTGAAAAGTTTGGTGAGAAGTCGTATCATCTTCTCATAGAATTCTACACAATCAGACTTCTTTTTGCAACCGGAGGGATCGCCCCCTGATGCCCAGTAGAGTGAATGCAAGAGTGAGGCACTTCAGCATTGGCTTCACTTTTGCAGACCCGGTTGCCGCCTGCACTGAACTGGCCTAAACGCTGGCAAGTCAATTGTATGAAAAAAAAAACAATATTGATAGTAATGATATTCAATGATATCCACTGAAATCACATGGACACATTTACTGGAGTCTGTTGGGGGGCTTTGAGCTCGGCCGTGGGACTAGAACGGGACTAGCTGCTCTAGCTGACTCGATCGGACGCGAACAATTTACACCACATCAGACTGAGAGATTATTGCTCCATATTTCTCATTTCCAACCCAGACAGTACGGTATCCATTTGAAGTTGTAACCATAATAGCTGTCTGGTATTACTCTACTTTTGATATATACTGAGACTTTTCCCTCATTTCCACTTCACTGGGAGACTCTGAAAGGCTTTCAGCTGAAATAGGATGCCTATAATGTGTGCAATTCACCAGAAGCCAGTTCCTATATGCCGGTGACAACAATGCAGGGAGGAGGAGGAGGAGGAGGAGGATGAGTGCTGAGTGCTGACTCAGTCTCTCCCCCTCTCCTGTGAGCCTGGACTCCTCTGGAACACAAACATTACTCACCAAATATTCTCCGATATGTCGTTACAGTTGTGCACCTTTATAACGGCGATAGCATCTTCTCTCCGAAACGGTTTGCCAATGAATCACTCCAGGTGATCCAGACTAATGCGTAAGCCTGCTAACACACTGGAGTGTCGGGATCCACGTGCATCGCCATTGATTTGTTTAGAGTTTATCTTTACGCCATGTTTGCACATTGCAGCCCCACATGGAACCTGAGCTGTGTGTGTGTGTGTGTGTGTGTGTGTGTGTGTGTGTGTGTGTGTGTGTGTGTGTGTGTGTGTGTGTGTGTGTGTGTGTGTGTGTGTGTGTGTGTGTGTGTGTGTGTGTGTGTGTGTGTGTGTGTGTGTGTGTGTGTGTGTGTGTGTGTGTGTGTGTGTGTGTGTTGTATTCCTGGCAGTCAGCACCTCTTGCTCAGTGAGGCGGGCTGCTCAGTGCAGATAAAAGTGTGCAGATATATCCGAGGCCTCACGCTGAGGCAGGCTTTATCTGCAGACTCTCCTGTTAGTTGTGTTAGTCCAGCCCTAGGTGATATTAATACCCCGCTAATGAGCCCCTTCCTTGAAGAATCCGGAAACAATCGGAGGGGTGGGGTTGGCGGAGGGGTGGGGGGGTGCCTCGCTGAATCCGTCTCCCCCTTGTGCCACGACTCCCCTACGGCTTCCTGGGAACGCACAAACAAGAAGAGGAAAGCAGCTCCAATCACATTAATCATGGCCTGTGGGAGCTCCGGCACTCGCTGCAGGCGCAGGAGAGAGAGAGAGAATTACACGAGAGGAAGAGAATGAGGTGACGGAGACCATGGGCTGAAGTGTGTGTGTGTGTGTGTGTGTGTGTGTGTGAGAGATTTCCCCCCAAGTACATGGCAGGGAAGTATTAGTGGAGATGGCTAGTCAGGGATGCTGGGCATTAGTGAATGCCTGGTGCAGGAGAACTCAAGCATCTGTGACTGTCAGGACTGTGTGTGTGTGTGTGTGTGTGTGTGTGATTCTTGGATGACAAGGCTGCATTGATAAACCCTGACGATTCTGTCTTACAGCTGTTCAGCATTTCTGTGTGTCTCAGCATGCATGCAATAAGCAAGTTTGTGTGTGTGTGTGTGTGTGTTGCCCATTAGTATGCAGGACGACATGTTTATCATGTTAATAGCTTTAGCTGCATTGTGTTCAAATGAATAATTGCATTAAAATTATTCTTTTTTTGTTTATGCTGGGAAATCTGTCTGTCTGTGTGTGTGTGTGTGTGTGCGTGTGCGTGCGTGCGTGTGTGTGTGGGGCCTCGGCTGCCACCGGATAAAGATGTCCAGTGCTGCTCTATCGGGTCACATCAGTATGCAGCAGCAGCGGTGCCAGCCTATTCACTTAAAGGGGAGCTGGGCACAATTAGCTGTTAACGTTACATGGCAGAATTAAGCCTCGGCCAGAATCCCCGGGGGAAATTAAACCACCGGTAAATCATTAAACCACAAGCTAAACATTAACAGCCATTTGCATTTTTATTGCACCTGAAAAGAATGTGCCAGGTCCATTATCTCTGAGAGACAGAGGGGGGACTTCTTATTTAGTATTGTTATGTCGTCCCGTGTGGGTGCACAATGGTGTTTGTACGGGGAGAGAAGAAGCAAACGAGAGGCCTTATTTTCACGCTCTCGCTTTTTTTTTTTTTTTTTTTTTTTTGGGAGTGTTATGATTACAAATTCGAACAAGGCGGAACCGGCTGGCAGAGGGTACAATGGCTTGTTTGTTATGCAAATCCCCCCCCCCCCCCCCCCCTCCTGCTTTCATCCCTACTCAGAAATAAACAAACCCAAGCAGATGACAATTTGCAGAGGGGCTCAGCTGAGTAAGGCCGGCAGTTTGGCTGCTGACAGGTTCTGATTATCTGCAGTGTCATTGCTATTGAGTGTTTTGAATAAACAGGCGTAAGCGGCTAGGAAATGGGAGCGATGAAAACACAAGTGGGGTGAAGAATTCTGGTGGGAAACTGAATTCGTTCACTCACTTCTCGTTTTTTTTCTCCCTCCTCTCTCCTCTGCAGGTGAGCGGGATGTGCGGACAAACTCCTCAGCGCGCCTCCCGCTCGGTGGGATCTCCTCCTCCGTCGCCTCCCGCCGCCGCCGTGGCCCGCAACCCCCGGCCCTCATCCTCGGACTCTGACGAGACTCTGGGCGGCCTCCGCAGGTGAGACGCCCTCCGGCTGCTGAAGCAGGGCTCGCTCTCCAGACCGCTGCAGGGTCGATTATATGTCTGGCAGACAAAACGCTGTCCCTGACACCGCGGACAGGTTTCTTGCTGTTTCCTTGCGACAGTCAGTCTTTCACCTCTCAAGTGTTTTCCCACACTCCTGATGCACTTCAGGCTTAAATGAACAGTGTAATAATGCCCAGCGGGGCTGCTGGCCTCGGCGGCACAATGGCCAGATTAATGTCAATTAGGACTGTAGCTGCTACTTGTTCTCGCCTCTGTTACTCTCTCTTTCTCAAGGGGGATCTCATCAACCTGCTTTCACTGCTATCAAGCCCAATCTGTTTCTTTCCTCGTGTCTCTCCTCCCGCTCTATCTTCTCCCTGCAGATTGTTCGAGAGTCATATTCAGATCAACTGAAAGTTTTTATTCTTTGCCTTTCTCTGCGTTGAACATTCCCTTCTCTTTTCCTGCACCTCAGGGAGTTCATATCCAGCTTGAAGGGCTTCAGCTCCTTCTACAGTGGTCTCGGGGAGGCGCTGTGCAGCCGTGAGCCCGCTCCGGCGAACCACTCCCTCTGCTGGAACGGGCAGGAGATGACAGACAGGTAAATCAGTGTCTCGTTTTGCCTGTATGAACAGCTGTAGCACACACTATAGACGAATGCACCCTACAACGTGCCTCGGGTTTATTGCCTTTACTAGAGGACCAGTTTATGACCACAAATAGTCCTGCTCTGACTCCTGAATCCCCAACAATCCAGCAGCACATCTAGGAGGAGAGTGTAGGTGAGCTGAAGGGTAAGTTTGATCAGAGCTGATGAGCTCCGCACGAGGGCCCCCCTCTCCCACCGAGTGTGAGTGTAAATCTTGACTTTGGCTCGATGGGATGTTATTAATGTCAGCCGCGCTGTCACCTTATTCTCGCTTAGTTAATTGCTGTTTCGATCGCTCTCTCGCTCCTTCATCCAACATCTCCCGCGCTACCCTGCAGAACCTCATTTGGTTTGTGCAATATTTCTCTTCACCCCTGTCCTTCTGGCTCCACACATCATAACTTCCTCCTTTTATTTCGCCCGCGCCGTCAGCTGGCCCCAATTTCAATTTGGCATACATAGTTATATATATCATCCGTTTTTTTAACCTTTTTTTTTTTGCTTTTGTAAATTACGTGTGAAATTTAATCAACGCAGAGGCACACAATTCAGACGGAAAGCAGCTGCAGGTTAATGTCTCACCTCTTGTTCCCGAGGAGGGGCCGAGAATAAATTCTCAAACTGCTGAAAGAGAGTCTGTCACAGAGGTAGAAAAACAGTCTCAATCTGAGAAGAGGCATCAGGTGAGCATGGGGGCAGAGCTGTCCGGAGGGCATGATTGCCTGCTGGACCAAACAGTGCGATAGGAAGGTGCAGAGAGGCAGGAAAGGACACCGGAGTGATGGAGAGATTACAGTGTCTCCGGGCGAGCAATTCTCCGTGTCGTCTGCGAGGGCATGTATGCCTGCACATTCACTCAGGGTACATTTTCACTCTGAGATTTGTTCTGGATCATCTTCAATTATCCTCCCCAGATAGGACCGTCTCCAGAGCCAAACGTGGCGTTCATTCTCCTATTGTCTCAAGCGGATAAATTTAGATTGGGTGGGTGGGGGGGGGGGGGGGTATAAGCGCTGCAGGGGTCGAGTACTGAACGTTTCCGATACTTGAGGAGCGATCTTCGGAGCTAAATGTGGCGCTTTTCATCAGGCGTGTTTACCATCCTACCTGGAGCCAAGATCAGAGGAGCAGCACTTCTCACCACATCAAGCAGCGTTACACTGATAACTGATAACAGATGTGACGCCGCGCCAACTCAAAACATTGAATTTCCATTCCTCTTTTGGATCTAATGGCAGTGTAAACCACGCGCATGATAAAAGATGAGATGTCAGCTGTGAACATTTTATTCAGGGACTGCATGAAAGTGAATAGGGGGAGAGGAGGTCAATAAAAAGGGAAGGTGTTGTTATTTTTCCTTCAGGAAGGGTAGTCTGCACTATATTTTATCATTCTGAATTCATATTTAGTTTCATCAAAATAGTTAATAGTTACATAAAGAGTTACTGTTCCCACAAGCAGGAAAACACTTTAGTCTTGGTATTAGGTTTTTTAATATTGTGTTGATTTATTTTTCAGGAACAATGCGCATTGATCAACATCACTACACAGTGTTGCCAGTGTAAAGCTGTCGCTCCCTAGGACGCAACTTTACTTTGAGCTAAATGCTAAAGTCGCCATGGTAACATGCTCACAGTGACAATGCTAACACGCTGATGTAACGTTTACTACGTCAGCTATCGTAGTTTAGCATGTTAGCAGTCTCATATAATTTTGACCTTGTGGTGGTGCTAGAGGAAAAGTCCGTGTTAGTACATCTTCTGTGGACCATGAATATCTGTGCTGAGTTTCATGGCAATGCGTTTCCATCCAAAATGTTGCACAGACTGACTTAGAGCCACTAGCGTCTCCACTGGTGGCTCACACTAGAAATCCCATTAAGATTTCATTTGATGTACACTATTAAACAAGTTGTATAACAGTGTTATATTATTTTCACACTTTGTAGGGAGGGTGTTGTAGTTTGTCAAGACGAGGGTTGAAAGAAAGCATTAACGCCCCCGGAGAGAGCTTAGCTGTTTTGTTTTTTTTACGAAGTGAAAGATAAGGTTCGCCGCCCCCAATAATTGTCATACAGTCCCTTGCAGCTATTTTCATGATATCATCTAAATTTGATTCTCGTTTTGCTCAAGATGACATTCGGCCTGAAGACGTGCAGTGTATTAATAGTGACGACCGCACTGTTTGCACCCCCACACACCCTGACCTTTGACCCTGCCTGTATCTGAGGGACTGGAAGTGTGATCAGGTGGTGTGAAAAGCGTCAGACGCCGATTAGGTTTCCCCTTCATCACCTGCAGCGTCTTCTCCCGCTGTTGTTTATTCTGACGTGTGAGGCGTCCCACTCAGACGGGACCTAATAGCGTGGTAATTGGTGTTAGATTAGATTAGGCTATCACTGGAGCTAACTGATCTGATCAGGCCTGCTAGCAGCGAACAATAACTAAGAAACGATCAGATAACAAAGTGAGAGCTGACAACTGAGACTATCAGTGGTCAAACTGGGTTTAACGGTGATGCACGCTGAGTTATGTCTCGGTGAACAATAATTTGGACCGGCACCTATCGTGTGAAACACTAACCTGCTTCGGCTCCTTATCTCCACTCAAAATCTCCCTCCCTTAATCCTCCTTCCTCAAACCATATTTCCTTTTTTTTTTTTTTTTCCTCCTGAATGGATCACACATCTCCCTCTATTATTAATGTGATAATTAGCGGCGGAGAAGGGGGTGAGATCATGGCTAATAAGAAGAATAAATAACTGTGGAAATGTAATTTGAGTTTAATGAAAAGTCTGGCTGAGGGGAGAGCGAAAGACTGATGAGTGGAGATGGCATGTGAAAGGTGTGTGTTGGTGCTCAGGGCGATGTCACAGAGATGAGAACAGAGTATGACCTCATGCTTTCCACACACACACACACACACACACACACACACAATCTCACTCATGCATGCTTTTTTTCAAGACCCTTTCCTCTCTTACGAACATTTTCTCTGAAAATCATTCCCCCCCGCTGCGACCCATTTTTTTCCCTTCCTCTTTCCAACATTTGCAGCAATAAAGCAGATAGCATTTACTCTGAGCCGCGACCTCACGACCTCTCGTACCACCGCGGTGCCCGAGGGGAGAAGACACGTTGTCCACCCTGACTCCAGCTCATCTAAACGCGCTGCAGGAGTAGGTGATGAGCGGCGAGGATGTGGTGGGAAGGGGTTAATGGCTGCCACTGCCAGCAGCGGAGGAACACCTGCAGGAGCGTTTTCAGACTCACCCGGCTCCTCCTCTTGATAACATACACAGGCGTCAACAGAGCCGCGTTTCCTCGGTTACACAGAGAGACATGTAAGCACCCGCCCGCAGGCTGGTCGTGCATAAACAAACCCTCGCTGCTGAGGCGGGACAAGAGGACTTCTCTGCCAATGTCCGCTCATTAACACCAGATATGATTTAAAAAGCCACTAATTGACCAGTTTAATGTGCGCGGAATGAATCATCAGCCAGACTTTGCTTAACTGTTGGCCTCCTTGTGGCAAAACTCAAAAAATGTAAAACATTTTATATCAACATTTAATAACCCCTGATGCTGAGACATTTTGGACATGAATACTTTCTTTACAGTCTCCATAGTTTTTATTGCAAATATAAAAAGTTATCTTGAGACATTGAAAATGTTACCCACTGTTTAACTTTATAGACGTAGTGTCTTCATGGGAACAGTTGGTCCTTTTGAATAGGGTTGAGTTACTAATTGACTTTCCAGCCCCGAAACCTACAAAAACAGATGAGATGTCATTCATCTTGTCAACACTAGATGGTGACAAGCGCCTTGTTTGGAGTGAAAGCAGGGTCCAGTTCATTATGTCCTCCTCTCATGAAGCTCACGTTGAGGTTTCTAAACTCCTCCAAACACTCACAAACATAAGAACTTAGTCCCATGGGGAGCTTTTGCTGCATGTCGTCCCCTCTCTCTCACTCCCCCTTTCCTGTCTGTCTATTTGTACACTCTAATGAAGGCAAAAAATGCCCTAAAAGGTAATCTAATAGAAGAAAAAAGAACTGAGCCCATTTTTTTCTCCCCGTCCTGTCAGGTTTCCTGGGCCGGGCCTGAAGCGATCGCACCCCGGCTCCGAGTCCCGAAGCAACAAGCCCCCTGAGCCGATCATCAGCCAGATCATAGACAAACTGAAACACATCAACCAGGTCAGCAGTGCTCGCGTGTGTGATGTGTCCATTGTTTGTGTGTTTGTACACAGTGTACCGCTTCTCCGGTCCTTTACGGTAAGTTTGACCTCTTCAAGTGAGCAGTTCCTCTGTGTTCCACTTCTCCCTCATATTTGAGAGAAAGACCACTGAAAAGCTGTGCTCAAGGTGATGTCACCCACCTGCTCTTTGTGAACACAAAGAAATGCTATTGGCAGGAAACGTCTGAATAGATGTTATTCTGTGTCTCATCTGCGCTGCAAAGAAAACCAAAAACAACTTCCTTTCAGACACAAATCCACCCAAAAGGCGAGCAGACGAGGGCGATGGAGGTTGTTGTTGTGACGGACAGAAATGATGTCCTCCATCCGCAGCTGACGTCAAGGCCGAAGCCCTCTTTTTTTTTTTTTCGTCTTCGTCGTCGTCGCCGCTGTCCCCATGGAAACCACCTTTTAGAGTGGGCTGGCAGGAGTGCAGAGATGCTCGGATGTGGGCTCGACGTCGGCCTCTGTAGGAAGACGTATCAGCCCACAGATCTGTCTGCATTTCCTGGTTCCCTGAGGTTACACTTATAGCTGTCGACATGTCGGATGGCCGCTGTGCCCCCCCCCCCCCCCAACGCACACACCATCTTCCAGCTGCAAAGTGTGTTTGCGTGTGTGTCCGGGTTTTTTTGTCTGCATGTATGTGATTGAGCGTCTTGAGTGCTGCAGGCCTGTCACAGTGGATTACAATCCTTCTCCCCTGTTTAAACAACCTGGGAGATCCGAGCAGCGACTGTGGACCTTCCTCCACTCCAGAGACCCTCAAGAAAAATACAGAGGGTGGTGGTTTGAGACGGTGTAATTTTCCCAATTACTTTTGCTGTATTACCTCACGGGCGCTTCGTCCCGCTGTAGGCGAGAGGAGCTACACTTGAACGGGACCTTTCGGTGTTTACTTGACCTCTGCCCTCTTCAGAATCCCCCAAAAGGATTCATCCTAGAGCTTCGGTTTAAAAGATTCCAGTGTATAGAAATGTGGATCGTATTATTGTAGTTTTGACCATTTTATTACTCTTACTTTAATTTAATACTGTCACTGTTAACTACAGCTACTCTATATTTGAGCAACATTGATGACATAAAGTCCGACAGGGCAAGAAACAAAAGCGGTCAGATGATCAGACCGGACAGTTTGCTTAAAATCTGTACGATCGTCTGCCTGCGTGTCCCTCGCCCCCATCTCACTTCAGCGTTGCAGCATTCCCATCCCTCAGCAGTTAACTTGTTGAGTATGATGTTTGTGATACCAATAGGAATGGTGGCCAAAACTACAAACATACAAACCCAATACAGTTCTGTGTGTGTGTGTGTGTGTGTTTATTTGTAATAAACTGGGATCATCCTATAATCCTAAAAACACAGGACATGTACACGTACGCGCTCTAATAGAATAAGCCTTTGAAAACTTCCTGCCCTGACAGGGACAAACATTTGCGCCGATGTGATAACAAACAGAGCAGCAGCAGCGCAGAGCGTTTACCACGTGGATCGGGTTCCTGATGGGCTTTTGATGAGGTTTTGCAAGAAAATGCAGTTTGGCGAAATGACAGAGCTCATTGTGTTGCAGACATTCAGACAATCCATTAGAAACACGGACACAGTCGAGCTATTCCTGCCTGCACGTGATCAGATGCTCTCGGTAACCTAACGCTCGTTCCTCATTGGCTCCCATGTTGCACTGATGACGCGGTCTACATGTGGACATTTACGAGCGTTTGATTCTGTTTACATAAACGCCTGATATATATGCAGATTGGCTATTCACATGGGAGCTTTTAATCCGATGACCGTACAGCAGAGTCAAGCACATTTCCCACTTCCCTTCAGATCTCGACATCAATGGGCTGGATCAACATCTGACGAAAGGCCGACTGCTCTTGATTGTGTATTTCACGTGCAGTAAAACTGTTTATGACTCAGACGTTTGTGCAGAAATCAGATGACACAGATACTTTTTACGACAAACCATCACTACACTAAGGTACACAAACTAACAGGAACGCCTTAAAAGGGTGATGCAATACAAAACAATAGTCCCGCAAAAAAAAAAACTCCCCTTGTGAAGTTTATAATATTATAGTTTTCTGGTGCCTGAGAGAGCTCACTCACTCGGTTAACTGCTGATGTTTCAATTTTGCATTATAAGCTGTTCCTGTTATTTTGTCTATCCATTTCTTTATCCATTTTTTTAATTTGCTAACATTTTAGAAACACATTGATTGTTCACTGCTAAAGTAAGAACAAGACTAAGAGTCTGCAGGAGGATATAGTTATAGTTAGAATGAAAACATGCTCACAATGACGATGTGAAAGAACTGCGTCTCAAATTATTCTTCAGGTTCTTCTTTGTGGCATATAGTGTTGACATGACATCTACCCATAACCCCCCTACCCACACACACACTATTTCATGATGATAAATCCAATAGATGTGAAGACATTTCACTCAAAACCTCATTATGGCGCTAGTCGATAAGTTATCAGGATACATCATCTGGAAACCATGAATTTCTTCACAAAATGTCGTGTCATTCTATCTAGTAGATCTTGAGATATTTCACTTAATCAATGCAACCTTTGACCTGATGACACTAGATTTAAAGGTCAGGGGATCAGCATGTCATTAGGATTCACCCTCAGGGAACCATGAATCTGTGCAGAATTCCAAGGCAATCTGACATTGCCGTCCATGGATGCGTGATGCTAGCGTGACAAAAAAAACATATCTGCCAGTAGAGAAGGCAGATGTCAGAGGCAAACCCTTAAACCCTGCTAAATGTTTATTGACTATACGCAGTATTTCTTGGTCCCTGTAGCTGCTCTGAGCCGGCGTCTTGTAAACAACCTCTGAAGGCACTGGAGAAAGTGATGTTGTTTGGTTAAAAGCAGTGTTACGAGATCTCTGCCTCCCCGCCAGTTGAAAGACCACCAGCTCTGGATGTTGCAGGGCTAAAAGCAAATAGGAGAGTACACCGCAACTCACAGATAATGACTTTCGTCTGCCCAGTTGGTACGCGGCGTGCATAAGGACAGGCCAGCAATGAGATAGTATGTGTAGTGTTCCTGGAAGTCAACCAGGAGAGTGCCACGCTCATTTAAAAACGGCAGTATTCCAGCCTCATGATGTCTTCTTTGAGCACCGCGTACAGTGTGTTCAGAGCTGCAGACTGAAGAATGTGTACATTATTTGTCCACGCATTCAGGACACACAAACTGGTCTATACAAGTCCTGCAAGGCTGCTTTATCCTGCACACGTTTTCCATTTGAATGAACATTATTCTGCTTTTGGCTCAAGCGGTGAGCACAATCAACGGCTCCTCCAGCTTGTACTGACCCACTTTCCAAGCAGGAATCAGTCCCAGCCCCGCAGTGTGCGAGACCATGTCGTAAAAATATAGGGGCTACTCTCTCCCAACAGCGAGGGGAACATGGGACCCCTCCAAAGAATCCACTTCCTTCCAACTTTAATCCCCCCGATGTTTCATTCCTGCGCTCCTAAGTGCTCCGTGACGATAGCCCTGTGAAATGCAACTATGCAGCGGAAATGTGTCATTTCTCACGTTGTCAGTGTTGATCAGAGAATCCGCAGATACAGAGACAATCTGGCAGGGAGAGCCTTGCCTTTGTGCCTCTGCGAGGCTAAACTAAACACCAAAAAGAAAAAACCCTCTCAGAGCCGGTCGCCTCATGCTTATAAAGCAGCGTTTTCTCACGCCTGAAGCAGCTGATGTCATGACTGAGCCACAGCCAAGTTTAAAGTGAACTGTGCACTATAAATGGATGGAAGAGAAATGGCTTTCTCCGTCGGTTATTGCTTCTCGACTTGGAATCTTTAAACAGCGCAGGCCTGCGAGAGAGCCGGAGACATTTCTCTGCATGCTGTGGAACAAATTCCTGTCTGAGGGTTGTGGCCTGTATATGCAGTGTGCTAAAGCTGATAAAGAGTCCGCTTTCCCCCGACTGTGACGTCGAAGCAGGAGATATTCTGTGATACCAACGAGAACATTAACACTCCCGTTTTTTATATATATAAAAAAATCTGGCCTAGTGATCTCCCTTGTGCGGAGACATGCATGTGGAGGCAGCGCTCTTAAATTAGAACGTATTATTTGCTGTCGTTCTGAGGAGATGAGTTTGTTTTCCTCAACATCTGTTTAACTTCCCAGAGTATCGGGTTTCTCCTCCGCACAACTAATCTCACAGGAGATGGTTGAGCTAGTGGCAAAATAGAGCAATTATGTGATTGGTCTTTGATTACAGAGGGTTTCCCACTCATTTGTCAGATGGGTTTGCTATTTGGAGGGTCAGACCTCCTGGGATTATTCTGACAGCCTCTTCTTGGCTACATGACACTCTTTGGAGAGATACATGCGGAACACCGGGCATATGAAAGACACCTTTGTTGAAGACTTTTTTCTTTTTTTACGAATCGCTTTCGGCGAAACACAATTATTTCATCTGACTGCTCTGTCATTTGAGGGAGAGCAAACACCTTCACGTTGCGTGCCAACGCTTTTATTTTCGCACCTCGTTCGCATGTTGTAGCGTTCTCTATCTCCCCGGCCGTCGCCTTTCTTTCCATCTCCCCAGCTGTGCTGAGCTGTGTGTGACAGACTCCAGCTCCGTCGCCCTTCCCACCTCCTGCCCTCGCCCTCTCCTAAACCCCTGGACCCCCCCCCCCCCCCTCCCTCCTCCTCCTCTCTCCGCCTAGCTTCCCAGTCTAATTGAAGCCAGAACCTGGGAAAATCCTGCAGGTACCGTAGGACAGGAATCCAGGGTGGAAAATAAACCAGATCCCGAGCGCCACAAATTCCATCACGCAGCCTCACTTCCTCCGAGCCACCGGAGCCTGGGCAGCGTGCGCTCGACACCTCGCGCGCGCGCTTCTGCAGAATGCGCTTCTTTAATATGTAACTCGCACACTTGAGCTGGGACAGCTTTTACTGTGCACCCACTGGCAGCAGTTCATCTTGTACACACGTAGTTAGGAATACGACTACAGCAGATACATTTCCAGTTCATGCGCAGCAGGTGACACACGAGCACACAAGCGGCCGTGAAATAAAGCAGCGCTTCAAACAGGCTTTGAAATGCGTGAATGAACACAGTGCTGAGAGCATAATAATTACAGTAGAGATAGAATGGAAGCCGCCTCATGACGAGGCTAGCATGCGGTGGCCTTTTGTCCTACAGGCTGTGCTTACTATCAGACTAATAGACACCGTGGGTGTCAGACTGGGCCTGCTGTTTTGTAAACTTACACTTGCTAACCTGGCCATTATGCTCGCTCCAGTCAAAGAGTCCGACTTCTGTTTGATGTTATTTACTGAGTTGTTTTTTTTGAAGCTTTATTTAATACACCCCCTCCCCCCCCCTCAGGGCCCTCGTCCTCTCGCCTTCCTCGTTGTTTATGTGTGTGAAGTACGACTGGCCTGGAAGCGGAGGAGGAAGGAGAGCTGTTTCGCCCGCTGTATTTGTTTGCGGGGATAAGCCATGAGGGGTTCTTTTTAAATGAAGTGTGACACCTGGTGTAAACCTCTGAGGAGCTGCGGGGCGTTTGCCGGTATCCCTGTTAGAGCACCACGCACGCATGTTATCCTTTCGCTTTCCGGAGACTTCTAACTTCACGGTGTATTTAGGATTTGAGAAGTTATGAGGAGTTATGGTTCCTTGACGTTAAGAATCCAACGATCAGATACCACCACCCCCCCTCTACCTCCACACACACACACACACACACACACTTGCACACCCCTCTCCCACCCCGGCTTTCTCCCCTGCTGGCTGGGAGGTCAGACGGAGCATGTGAGGGCCCTTTTCCTCCCAATTAGTCTGCCTGCTAATGAGGCCCGACCATGCCTTCTACCACTGCCACCCATTCCTCCTTACCTCCACCTCTCCCTCCCTCCCTCCCTCCCCGCCTGTCCCCGCCCTGAGGCCCGAGCCGGGGTCGCCTCTCTCCTCCCACTCCACCCATCTGCTCCCGCACCACTGCCCCCCCACTGGGTGTAATTATCACGCAGCCGGCTTATAAAAACCCTGCTGCACAAGCCAGGCACCGGGCTCGCTAACCAGGCTTTCCGTTCTCTCGAGCCAATATCTCTCTGCTGATCCTCAGCTTTTTTTGTTGAACTTTTTGTCAGAACAGCTGAGTCTTCCTGCCGCCGGTCTCTGATCTGACCCACACATCCTGGCCTTGTTGTCACTGGGCACAGTCACGTGTTGAAATCCCCCCCTCCTCCCAACCAGAAAGAGGTCAGGGGTCACACTTCCTGTTTCCTGTCTCTGCTAGGTCACCAGAGGGTCTCCCTGCGAGGGTCGGAGGCCTCCTCTGTTCCTCCTCTGCCTTTTGTTTGGGGCGGCGGTGCTCAGGGGGGAGCTGAGGCTCCTCTCTGGACCTGTCAAAGTGTTAGCACTCCCTGACTTCATCATCCCCTCACATGCTCCTCGCCTTTTCATCTCGCTAGAGAGCCATACCTTGTCAGTATGGGGTAGTTCCTCTGGCTGCCCTTTGCTATTTCCCAGCACTCTCTCTCTCTCTCTCAAGCCATTATCTCTGGGTTTCTGTAAGCTACACGCTAAGCTAGCAGGACGGCTGCCTGCAGCCCCACAGCCCACTGTAGGCATTATACGCTTACTTAACCGAGGGTCCGCCGGCCGCCGCTAGGTGTGATCATGGGACGCGCAGTGACAGTCTGCTGATGTCGAAACGGAGGGTTTCTTAGCAACACATGACTCTGGGAACCACTGCGATAATGTGTAAGGAAGACGAGCAGCGGACAAAAAGAGATTGTCTGAGGGGCGTAATCTGATTTAGCAACCAGTGGCCTGTGCAGGAATGGGACCTTTTTTTTTTTTTCAACTATTAAACCCCATGCAGACAATTAGGCACATTCACAGACATAAGTCAAGATTTTAATTTGGTTAGTCTCAAAACAGATTGAACATTGTTGTCATACCAGATATATTTAACCCTGTGTGTTCATGCCCTGCCTTGATCTGAACACAGAACGTCTGAATAAACAGAGAAGACACAGTGGTTTGTTTGTGAAGAAGATGAATAATCTGCTGTCTTAAATATATGTAGAGGGTTAAGAGTTGTATCTACCAGAGGAACAAAGTCCCTGGCAACGCAGTCGAAACATTCATTCAGGTTTCGGTCTAAACTGGAGAAATCTGGAAATAGCCTTATGGGCTTAGTCAGAAAAGGTGGAGTGGACACACGCCCAGTTTAACACTCGACTGGAGAGCTCCTTTTTTTCCTCTGTGTCTTCTGTTCCAACTGGAATTAACCTCAGGAAATGAATCTTGTCTGCATTAACTGTCTGGGGCAGGGCTCCCGCTGCGTGACATACTCGACCGCGGACGGAAAGAGGAAGACAAGACGGGAAGGAGAGCAACAGAGAGAAGAATGAGAGAGTATATACGTCCCCCTCCTCTTTTTACGCTTTCAGATTCAATAAAAGTTGAGTAATGAGAGCGGGCGGCGACTGCGGGGCAGGCCGTATCGTCCCAAACGCCGAGCTGCCCGGCTGAGGAACTTTCCATGACTCACTCTGTGGAAAGGGCCTTCTGTCATTCCTGTGTCTGTCCGTCTTTCTCCCAAGGCGTCCCTTCATTCGTTCATTCTCCGTCCCTCCTGGCTCCTCTGCTCCAAACGGCACGTCCACAAACGTCGTGTTCATGGGGGGGGATTAGGTGTAAGGAAAGCTCATTTCCTTCATTTACTGTGAAAAATAGTCTGTTCTGAAAAGTCGTGTGTTTTATTTGTCCCCCGGGGCTTCGGCTCCTGCGCTGATTAAAAAAAGTATACAATCTGCTGTACAGTGTTTGTGGCTTCACAAGATCTCTGAGATGAATAGGACACAATTAAAGCCATAGTTTAATATTTCTTAACCAAAGCTCTGAAGTTCGCCAGTGACATAACAGAAAAAGACTGAAACTTTACAGTTTCTTTGGCACCTTAAAAATGAATTGATATCTTCAGTTTATTACAGTTTGTGTTTCATTATCTTAGTTTTGGCCACATTTTCTATCACAAGGGGACGATAAGATTTGACTCACCTAGTAAATCACTGAGATTTGGGAACGGCAACACTGCTGAGAGGAAATCTAACAGGGCAGGAAACACAAGCCAACCCTATTTGGAAGAGAAACAAAAGTGAACAGTCAAAGTCATCACCCAGACTGTAAGTTGTAAACATTTACAGACAGTCCTCGTGGTGAACTTTGACCTGCTGTACGTTCTATAGTTAGCTGGAATATAACTGATTGTCTCAACACTCATTCCTCGCCTCCTTTGTTGGAACAATAGTTCCCTGTTTTCTAACTACTGAGCTGTCTCTGTCCTGTTGAACTCAGCCTGCGTCTACGTCTGGTGTCCATCAGCTCTTGAGGGAAATATCTCTCTTTAGCTGCTGAATCCTCCTTGTTCACGAGGGAGTTGCCAACTTTGTAACTTTTTGCTAAAAACAGCTGCGCGATTGAGGGCGATAAAACAAAACAAATGAGCTGAAAGACACTAAAAAGCTCTGCAAGCTGAGGGGAACTGCAGACTTGAGATCATATTCTGTGGGTTTGTCTCTAAAATATGACCCATTTCACATTACACCCGGTCACCTGACAATTGTTAATGTCATTTGAAGCAGCTTTGAGCCAGTATACTCTGTGATTATAAACCCAGAGGTCAGGTCATCACTAAAAACGTTACTTTTGTGGTGAACGCACGGCGAGAATACTCTGTTCGGGGAGCCGAGCCTTAAATTCTGTAGATTAGATTGTTAAACGAGATGTGCTGAGGCATTGATAGAAACATTCAGAGCAGCAGATTCCGTCTGGGCCGAGTCATGAGCAGCTTGTCCAGACTTGTCCTGCGCACGGAGAGGAGGACACAACACGGGGCCTGATCCCAATCACACACACACTGACAAGAAGAGCATTTCTTTCTGGAGGCTTTCTGTCTTCATTACTCATCCCCTCCCCGTTTCACTCCTAACATCACTCATTCACTTCAACAGTGATGACGTTTATGCTAAGATATGTGTTTCCCTATCTTCAGCTTGGGTCCTTTCCTCTGTGATTCATGGTCAAATGTCGACCAGGATCTTACTGCCGGCTCACGTTTAAGAAACAAAACAAAGACCACAGCTGATGATCAGTGAGTGCAGGTTGATTTCTATCAGCGCAGGTCAATCAGTGGCTTGGACTCATGGCTCAGTTGCAGTTGTCGTGTCGAACAGTGACCCTGTGTGGAGTTCGTGTCATGTGTGGGAGGCAGTGACAGACTTGCGGTTTCTGTGTCTCTGTCTGGGCTGGCCCGCATTGAGCAATCCGCCACATGTTTTGGCTTTGTTTCCTCGGTGTGACTTGGCGCTTTTGTGTTGAAGAGGAGGTGGACCCTGTGGCCCTGCGGGATGCCGACAGCCATCCTGATTGCATGTTCTATGCGTCCAGCTGGCTGTCCGAGCCAGCTCCCGACTCTCTCGAAACACAAGGAGGAGAGAGAGAGGGGGGGGGGGGGGTGAGAGCGCCAGATTTCCTCTCCTCCTAATGGAAAACATACTGGAGCATTTCTCCGAAAAAATGTCTATTTTATTTGTTACCTCCCTGCTTCCTTTTGCTTGGGTGTTTTTTTTCTTTTCTTTCTTTAATTGCAGAAGATTCCAGCCCAGAGCGACTTGAGGTTTCTCCCTCTTGTGGTAAATGTGGAGGCTGTTGCCGGATCGCGCTGTGGCTCAGCCGTGCCAAAAGCGCAGCATCACTTTCGACACAAACATGCATCTCACCCCTCCTCGCTGCCGCAGCCGTGGTAGTGGCAGTCAGCCAGTGGGGCAGAAGCCACAGGCCCCCCCCCCCCCCCCATCCTCCCGTATTGTGGAGAAGGGCACGGCTCGCTGCTCTACCCCATTTAGGCCACGCCTAGGATTATGCAGCCAAATTCTTACTCTCATTTTTTTGTTATTATTCTTCAATCTGCTGTTCATCTGCTCTCATTTATAGCTTGTATGCTGTTGATCCCCACTTTCCTCACATGCATCTGTCTTAACTCGGTCAGTTCATTTGGCTTCATACTGAAATATCTCAACAGCCATCACATGGATTTTCATGACATGTGGTACAAACATTCACGTTCCTCTCAGAATACATTTTTATCATTTAAAAAACAATCTAGCTCCATCATCTGGTCAGCATATGAATTTGTCCAATACTTTGGATTGGGACCAAACACCATCGGCCTCAGCTAATTTACTCGCTAATTAGCAAATATTAGCTAGCGTGTTAAACTGAGATGAACGATGTCAACATTCCACAATCTCAACATCAGCATGTTCTCGGTTCACTTTAGCATGTTGTTTCTCCTAACATCCGCACACAGTGCATCAGTGGACGGCCCGTCTGTGTGTGTGTGTGTGTGTGTGTCGAGGGGAGTCGGCGTGTTTGCTGGCAGGTGGTGAGCTACACATGGCAGCGTTCACACAGACTGAGCTCTAAACAGGGACGCGACAGTTGCTCCCAAATATTTTTCCCCTCACTCCTCGCACCTTTTTTTAGGTTTTGTTCTAAAATACCCTGAACCACATCTTTCTTTCCCCGCTTTCCAAGTGTTTGTTTGCCTTTTAATTGGCCTGCGAGGCGCCCCTCCCCTCACGAAGTCCAACTGAGTTGCCAGGATGCAGACCATGAGAAGGAATTTCAGCGCCTCAGTAAATCTACGGAGGCCTCCAGGCAAACGCAGGCAAACACGGTGCCGTCTGCAACAAAGCGGTCCAGTACATTAAACCGCCGTACATCATGTTGGGAGTTTGTTTCAATGGGACACCCGAGGGCTCGTGCTCTGTCAACAGGTGGCGCCTTTTACCGGACGGCCTCAAACAGAAGTCAAAAGGTCCCCGAGGATCAACCGTCCTGTCTGTGACTTACTGTTCGTCCATCCCCTCGCCCGAAGTGACCAGGCTTTTACAAATGTTGCGGTCATCCAGTGTGTGTATGGCCTCAATGTTGAGAAATGAAAGGAGGCTTGTTGGGCGGCCATGCTGGGAACAAGGTGTTGTGTGTTCCCCCCCCCCCTTCCAAACTTTAGAGTTTATGTCACTTGTAAAACCCAGATTGACTGGTTTGTATATGCGGGCGAAGGGAACAGGGTTGTTTATCTTCTGACTGACGTAATTCTGTGATTAGCTCTGTGTTTTTATACCTCTCCTCTCTGTCTCTCACACACACACACACACACACACACAGTCAGATCTCAGGCAGACGTTGCAGCTGACTTGAGACAAGGCCCATCTGAACTCAATTTGCTCCCATAGCCAGCCAAAACAACCCAAAACAACAACACAAAAATGCATGCTGACGTATGCAGATAGGAAGGAAATCAATAAAATGCAAACAAGGAGGAAGAGCGGTGAGATGAAAGGAGGCTCGGAGGGCAGGCGGCAGGAATTTAGCACATCTGTTACCTTGGCAGTGCTCTCAATCATGTGCGATGTTGTGGAGGCTGAAAGATGGCCAGAGAGCGGCCATTTGTCTCCACGAAGGCTCACATGTTTTTCACCCGTGGACACAAGACAGGAAAAGCTTTTTTCTTTTTGTCTTTTTGTCTATATGTTTGTTCCAAAGCTGCACAACAAAAGTATGTGAAAGTTGTCCTCTTGAGTTGACACGTTTGCTCCGCTTTCGTAATTGAATGTGCACATTTAGCTATTTGCCCTCCTCTTACACTTGGTCAGGAGGAATTCAGAGATCTTTCTTTAAGTATTGGCGTCACAGCTCTTGGACTTTTGTGTATTATTTATGAGTTAGTTTACCGCAGTTCTCAATAAACACTTCTGGTATGTTTTGCACAAACACGTTATGAGCTTCTGTAAACCCCCGTGGGAAAATATCCCAGTTGAACAACAACTTCTTTTACAGCCCAGAGGCCAAACTGGAATAAGATTATGTGGCAAATTATATCCGATTCCTTTGTTTTAGAGCTTGCGTTATATGGTTTATAGCCGACTTCACATTATTATGTTTTTTTTTTGTTTTTTTTCAGCATTGTTTAATCTGTTGCTTGATTTATTATCTTGTCTGCAACTCTTTCTGCTGCCACCTTGGCCAGCTGCCCCTTGAAAAAGAGGTTTCCAATCCAGTGAAATAAGCCTGAATATTACAAACATTGTTCTTCATCTTTCATCCTTCCCTCTCATTTTTAGATCTCGAGGTCTTGATGTCCACTTGGACAGAGCGTGTTATGCGGTGTTATTGTGTCCCTATTGCCCTGAGACAACCACTCAAGACAAGGACGTTTGCCAGTAACAACATGGTCGCACCAGTCCGCTTGCCCCACTGTTTCTTTTTCTACCAGTAAATTACATGGAGACACAGCCACAGCCCCTTTGAATGAATCACGTTTGGACAGAAATAACACAACTGGCACCGATAACAAAACTCCTTTCCTGCCTGGTGAATGTAATTAGGGTTTGGTAAATACCAGCGCTTTTAGATCTCACCGAGTTCTTGTCAGGAATTCCCCCTCGAACTGTTCTAATCATACAGCACACGCTCCCATCAAGAGACACCCCGTATTTATTTTAACAGCTTTGTTAAACCATTAATGCACAGGCACATTCTGGCCACAGAGTGATTCGTGAAGAGGGTGTTTTTTTGTGTGTTTTTTTAACACAATTACCTTTAACTTCCTGTTTGTCCCACAGTTGCTGCGGCTGGTGACCGTGTCTGAGAAACGCTGGAGAGCCCGGTCGCATCGAGGCGGAGGTGGAGGCGGAGCGGACACGTGGAACGATGAGGGGGAGGAGGGATTCGAGAGCGGTGACTGCGACGACGAAGATGAGTGCACCGGAGTGTCAGGGCTGGGCCCGCCGCCGAAGCACAAGCGGCTGCGCATCTTTGCAGGTGAGACACAAACTGGATCTGAAAACGTACTCTCACTACAAATGAGCTGCCGCATCCACATCGATTACTTCAAATGAAAGAATGTTGGGGACAAGCTTTCAAGTTATTCAGGCTGCTTAACCGGATTAGAGCTTTTTACTTCAAAACTGGTACGTGCATGAATAGGTTTGGCTCGGTGCGCGGCGAGTCAGAGCGATCGCGGTCCCAAACACAGGCAGAGAGGCGTTTACATGACTACTGTACATGTTGACACCACCGTGACACTATGCAGCGGGAGACGTGAGACTTCCTCAGGTAGCCGCCTCACCCCGACCTCTCGACCTCCCCCGCCGCCGATCCCTCGGACGCGTCAGACGTGCTCTCCTGAAAGCCAAACAAAGAACAAGTGGAGCTACAAACCGTCGGGAGAAAAGAAACCAAACAGAGAGCGAGGGAGAAAACAGCCAGGCAGCGGGAACAAGGGGGTTTCGATACGCCGACACAAAGCCAGCGCAGCTGAGCAAACACGGCGGAGGGAGTTGTCCATCTTGTCGGGGATGTTGTGGCAGAGATTTGGGTTCGCCGGGCAGGGAGCGAGAGCAGGAACCCGGGGTTAACGCAGGAATCCTGCAAGGGCCATCGCTTCCAGCAGGCCGGGCCGTGAGAGTCTGATGCCCTCTCTTCCACGCTCCTGTTAGCCTGACTATACAGTTCTGCTTCCATACACACAGTCATTAAACTGTCTCCTCTGGCAGCTGAAGGTTGACACAGCGGGAAATTAAAGCACCCTTTAGAGTCCGACCCCCATCTTTTAGTGTGTGTGAGTGAGTGAGTCCGCAAGCACATACTGTATACGCCTGTTTGTACACGAGCCAGTAATGTTTGCAGACCTTGGAGCGTCTCCGCTCGCTGGCAGACACACAGATAGCCGCTGATAGCACCGTGAAGACCCGGGCAAAACGCTGACCTAGCTCGGCCGCTCCGCCCATTTTGGTCAAACAGGGGACCGGGGGTGGGGTGGGGGGGTTCAAAGGTCAACCTGCAGAGCATGAGGCCTAATGGGCCGCCTGTCTGTGCTCCGCCGCTCTGAGATGGACGAGGCAGATCTGGTTTCACAAAGCCAGGAGCGGAGCGACAGCGTGGCGCGCACACACGCACACAAGAACCAGGAGGGGGGGTGACAGAAGTCACAACAACAAGGTGCGGACAGGACGGAGGCCGGGCCAAGAGCCCCACGCAGCGCGGCTGTCAACCTGCTGACCACACAGAGGATGTTTTCCCAACACGCGTAGTGATTGATCTGTCCTCCCTCATTCTCCACACAGATTCCATAACCTTCTGATCACTAATGCTGCTCACCCACAACACACACACACACACACTTCCCCTCCCGACCAATCAAACCACACGCCGCACATTCCCCAGAGCATTCCAGGCCAGGGCAGCTATTCCAGGACAGGGTGGCCCCCACATCACCCTCACCCCCCCAAAGCCAGACTTACAGCCAGACCCTGGTATGGTTACAGCTCACACACCAGACAGATCACTCGCTGACCTCTCTGGTGTCAGCTGATTCAATTGATCAATCAGTTCAATTATTCAAATAAATTAAATGTAACAAAAAGGGATATGAACAGCTTTAATTTCCAAATCATTTAAGGCTGAAACCTTTAATAGAAGTGGTGGGAGATGTGTAGTATTCTGGTGTTAGGTCTTACAGAACACCATCACACCAGCTATAATCAATTACAACTTCACACATGTGATAGGGTAATAAAAATAACACATGGTAACACCATGTTCTATGGAAAAACATAGGGAGACAGTGATTCAAGAAGGGAAGAGACATAACGTCAGCTATCTGACGATTATTCATTATCTAGCTGAAGTTAGCTAACATTAGCCACCAAAAGCTACCAGCAAAACCTAAAAGGGAATTGAATTGAACAAGGGTTTGTTTCAAGTTTAATTCTTTCAAAAGTCACATAGTCTCACTTTAAATGTTTTTAACTCTGGATGTGTTTCAGGGCACATTTTTCAGCAGTGTTTACAGTCAGATATTACAAAGTCAGAATTACATTCAGACAAACTAAATCATAAGCATGAAAAAAAAAAAATTTGGTTTGCCAATATAATCCCAAAAATGTGTATAACCGCATACGGGTTTGTCTGTGTGTAGTTTTTTGTTTTTTAAATCCTGTAATCTGTGAAACCGTATGACGAGGTCAGACGCTCATGATGAGGGCTCACCTGTGTCTGTGCTTTCATGCACACCTGCTCTCTGACTGTGTGGGGAAACAAAGAACCTCCATTAAATCCGCTCTGCGCCGCCTCACACTTCACTGCCCTCGTCACTTCAAATTTGTTCTGCAACGTTTTCAGAATACCGAGTAATTTACTGTATAAAGTCTTATGTTTATTGACTCAAGTTAGTTCTTGGAACAACATGATTCTCATTGAGAAAACGTGGGAATAATCCACAGAAATGTTTTGTTTTTTTTGACCACTCAATTCTAAACCACTTTTAAAGAGTCTAACGCTAACTGCTAGACTAAATAACTGGTTAAAATGGGGTTTTCATTCCGTTTGGAAACATTCAGGAGTCTGAAAGCCAACAGTCGGTGGGCTCTGCCACGGCCCAGCAGCCCCGAGCTCTGCCTTGTGTGTTTCCTCGCTGAGCCTTTCTGCTGTGTGCTGTACCTCGCCGTGCTCAGCAGGAGCCGCGTTGAATGGGCCTCTTGTTATGTCCCTGCTCTCAGACGTTCGGTCACTCGAAGTTAAGGCCGTACTTTTTTGGACGCTCTGCAGCGTTTTTTTATCAGCGCCAGGGGTTAGCAAAATACAACGTGGAAATATTCCTGTAATGTGAAACACGCGGCTGACGATAAGAAGCCGGGCTCACCTTTCAGGTCTAGTAGCAAAGGAGCGAGTAAAGGAAAGAAGGACGCGATGAAAGAATGCAAGGAAAGTAGAGAAAGAGACAAAAACACCTTTGATAACTCTTAACGGTTGATACACTGGGAAACCTAAACATTCCCGACTCCGTATGTGGGTCCAATTGACCGCTGTACGTGCTGCCAATACCAGAACCTGGTATGTTAATTAACTGCAGCTGTGACCTCCGCACCCTCGGCACCTGATAGGTGAGTCACACGGCACCGGTCCTCCGCACTAGTGTTTGCCACATGTCTTCATCAAAAAAACAGCCATAATCCGGACACTGTTGACATTAGCTCTGGATGCATCCACCATGTAAACTGTCCCCTCCTCCTTTTAAGCTCCATATAGTTTCATACAGCTTTAGATTAACTGAGCAACTGCTTCCAGTTACACAGCTGTCCACATGTGGTTGCCAGGTAAGAGGGCATGCGTGAGACAGAAGGAAACGGGCCCAGACGATGCAGATGTGCGCGGAGGAGTGCAGGTGTTCGTGCGGAGGAGGAATCTGGGCGCCCATATGGCCCCGAGTCCTCGATGGAAAAACATGCAGACTTCACAAAAAAAGTATCAATGTTTGAGGCCCACCTCCATCAGGAGTGAATGATCTTACAAAATATATGGAATAAAAGGCTGTGGAGTCAGTTTTTTCATCTTAAATGCGGACAGATCTACTGTGTTTCTACACTGTGCCTCAGCACAGCCTCACAGAGTGGCCATTGAGCCGGAGACTCAGTTTTGTTTTTTCATGCCAACTGAAATTATCAACCAGAAGCATAAATTATCAAACTCTTTTAAAGACTTTGGTTGCAATAACATGCACTGATTTTACCAAATGTGTTTCTGCAACCAGTGAGCTTGAGCGTTTCTAGGAAACGGCGTAATTATGATTTATTTTTCCCAGAGAAATGAAAGAGAAATAGATAAAAGAACAGATGTTGTTGCTCAGTTTGACGAGAGAGAGATTTGGGGGGAAAAAATGCGGACTGCTCTCATCCTTGGCCGACAAAATAATCATTCTGTAGCCAACTAAAACCTGTTTATCTTTCAGAAGATTAACGGTGAACTTCGAGTATCGCCTGTTTTCCAAAATTGAAATGTATGATATTTCTGGCGAAGGCTCTAAATTGATGAAAACGTCAAAGCCAGGAGGGCAGAGGAGGTGTTGAAAGGTTGACGGGTGGTGTTGGTGGAGAGCCCGATCATGTGCAACACACTGGACGTGTTCTAACCAAGCGTTCGCTACCTCCGTCCCTCCAAGAGCTTATAAACAACCTCTGTAAATTCAGCGAATCCTCCTCCTTCCCCACCTCCTCCACGCCCCTCACAAAAATAATGAAGCTTGCCACCATCTGTGTCAACAGGCTTGGCCAGTAAGAGCTGCAGTCTCTCGCCGGAGCCGGCCGAAAGGCCCTGTGTGTCCCCGGTTATTGGGGCTGAGTGGGGTGGCAGTGGAGGGCAAGATGGGAGAGGAGAGGAGAGGAGAGGGGGGGGAAACACAGGGATGAAGTTACCCTCTTATTGGGGCCTTGTTGGTCTTCCGCCACAGAGCTTTCTTAAATCAATCCGGGGATAAAACCCCTAAGATTAGCCAGCAGGCAGGAAGAAGAGCCCTGGTTTTAATTTCTGTGGATACAAGCGCACCGAGCCGACCGGGTTCTCATCATCTGCGCGAGTGATTCGTTTTGTAGGCCCGCGCATTTCCCCCCTTGTTTGTGTGTGCCTCTCGGAAAAGCGTTTGTTTGCTCAACCGCTTTATTTACATTCACAGGCACTTTTTGGACACACTAAATTGATTCCAGGCCCCGGTCCTGGGTCGTGTCCATCAGCCCGGCCACAGTCCACAAACACTCTGCACACAGCGGGGCCATTCTCGAGGCCCGCGGGCCCCGCCGCTCGACACACAGCAGCCATTTTGTGGGAACGTCTTAAAAGCCTGGTTGAGGGTTTGTGTTGGTTTCGTATTTCTCGTGTTAACCCTCCGCTTTCGCCTGCTTCTCTAAAAGTCTTCCTCTAAACCGTCCTTTCATTGTCCCGGTGGCCCGCTCTCACTCTGTTTTTCCAGCCCATTCTTGACAGTAACTCAACGATGCAGTGAACATCGCAGGAGTCCCGCTGTGAGCTGCTGGAGGAAACCGCAGGCTGGCCACTAAACAGGACTCATAGATAGTGAAACTGCTCCACGGGCGCTCGCTGAGTGTACAGCCGGGGCCGGCCAAATTGTCACTCTGGGCTGTGTTTCTGGTCTGCCGCTCCGCGACAGGAATGTGGGGAGACTTCTGCGTGTTTGTTGGCGGGGACATTTGCACAACAAACACGCGTCTCAAATCTGCCAGCCACATTTCCGTCACCGGACCGACTGCTGGAACCACGGTTGAGACTGTAAACGCATCTTGTGTGGGATGTCGGCTACCCTCATTTTTACAAGATAAAGTTAGTATCCGAAGAATGCGTCCGTCAGAGGCTCCCTGACCGGGATGTCCCCCCGGGGCCAAACTCCAACGCTGACCTCTCTCTCTCTTGTCTATCTCTCTGATAAGAACCGCCATTGTTCCGTCTCTCCAGAAACACCCGTAACCAGCGCTCCCTGACAACCTCTGACCCTCCGTCAGCACCGACCCCATGAGCTTGCCGGAGGTTACAGGCCTTCTCTGTACGCCGCGGAGCTTCCCACCCTGAGCGAGCCCCCTTTGCCCTCAGCACAGAATCAACTCTTTGTATGTTTGATTTGTTATGTTGGTTTTTTTTCTACCCCATCTCACTCGCTCGCACACTTTTCCACCCTTCACAGAGCCCGCCGCTGCGAAGGAGCCCTCGGTCAGAATTTATGTCTCTTATGTTTCAAGCTTTTATTTCTCCTCGAGCTCCTTCCCTTTCTCCTCTCAACGATCATATTAGCTGTTACTGCAAGTGGAGCCTATAAATACTTCGGACTAAATCTAATTTGGACGGCGCAGGGAGAGGCCAATGGGCGCAGCGTGCCGGTCATCCCCTCACTCCCTTCGCTGGCCATGTTAATTAATAGGTGTTGACTTGTGTTTGTCCCACAAAGCCACAATTTAGAAAGTGTCTGAGAGGTTTGGTTTCCTCCTTTTGACAGCTGGGTGTATTCCTTTGTTGCTTTGAGTGAACCTATACATTCAGTACGCAGTTTTGAGTTTCTTAGCTTTGGACTCACCGCGCCATTTCAATGTCCTCGTTCTGTTTCCTGTTTTGCTAAACTTCCTCTAGTCTCCTAACCCCATTTAATCACTTCTGATCTCACCTTTTTTTTAAAACTTGTTAGAACTCCATTGTGTTCGTTTGTGTCCTCAGTCCTCCTTGGCATCAAGTCTCCCCGTCTTACTCTCTTGCCCTCTGTGTGGGAGGGTTCCTCAGCCTAGAATAACAGTGAGTGTTGTGGAGGTTGGGAGGCCAGAGCAGCTCAGAGAGCCGCTGCACAGGCCCGGGGCAGGGCCTCCTCTGGGCGTCCCCGTTTGTCTTGGCCCGGCATTCCCAGCCTCTCCGAAGCGCCCCTGTGGTCGACCTGTGGGTGTGGAGGCAGACGGTCACATTCCCGCCAGCCCAAGGACAGAAGCATCCTGCGCCGCTCCCTCTGTTCCCTTCTCGGGCTCTCAATCGGCAAGATGTCCTCGGACAAACGGTCACGGAGGTTACAGAATGTGACCAGCAAGCCAATAATCACATGTCAGCTCGTTATCTGTTACCCTCTACAAGACCCAATCAATCAGTCCTGCTGCCCCTATCATGTTTTCACAGGACCATTGTCTTCTTTGCAGAGGCGGCTCCTGATAAAAGATTACACACACACACACACGCATGCCAGCCCCTCCACCGCTAAATTTGCTGAGTGTAATATTTAAGGGAATAGTTTGCTCTGCAGAGATGAGGCGAGTGATAACATATTTGCTTTACCTCGGAAACCATAATATCTTTTAAGCTGTCGAATCTCTAAAACCGAGATCAAATTTGACCAGCTTTAGGTGTGTTATGTGCACACATCGTCTGCCAATGTAGCGGCAATCTAAACCATCTCTCCCGTTTCATAAGAAGCACCTGTGTTTGGAGACTTAACATTCCACATACTTATCTGACCAAAAAAAGACCTTTGTACATAGCACACATGTACTGAATAAACTGTACTGGACCATGAAGGAACACACTCGCCAGAGGGGTTATAATAATAATGTGTCAACTGGCTACTGATGTGCACCCACTTTTAAAGCAATTAAGCTGCACTTAAGAAACGTGTACTGAGAATGCGAGACAGCGCAAATTAAGCGTTTCCTGTGCTTTTCTTTTATCGTGTAATCATCACCTGTAGTTGCGGCGTGTCTTTCCACTCGCTGTTGCAATTTTTCGACATAGTTTGCTTGTTGTGACAACTGCAAACTGTAAAGGACGAGCCTCGGGCACCGAGCACTGTTGAAAACAAAACTCCAGACTCTCTCAACCCCCCTCCCCCTTTCCCCTGTTCTCCTCTGCACAAAGCCACACACACATACATATAGACACATGCATGCACACACACTCCGGCCACTGGTTGACCTGTTAGAGGGATCCAACCAAACATCCGCTCCCACTCAAAACCACAGTCTGGATTTATTTGTCTGTTCTCCTGAGGAATGGTCGCTTAAGAAAACATAAAGTCTGACCGCGTTCCCAGCTGTGACAGTGGCACGAGTTGGTTATGACGGGCCCTAGTGCACACTATTATGACGGGCCCTAGTGCACACTATTATGACGGGCCCTAGTGCACGCTATTATGACGGGCCCTAGTGCACGTTGTTATGACGGGCCCTAGTGCACGCTATTATGACGGGCCCTAGTGCACGCTGTTATGACGGGCCCTAGTGTACGCCATCACGACGGGCCCTAGTACACGCTATTGTGACGGGCCCTCGTGCATGCTATTACTAAGGGCCCTAGTGCACGCTATTATCACAGTAGGCATACATAATGAGTAACTTAGGTTATTTTATTGGGAAAGTAGAGCAGTCAAAGACAAAGCTATGTGGACCAGCTGTCATATATCGTCTCGTCACATGATTAAATAGAGACTTGAGATTGGGCATCGACATACATATTACCCAGCAATCATCATTGCATATCTGTATATGACTAAAAAACACAAGAGACTAAGAAATTATTCATTTAATTTAATAGTGTTTTGTTAGCGTTAATTTTTATACATAGTTTATGTAGAATAAGCATATCATGTAGTTATAGACTTCTGCTGACTTTACCAAAAACAGTATATAGCAAATGGCACCACTTGAATGTAACGTGAATTATTTCTTGAACACCGACATGCTCCCGAGGTGCCAATGACTATCTCCCCCCCATCCCACGGGCCCCAGTACTGCCTGCACTGTCTATATTTACACCCCTGGTGACTGACCTACCTGCTCATTCTTAGACCGGAGCCTTAGTGCACCCGATCAATGAGTGGACTGTTGACCTCTCCCCTGGGTCGTAACTCGAGCTCATGAGGGCCACAATAAAGCCAGCAGGGGGTACGCTAGCAAGGTGGCTTCCTTTGAGGAGCGACAGTCTCAAAATGGGCGAGCAGGAGGACGGCCCGGCTCCGCTGAAAGCCACAAGGGCCCGCGTTGGTCCCATTAATCACAGTCGGGATTGTGGCTCTATTTTTAGCCGGGAGTTATCCATCTATGCACCTAATCGTCCCCCGCCTGTCCACTGTCCCGGGCTCCTCCTTAAAAGGCCCCGAAAAGGGAAAGAGAAAAAGAAGCTACTTCTGTCTGCCTGTTTGACTGTCTTTCGCTCTCACTGTCTGTACTCTGCTACACAGGCACAGGTGTTCGTCACTAATGATACCAGGGTGATCTAGGGGATACCTAGGGGATCTAAGTTTGCATAGTGTTCAGTCCCTGTTGGGTTGTTTTTAAAGCCTGCAGAACAAGGCCCCTCTGTGGTGCTGCTCATGTCGAAGTGTTTAAACTAGCAAGAGAGACCCCACCCCCCCCGGTTTGAGGGATTTTCTTCACCGCCTGAGACTTTTTTTTTTCACTCACATTATTGCCGCTGTAAAGCACACCAACACAATGCTCTTCCACTTAGTCTCCCGCTTTTTCACAAACACACACAGAGAGACGGGCGCGCACACTCCACTCAATCACCCGCACACAAACACACAAATGCAGACGTGCATGCACCCCCCCCCTCCGCCGTCCATCTTATCCGCAGTGTATATAAAAGCTGTATCGAATTGCACCTTGAGCTTAATTGGCTCGGCAGTACAGTGCGCCGCTGTCGACAGTGACAAATCGTTCTTTCAGAGCCCCGAAGAATGTCTGCCGACTGTCATGTCAGAGGACACAGGAGGAGGAAAAAAGGAAAGTTAATTGTCCCCTGGCCGCTGTTCAAATGATGTCGTAGCCGCGAAGAAATTCACAGGAGGTGCCGTTTGGAGCTTTGTTTATTTGCCTCCTTCCTCTGTTTTAAGATGGCTCCCTGGCAGCTTAGGGGCCCATGGGCACCGGGGGACTCGGGAGGAAGGGCCCCGTTCTCGTGTGTTTCTACTCGAGGAGAGAGCAGGCCTGAAATCTTTAGTCGGAATCCTGGCCGCTCCCTCTGATCACGCAATGCTTCGGATCGGCCACTTCCTCCCACCGGATCGCTCCCGCTCGGGAGCACACAGATCAGACGGCTAATTCAATTTGGAGCTATCCGTTATTTCAGGAGTGACAGTGTGTGTGTGTGTGTGTGTGTGTGTGTGTGAGAGAGAAAGTGGGCAAATGTGCCGCCCAGCCACCAAGACGTGTGTGTGAGGGAGAGGTATGTCAGAAATGCACCAACGTGTGTGTGTGTGTGTGTGTGCTTGTGCGCTCTGCGTCTGGCTTGACAGGGGCTCATAGCTGGCGTTCCTACCCATAGAGCTGCTTTATTACTGATATCCTCCTGCCCTCCCTCATATAGCTCTGCCTTCTTATTTCAGTCTCCCTCACAACTTTCTGCCAGGCGAAGCAGCACAGAATATGTCACACACGCACACACACACACACACACACAGAGGGAGGAAGAGCTCTGCTCAGCGTCGGTAGGAGAAACAGCTGTGGATGCAGAGCAGCGAGATATCAGCAAGTGGGAGCGGAGCAGCAGGTGACCGCAAAGTCACTGCAGTGTGCAGAACAGATGGAGAAGAAGGGAGGAAAAACAGTGAAGTACGGGAGTGACTGAGGAGTAATTCACTTTTTTCAGACTTTCATTTATCCAACCAAGGATCTCTGTGGCGCTCAGTGAAAGACACCTGGGCGTCTCCCAGTCTACCGCCAACTGAAAGGCGTCATTGCGGCAAAATGAGTTAAGTGCCTTGCTCGAGGGCGCCTCTACGGTCGTTGTGGAGGGAGAGGTGAAAGTTGAGGGCGATGGGCTGGTTACAGTGGATGACATCACCTGTGTATGATCAACAACGCGGTGGAAGCAAAAGCGTTAGCCGCAAATACTATTCTTTTAAAATGCAGAACAGCGTTGACCCTCGCAGGGCGAAAAGACATAACCTAGCTGGTCACATTTGCAAATCACAGTGCCTGTGTGCACGTGACCCTGGTTTGTCTCTGGAGTATCTCCCTCCACACGAATATAACTCCCTCCCTGGTGCCTACAACGTACCTTCACTAGTAAAAGTGAGGTGTCATCATTCCCTTTACCCACTTTCAAATTCCAAACGCAACAACAAAGTATTGTAGGTTGAAGTTGTATCAAAGACAAGACACACGGCAGTCGAAATGATTGCGTGTTTCAGATTGTGAGACATGACCTCATTCAGCCTCTGTGGTTTTTAATTTTCATTTCTTGTTTTCAGCATCTCACCACTTAAATCCACATTTCAACACTCACTCTGGGTGAAATATGCGTCTGTGTGATTCTGCATGTGTCTGCAACAATAACATGCGACATCTGGTTCTATGCGGAGCTCGGAGTTTTCTCGTTCTCCGAGTGTAACATTGTTTTTACAGCTGTGTGAGACATCATGCGAAAGGAGGACAGGCGCACCGCACATGTTTTTCAGCTTCTGTGACAGTGTTTGTTCTAATTGTCTCCGCGCCTGTTTTTTTTCCCCTGCGTCGCTCATATCTTTCATTCTTTGTCTCCTCTCCGCTGTCTCCCGTCGGCCTCCCTCTCAGACCTGGCCGATAACCTGGCGATGGACGACTTCATCTTCCAGGAGCAGCTGCTGACCCCTCGCCTGGCCACGGCCGGGGCCGGCGGCGCCTCCTCACCTGCTGCTCCGCTGTGGAGGAGCCGCCTGGTCCCGACGCTCCCCGTGGCGCTCGCTCTGCTCCTGCTTCGTCCCCACTGACCGGTGCATTCTCACACTCTCTCTCCCCCTAGGATTCAATACCAACTCTGAGGAACTGGTTGGGGTATCTTTTGGTTACGGTTCCCGGTATAAAGTTCAGTGGCTCATCAAAGGGAGCGTCAAACAATAAGTGCTACATTTCTCAGCAAGAACCTGTTTTGTTTCATTCAAAATCACTGTCGGCCCTCAACAAAACCCGTTAAAGCACACCAGATAAACCCACGGCGTCGTGTAAATAACAAACTCCCACTTTGACTTTTGTGCCCTCTTGCCTCGCCTCCTCCCTGCTCTCCTACTGACCTCCGTGTGAAGACGGAGTTGACGGGTGGCCTCGTCATGACACGGCTGTGTCATGGACCTGCGAGTGAGGAGCTCCTTGGAGAACAGACACGCAACAGACCTTTTTTAAAAATGCTCCCGGTCTGCAACACGTTACTGCCCTGCAGAACCAAGTTGGAAGAAGAAGAAAAAACTTTTGCTACTCTCTTCCGTGGCAGTGACTGATCTGCTGCCAGGACTGAGCTCCAGCTGGGGAGTTGCTGTGAACTCCTTATCCCCAGAGGCTGAGGTGAAACCCTTATTTAAACTTGCACTGTACCTTAAGATGCCCTGGTACTACTTAAAGCTGCGGTAGCCACTTTATTCATGGAGTTATTGGGCAAAAGAAATCCATTCTAACCTTTCAGCATTTTGTTATTCGAGTGGTACGCCAGGGTAGGCAGGTTTCTGGAAAAGGCAAAAAGAATGCCAGAATAACAAAAATACAGCGCTAAGCCCCTCCCACCAGAGGAGCACGTGCATACGTACCGGTACGAGTACTGGTCATGCATTTAAACGTTAATGTTGATCGTGATTGGGATCCCAAGGCCGTTGTTGTCTTTGGAAACGTGTGGGCCTGTGAAGACCTTTAAGATGAGTTTCAGAGTTGGAGAGAAAAGGATGCTAATAGTTTAGCCTTCTGCTAACCGTAGCTGTGAGGTAGGAGCAGGAGGATAAACATCTACTCAACTCCGTCTTCCTTTGTCGTTGGCAGTGCTGGAATAGCAACATTCTTTTGCAGGATATTCCGCCGTTGAATCAGGCTTTCACCATCTGAAGGGACGTGCACGCGCATCTGCATATGTAGAAGAGCCAATAGGAACGCCCTCTCTCTGGAATGACTTGTGATTGGCCAAAGTTTGTTGTCACGCGCTCGATTTTCTGAAGCCAGAAAACAAGAGCCACGGTCTAGTTTTCTTCTCAGACCACTTGAATTATAATGTGCTGAAAGGTTATTATAAAGGTCATTTTTGCCAATGACACCAAAAACAAACTGCCTCCACCAGCTTTACCCCCCCCCCTTATCTCTCATTGTTTGTGTCCTAGTGATAGCTAAATGATCTCAGACTGATTCCGTCAGCTCAAGTGTTCACACTCCCACCGTCAGTGTTTGCTTTCTGACGCTGATAATTTAAAAAAAAAGTAACAGCCCTATAACAACAACAAAAGATCATAAAAGCCTAAATCTCTAAATCAGCCTGATGACTGTACAGATGTTTCTCTGTGTTGCTATGTTTACAAAACAAAATGTTTATTTGAAATATTGGCCTATTTCACAAGACTGTGTGGTGTGTGGGCTGGACTGTGAAGCATCGCTGTGAATTTTTGAGCTTTTTCTTTGGCACTGTGGGAAAAGCGATGAGTAATGTGAAATATAAATGTGTGTAATTTACTGAGTTGGTTTGCATTGAGCGCACATATTCTCAAAGTCTGGCCTTTGTATTTAATTATCTCTCCTTCTATGTTCTGTTTGAAGTCAGATTTAGTTTGTTTTGTGGGGTGAAAACTGGATTCCAGCTCCTTTGTTTAGACTGGAGGAGGAGGGGGGAGGGGGGGGGCTCTGGTGGCTCTGTTCCATTCAGGTGTGGTCCGGTCAGGGATCCAGCATGCAGCAGAGTACCCAGAGTGCACCTCAACAGAACGCAGCCTTCATTCATGTTTTATGCTACACCTGTTCTAGTCATGAGACATGTTGAGGGTTGATCAGAACCAATGCCCAGTCGTAAAATATGTTGATTTTTTGGTTTCAGTTAAATGCTGATGAGGAAATGTATAATAAACTAAACATGTTTTAGTGTTTTGTGATTTCTTGTGTTGAGGAAAGACATGAGCTTTTCTTATTTCATGTGTTTCAACATCGTGATGGGAGACATGGTGTTTTGACTCATAAGCCAAGAATGTCTTTGCCAGGAATGTTTTTCGGACCCTGTAATCGTACAGTGATGGTGGACATGTGTACTATTGTGCAGATTTGCTTTTGTCATAAATACAGTCGTAACAAATATGATAATGCATAATAACGTATTTCTCGTATCTAAATTTATATCGAAGGCAGTTGAAAGGAAATATCCAGCCGAGCACATCAAATTTAAAGAGCAGCTCCACGTTAGAACTCCTGTAAACTGGTTTTAAATCTTAATATCATGAGATGAACCTCAATGTTAAATACATATTAATTAACAGAACAAAGCTCATCTGTGGAACGGTGTGGAAGGCAGATTCATTTTTATTAAAATATTGCTACGTCCTGATTGGTGCACAGCAGTATGTGACTCCACCTTCCTCCAACAGAGACCCGCCCACTTGAAACCAACGAAAAGACCACAGACAAAAACATGACCCACAGAAATCTGTAATATGAAATAACCAAAGCTGTTGTAACTTTGGGCAAAAAAAATGTGTGTTGGTGAATCTCTGGCGCAGAAAGAAGCCGACTGAGAAAACATGTTTTCAGGACCTTTTAGAGGGAAAGATTCCAACCCTCTTATTTATATATATGGAGGAGAGGACTTCACGCATGACTACACCCATCATTACAGAAAGGTGCGAGCAGGTGTGGTCTGTTGTTCTCATTGCACAGTCCCCGCGCTCCAACCGCTTAATCAATGGCAGCCCATAGGCGGGATTTCCAGCCTGAACTATAAGCATTCACGGAGTCTTTTCAGTCGTGTATCTCTCTCCCGGTCAAACACAGAGGATGTGAGGTCACCTCCAGGTTTTTTCCCGTTGCAGCGACACAGGGATCAATGTCAGAAACAGTCCAGTCACCTAACACATCGCCGGTAAGTGTGCCTCACAATCAAAGAGCAGGGGATTCGTGCTAGACTTTGCACAGCTCTCAACAATCAGGAAGTGATCCATTGTACAAACAGCAGTTGCTAGTTTGTACAGCAGCCACAGTACACCAGATTGAAATGCAGCACGTTTAGTGACTTCCCAAGTGGAAAAACTCTATTAACTGTTTTATTATCATCTCGACTGCTCTCTGCTCGTACATTTAATCCACAGTTACAGTAATTGGAAAAGGCCAGATCCTGCTTCACTTCCTGCTTCACAGGTTTTCAGTTTTTGTGGTTTTCTCTTTTCTCTCTGGTATTTTCTATGAAATCTATTATAACAGGACGTTAACATTTGAATACCCCATTTTAATTAAGATAAAACAACAACTATTGCAACTGTAGTTCCCATGAGTCTTTGTAGAGTCCATTGTAGTGAT
The DNA here is from genome assembly GCF_050575085.1 of Anarhichas minor. Lineage (NCBI taxonomy): Eukaryota > Metazoa > Chordata > Actinopteri > Perciformes > Anarhichadidae > Anarhichas > Anarhichas minor. The sequence continues at coordinate 15,232,406 of NW_027466474.1, forward strand.
TATAAAGTCTATTCAAATTATTTTTGAAGCAACATTCTTTAGCTTGTGGACTAATGAGACAAACCCCTGCTACTGACGCCATCTTTGTGTTGACTTCACGTCACCACCACTGAGCTTTGGCTCAATTATATGCAACGAGTTCTCCGGGGTTGTCGAAATGTCCATCTAGGTCAGCAACAGAGGAACCGGTGGGGAGGCTAGATTGTTAAGAAAAGTGGGTAACCAAAAAATGTAGAACGTCACATTTTTAGGGCATTGTTTAAGAGCAAGAAGATAAGGGAGAGAAAATGGAAGGCGTGCCACAGGGGTTATGAACAGGACACACAATGTTGCAAGTGTATATGTGTTACTTTATGTGCCTTTCACCCTCTGATCCACTTCAAAGCCCTTCGTGAATCACATAATTTATGTTTCTCTGGAGTGTGCTGCTAGTCCTCCGAAGCCTCAAAGCGGCATGTGATGATGAACCACCCTGGGCATGACATCTGCTCTCTGCGGGGTTTCTCTACATTGAACCCCATTAGTTTTACCCCTGGAGTCACCTCAACCAGGTAACAGACGCTCACTCACAGCTCAACAATGAAACGATGGGGGGGTTGTACTCTGAATGCTAATGCTAGGCTGGAGAAAGGGCAAACGGGCCTATTGAAATGCAGAGTTCATGTGTTTTCTTAGGGTAATATTGGGGCAATGTTGGAAGGGCAGGCATTATGAGAGAGAAAGGTCGATTTGATGTTAGTCAGCAGGAACAGTGAGAATAGCTGAGCATCAGGAACTGCCTGAGTGATTGAGTCCCTAATGAATATGTATTCCAGCATCATTTCATGGTCGCACAAAGATGTTTGGGCTTGGGTACCTTCACGAGCCCGAGGGGTCATCAAGCGGTGCACGTGAATTAAAATAACAATGTGTTTCAGGTGCTTGAGTGTGCTCGGGCACCAGTCCCATCGTTTTTTCTTCTTTTTTTTTTTTTTAACCAAGCTGGAGGTTGAAATTCCTCTGCTGGAGAGCAAAAGCCTGAGACACGTCACGTCGTTCAAAGCTCATTCATGTCTAATTACCATGGCACTGCACCATTTTCTTACCTTTTGTTGGCCCGTGGAGGGGAGCGCCTGGGCCCACGCTCTCCCATGCACACGGCTCCAGCATCCTCCTCCCGCTCCTCGGCAACCCCTGGCTTCCCCTGCAGCAGCCGCGGTCACACGGAATGAATGGAGCCGCCCGAGGAATGTGGACACAAAAGGAGGAATGTCATTTTGCTGAGTGCTTCCCCCCCCCAACCATTGGACGTGTGCGCACACACACACACGCACGCACACACACACACACACACACACACACACACACACACAGAAGCACCCCACAAGTCCTGGCATGTTTAAACGCAGGGGGTAAGAAGTCTTATTACGACTTATTTGTGGACAAGACTGGGTTCAAAATATGTGCACTCGATTGAATTCTATATCCAATATTTCAAACTTTGTTAGCATTTCATCGTGAAGAGGGGAAAACTGTCAGGGTGAATTTAAAGGCTGACAGTTAACCTTTTTACATTCCTTGGATTTAACTGATTGTCTTATCAGGGTGAAATTTAACTTAAATGGCTTTTTTTCCAGTATCACAAGAAGAAGCGAGTCGCAAGGAGGGCAAAGGTCACGACAGCAGATCCAACAAACTGCTCCTGAGAGTCGGCAAAAGAAAACAAGTGGTGCAACAATATGAAAGAAGTATATGAGGGAAGGACACGAGAGATGTTCTTTGGCGAGTCGAGGCCGGGCCAGGATATGGGGGGATTCTGGGTATCTGTTGAACAGATGGCACTTTGAAACGTTGCAGAAGTAACATTTCAGTGCGGATGCAGGCTCCAACATTTCAGACACGTGTATAGGTTGAAACTATTCCGCCTGAAAATTACCTTGTTTTGTGTTGAAGGGATTTGCTCAGGTTTTCCCTCGACCTCAGTGTTTATCGCCAGGGCGTTCTGCGGATGCTTCAACACAAACAAGAATAAGTTCAGCTGAAGTTTGGAGTGATTTGGGGATTATTTCATAGAAATACACCACAACAGCTGGATTGTTCAGAAGGTTTGTGCCTAAAAATAAAGCAAATTGTGTTGTAATTCATCATTAATTCGATCACTTTTATAAGAACTTTCGTCATCTCCGTCCACTTGTGCAAGCTCCGCCGTGCTCCCAGCAGACTGTTTACTCTAGTTTATAACACTGGCCGCGCTATATGACAGGCAGCTGCATATAAGAGGCACGGTGGCCCCACTGCAAGCAGCCCGACCTGTGTTTGTGTAAGGACCGGGCCTGTAATTTGGACTGCATGGCTACGGTACCACGAGCCGGATTTTAAACCAATGGGTTTTAAACAAACCAAGATGCATCGGATTATAAAGGCCGGACAGAAATAACACATTTGGAGAAAACGTGTCTTCACTGCCATGTGCTCTCTGTCAGGCAGCAAAGACAGCAGTTCGTCAAAAAAAACAATGAATTCTGCACCATAATGTCTTAACATGTATCATCACGGACAAGCTTCAATCACAAAGTGTTCTTAAAATGTTTGGGACCCCTAATGGTCTTACGGGTACCTTTAGTTCAAAGGACTTTTATCTGTGTGGTTATCTCCAGTCTGACAGTTAAAGCAGATAAGAAAGCCCTCTCTAACCCAGGTCAAGAGGGGCTCCGCAATTAAAGAGATTTGTGATTTTTGAGGACTTTTGGTTATCTAGTGTTTGCTTTCCTTATGTGATGTGGACCAATAATAAGTCCTCATGCTCCGCCATCAGCTCCAGTCCTGATTTTCAAGACCATAGACTGTCAATAGGAAGGTCTATATATCGTCTACTTGACTCTAAATGGGACCATAATTTAAAAATGGACATCATGCTGTATGTATGACTTCTAACTAGCCAGCGAGGCCATAAACTCATGTTCACAATGTTCGCTGAGGTAATAAATCTTGGTAGAAGTAGCTGATTTTCCCATAAACTTCCATGCTTTTTCCAACCAGAGGAGTCGCCCCCTGGTGGCTGTTTAAAAAAACAAATCTAAACTCAAGGCACTTCTGCATTGGCTTCACTTTTCAGAACCGTGGGTTTCCGCCTGTTTCCACTAGTGTAGACTTTATAGCAGGAGAGAGGCAGGTTTTGAAGTCCCTGCTCCATGCTCCACCCCTGGTGTTCCTGTTTTCCAGGTCTTTGTCCCCGGAACTCACTCCTGGGTGTCCACTAGGGTTTTCTGCTCGCATCTGGATCCCAGTTCGACCAGCGTACAGTCCAGCGTCCTGTCCTGCAGAAAACCACGGCCTCAAGTCTGGAAAAGAGCGAGAAAGGGAAGGGAAAGGAAGCAGAAAAAGGAGCCACTTCCCACCGTCTCACTCTCCTCCCGTGATTTAAACTGCCGTCGAAGTCGTGAAGCAGAAGTGTGCTTCTGAGTTTCTTGCCTGCAGTTTAAAAAAAAAAAAAACTTTTTCCATGTTTTAAAACTATCGTTTAGTTTATTTTTTCCCGTGTTTTTCTCGATTGAGTCTGGAACTCGACATTCACTGAACACACCCGTGCTTTTAAACGGACGACGTTTGCGTGATTGTCGGTGTGTTCTTTCTCCTCCCTCCGCAGTCGTGTGAGCCTCCGAGCTGTGAATGAAGTATCTGTTGAGCTGAAGCGGCTCCATGAGGAAACTTCGGCGTGGGAGTCGCTGAAACTCTGTGCTAGGCTACACACACCTGAGCGACTTTATATATATATATATACATATATATAGATATATTGTTTTTTTTAATACTTTTTTTGTGCGGGTAACTGTGTAGCTCCTTGCTCTTGCTGCCGCACCATGAAGCCCGTGTCGGTGCTGTGTGTAGTGAGCACGCTGGTCGTGTTGTGTGTGTCGATGACTGCGGAGCAAAAGTTGAAAAACTGCAACGACGTCCGAGCCGCGTACAGCTCCAAAGGCTTCAACGTCAACGATGTCCCCAACAAAGGAGTCAACGGTGAGCTATTTTAGTTGTTATATTTTCTGGCTTCTTATAACCTTAAAATACTGTAATCCAGGGCAGTTGGTTCCCAAAGTGGGGGCCGGGGACCCCCCGCGGGTCCCGGAGAAGTCCCCCGGTGGTCCTTAGGCTAATGAGAACTTTTCTTTTAAAGCTAGGCCGTTAGCATAATGCGGGCCCGGGTAAAGGTCTTGATGCAGCACCATTGTTATCGTCTCAAACACAGTGGAGACAGTTGGCTCCTCAGAGCCATAACTCTTTTAAAATGTTTCTCCAGATGGTTTTCTTGTTGACCAAATCTTCTAAAAAGAAGAAAAGAAATGTCATAAAGTTCAGAAGTCAGCGACATGAAACGGTAGAGAAGAGTTCAACTGTCACTTCTGTACGTGGACATCTTGTGCTTCTGTCAACGTCTGTGTGGAAACATGGTTAACATGGTTAATCATGCAGACGTGGGGCCTTTTCTCTTTTTTCATGTGTTAAAACTTACAGTACACATTGTGGGGGTGGGGGGGGGGGGGGGGGGCAGTGAAACATTTGTGGGACGCATTCTTCAGGCTGAAAAGCACTCCGCCGCTCCACTGTTTAAATATAGTCCTCATTTAGGAAATACTTGTAGGTAATTCATAACAATAAAGAGGTATAATCAAGACACGGGCTGAAGGAAGCCAGGCCTGTGTTTATTCCCAGGCTTCCTCAGCGGAGACTCCTATGGTGGTGAAGTGCAGGCAGCCTGCAGTGATTCAGTAAACAAGCCCTGTGCCTTTTGAACAAGGCGTCTGACACCCACCCCCCTCCCCTCTATCTCTCCCCCCCCCCCCCCCCCCTCTCTCTCTGGGTTAGTAAATTTTGTGGTTTTCACATTTTCTGTGCAGGCACACGTTGTACTCTTGCCTCTATAGTCTAGTTTGCACGCCAGGATGTTATGGTTACCTCTGTGTAATAAATAGAGGAGCTGCTGTGTTGCTATAGACAGACAAAGAGGTGAGAAGGCAAATCAAATTAGCTAATCACGAGTTAAACCCAAGTGATGGAAACTTGTGGTGGGGGGGGGGGGGGGCTTTTCACAGTGAAGGCTTTAAGGGGAGACAGGGGAAGGGGGTTGGGGGTTTGAAATTCCACTGTGCCCTGCATACTTTAAATCCCTCCCGTCTCTCATTTCCCTTTCATTTATACGGTGGCTAAAATGAATATGCGCGCATGTATTCGAAACCCTTAAGTTCGGTTTGGTTCGGTTGCCAGTTCTGCAGCGGCTTCATCTCGGCGTCCTTGTTTGAAATGACAGAAGTAGGTCGTCCGCGCATGGCCGCTGCCATGTTTTCCTCCCTTTCTTCAGAAGTAATGTCCCAGTGCAGGTTTATCTCAGTGGACTTAATAATTAACCTTTCTCCTCAGACTTTCCCACGATCATATTTATTTTTCCCAAAGTGTTCACAGTGTTATTTCCTCTTGATAAGGGTGACTCATTTGTATGGCTCCTCTTTATTGTACCGATGTCCTTTTATGAGTTTACTTTACATAGTAAGAGGATGTTCACACTGTCTTTTTTTTTTTCTGTTGACAACGGCTCATTACGATTTGAGTCGGACATAACTGTCAAAGGAGCCGAGGACTTATCTTTCCCCCCCCAGCATTTCACACGAGTCTATAGGACCTTTTGTCTTCTGCCTGTATGTCTTTGTGATGCTAAATGTCATTGAGAGTACCCCAACATGTCTGCGTTGGTCGGACTTAATTCTCTTGCATCTCTGGGTTTTTAAAAGACGGATGTGAATGAAGGCAGTTTTTATTGTGCAGGTTTGTGTGTACCGCACACGTGCCTTTTCCTTTTTACAATAGATTCCCGGTGTATGTCTGGGCCTTAGGCCGGGCCGACCTCAGGGAGCAGCTCTTTGTCGTCGGAGGAGACTGAGATAATTGATCCATTGAAGGCAACATGGTCTACTGTCATTAAAGAGAGCCGAGGGTCTCCAGAAAGCAGAATGAAGCCCCGCGCTCTCGAAACGCTGCGTGTTGCCGGGGAGAAATGGCTCCAGATGTGCAGTCTGATTGAACTCCAGTCGTGTTTGTCAGAGCATCGCTTCTCCACTTTGTGATGGGTCGAACTCTCGTGTTTAAACTGAACCGGATATGAAGTCGCAGAACATTAATTACTTGCAGAGTTTTAGCTTCAACAGTTAATAACCAAAGATCGGAGAAGTTAGTTCCACTTCTAACATCTGCAGAAGTTGAAATACTGAATACAGGATGCACAAGTGGCAGTGAAATAATGTTGCTCCACGCGAGACCCGTGGTTGCGATGTGAACATCTCCACCAAAATAATGAGCCCTTCTGACGTGAACCATAACCGTGCAGACTTCTGCTGCCGAGGAGACATACTTTGAAAATGACACAGTACCTTTGCCAGTTGTCACAGGAGGAACTTTTTTTGACGTGTTTACCTCCTTTTGATACGCGCATCATAACTCTGGTGGAATATGAGTCTTATTGGAGGCACGGGATTCAACCCTCGCCTCCCACAACCACAGACATCTCGTGTTATTGTTGGCAGCGCGCAGATAAGAACGTTTGTTGCCATTCGTATTAACCGAAGGGCTCGGCCGAAGCCAGATTTGAGATCCAATAAAGGTTTTTAATGCAGTAAAAAGTCAAATGGAAACCCTGATTGCTTTGGCACAGGCCGAATTGAGTGATGCGGAGGAACGGCGGCGGGCTCGGTCGGCGAATTCCTCGTGAATCCCATGGTATCAATCTTTTACCGCTCACGTGGAAGCGGTTCAAGAACTCATTCCCCGAGTTTCTTGTCTGCTGCAGGATGATGTGTTCAGGGCCTGTGGTTGAATACCTCACCTAAATGGAGCTCGCAGCACTAATGATGACACATAAACAATGTCGGTAATTATACGGAATGTAAACGGTTGGTTTTACTCTCTGAACTTATCTGCTAATAGTAGCTGGTGATGATTTGATACTGTGATAAATGCTGAAATGTGTCTCCCCCCCCCCCCCCGAATACTGAGCAGTTAACACTGACCAGATCGGTGTCTGCCATGTCAAAGGCTGCAGGACGCTGCGCTTCCAGCCTCTCTTCTTTTTGGTTGCAGCTCTTCAAGCAAAAAATCTGTTTTGGTTTACTCTGGCAGTCGGGCCTGATGTCATGCTTCAGGTATGGAACAATGGCACGGATCAAAGAGAAGAGGCTCGTTTTACCCCCCCCCCCGGCTCGTAATCAGTTCAGCGCACTACGGCTGAAACTCAAAGCGTGCATGACCTCAGTGCGTCGGCCTCTCGGCGAGCTCGAGACGCTCCTTCCCGCCTCGTCCTGCACGTCACTTTTTTGGGGGGGAAATAACAGGTTGTGTTATTGCAGTGACATTTGGGCAGATAAGATAAGAGCGGGGGAACTGGGGAACAGCTCGGTCTGCTGGAGTGTTTACAGCTCAAAGACCAATATTTGAGTGGCTCTGTGGGCCGGTATTTTAACGCCTGTAATAATTAACTAATAAACCAACAGCCAAGTGTCTCAGCCGGCTCTCAAGGTCAACCCCATAAAAGTCCAACGGCCCTCTTTGTTTTATGTGAAACACTTTGCAGGTCTTATCATTAAGCATCGCTGCAGCGCTGCGCTTAGTGATTAGCCTTCATTTCCTCTCATTTAAAAAAAAATAGCTTCGAGAAGATTACAGAATAACTGTCTCTGCAATAGTTGTTGCATTCCCAAACGGAAAAATAAAAAAAACACGCAAAGCAGCTTAGAGGAACCCAATTGTACGCTTTTCATAATTAGTGCATTGTGTTTGTAATTATTTACACTATCTGTTGTCAGCACACGGCTCGCTCCTGCAGTCTGCGAGGTGAAGAGTCCAACACCAGTCTGTCAGTTAGCTGAACATCAGAGCAGGAAGGCGTTCATGTGGCAGCTGGGATTGAACGGACGCTTTAACGGTCGAGTAAAGTGATGTTTTCCTCGAGAAGCACAGTGACACCGAGGACCCTTGTTGAGATCTGTCTTTGCAAACAGGCGATATAGAGTCGGAGGCGTATTATATATGGCATATGGCCAAAGAAATATAAGTCATTTCCCAAAAAACCTGTGTCGAAACACAAATCTATTTAACTTGAAAATCCCCAACTGTGAAATGCTCCTTCTCCTCTTTCTCAATTAGTACGTGAAAGATGTTTTGAGCCCTAAACTGGTTTCTTGTCACAGGCAGCGGGATCAGAAAGATTCAGGTGTGTCATTGAATAAACCGTCTTAGCTCCACCCACAGGCGTGGTCACAGCCAACGGTGGAGCTACACAAGCAGGCCTGATTCACGAGCAGCCCAACTACCCACGAGATGAGGTCTAGAACCTTTATTTAAAACCATGACCGTAGCACCTGCATCAGTGGAGAGCGGGGAGGAGTTAAACGTGTGAACATTTACTTTATAAGTCCTCTGAATGGCTCTGTGGTTAATTTGAGCCGAAATGAAAAAGTTTGTCTTGTTCCAAAAGGACTAAGTTGCACAAACAAAATATCAGTGATTGATTCCAGGAGAAAATCGTGTGTGTGTGTGTGTGTGTGTGGGGGGGGGGGGATTAAAAAAGCCCCCTGCATTAAAGCCAAAGCATGCACAGTAAGCGCTGATAACATTCCTGAGTGAAGGGAAGTACTTTTGCATCTTCTTGCTTTCAAACCGTTGAAGCGTTTACTCTCACTCGCCTTTTTCTTTCTTCTAGAAGTTTTTCGGTGGTTTCACCTCATCGTCGTCAGTAGACTCTAAAACAGCAAAACACATCTCAGCCTTCATCGCTGACTTTCGCTTTTGTTTTCCTGCATATGTGGTTTACAAGGGAACGCGAGGGCTCCTGGACCGTGATGCACATCATCTTTTTAATTGAGAGGGCAGGACATGTTACTCTGATGGATGTTGCCACATTTCATAGTTTCAGGAAACTGGAAGGCTGGTCAGCGGTGATAATGTGATGGTTCCTGTTGCTCTGGGCCCCCTTGTGTGTGCGGGACGTCCCTTCCCGAGCTGTTTTGCGAGCCTTCAGGATAATTGAGTTTAGGTATCATGAGGTGGAGGTCTTGTGTACCCGGGGGGTGGGGGGGGGGGTTGTTGTCGCATGGATCCATTCAGCCTGTTCTGGTGCTCTTCTGTAACATGAAGGAATGTGGAATCTTAATTTAACCTCTTAAACTCATTTAGTTTGCTCCAAGTGTAGCGTCAGTTCAATAGTTGTGTGTGTGTGTGTGTGTGTGTGTGTGTGTGTGTGTGTGTGTGTGTGTGTGTGTGTGTGTGTGTGTGTGTGTGTGTGTGTGTGTGTGTGTGTGTGTGTGTGTGTGTGTGTGTGTGTGTGTGTGTGTGTGTGTGTGTGTGTGTGTGTGTGTGTGTGTGTGTGTGTGTGTGTGTCGACTGAGCATCCGTAATTCCATCTCTCTGCATCCTTTGCTCCCCCCTCCTCTCCCTATAATGGCCAAGTGAGCGACAGATCAGTGGGGGGTGGATGCTGTGTGTGGGAACAATTGAGCACCCCTCTTTTAGGCCGGCATGCCTCCAACCCCCCCCCCCCCTCCTTCTCACTACATTCCACCCCGGACCACCAAGACCCGCACACAGCCAGCCCCGGAGCTGGGAACACACGGCAACAAAGAGCAAGCCGGAGAGACAGACCGAGGCACGGAGAGAAAGAGAGGAGGAGGGGGGGGGGTTTGACTGACAGGAAAGAGTTTTGTACTGGTTGAACAGTGTATCTGGAAGAAATGGTGGGCCAGGCAGGAGCCAGAGAGCAACTCTGTGAGAGTGTGACACAGGCTGAGGGAATCTGGGGAGGTAACTGGAAGCATGCATGCGCTGTGACTCATCGTGGCTCAGTCACACAGGCATGTACATACAGCCGACGAGCACAATACGAGGTTTTAACCGAAGGGCCCCACAGCACTTTTTTTTTTTTTTGAGGGCTCGAGTGGCCGCAGTTAAACTCGACGGTATCGTTTGGAGGATCTGTGCGGGTCCTCGTCTGATGCTGGCTGTGAGAGATGTTGATCTGGCCTTGTGGTTTTCCGTACTTTGAGGGGAGGGCGGCGACCCCCTGAAACTTCTTGTTAACACGTCCTGTTTGTGCGCTGTCCCCCCCCCCCCCCACCCCTCCGTCCAGACTGACATATCGGTTCATTTTCTTCTCCCCGCGCTTGCTCTCTTCAGCAGCTCCTCTGGGAGGTTGAGTTTCATGCCCGATCCTCCTCTCTCTTTCACCATCGCCGGTGGTTTGCTGGTATTCTGCTCCCGAGCTCCTTTGAGCCCATCTACCTCTCCTGTCTAGTGTCTGCTTTTTACATTTTGTCGTTCACTCTGTGCAAAACGGCTTTCAGATGATGCACATGCCAAAACTAGACCAGGTCTCTTGTGAACACGCCGCTTTGTTATCAGTTCTAAATGTTAATGAGGCAGCAATAACAAGTCTTTACCTCTAATACCAAGTACAGAAGAGCATTTGACTTCACCATAACTTCGTATGGGATGAAATGACGCATGCAACATGAAAATATTTCAAATCTGGCTCTCATACACAGTGTTTGATGAGATGACGTTAGTATACCAGTGAGTTTTATCACACATGCTGTTCCCCATCTCCCACCTCACCCTCTCTCCATCGTTCAGCTCCTCTGGCTGCTAAAGTCCCTTTTGTGCAGTCGATGCTTGGTGTTGTACTTATTTTTTTTTTGTTCCGCTGATATTGCCGCCGTGCGTCTCCTTTTGTGTCGATCACCTCGGTGCTCGGCCAGCTGTGAGGAGTGTGGCCAAAGGGCCGCGGGCTCTGATCCCAAACTGCAGGGGTGGAGCGTGAAGCCCCCTCGCCCGACACCATGACGGCTCCGCTCTCTAGCCGAAGCCGTCTAACCGCGTAGCTGCTGGGAGGAGGGGGGGGGGAGGGAGTGCGACCGCGATGTAGGTGTAACTCAACCAAGGTTTTTTGATTTCCCCACGAAGCCACAGCGGGATAGATGTCCGCGTTGATAGTCGTGATCATCATTAGGATGTGTGCGCCGTGTGGTTAGGGAGAGCGGTGAGGGAGCGAAGCCAGGGACTTGCCTGGGTGTTTGGGCTGGAGCCCCAGAGCTGGGCGCTGGCCAGCCGAGCTGTAATCCCGGCTAATTACTCCCAAGGCCTCCATCAAGAATCCCACTGACGAGGAAGTCACTCACACTTCGCTCATTTCTCTAAACTGCAGCTAGCTTAATAGGTTTCCTAATATTTGCCTAATCCCCTTGTGTGCTGCTTGCTCTCATTTACTTACATATAAATTGTATTGTTTGAGATCACCACCCCCCCCCACCCCCCCTTTTTTTTTTTCTTCAATACTTTTAAAAACTTTTTTTCTTCTGTTAAAGAAAAACAAGCAGCAGGCAGATCTTTGGCTGCTTCACACAGCTCTGAGTCTGACTGACGGGTTGATGAAATGTGTTAGAAGCAGGTAATCAGAAGTCAAATTTGAAACATGAAGGAAACAATGGCAGACGTCCTGCTGGCTGAGGGCCGATAAGCGAGGGAGGGGGGGGGGGGGAAGAACCCACACATGAAAGCATCAAATAGTTTGTTAAATGAAAACTCCCAAAAGCAGCAAATTTGGTTAGCGTGTTTTGAGAGCGCCTTTTTTCTTTTTTACTGGCAGAAAGAAAAATGCGGTTATGTGGGAGTCATCTCGCCAATATTGTACATCATAGGTACGGCAAGCAACTTTGATTTATCGACACATTCAGCGCACACCACCGGGAACGGACTGCGCATCCATGACTGAGGCCCGTTAGACCATTGTACCGCTAGGTTTAGACTTTCCAGGCCCTTTGACGGGCTGCGATGAGTGGTTCTCTTCCCACCGCCTCCGCGGGTGTCCAGTTTCGTAAGGCCCAACAGGTATATCAGAATCTTTGTTGCCCTTTTTGCAGCTTTGAGCTTCCAGAAACCCGATCTTGTACCTGACCTCAGTCCGCCTGGGGGGGCTTTCATCGGGGGCCCCCGTCCTGCCTCAACATCTGGTGGACTTCAGCTGCTTTTGGATGTCTGTTATAAACATTGTCAAAGAGCTCCCTGTCCTTAGGAGGGGTTCGCCGGCTTTTTACTGGCAGCGATGAAATGTATTGTTTGTGTGTTAAGTCCTTTTTAAAGGCTCTCGTATGTTTCAACAGAGCTGGATTTTTTTGAATTCCTCTTTTATGTGGAGATGGAGGATGGGGCGTCGGGAATTGTTTTTTGAAACTTGCAGGCGCTTCTGACCAGCCCACCAAGACAGTTTTTGGAGTGTAAAGCGTCCTCAGATAGTCTAGCTAGCGCATGGCTCTGCAGCAGTGTATGAAGCACCTCTCAGAGAGGACCTATCTGTACGCTCAACAGTCGTCCGTTTCTCTCACAGCACAGCGGTGTTTGTGGAGGGTCCCATGGTAAAGCACTTGGCCTTTTTTTTCATCTTCTGCTTTAAAGTGTGTTTTCATTTGTGTGCCATGAGTCAGTGGAAAAGACGGAGGGCTGGTGTAGAGGGACAAGCCAGGAAGGTCTTTTGTGTCTCTCCCCCCCCCCCCCCCTTTCTCCGCCTCCCGGTAATCACGCTGTGCTGCAACTTGTCCTCTCCATTTGTCTGCAAAACCTCCGCCTGTCTCTGCAAATCTTAAACACAACACAGTCTCGCTCTCTCTTTCACTCACTCACACACACACACACACACACACACTCTCACACACACACACACAGACCAGGGGAAAGGTGGAATCTGTAGTAAAAGCATCAAACACTGGAGCTCTGCTGGCTCATCAAAAGGCACATAACCTTAAAGACAGACGTGGAGAGGGTGAAAGATTAGACCAGCTGTTGAATCACTGCCGTGAATCACCTCTGATAGGTGCTGTTTAGAACAGAGTGATGGTAGGAAAGAGAGAGTTTCCCTGTTGTGTTTCCTTTATGTCTGAATCTATATCCCATACAGCATTCGATGTATGTCAGAACCACCCGGCTGAATGGCAACGCTTGCACAAGGTCCGAATGGCAGTGGAGCCAATCGCCATTAGTTGCTGTGTTTGTCAGAAAAAAGTTGCTGAAAGTTTGTGTGGAGCGAGTTCTGAAAGTGGCCCAAATTCAATCTCCTCTGGGAAAAACCGGCCGCTCCTGTTTGAAGTAGGAATTCCTCGAATCCAACATGAATCACGGCCTCCAGCCTTCTCGTAGTTCCAGACGGAGCCGGCACAAGTGTTGAGAGTGTGACCTTTCATTTTTACGATCCCGTTTCTTCGCTGTGCTTTGTGTACTTCTTGACCTCTTGCAGACCTCGGTACTTGTTTTTAGGCCAAATGTGAACTGTCAAGTAAGAAAACCGTGTTGTACTGTGTACCGAGATGCTTAATGCCCACGTTAGCTTGTGGCATTTCTGACTGAATTGCCACCCTGTTCTGGCCTCTTCTCTCATCTAATGGCTTGTTTTCTCACTTTAACTCTTGAACTTTGATACGTTTTCACTAAATATTCTCTCCAGAATAGTGTTTTGTCTTCATTATGTAGGTGGTGAGCTGCAGCTCTGTAGGCTAACACACGAGTGTTGCACAACTTGTCAACAAAAGCGGAATAAAGTTCTGCAGCTGAGGGTTATTAGGTGCACCTCTACTTAGGAAGGTAATAAAATAATAACACAGAGGCTCCGTAGTCTGAACCAAGACGGCAAGCTCTTCCTCGCTAGCAACGTGTCAACGGCAGCGCGGTACAGCGTCACGCTCTCTGTTCATACCTTTCACAATAAAAGCCCTCGGCTGTGCACTGCATCAGCCCTTACCAGAGGGAGCTTTAAGTTCACTTACTACAAGGCAACTGAATGTTTAACCTTTTATAAGCAGCAGTGTGATATGTGAAGGTGGAGAGATGTGACCATGTGAAGAACGGATCTAAATTAAATTAAGACAGGGGAATAAATTCCATTACTTTTCCCGTTGTTTTAGGCCTTTGTCAGTTCTGGTATCGTGATATTTCGGCAGGTGTAATTAGCAGGTGCAACAGCACCTATTGCTATCAAGAGAAATAGTTTCACGTCTCCTACACAAGAGGTCAGAGAGTCGAACGCCGTCCTCCAGATTGTTCTTTGACCACGAGAGGTTTCACATGCGTTTGTGCGGCAGGTGAACTTTAGAGCGCTGCCCCAGCGGTTGGAATTTGGTTCGTGACTTGTTAAGCGTACTCGGGGAGGGTGCAGGAGCCAGTCGAAACCCTGACAAAGCAGTGACCTGGGAAGTGGTGTCGGCAGGGAGCTTTTGTGTGGGGAGACAAAGCCGGAGATGCAGGGCCGGGACGGGAGAGGGAAACAGACAGAGCGAGAGGCCGGGGCAATGTTGTGGAATCTCCCCAGGGGCTTCTGGGTAAATGTTCATGGATGACAGCGTTTTGGAATGTTCACAAATGGAGAGTTTTAATTGGCCAGAGGCCCAGACTGGTTTAGTAATCAGAAATGGACTCTCGGTGGCCGAGGGCTCCGGTTTACAGAGCCCAGTGTGGGCTTTGTATGTGGGATTGTGCGCCTTTTTTTTAGAAAACAATTCACCATCCAAACGCGGAGGACTTAGCACGGATAAACATTTTAATGTGACAATTTCCTCTGAATGACAAACGGCCTATTTAGAGTTGTTCTGTGGCAGCGGAGCGCGATGAGACACGGAGATCGTAATGAGCGTCGCCTCGTGCCGCAGCAGCAGACTCTCATCACAGTCATGCCGTGTGACAAGTGCATTTTGGCAGTTTGGTGTTTTGACAGCTGTGGTGCGGAGGAGATTTTAATCCCTGATTTATTCAAGGAAACATCATTTTGCTGAGACATTATCCAAAGCCCCGTGGCTGGTAGCTGAGAACATTGACTCCAGAGAGTACTCCCCTAAACCAAAACTTCCTGCCTCATAAATGGATGCTGAGCATTGTTCTGAGTGGAGTAAATCTCGCACGTCGCTGACGTTTCCCGAGCTCTCCGCCACCCGAGAGGCTTCCTCCTGTTATTTATGGACGTCTGCGCCATTGTTCTTTTGAGTTAACCTCTTAACACTTCACTGTTTGATGCTGAGTCAAGGGTCGCATCAGCATTGGTGTCGTGACTCGTCGTGTGAGGAGTGGATGCTTTCTGGGTCAGCTGACTGCAAGCCGAGTGACAAACTACTGTATCAAAGCTGCATGATGAAGATGAACAAGATGCATTTAAAAGCGTTTTTATTAGTTATGAATGAATGTGCAGAATGAACAATAAGCAGATGTGTAGTGATAATAAGAAGGGATGTAACTAGATACTATCTGTACACTACAGTCTGTGGGTTTAATACACAGTATGTATTGAGTCACACACAGGCCTGTCTTACTGTTCAGTGTGTCTTTGTTTTATGGGACTCAGCTGCTCTCCATCACTGTACTGCTGTACATAACGTCAACCTGGTGATTTATTGAACGTCAATGCTCCGTGTGCATTAGATGAGCATGGTGATCCTCGTGGGGGGAAACTACGTTGTTGCAGCCGCAATAGAATACAGCAACGGGAAAAACACAAAGCGTGCTCCAAAACGTACCAACAAACACAGCATGTAACGACGAAGACGCATAGCAGCACCAGAACAAACTGAGGCAGACGCTTTGTGTTTATTGAGGCAAACATGCAGATGTTCTGGTCGCAATTTTCAAACAATTCCTGTAAAAGATTTTACTGCTCAACTTAAAATGTTTAAAAGCCGTCGCCCACTTTCGGTTACATCCTTTCCAGGCTATACGCTGGTTATGAGAGTGGTGTAATGTCTGAGTCATGGGTCAGCTGGAGCTCCACGCTGGTGCCACTCCCAGCGAGGGGCCGCAGATCTACAGTGTGTGTGTGTGTGTGTGTTGTGGAGTACACCGCAGACGTCCAGGCAGACGTGGCACCTGGCATCTCTGAGGGAGAGAGCTGGTTATCAGACCACACGCTGTGATTAATGCCTCAGAGATGGTGAAAGTGCTGTAAACTTGTCATGACTCTATTTTTGTAAGAGGCTGACGTGTAGACACAGAGTTGGTGGAAGTATGGCCCTGCCCTGATTATCTCCATATGACCAGTCCGGTCTCTAATGATGGTTTCCGCTTACAGCGTAATGTCGCTGAACCTTTTCCCCCTTTCTGCGGTTCGCTCTGCCGTAGCTCAGAGTCCACACATGTGCGCAGGACAGATGCAATACGTAGAAGACGCGTGTTATACTTATCCTGGCGCCTAAATGTATTTTTATGTTACAGTCGGTGGTTTCGCTCTCTATTACACGGTTTGGACAGTCTCACTTTCCATTGTGAAATTCCCACATAATGTCGTAGAACTAATATTTTATGTTTGACTCCGCAGAACATTTAGTTTAATTTCTACTTAAGAAATCTGAAAAGTTGATCACTTGGACAGAAAAAAAACTGTGAAAGGGAGAGGCGACCGAGACCCACTTCCCTCCCTCCTTAGACTCCTGCTGGCATGATGCCCTTGAGCAAGCGTCTGCGGTTTTGTACGGAGCAGCAGCCTGATGTGAATGTGTGGATGTTTGTAGCCCCCCCCCCTGCAGCACCTCCTCCAGGTTGTAAATAACACTGAGCTCTTAGTCAGCTCGCCTAGTTAAAGGATTTCTTGTAACATGGGGGGAAATATCATATTGTACAAGAGCCCTGTAAACTGTGAGAACTCTGTTCCACAACAGGACACTGGAGGCTCAGAGACGGTGTTTTCCTCCCTTCATACTTTGACTTTTGCACATTTCCTTTTTTTACAGCACGAGGCTGATCTCATGCGGGAGATTCCCCTTGCTAAAAACCCCCAGCCCCAATTATGCCGTGAACACATTTATTCCACCGTTGAATAGATGTGTGTGGGTTTAATTCCAAAAATGACACATCCGTCCTTCTGAACAAAACGCTGCCTTTTCCAAGGCCACTACTGAGCGCTGATAAAAGGGAAACATTTTGAGGCTTCATTTGATTCGTTTGTTGCGGGGACCAAGTCGTCAGAATAGTTTGACGCGTTGAATTGCTCGCTGAGAAACTAATTGGAAAAGCTTCTCCGAAATGGATGAATGGCAATTTTTGAACGAGTAACGTGTAAAAGAATTATAAAAGAAAGGATCCAGATAGCAGCCTTAACCGGAGAGTCCTTGCAGATGAAAGGGAGACCAAAACGACAGTGGTGATTTGACAACATGCTGCAACAGGAAAGAATTTAAGAAGGGAATGACTTAGACGGCAATTGCTGTGATTTTTGGAGATGAAATATGCCGCCTTTTAATAATTACTCTTTTCAACTGCGGCTTCACATCGTGCCTCCTCTCCTCTCTGTGCCGTCTAAAGCTGTACTCGTAAGATATTAAGCACGTAAGTCAAACTTAAAAAGCAGCATCACGGGCTCCTCAAAAGACCGCGGGTAGAGCTCATGTGATTGTGTATGATGGGATGGGACGCAAAACATAAAGTTATCCAACAAATGGCACCAATCCCATAAACCCCCCCCCCCCCCCCCCCCCTTGGGATAATTACACCCTAGACAGAGGTGAGAAGCAAGAGCAGAATGTTGTGGCTGCAGGGCGCACACATTTTACAACAGTCTGTGTGAGTAATGCTCAGCAGACTGGCAACGCTCTCCTGTACATGTTACAGCAGAGAGCATAATATTCCCATTAATCGTCCACCTTTGTATCTAGAAGTGTTGCTTTGCATACCTCACAATGCTGAGTGGGTTTGGGGCTGGGTTTTACACACCATTTGGAGATCAATCGGACCGACTTGGAATATGTTCACACGTTTTTTGTTTCTTCCTGTATTGAAATGAAACCGCCGCCAGTATTCACCGTCTCCAATTACCTGCATTCCGCTGGGATTGAATTAGGATGTGCATAGACTATGAGCAGCATACAGTTTATCACTTAATTATTTACAAATGTTGATGTCGGGAGGTTCGGGTTCAGTCGCAGACCACCAGGCTCCAATTAGCGACAGACGTGGGCGGACGGTTGGTGACACGCGGTACCCCCGTGGCCTCCTCCTCGGCTCCCAGAGCAGCTTCAGTGACGTCCCGGGTTCACCAGGGTACAGAAATAATCCTCGGGGGGGCTTTTATGACTTTGGATCGTAGCATATGTTAAGGTTTTCCGTTTATATTTTCCGCATGCGTTTGCGACTATTTTGGCTCTTAATTGCCAGTGTGTGTGTGTGTGTGTGTTGGTGGTGTTATTATTGGAGTGATTGGGGGCTGAGTTACTGTGTGTTGTGGATGTGCTGGCTGGCGGACAGGCGGGGGGGGTTCAGAGGACAGGACCTCTCTCAGAGGAGGGGCTGTTAACCCCTGACCTCGCTGGTTGTGTGTGTGTGTGTGTGTGTGTGTGTGTGTGTGTGTGTGTGTGTGTGTGTGTGTGTGTGTGTGTGTGTGTGTGTGTGTGTGTGTGTGTGTGTGTGTGTGTGTGTGTGTGTGTGTGTGTGTGTGTGTGTGTGTGTGTGTGTGTGTGTGTGTAAGGGGGGGGGGGCACCCTGAGGTCCGTCTGGTTCAGGGGCACATGATGGCAGGCAGAGGGGGCGGTGAGGTGTCTAATCTGGTTTTTGTCTGTGAGGCGTTTTCACCTCCCCCACCATCCTTCCTCTGAGAACAGAGTTTGAGAGGCAGGACAATGTCAGAGGGAAGTGACTTATTTTATGAGCCATTTAAAAAGGGGATGGTGGTCTCCCCACAAAGGGAAGGCAAGGAGGCGGCGGGGAGCTGATGAAAGCCATGACACACAGTCACATGTTTGTTTACAAGATGCTGCGCTCTTGTTTTGACCACCATAAATGGCAGTTTCCCTCTCCTGAGCCGACACTTGAACAGGGCTCTGTCTCTGCGTCTTGTTGCATCTTAAAAGTGCTCGGCAAGCTGGAGGGGTGAGAGCCCCCCCACACCACCACCACCACTTTTTTTAAGGAGCTCCGTACGGCAACCAAGAGCCAGTTCAGCCGCCACACAAAGACTATTCACGGTGGAGAAATGACTGACGCACTGACCGGGCTCATTGTGAAATAGTGAGGCGGTAACACGTCGCACACAGTCCGGCGTGATGTGGAGTTTTATAGGATCGAACTGTTCC
This sequence comes from Anarhichas minor, assembly GCF_050575085.1. NCBI lineage: Eukaryota > Metazoa > Chordata > Actinopteri > Perciformes > Anarhichadidae > Anarhichas > Anarhichas minor. The sequence goes on from NW_027466474.1 coordinate 15,251,509, forward strand.
CGTTAACTGTTCGCTCCCATGTGTTCCAGCAGAGACGTTTCTTTTCCTCCCGGTGGTTTGAGAAATTGGCTGCCAGGATGTTTTCACAAAGTATGCGTTAGCTAAGAATCTTAAGTTTTCAGAGACTTAATCCTTTGAGCTAACAATGTGACATTTGTGCAGACGTTCCTGTGAAATATTGACCATCTCACTTTTATTTGTGTACTTTGGTAACTGGGGCTATTTTCCATGTGGATATAGCCCTTTTGATTGTACGCCTGTGCTGTGGGCAAGCAGGGGGCCCCGCTGGAGGAGAGACTGGATGGCTGTCTCACCTAAAGTGTGTGTGTGTGTGTGTGTGTGTGTGTGTGTGTGTGTGTGTGTGTGTGTGTGTGTGTGTGTGTGTGTGTGTGTGTGTGTGTGTGTGTGTGTGTGTGTGTGTGTGTGTGTGTGTGTGTGTGTGTGTGTGTGTGTGTGTGTGTGTGTGTGTGTGTGTGTGTGTTTTCCTCCAATCATGCCTGTACAAAGAGCCATGTGTTGAGCAGTGATGTGATGTGTGAATATGTTTAGGTAGGGTCTGCCAACTGTGCCTGGGTGCGTGTGTGTATATATGCATATAGGAGGGGGGGGGGGGGTGGATTGGGTGAGGGTTGGAGAAAGAGAGAGATGAGTTTTGGGGAGAGGACTGTGAGAGAAGGAGTGACTTGAGGCTTATTTGGACTTGATCCCAGACGGAGGGGTCCAGTTTATGGCGCCAGGGTGCATCCCTCCCTCTGGTGCCCTGTTTACATCATTGTGTTGCTGTGAGTCACTTCTGACGCTGCAATTTGATCATTTAAGCTACTATTCTAAAGAAGCAAACCTGTCGTGTTCTTCAGTTGAACTGTCTGGGTTGTGATTGGCTTCGTCAGACTCTTACAGCTACAGGAAGCTTGATCTAAACATCTATCTAAAGGTATACATGGGTTAATAAGTCATCAAAGCCAGGTCCTGTTTTTCTAATGGAGGTCGAGGGGCGTTTCTATTACGTGCACCGAAAGAACGAAAACGACCTCAAGATGTCCGAGAGGAACGGATCCATGTGGCTCAGGTTGTCATGGCGACATATTAAACATGGCTACCAGCAGTGACGGTAACAGTCGAATACTGACGACCAAAGCAGAGGAACTGCAGCAACCGTAACCAAAAACCAATAAAAAGCAAGGGAACAGAGAGTTGGTTCACGGTTAATGCTCACGAAGCAGGAACTGAGCTTTACCAAAATCCCCTCACCAATAGAACGCATGTCCACGCCTGTCGTTGGGATGAGAGGTACTTCCTGTCTTTTGTTGTCACGGGGAGAAAGCTGCTTGGATTTATTTGTCTAAACCAAACAATTCACGGTAGACAATAAGGATGGAACAAATTAAAGAAAGAGAGCAGGAAGAAAGTCACGGTTATTGACGGCGATCATAGGAGTTTCTAAACGCTGATGCGTTTCACTGCACACACACACTATGTGGAAAGTCGGCACGATCTCTTAAGGCTCAATTAGTCTGGGATGAACAAACGCTGGAAAACATCTCAGGTGTTCTTAAAGCTCCAGTCCGTGTGTGTGCGCCATTAGCTGCTCTAGTAGCAGTAACCTGCGCACAGGCCTGGAGTCAGTGAGCACGAGCTGGTGGGGAAAACCAAACAGGCCACCGGTTCCTGCAGGCAGTGAAAGGATCCCTGTGTTCTCCCAAATTCCACCAGCCACCTTTAAAACAAAACATTATTGCAGCTGCGACTTTGCATTCGTCCTCCCCTGACCCTCCTTTTTCTAATTGGACGTTAAAACTCACTTTTGACAAAGTTTAGCCGTTTGCTGTTTTACCAAAGAGCATATTTAGATACATCAGTGCAGTAAAAGCTCCGAGCAGGTCGGGTTGAGTTCATTCGGCTCGGTCCAAGAATGCAGACGTGTTTGAGAATGTTTTAAACAGTTACAAGTTCTCTGTCTACGCGAGCCTTTTCAGAACATTTGTCCGGCTACGCTGAAGAAAAACACTTCACAGCTCTCCTCTCTGGCATGCGAGGGACACTTAAGCCTTCAGCTTTACACTGTTTCCAGCAGGTGGCTCTCTGCTGTTTCCAAAGTGTTTGTTTACAAAGTAAGCATTCAAAGAAAAGAGGGAGAGAGAGAGAGAGAGAGAGAGAGAGAGACGGCATCACATGGGTCACGTGTCAGTCAGACATCTGAGGTCACATGGACATCATGGAGAATGTGCTTAATGATACAGCAGACTTCTAAAAACGCAGCCCTGTGTGGACGCAAAGAAAGAGAAGAAAATCCTTTACACAAACATCTACCTGCCTCCATGTTCACATGGCTGCAGTCAGCCTGCTTACCAGCAAAGTGGGCGAAGAGCTAATCCTCTCCTCTTAAAAGTCTGTGTTTTAGAAGGACGCAGCACTCAGAGAGCGCTGCAGCACCGAACTATCAATCAGGACGGGGAAGTGCCAGGATAAGAGCAGCGCTCTATAAAGTGGCCGGCTAAAGACTGCTCTGGGCTGAGTGTTGCAATTAATCCACTTAAGTGCAGTTAAGGGGGTTTTCACAGCCAAGGTGCGTTTTGATTTGGTGAGGGGGTGAAGTTGTTACTCGGTAGCGGAAAAGGTTTCATCCCAGACAAAAAGCAAGGAATGGTGTTAATGATCGATACGCTTCTGTGTTTCAAACAAGTCAACGTCGGCTCGGTTGATTGATAACCTCGCTCGCGCTAACAGCCACTCTGCGGGTGTGAAGATTGTGAATGGATCTTAAAGTATATCGTTTAAATGGAATCACCTTTTTCGAGGCCTACTGCTGGAAACGGGTTTGGTCTTGGTCTGATTCTGTGTTGACGTGACTTGTGGTGACAGCTTCCTGTGTCTAACGTGTGTGTGTTCTCCTTGTGTCTTCCAGGAGCCCCGTTGAAAGTGTGTCCGCAGGGTTTCTCCTGCTGCACGCTGGAGATGGAGGAGAAGCTGAGCCAGCAGAGCCACACGGAGATCAAAGCTCCCGTCTCCAGGCTTAGCACCAACCTACAATCTACCTTCAGACAGCGGCACGACCACTTTGACAGTAAGCAAACACACACACACACACACACACACACGCACACACACACTCCAAGCAAGCACGCCAGCCACTTTTCAGACTACATTGTGCCCCCGCTCCACGGCAGCACTCGCGTTTTTGACGGACGCTCCCACCTGCCAGTGCACTGCCCCGGGCGGAGACACTCAGTCTGTGTCCGTCGGCCCGTCCACCTGTCTCTCAACGTCTCAGCTCCACCCCCCCCAACCCCATGCTTCCCTCTCTCTCCAGAGAGACGTGCACGCTTCCAGACGGACCACACACATCTTCAGATTTAGTCTTCTGTGTGTGTGTGTGTGTGTGTGTGTGTGTGTGTGTGTGTGTGTGTGTGTGTGTGTGTGTGTGTGTGTGTGTGCCTGTAAATATGGGGATCAGGTTTCCCCTTTGAGGGCGGAAGCTCATGGGAACATGTAACAGTGCTGAGTCACCGAGGGAGCGGGACAGCTTTGACTACCCTCAGCCAGCCGACCGTGTCACCGCTGCAGCTCTGCCGGAGAACAAGGAGAAGATTCGACCGATAGACTTTCACGTGCACGGGTTTGATGCGTTTCTCTGTTTGTTTGTACACATGCCAGTCACAGACCTTCAGATCTTATGTGTCCGTGAAAGGGGAGCGAGGGATAGTCTGTAACGAGCAGAGTGTGTATTGCAGCCAGATGTGAACAGGAATGTGACGTGTCGGAATGCAGTGGCTGCTGGAGCCGTCCCGCCCCTCTTTTCTCCTCCTCTCTTACTGCCCCTTTGTCCCCATCTCATGCCCCGCTCTCCCCAAAAAACACCTCCTCTCTGTTGCCCCTCAGACCCTCCTTTCTCTTTCCATCACACGCAATGTCTCGCTGTTCATCATGTCGGTCACTTTAATGTATCTGTGCTCGTTTCTGACCTCCACGCTCTCCTCACGTCAACCCGGGATCTTCAGTTTACTGTCATAAAGACAAAGAAATCTGAAAATGTTTGCAATTTAGTAGCAGAAACCAGTGAACTTAAATGGTTGTTTGATAGTTTTCATGTTCTGAGAACGTAGCAGTACGTGTCGCAATAAGACGGAGAGAAAGAGAGCGATTTCCAGGTTGAATAACTCCGTCGACATTTCTTGTAGCCTCTTTGCATTTGGTCTGTTGGGGCTGCAGGCGGTGACGTTTTTATTGTCTGCACATTTAATAATGGACGTGTTCCTGCTGAGAGAGATGGCAAGACTAGAGAGGAGGTCTCGCTCTTTGATTTTGAGGAACTGATACTGGAAACACAGTTGTCTTGACAATTATATTTTATATAACTAAAAAAAAAACCTCTGCTGTCAAACTTCACTGTGGCCAGGTGTGCATGATGTTTCCTTTAAATATCGTTACTGCTCTAGGACGTGTCTTTCTTGTAAGATGTTATCTGAGATAAAAAGTCGTACAGTTTGACAAAGCCTGACTGGCTGTAGGGTCAACTATCTGACCAAGAGGGCGCAGCTGACAGTGCCCCCCCCCCCCCCCCCCCCCCCCCCCCAGGTTGCTGCTGTCTCTGGACTGTTAGATGTGGGATCTCTTTACAAAGGCCTGCTGTGCTCTCTTCCACCTGGTACATTAGTCTCTCTCGCTGGATACGGTGACAGGTCTCGGGTTGCCGTCCTATTATTTCCTGTTGTCACGTCGAGACACCCCGAAGGCGGCGCTTCCCACCGGTGAAACTGCCGCAGGAAGTGAACTTTTTTGTGTTCACTGTTACCGAGAAGGGCCGTCGCGAAGACGTTGATGGCCGGTTGCGGTGGTGGTGCATGTGTGCGTAAACACAGCTGCGACCGTACACGAACACAGACACAACAGCGTGCTGCTCACACACTAACAAACTCAGGAAGTGGTGTTTGTGATTAGGCCGGCTCCCATCATGCGCCTGGAGCTAGGAGTCATGGACAATTAAGACCAGGGCCGGGAATAGTTCTCCCCTCAGTCTGTCTGTCCTACTGCACTGACCCCGTCCAGCAGAGCAAGCCTGTGTCTGGGATTTAAGCACAAGGATTAAGGCCCCTTTTCTCCAGGCACACACACACACACACACACACACACACACACACACACACACACACACACACACACCAAGAGACATCCATCCGAAAGCTCTGAAGTCCAACAGCAGGAGGGACAGAATCCCATCCCATAAGAAAAGGGAGAAGCGCAGGGACTAATTGGCACAAATAGGATGCAATTACTGCCTGGGCTGGGATTGGGAGGAGCAGAGTTTATAGGGACTGGGGTGGGGGGAGCTCCTCTTGGAGGAGGAAGTGGGAGAGCTCCTCTGTTCCCATGATGGATCGGGCCGACAGATCATCGCTTATAATTTAGGGCCTTCTCTGCAACATGTGGAAATGATGACAGGGCGCGGGGAGGGAGAGAGACGAGCGCTCGCCGAGGCAGGAGTTGTCCATCTCCCTTACATTTTGCTACAGCGTACGCTCTCTCCCGGGTAACCTTTCACCCACATTCCCTCAGACCATTGGCGGAGCGACAGGCAACATTTTTAATGGAAAAATCATGAGGAAGTTGTTCAGCTCCTCGGCCTGTTGGCAGACGGCTGCGTGTCATAAACTGTTTTTAATGACAATGCAAGATGCCTGTGTAATGCTGCTTATACTTAAGACCCCCAGCTTCGGCCAAAGAAGAGCCCCCCCCCCCCCACACACACACACACACACACACCACCACCTCCCCCGCTGCCACCACTCTCACACACACACCCTGCACAGGCCGCTCTCTTTTTCTACCAGTGGGTTTGTCCAAACTCATTACAGGGCTTATCTGTTTAGCATACAGGCATTACCGCTCTAATAAACTGTAGAATGGAAATAGAGAAGTTTGGGGTTGTTCTCCTGCTTCGTGCCTCTTCTTCCTCCTCCTCCTCCTCCTCCGTCTCCTTTCACTGACTTTAAACTTGTGGCTACTATGACATTCCAGGGGTGGGGGTGGACCTTTTGTTTTAATCTCTGTCAATGGAGCGTGGAACTTGGTGCCCTCTCCCCTGGCTTTGTGTGTGTGTGTTGGAGGGGAGGGGTGATGGGAGGGGGGGGGGGGTAAATGGAGGGGCTGCAGTGTTTCCGGTATCCTTGGCGACACAGTGGGGATTTGGAGTTAAAAAAAGCCCTCAACTTAACCCGCCCCAAGCTGCCCTCACCCCTCCCCTACCTCATTTTTTCTTTTTAGTGTGTCAGGCTGAAGTGGAAGTGACAGCGCTACTTGCTGTGTGTGTGTGTGTGTGTGTGTGTGTGTGTGTGTGTGTGTGTGTGTGTGTGTGTGTGTGTGTGTGTGTGTGTGTGTGTGTGTGTGTGTGTGTGTGTGTGTGTGTGTGTGTGTGTGTGTGTGTGTGTGTGTGTGTGTGTGTGTGGTGTGGGGAGCGTTTAGTGACTCCTCTGTGAGAGCATGGGAACTTTACATTTCAAAGCCGAGCAGAGGGCACCCAGAGAATCTGCAGTGGGACAGAGGTTTTGTGCGCACAGGGCATCGAGAGGGGGGGAGACAGACAGAGAGAGAGGGGGGGAGACAGACAGAGAGAGAGAGAGTTGAGTGAAAGGGGGCGAGTGTATGCTTGCATGCACGCAAGACTGAAGGTGAAGCATTTTTCAGAGACTGAGGAATTCTCATTTTGTTCAGATTAAGAAAGTTGAGGGGGGGTCGAGGAGGGGGTGTCCGTGGGAGAGGGGGCCTGGATTATTGGGGGTGGGGGAAAGTGGTGGTGGGGGGGGTGATGGACATTCCTCAGGATGAAGTAGGTCATTGTTCCCTGTCTCTAGTGAAGAGAGCTCTCTGAAGGAACTGATGAAGTGAAAGCGGCAGAGGGAGGGAGACGCAGGGCTAGATGGGGGGTACAGGTCCATATATGGGAGGGGGGGGGGGTTCGCATTATTCAGTAATCCTATTGAAAATGCCTCTGAAGGACAGTCCAGGACAAGCCGGGAGAAAGCGAATGGAATGTGACAACGGAAAAATGCCATTGATGGTGGTCAGTTTGAAGCGGTTTGATGTGGAGAGACGTCCCCGCTGAATGGCAAGTCTGCTGGTCCAGGAGCAGCGCCGCTCCCATGCTCAGACCCGCTCGTTCAGCCTGACGGAGATGCTCCGGCTCCACCTTTCACCCCTTCCTGCTTCACCCCTCTCAGCTCCCCTCATTTCCCAAACGTCCAGCTCGCCACAATACATTCCTTTTGCCTTTCATCCGAGATTTTATGCTCAAACTGTTTCTGTTGAGAAGCGGAGAATGTCAGCACGCGGGCACAGGTGAAGGGGGACGGCCATCGTTCTGATTTCAAATGGGGGACGGCAGCGTCCCGGGCACAGTGTGTGGAGGGCTCCACGTCTATTTAGATGTACGGGAATACAGTCTTGTGGCAGCAGTATCGTGCTTTTGAAATGTTGATTTTCGTCGGGACACCGTAAAATAATTCAGTTATTTACGTCCAGTGTGGTCGTGCTGGAATCTGTATATTGCAATAACTTGATGGAAACCTCACAATGCTTTCTGTTTTGTAATGGGATACCCACAAAGCACTACGTGTGAATTTCCTGTGCCCAAACAAGCCAATTCATGAGCAGAAGTTATTAAATTAAAGATCAATAAAATCTCTGTAGATGTCCCAAGCAATATGTTATCCATCATAGAAATGCAGTTTCCTTTCTCCCATCTTTAAAATCAATCCTGTAGACGACATGAAATGTTAACAATGTCGAATAGTTTGTTCCTTCTCTCTGGCAGCCTCAGCATTTAGCCATCACACTAATCCCCCTCCTCTTTCTTTTTCTTTTTCTCCCCCCTCAGAGTTTTTCCGTGAGCTTCTGAAAAACGCCGAGGTCTCGCTGCACAACATGTTCGTGCGAACATACGGGATGATGTACGTGCAGAACGCGGAGCTGTTCAAGAACTTCTTCGAGGCCCTGACGCGGTACTACGTGTCCGGCAGCGCCGCCGTCAACCTGGACTCCATGCTGTCGGACTTCTGGGCCGACCTCCTGGAGAGGATGTTCCGGCTGGTCAACGTGCAGTACGAGTTCAGCGACGCCTACATGGACTGCGTCAGCCGGCACACGGAGCAGCTGCAGCCCTTCGGCGACGTGCCGCGCAAGCTCCGCATCCAGCTGACGCGGGCCTTTGTCGCCGCGCGCACCTTCGTGCGCGGCCTGACGCTCATGCCGGAGGTGGTCAATAAAGTTTCCACGGTAAGTGAGAGGTGCATGTGAAGCCTTGATAAAAAGAACAAAGAGAGTTTTTTCCAGAAAGCTCTGTCCATCCCTCCCTTCTGTGATCATATCTTTCTTGTAAAAACTGTCTGCGGCTCCGTTACAGCATCTCTGATAACTTAAGCACGTTGACTCTTCTGGTACGGCATGTTTTTCCACTGCAGCGAGTGATTCATTAATGATGAGTTTGTGGAGTTGGCTTTTAAATTTAATGGTCATGCTTTTTTCTCCAGTCCAAGTATGTGTCCATGTGGACGAGTGTTCTGCTGTGGTGAAACAATAACAGTCTGCTAACTGCCCCCCCCCCCCCCTGCCTCCTCCAGGTCAGTGCGTCTCCCAGCTGTGTGCGAGCGTCCATGAAGATGTTGTACTGTCCCTACTGCTCGGGCCAAGTGGCCCTGAAGCCCTGCCAGAACTACTGTCTCAATGTGTTGCGTGGGTGTCTGGCCAACCAGGCCGACCTGGACACCGAGTGGAACAACTTCCTTGGTAAGCGACCGTCGTGCGATCAAGGACGCCTCCTGGAGCCGTTATTAAACGAGAGAGAGAGAGAGAGAGAGAGAGAGAGAGAGAGAGAGAGAGAGAGAGAGAGAGAGAGAGAGAGAGAGAGAGAGAGAGAGAGAGAGAGAGAGAGAGAGAGAGAGAGAGAGAGAGAGAGAGAGAGAGAGAGAGAGAGAGGCTTTAAGTATATGTATTAAACTCCCTGCATCCATGTTCTTGCCACTGCAGTCCTCACATTTCCCCCCCAAAACAAAATCATTAAAGTTTGATCTAATCCACCTCTGCCTTTTCTAAACATGCAGCCCTTTAGAAACCATGAAGCCAGTGTGACATGATGGGATATATATGCATATTTCTACAGTGTATTTTGTGGGTTTATTGCACTCCAGCAAGAACAAATTTAACAAGGGAACACAGTGTTTACTGTAAAAAAAACACCTCATTCTTTAGCATCTTGTATAAGTCGAGGCAGAGAGGGAGGGGTAGTGCAAGTTGTACATGTAGTGACCCACAGGATGAATGCAGCTCCTGTGTTGTGTAAACACTGAGACAGATCAGTTTCATTAAGTTCCGGGCGACGCACACGTCCCTCGTTCCCCTCGTTATATTTATTCTACACGACTCGTGTGACAAAAGACGTTTCCTGGTTTCTATACCACCGTTAAGTGCGTCCGTTGCTGACACTGCTACTGTCTGCGGAGGCGTCCGGTTTCTGCCGCCTCCTCGCTGTGCAGCAGCTTTACTCTGCCATGGTCTGAGGGCTCCAGGTTCACTGCTTCACCGGCTCCTCTTGGGCATGTGCTTCCCCCTAGTGGCAGTTTCTTTGTAACATTTAAAAAAATCTGATTCCTCAATGATTCCATGTCTTGTTCTCTTGTTAACTTTATGTTCTTACGTTCTGGTTTTCAGATGCCATGCTCAGTCTAGCAGATAGGCTCGAAGGTCCCTTTAACTTTGAGTCCGTCATGGATCCCATCGACGTGAAGATTTCAGACGCCATCATGAACATGCAGGAGAACAGCATGCAAGTGTCGCAGAAAGTCAGTATCATTTCACAGTATTTTAAATACAGAAAGTCAAGAAAATGAAGAGCTCCGTTCCATCAAGTTCACTGGATACTTGTTCATTTCTGACAGGTTTTCCAAGGATGCGGGCAGCCCAAACCAAGCGCGGCCTTCCGTTCCACGCGCTCCATCAAAGATACAGGCTTCAACGGACGCTTCCGCCCTTACAGTCCCGATGCTCGACCCACCACCGCTGCTGGCACCAGTTTAGATCGATTGGTAAGGACGAGGACAAACCCAGAGCACAACCGCACTCCTGCTGCTTTGCTTTTAAGTCTTTTGAGTTTGACGTTTATTGTTTTGTTTTTTTCCAATGCAGACAAACGATGTGAAGAAGAAGCTGAAACATGCAAAAAAGTTCTGGTCCACGTTGCCAGAGACCGTTTGTGCAGGTGAGAGAATCGAACCTGGGGACGACTGCTGGAACGGAACCGCAAAAAGCAGGTAAAATAAACACACACACACACACATAATCTACATTTCACTGCTTTTAAAGTGTCGTAAAATAATCCAACACCTTGGCTCATATTCATTCTCACTCCACATAGGTACGAGTCAGTTGTCATTGGCAACGGCCTGGCCAATCAGGTGTCGAACCCGGACGTGGACGTGGACATAACGAAGCCAGACATTGTGATTCGCAGTCAGATTGCGGCTTTGAAGGAAATGACGAGCTGGCTCAAAGCTGCACACAGCGGCAACGACATCTCCATCGATAACGGTGAGGATGGTTGACGCTCGTTACGACTTTCTTCATGACATCATAATCAAGTTGAACACATCTGACCCCTCGTGTCTTCTTCTATTCTAGACGAGGATAGCAGCGGAGGGGAGGAGAGCGGCAGCGGCTGCGACTCTCCGCCCTGCGACACGGACATCTACTTCTCCACTCCGCCGAACCCCGACAAACCCGTCGTCGATCAGGTGGTGAAGATCCTACGTCCGTCAGACGGGGGGGTCGCCTCGAAGGGAAGCATGGCGCTGGCGCTCTGCGGGCTGGCCCTGGCCCTGCTCGCCCCCCACTTGAGATAAAACTGGCTGGGCAAGAAGAGGAAGAGAACGACCAGGAATGACGGAGCGAAGGAGACAACTGTCAGAGAGACTTTAAAAAGACTGCCTTCAGGACCTTGGACTGTCCGCCATTTGGGGGGGGGGGGGACTCTTCTTAATATTACAATAACTTCACTTTTAATTATTTGTATGTTTTTAAGGACATCAGTGTACAGGAATACAATTTTTCTTCCCAAGAAATCCACCTTTTTTCCCCCCCAGATAAGCCTTTACTCCTTACGGCTCTGCTGGAGCTCCACTGTGGTTCTGCTTGCAGCAACACAAACGTCATACAATTGTCTTATTTTGGCAGTTTAATCTCATAATACATTTTTGTGCCTTCTTCGGCGATCGCCATCTGATATCTAAACAGTTGCCCAGATGTTTGGCTGAACAGCGAGTGCCTGTGGTGGGACACATCTTCATATTTCTGAGGATGTTCCTTCTTTCCGTTATTCAGAGATTGTTGTTATGAATGTTAACAATCATTCGATTGCGCGCGCTGTGAATGTTTGCGTCTGTACATTTATACATTTGTGTACGTCAGCCAGACAGAAATTAGGGAGTTAGCTGTTGATGGGGGGGGGGGGCACAGTCGGAGCTTTTTGTTCGCTTCGGAGAGACGCTAAACATCTTCTCATCTCTTGGAAATGCAGCGAGAGAAGTTACAGCACAGGTTTTTATGTTCGACCTGGAGATGGAATCGTCCTTTAGAAGAGCTTTTGGGGCGCTCCGCGAGCCCAAATGTGCATATTGTATGTCTGCTATGAGCATTATCGCAACCTAGCTTTTCTTTTCATTTTTATCTCCGAAATCAATTTTTTAATTTTACTTCCTCAGCGCAAACAGTTCAATAGTAAAGGTCGTACCTCACGCATGCTCTCACAGTCGATGCAATCTAGTGACGTTGAGTTGAACGGGTCTGATGGAGTGGAGACGTGTGGCCGGAGAAGGACTCCCCCCCCGGCATTAACCCTAAAGAAGACAGAGCTGACGAGTCCCGAATGGCCTTTTGTGTGGTACTGTAAGCTCAGGTCGGCACAGAGGATCTGACTCGATACAGTCTCACTCGTTTGAGAAGAGAAGGTGGCGACGCATACGTTCATACAGCAAGAGGAGGAGGAACAAAAGACAGTGCTTTGATCAAATGAAATCAAGAAAACGATTATTTTAATACAGGGTTTTATGTCGAAGAGGTGTTGTAATGTTTAGCTATTTTTGGTATGAAGATATATATTAGGTACTACAGTGGATTTTACTGCTAGTTTAGCTGGTGGAAGAGGACAATGTGCACAGATATCAGGGGCATTTTTGGTCAGTGTGAACAGTTTTTTTTTTTTTTTTTTTTTTTTTTTTTCTTTTTTTTTTTTTTTTGGTGCTCCTTTCTTTTCTTTTTTTTCTTTTTTGCCCACGTCCCCCGTCCCATAACACACACTTATGCCTCCTGACCGGCGTGTGTCGGTGTAAAGGAACTCTGGACCATTTGATCTGCCTGCCCTCATTCTCGCGTTCTCGTCATTTCAGCTGGAGGTGGAATGTTGAAGTTTAGTCACAATTGCTACCAAAAGGAATGCAATGTATGGTGCCTGATCTATTCTTCTTCTCTGTTTACCTTGGTACATTATTAGCAACTTCTTCAGGTAAAAGAAGAAGAAGAAAGAAAAAAAAAGGATATTGATGATTTGTATCTTTTATGTGCTCTGATTCCCTGTAGGGTGTGAGTATATCGTTACCAGCTGACAAGCACAACATAAGGATTTCTATATCTTCTAATGTTATAACCGGGTCTGTAAGTTACATTAGCTGGCCATTTCATCTCTAAAATGACGCTGCATCATGTAGCTATTGTACAGTAACTTATGCATGTATTCTAACGTCCTTGTAAACATGCGTTTAGAACCAACATAGACGGTCCGAGATACAGCGTTCAAAATGTTTCCACATGCAAAACTTAGGTGACAGTAATTCATTTCTAAGCGTAATTGATTGAGTTGATCAGATTTGAGTATGCATTTTGTGAAAATTGAAATGGTTTCGCATGTTTCACATTCGTCTGCAGGTCTGACCCAGTTGGTAATTACTGGACACAACCTTTGTGCCTCTTGTTCGGCTTTGAAATTGACAGGTTGATTGTAAGCTTACATGAAATTTTCTTCCAAAAAAAAGTGATGTTACCAACTAACAGACTTCCAAATCAACGAGGAAATCGATATTTAGAATCTGACTTTAAAGGAACGACAAAGCAACCCACATAAAATCCTGACGCTTTTCATTTAAATACAACGAAGCGGTGCTTCAGCAGCTTGATCCGGCGTTACCTCCAATTCAGTTCTCCTGATTTTTTTGTTTTGTTTTTGTGTTCCTCCAACATTTCTACCAGGCCTTGTGCATGTGTTCGCGTCATGTGGACGAAATGTGTCGAGTGTGAAGAAAACCTAACTTTCTGAGAGTGTGAGGAAAGGTTTTTGGGTGATGATGATGATGGTAAATGTCTGTGCTTGCGGGCCGGGGCAGCAGCGTTTTCCAGCCGGCGGAGAGATGGCCCCGGCTGCTTGGATGTTGTTCATTTGATCCACAGAGCAACTTCAGTCTAGCGACGTACGAGTTGAGTTGGACAGGTGTTGAAAACCCTTCCATCAGCCTTTTGGCCCACAAGAACAGAAAAAGGACTCGTTTTCTGAGGAGAGACTGAGAAGAATAAAAAAAAATACAGTGTAAATAAAGAGCAGCCGGTTTAGATGTCTCTAAAAGAGGCCATAACAGTACATCAGATTTATACTTGTCAGAGTATCTCCTAAATGTTATGGAAAAAAACAAGATGAGATAGATGTTAAATTGTAAGAGAAAATGTATATTAAACATTTCTTAGTCTTGTTGAAATAAAGACTGCCAATATTTAAACGGTTGTGATTGGTCTCATTTCATCATCACTCTTGATTGACAGTTGGAACTGAGAGTCACAAGTGTGGAAAGTAGTCCCTACGTGATGCATTTTGAAACTGGAGTCTAAATGAAGCTGATGTTTTATATTTTTGCTTCTGGGAAACATACAGTAAGCCTTTCAATACCGTTGACTTAGTGTATTTGTATAATAAAAAAACATGGAGTTCACACATTATTTGTAGAGCTTTCTATCAGGGCTGGCATGCAATGGCTAACATTAAGGCTTGTTTCACAGAGCTGAACTATTTTTATCACTCTTGTCTTTGCATTTCTATGTTGTTTTTTTTTAATCAACATGTCACATGTTATCAGACGTCCGTCTACTGAACAATCAATGAATGTTCACTTTAGGTCATCGGATGTGTCCCGATCATCACTCGGGTGAAACAGAAGTCCACTTCAGCTGCTCCCTATTCTTTCACTCTACACAATATGTCCAGTGTGGCTGTCTCTCTCTACCTCACAGTGCCTCAAGTAATAGTGGTACAGGCTTACTTTGTTTGTGATCCTCATATTGTATATATTCCTCTTAAATATAACTTAGGGTCCCTTTTTATTTCTTCCTTTCGTACAACTTTTATATAGTTCTATTTCATTGTTTATATTTTATATCCAATATTTGAATATCGTATACATTGTCTGTGTGTTTAGCATGGAGGGGGCTACTAATGTGTTGTAAAATAACAATAAAACCGTGAACCTTGAACAACAGTTAGTTACTTAAACAAGTTCAGTAGTTCTTTTCATCCTCATCCAGCGGTGGGATTACCACAACAAATCACAACCAAGACAAAGGTCGTGTCCAATGTATTGTTATGGACATTTAGGGATTTAAATGATTTATGGAGATGTCTGTATTCTATAGATACACATTGCTTTAAGTTGATTCTGATATGTATTAGACTCACTATATGTAAATTTAAGTGTTTTTAGCTAAAGCAAACAGGAAATTAAATAAAATCATAGCAATTAAAAACTATTTTGTACGTCACCACCAGAATTATATTCCTTACAATGCAGAGAGCCCTATGAGACAACTTTCAGACCAATCGCTTAGAGAGATAACATTTATATAAAATAGGATCTGTCCATTTAAATACATAAAGAGAATGTGGACAAAAATACATCAGAAGAATTCACTTTTTTTCTTTGGTGTCAGCCCAAAAAAGTATAAATGGGGTGGAGTTGCAATGGGGAACTTCCACTCCTCACCTCAGTATGTCCAAAAAATCCTGACAGCCCTGCTCACAACACTAACTCACACTTTTCTCTTTGTTCATTGTTGTTTTGCAAGACACATTAAGCATCTGCCTGTGTGACACTTCTGGTTTAGATGTGGTCTGTTTTTTTACTCCCATTTAACTCAGGGGAGACACGGCAGCCATTATGAGATATATTACCTAATAGGTAGGCCTACTATCATAACATACACTAGAAACCTATCAACCTTTTCCTGACTAGGCTTGAAATATAAAAAAGTCCTGCTTTTTCAAAACGTAACCTAAACAAGCACGTTTAGATATGTCCTTCTACGCTCTACTGACTGCAGCTGCATTCTGAGTGTTTTTGTCTTTTTTTTTTTTTTTACCGTAACATTCGTGTACCACTGAAACCTGTCCGGCGGAAGTTGTGCTCACGGCCTTGTCACAAAAGAAATGGCGAGCGGTATCGGCAGTGAGTAATATTTTATAAATCTTTCTCTATTTTCTTCCTGATTTCATAACAAATGTATCAGCAAACACACTCCAGACATTACAGTTTATTTAGTTTGGTCGAACCTGGTAGGGTCGTTGCATGAAATAAAACCGTTACGCCGTGTGTGTGTCTCGTGAATGTGTCCCCCGTAATCAACACTGCTAAGCTAACGTTACCGTTACTGTTCAATTTGTAGCAAACGCTAAGTGTATGGTATTGTCTGCAGAACCATGGCTTAGTTACTTGTAGCTGTTGCATTAAAGCCCCCGTACTTGTACGAAAAAATACGAAGTGCTACAGTATTAGAAGCATCCTCTAAATACGATGCAAGCTAGCAAATTACTATAAACAATCTAGCTAACAGTAGCTAGCTAGCGAACTTTGACAAACTAAAAACCTACACGACTACAAGGCTCACCAGCGCTGTTGCTGCTGGCTGTCATACGTTTTATGTTTGTATCATTAATACATCACAGACAGTAGGGTAATTAGGTTGTATGGAGGATAAAGACCGTAATTGTATAGTAACTGGTGTGTGCAACCGTAAACAAATCCCCCCGGAATAAAAACAAAACACATAACGTTACCTGAGATGACAGTTTGTTAACGTAGACACTGACACAGCTTGTTTTACCAACTCTGACAGAGAACAATGTTACTGCTATGTGGACTTTAGTTGCTCATTGTTTGTGCGCTGACATAAAGCATTTATGTTAGCTAGTAACAGGCCACAGGGTGCTAACAATACCTGGACGTGTTATGACTTCACTGTATATTTGTACGTGTTTCACAGAACACAAGATACTGAATGTGGGACCAACGGAGCCCTGGTCCGTCAGGGAGAAACTGTGCCTGGCCTCCTCTGTTATGAGGAGTGGCGACCAAAACTGGTAAGAAAAAAAACCTGCTCAATATATTTATTCATCTGCTTTTGTCATTCACAAATAGGGCCAGCCATAGGCCATCAGAGCACAGGCGATGTCTGTCTGTTGTATTAGACCGTCCATATGCTGGGCAGCTACAGCAGATTATTATATTATATATGAATAGTATTCTAGAAGCACCCAAGTATTCATTCATGTCTATACACACTTGGATTTGAAGTAGCATATTAGCTGCCATACATTATCTGGTTATGTCCATCTTTGAGGACATGGGGCAAAAGCTGTTAGTCTCAAGTCTCACCACTAGGGGTCAGACTTGGGCAACTTACATGTATACTATGTATATGTACCTTTTTTCCCCACAATACCCTGGATTTCACTTTCACTTGTCTTAATTTATTCCCAATTTGAATGCATTTCTTCAGTTTCCACATGAATGTATTTTCCGATTGTTTTCTCAACATGTGTGTTTATTCTGAGGAGTGTCTCTCCGTCTTCCAGGGTGTCTGTAAGTAGAGCCATCAAGCCTTTCTCAGAGCCTGGCCGTCCACCTGACTGGTTCTCACAGAAGGTGAGAAATCTACAAAGTACAAACCTACAAATAGTTTCCCCATTTTGTCTTCTGAGCTGATAACTATGCCGAGTTCTACTCAGGCTGTGGCCAAAATGTGCCTCAGGATAACAAGCGTTCTCTCTGTTCCCCAGCACTGTGCCTCACAATACTCCGAGCTGCTGGAAGCCACAGAAGCACCCAAGTCAGTATTCTAACACAGACATAGCCAAACACCTATATGCAGAATTATGATCATGTGTTGTCACTTTTGTTTGTTAACACAGGTTAACTATTGAGTGAGTTGACTTAAAGTGCTTATGCCGTCCTATACTCCAGGCGTAAGCGTGGTGAGAAGGGCGAGGTGGTCGAAACCATTGAAGATGTCATCGTGCGTCGGCTAACCACAGAGAGGATAGAGGAACTGAAAAAACTACTGCGAGACACACAAGAGCAGTACAGGTACATACACATTTAAAATCAAATATCTTAACATGCATTTGATTGCGAGCCGTGGTCTTTAACCCGTCCGTGCTTTCTGTCCTGACAGGAAGTTGAAGAAGGTGGATCTGATACAGACGGGTCACATGGACTCCCAGCTGAAGGAGCTGTGGGCGGAGATCACACTGTGAGACTTTTATCAGTTCTTCTGTTTGATAAAAAAAAAACAGATACTAACATGAGATAAACAGAGCACGATATGCATGCTGTAGAAAAACAGTTACAAAAAAAATGCTATTCAGTTTCTGTTGGACTTTAATAACTTTGATGATCCACTGACTTCATTCAACACCACCATGACAGAAATTTGCCAGAGAAAATGCCCTTAACTTCTTAGCTGTAGGTGGCCTCAATGCTGCTATAGCATGTGCACATGCTACACATCACATGCTACATTGTAGATGGCCGCTTGTGACTCGGCATCTGTCTGCTTTACATATTTCTATTACCCCCCCCCTCCTATATACCATCTTCTCAGACTGTTAAACTGTGATTTTCCAACCCCCAGAAAGAAGAAACAGGCTGAGGAGGAGGCGGAGCAGAAGAGGAAAGCCACAGAAACAGCGTACCAAGGTAGGTTCAGTCTGCACTGGTGAAGGCCCTCCGTTGAACTGCTTCAGGAAATCAAAATATCTCGGCTCATGTGAGTATATGCAGAGAACGTCTTGGTTATCTCTGTGGTAGGTGTCGCTACACACTCCCCTCACATGACCTGGCATGCTGCGATACAGAGTTGCATCAAAACACAGTACTAGCAGTAGTATTTACAAATATGTCGTCTTCTATTTTGCCAAGATAAACATTTCATAAACTTCATAGTAATTGCAGTGCTGTATGGTTTTATGACTTTGTTATACTGTGTAGAGTTTCAGACGCATTGCTCTTTATGTTAAGGATTAACAGCATTCTATTTATAACATTTGTCAAATAGTACGTCAAATTTATATTCCAGTAATGACTCTTCCAGTCTATATACAACAAATCTGAAACTACTAGAATACTTTTATTTATTTTACTTGACAAGGGATTGTTTCTCTGATGTGCTTGGGTTGACATGACCGAGCGTTTACATGATGCGTTTCTCTTCATTTCTCTGATTCCTTGAAGAAGAAAGAAAATGAAATAGATTTATTCTCTCTTCCTGATCTTCTCCGTCCATCACAGCTCGTCAGGCGATGAAAAACACACCCAAGCGTCTGCCCAGCGTAACTGTGCGTTCTCCTCTGGGTGCCAGCTCCCCCACCGTGGACTCTCTGGCTGACTCTTTGGTCCCCACGACGCCCATGGATACAGGAGGTGTTGCCTCCGATGACACCACCACCACTACCACCACCACCACCACCACCCACTCAGTTGTAAGAACATCCTCTAATAGAGCAGTGTTGGCCTTATGTAGTTCTAGTCATGTAGCGGTGATGAGATACCACAAGAATACTGCCGATACAGAGAGAAAAATATGTTAAATAAGGTTTTCTTTATCCAGCTGAAACATTTCCACCTTCTCTACGCCATCTTTTTTTTTTTCAACAATGTTTTATTATGAAGGGAAATTTCACAGTCGCTGTACTTCAGGTGACACACTGAAGTTTAATTCAGGCGTCACTGTAATATATTTAGAGGCTGTTGCATACATTAAAAGTCCTCGATGTGTTTTTATTTTGAGATTTATTTCAGAACTACAGACTCCACAAAAGTGCCTATCTGTATCTCCAGTTCGTTTTTGGTCTCATTATGAGTCAGTGGAAAAAGATCATCTCACATTGTGGTGTTTTTGGCGCTGCCGGCTCCTCCCGGAAGGAGATGGTTGCAATACTGCAGCTCACTGATTCTTTGCTGCCTCTGCCAGGCCCAGGGGGTCGGAGTGTTCCTACCAGTGTCGGATGCTCCGGGCCCGGGGCCCAAAGACGGAGGCCTGGCCGCTCAAGTAGATGATTCGCCACAGAAGAGGCTCTTGACCCAGAAGGCCACGCCGCCGCCCTCCCCTCTCCTGTCAGAACTGCTGAAAAAGGGCAACCTCATCTCGGCCAGCCCCCGCCTGGTGAGAGCCAGATTACATCACCACATCCAAAAGTACAAGAATGCCCAGGAATTAAAAATGATATGGCATCATAAACGCCTCAAAGATATACACTGTGAACACCAATCTATAGAATGCCACTATGAACTTAAAATGGTAAAGCTTAATGAGCTTCTAATACCAACATCGTCAGAGATTATATCTTTATTATGTAGTTACATATGTGCATTCATTCACTGCTTTGGTGACTT
Source organism: Anarhichas minor (assembly GCF_050575085.1). Taxonomy (NCBI): domain Eukaryota; kingdom Metazoa; phylum Chordata; class Actinopteri; order Perciformes; family Anarhichadidae; genus Anarhichas; species Anarhichas minor. The sequence continues at coordinate 15,271,254 of NW_027466474.1, forward strand.
TCTTTTAAAGACGGACTGCAATATTCTGATTTAATGTCAATGAATATTTTGAACTTTAATTTTTCCCCCCCACGGTGGGTCTACAAAGTCCTAGCAATGCTGGATTAAAACCCTTTACACTTTTGTGTTGTTTATTGATGTCAGGTTGGGGAGGGAGACTCTGCTGGAAGCCTCACCAATGGAGTTCAGACAGCCACTGCCTTACCACCTGGTCATGCGGTCATCACAGGTAAATACACTTTGCATAACTGTTTGTGCGTGCACACTAGGGGTGCAACGCATCACAAACCTCACGGTTTTTGAGTCGCGGTTCGGATCAGGAAAGAAAAGGGGAGGAGACAAATATAACTTTGCTTTCCATTTAAAGAACTTCAAGAACACTTAAAGCAAAGAACTTTGGGCTATAGTCTTACACGAAAACCACAATATTTAAGATATTTATTTTCAAAAAGATGAGAATATCTACATTATTTGGGGAACGGGTAGCGCCAGATGTGTCTGTGTGACCCTCAGAGGGGGCGTGTCTGTAGCACCGGACTTTAAAACTCCACTCTGCCGTGATGAAGTGAGCGGTCACAGTCTTTTCCTCTTCATAGAGGAACGATCTTCATACTGAAGAGGGTGCGTGAGGGGATTTCGTAGCGTGGCTCAAGCAGTTTAACCAGATTTGCACACAGATACATATGGTTCTGTGACATAAGTAGATAGAGGATAAAGGATCTTGGTCTGCACTGTTCATGGTGCACAGGAGATTAAGATACTGGGTTCAGACCTAATAATTACTTCCAGCCTTGCAGGTTTTCATTGTGTTCTCGTTTACTCCTGTGTGTGTGCGTGTGCGTGTGTGTGCGTGTGCGTGTGTGTGTGTGTGTGCAGACGGTGAAGCGGAAGCTGTAGTGAAGGCAGAGCTTGGTGAGGAGACCGGGTTGGTAGAAGAGGACCTCGTAGCGGTGTCTTACATGGGAGACGAGTTGGACCTCGAGACAGTGGGAGACATCATTGCCATCATAGAGGAGAAGGTACATACTGTGCTTTCTATATTATATGTCTCCTTATCAGTTTGTCTCATTCACCATTAAAGAGGCGAGAACGACAATGATCAGAGCCTTTTTTATTCGTGTTAATTGGGGAATATGTTCGACTTAAGTGAGTAACTGTGATGAAAGTTATAGTAGACACCTAATAGACAGTAATTCTGAGTGCGGACCTCTAGGTATGGCGTTATGTAACAAAAGCAACATTTTAGATCATATTGGCCGTGTACTAGTTCAGTCTTCAATCCTTCCTGCCTCTGTCCTCCCCTCCTTCATCCCAGGTCGACGACTCTGTTGAGGCCTTGGATGCGGCGGCAGTGGAAGCAGCTCTCTCCCTGTGTGAAGAGGCCGTCTCAGAAGGACACACCCTCCCCGGTCCCTGGGAGACACAGGAGCTGAAGGCTTCGGACCCGGCGCCCGCCGCCCAAGACTCCGATCCCACTCAGGAGCCTCAGGATGTGGTCGCAATGTCGGCCCTGATTCCTGCCGGCATAGAGACCCAGAATCAACCAGAAATCAAAAGAGAACAGCAGCTCAAGGGAAACTGTGACGGACCTGAGGTAACGGGAAGTGATGTCACCTCTTCTGTCGCCTCTGACGACGGCGCAACGGGAAGCGAGGTTGCGGAGGAGGGGGCGGCAGGGAAGGAGGCCCCTGAGGCGACGGTCAAGAGCGAAGGAGAGGAATGGAGCCAGCCGGAGCCCAACCCGCCATGCCTGGGTGGGTGGTGTCACGTCGCACGCATACAGAAATTCTGCTGATGTATTCATATTTTTCTAACCCTCTCCTCATTTCTGTCCCACAGACTCTGAGGACAGCTCTGTGTCCGGGAGAGAGTCCAAGGTAACACACTCACTCTCACACACACACACACACACACACACACACACACGCACAACCTTTTGTCAAACACAGTCATTTTACCCAATATGTGTGTGTTCTTGAATCCAGGAGGTGAAGGAGGAGGAGGCGGGGAGTGAGGGCTACCCAGAAGAAGGGATGGAGCTGAAGGAGGAGTGCGGGGAGGGGGAGGGGCCCTATCTGTCGGAGGTGGAGCGGGCAGCCAGCGAGAGTGAAGATGGTTACGGCCCGCCCTCGCAGCACTACACAGCGGACTCGCTGGCCAGCAGCCCGGCCTCGTCTTCCCAGCTGTAGGTGTCCACATGGTCGCGCCAAAGGACTGCGATGATTGTGTCATAGTCACCATTTTTATCTACTGGGTGATGTTCAGTGGGGAAGTGGCTTGTGTAATACCAGAGTCGTGTCCGAAGATAACCTCTGCCACAAACGCAGCGAAGCGTTTTGCTGATTCAAAACCAGATGAAGCTTAGCTTGCATTTGTCATGAGCGTTGGCGTCGTGACCTCTGAATCACATTTGGGCTCCATTTCTCCGAGCTACGCAGTCTCTGGCTGCTGACATTGAAAATTCTAACAGTGTGTACTTTTGTCTCCCCTTGCCTCTCTGCCTCTGGGGATTTCCCTTCTGCTTCTTGTTTCCATTCACCGTGCACTTCCCAATCCTCTCTGCGTTCCCCCTCTGTCTTCTCTTCCTCTCTCTCTCTCTGGTTCAGATCTACATGCGGTGAGGACCAGGAGGCAGTGCAGGCCCAGAAGATCTGGAAGAAAGCCATTATGCTGGTGTGGAGAGCCGCAGCCAACCACAGGTGGAGCTTCTTGCAATGCCTCAACTTCAGCAATGAATCAAAGTCTTTGTTGGCCAAAATACTTACGCAATACCTCAATCTCAGAGTTTTAGTGCCACGTGTTTTAAGGTTGTCACACAACCGTCCTGATTGTAAAGAGCAGATTTATAAAGTACTCAGGCCATGAGTGCTATGTCTGCAGCGCAACCGCAACACCACTAAAACATTTTGTCTTTTTTTTTTTACCCTTATTTATTCACTCAACTGATCACTCGTCTAAATATTCTATAAATGTTATCTACCTCCATGATTGTACGAAATCAATCTGTTTTGTTTTAGTTCAATGAATGCATTCATATAGTTTTGCCTAAAAACAGAACCTCACGGTGTGCATGTGATGAATCATTACATTACATTACAGTCATTTAGCAGACGCTTTTATCCAAAGCGACGTACAATAAGTGTGTACAACATCGGTATTCAAGAGAACTGCTAGTCACCAGAAGTCATAAGTGCATCTCCTTGTTTACACAAGCATCTAAGAGCACAAACCAGAGCAACAGTGCAGAAACAAACCAATACAAATACAATAATCGTAGGTGAACTCCTCCTAAAGTCATCAAAACTCCCACATTCCATGAAGCATGGTGTCTTCAATGGTAGCTACAGGCCAAATGCTATAAACAAATATTTATGTATGTTTTCCGATATTTGTTCCCCGTAAGTACAAGAGAAGCTGAGACAAGAGAAATGTTAATCGTGGCTAATATCCAATAGCAGCCAAAGATCTGTGAAACAGCACATAACTGAGAGGAACACAAGCTGATCTCTGGACTGAACTCCATCGTCTACGAGTTGTCTATTCGGCATTTTGTTGCTTTTTTGTGCTTTTTGCCCAACTTAAAATACTGGGGTTTTGACTACAAAATGATTTGATATACAAATATATATTTTTACGGATTCATGTTTCTCTCAGGTATGCCAGCGTCTTCCTGCAGCCCGTGTCAGATGACATCGCGCCTGGTTACCATAGCATCGTACACAGGTAAGAACACACACACTCACACACTCTTTTTAATCAAATTCCTTTGGATAAACGTTTCATAACTCCCCCTCCTGCTCCAGGCCCATGGACCTGTCGGCCATCAAGAAGAACATTGAGTCGGGCGTGATCCGGACCACGGCCGAGTTCCAGCGCGACATCATGCTGATGTTCCAGAACGCCGTCATGTACAACTCGTCGGACCACGACGTGTACCACATGGCGCTGGAGATGCAGCGCGACGTCCTGGAGCACGTCCAGCAGTTCCTCGCCACCCAGCTCATCATGCAGACCTCGGAGAGCGCCATCTCCGCCAAGAGCCTCCGCGGCCGGGAGGGAAACCGTAAGCCAGGAGAGCCGGCTGAGAAGGTGGGTTGGGCGACTTGTTGGGGGACGAATTAGGATTCCCTTAAAAGTCTGGCAAAGCGTCAAAGCAGTCAATAAAACTCCAACTCAAAACATTTCACTGTAAATGTTCGAAACTGTCTAAATATCTACAGTGAGCCAGGAAGACATTTTGGGTTATGGGGGAACTATTTTACTTATTCTGCTCTGAAACCTTCTCACGATATATTGTTCTTGTTGCATTCTTGTTTTCATAGAACCCTCAATTTGAACACATAACCAGGTGCCCATGGTGATAGCACAGGTCTATCTGGAGTGTATATCAAACATGCTACCGAATAAACACAAATGAGCACAAAGAGAAGAAAGGCGTTGGTTCTTAAGCCCAGCGAGAGATTGAGCGGGTCAACAGCTCAGAGAAATGTCCCCTGGCCCTTAGCTTTATGAACATGTGGCCCCCTGAACACATTTGAACAACCCGGGTATATGGAGTGATCTCAGGAAACTGTCCACTAGTAGCTCCACTCAACTTGAGTGGTCTAATCAGAGTAACTGAAAACACCTGTGTGGCTCTCATCATGTCATTACTTACAGGTGATGAAAGGTCAGACGCGGGACAGTTATTTGTAGAAACTAACCGTTTTTATGGTTATAAAGGCTTTATTCATGAAGTAGCTTATCGAGCTTTTGAGCATTTATTATTGTTCAGCTTTAGAGTTTGATATGTTGTGTTAAGTGTGTATGAAGATACATTAATGTACAGTATGAAAAGGTAAACATCCAGTAACAAAGTCCTGCTACTATTTCCTAAACAGGTGGTTTGTGCAAATGAATGGATGGATGGATGGATATGTTACACAGACCCTGTTCATAGAGTAACGTGTTGCCATCGTTGTGGAATCAAGTCACAGATGTGTTGAATTGACCGTACAGTCAGTGTGGTTCTCTTTGTTTGTTCTGGTCTGTGTTGGATCACTCTATCTTGCTGTATCATTTAGAGATTGTGTTCTTGATCCTAAGTGTTGACCACCACTGATGAAACTCTGTGTGTTCTCTCCTTCCATCAATGTGGGACAATTTATTCGTGTGAATAAAACTAACTTCAACTGCTTAAAATGATAGGAGGAACAGTTTCGCTCTCTGTTTTGAACTTCCATTGAGCGATATACTTCAGTCCACAGTCTGCTGAATCCATGCAACCCGTACATATGAGTTTAAAGAACTAAACACCAGCTCACTGCTATGACTGAATCCTTCCTCGCTGATTAACGTGTTGCCTACGATCACTCGGCGTCATGCAAGTGTGACTCAGCAGAGCCAGTGATGCCGATCCCTCCGGGCACTGATTACATGTATTGTATTTGCATTTCACCACATTGACACATTGTTGACTCTACGGGACACTTAAGAATAACTCCTCGTGTTGACGTCCTGCATGCTGACTGCATCTCTCCTCACTAACTTCTGTCTGTCTGCATCTGCCCGTCACTGACTCACCCTGCCTGTCTGTCTGTCTGTCTGCCTGTCTGTCTGTCTGCCTGCCTGTCTGTCTGCCTGTCTGTCTGTCTGCCTGTCTGCCTGTCTGCCTGTCTGTCTGTCTGCCTGTCTGTCTGTCTGCCTGTCTGTCTGTCTGCCTGTCTGTCTGTCTGCCTGTCTGTCTGTCTGCCTGTCTGTCTGCCTGTCTGCAATGAATGCTCATATTTGCTGTTGTGTGTGTGTGTTTTATTATGACTGTGGGAGTCTTGAGTGTCTAACAGCGTTCTCGTAGGTCATGACATTCTTAAAGTATCATGGAATTTAGAAACGGAATATCTGGGAATTTGCAACATTTTCCCAGGAAGTTGAGAATTCTGGGTGATTTTTTTGCAAGTGGTTTACTTTACAGAATGTATTTAAACAAGGCTCCACCAGAAAACATCTTAGTCTGTTGTTGGGTTGAAATGACCTTTTTAGAGCTTGAATGAACCCAACAGTATTAACAACAACATCTGTAGTTCATGGAGGTGTTTGGACTGAATGGAAGTCGTGATGTTTTCCATCGTGGCCGTGATGGTTATGTGGTGTATGGTGCTTGTGAGCTGACTTAAACACATGTTTGTGTGTACGGGAGTGTGCTTGCCTGCTTGTATACCTGCCTGATTGTCTCAGGTGTGTTTATCTACGTCTGTGTATCCGTCTGTGTTTATCAATCTCACTTTTTAGTGTGTGTGTGTGTGTGTGTGTGTGTGTGTGTGCGCGCCGTGCAGCGGTCGAACGGGCGCTCTTTCCTCGCTGCGCTTCCCTGTTTGATGCAGACTTGTATGAAACTTGCTTTCTCACGCACGTGTGTGTTTTCTCTCTCTTTCTCACTCCAATGTTTGTCCTCCTACAGGACAGTGTCCCAATGGCCTCTCCTGCTTTCCTTCTCTCTCTCTTTGTAAGTATTCAGGTTCTCCCTCAGATTTCACCAGAACCAGGCCACGCTACGCACACGCCTGTCTCAAAGCAAACACACACACACACATACACACACACACACGTAACACACTCTGTACACATCTGCTTCTACCTCTCATCTCTTTTCTTTCTCTAATTCAGTTTAACGTTAGTGGCATTAAAGGAAGCAAACTAAAACTAGGAAGGTATTATTAAAACTGACCACTCTTATCGGTGTTAATCAGTAATATTGTAACTGTAAATATTCAACAGTTCCCATTTAAACATTTTTGGTAATGTTACCATGGTTCTCAAAACTAGTAGTTAATTTAAAATGATAACATGAAAATGAACAACAGCTCACTTTAAGGTACACAATCATTGTATTTCCTTTCCAGGTGCATTAAACAAATCCTTATGAGTCGGGCACGCTGGTATTGGCAGATGTATCTGTATCAGTGTATATGACGAGCAGGAAGTTGCAGTACAGAAATGCCAAACTAGGTCTGAGCTTATTTACAAACAGGGTTGTTTTTAACGTAGTTTTCTTACCAGGAAGCACTGACTAGTTTATATTTCAGCTGCACATCGTGAGTGTGTGTTACCGTTGTGTGTTTCTGTTAAAATACATATTTACCATGAGGTCTGAAACACTTCCCTAAAAGTATCAAGTGGAAGCAATTTCTCTTTATAGTGTACTCATGTGATTTAAAGCCTCGGTAAGGCTGAATATGAACGACTAAATAAGAAACAGAGTTAATAGAACCATCCATAATGTTGTTGATGAAGAGTTTTAACACTGATAACTCTGATCTGCTTCGTCAGCACTGTGTGCTTTGATCAGATTTGACAGATAAGCGACAACCTCACAATCTCAAATGTTTTCCTGGATCCTGATTGGTGCACAGCAGGCTCAGTAGTCTTTGTTACACTGTGTCCGGGCGTCTCTTTTACAGATACGGAGCGTCATCGACCAATACCTTTCCTCGTAAAGTCTCAGTTGTAATCAGTAACACTGGTGTTTATTGACCCGTGGGAAATTTCCTCACCAAGGCACCCCCCCAGTGCACCCAAGTAAGTGACATCACTTTTTTCCGACTGAACCACAATCACCTCAAACCAGAGAGAAAAATATCCACGAACACAGAATCCTTTCATGTGAACTGAAGATGTCGTAACTCTGCAGGACTTCATCCCTCAAAGTCAAAGCAGGTTTTTATGGCCTTTACAAAAGACAATGGTATTCATTGTTAGACTTCGCTTTGGATTTCCTTTCGGTCAAACACGATGCAACCTCTTTGACTTGAGACGTGTCCGACTTTGGACTGTTTCTCTAACACTTCTTTGTTTTTCCTCTTTGTTGAGCGTAGTTGTCCAGTTAGTCAGGTTGTGATGGGAAGGTGAGAAAGACTAAACTTTAAGTAGTTCTACAGAAGAAAAGACCAAACAAACAGACCATCGGTGCTCAGCCTCACTGGGCTGTATAGATGTGTGGTATCGATAACTAAAAGGCCTCTTTGTCTCTCTCTTCCTCTCTCTCACGGTTTCACACACATCTCTGAACACACTGTCCTTGTCACCCTCATAAACTTTAAGTTCTGTTTTGACACAATGTCCTCAACACACACGCACACACACACACACACACACACACACACACACACACACACACACAGGCTCCCGTAACCTTTCATCACCCAAGCTTCCGTCGACCTTCGGTTAATGAGCCCATGCCGGTTTCCTGTGTTTTTCTGTTTACGTGTGATTGTCCGTGTCTTTGCATGTTCTAATTTATTTTCTCCTTTTATTTTGAAATCTTCCTTCTTTTTTTTTTTTTTGGTCATCATGTTATTTGTTTTTTCTGTTCTTCATTTGGAGAGGAAGCCTTCTGAGGTGGACTTTGCTGTTTATTAATTTTTTTGTGCGGAGCTGAAGCGCGTGAGGAGGCCTGACGCTGGGCCTCCCTTCACTCTGTCCACCTGACCGTTGACCTTTACATCCTTATGTGAATTTTCTTTTCCCCGTCTCTCTCTTTCTTCCCCTCCCCCCCTCGTTCTCCTCGTATGTCTCTGTGCTGCAGGACGGAGGCACTAGGGGTCGCCGTAGTGCCATGGAGGCCGACCTCAAAATGAAGAAATGAGATTTCAGAGCGCGAGACACTTCGAGAGACAAAGAGTCCCTCAGAGAAGGTGGAGGTGAATACTGAATGCTCACTTGTTTTCTGAAGAGGACTGTGCAGTCTCTGTGTATGTGTGTGTATGTGTGTGTATGTGTATACACACTTATTCATCTGTACTTTGGCGTAGACGAGGTCATATGTGGACGGTTACGTCTGTCGGTGTGTCTGAGAGAGCTGCACAGAGCTCCTTCTCCTCATATGATTGGTTTACGTGCAGCGCCATTCACTCCACCCTCCCCACGGATCATTTCACCAGCAACGGTAGTCGTCCCTCTGCTGAGATGGAGCAGAGAGAGAAAAAGAACATGTTCACCAGCAAAAGTTTGTTTGGGATCAAATGATGAAGGACACGAGGAGCTCTACTCGCCCGATCTGATCACGTTGAGTCGTGGATGAGTTAACGCTCGTTGATTGGCCGATCCGTTTATCGGAGTGACCTGCACCGAGCTGTGCCCGGCCCGCGTGGGCTGAAACGATACCGGACGGCAGGAAGCAGAATGGCCACGTGACGAGTCATCATGTACAGGTCCACAGATTGAAGAACTACTAGTACTGCATGTTGGTCTGTGATCACTGCTAAAACATTAAAGTGAGATCCACTTCAAATGTATCACCAATCTTCACACTCTTTGCATTCAAGTACACTCATGCATCTGAAAATGTAATACGTTTTTTGTTTGTTTTTCCAAAGTCCAGAATACAATCTAGTTATCATGGAAGTCGTTTAATGCATATATTGTTTGTTTACATGTAAAAGATCACCATTTGCCAGCAGACTTGACAATTTCAAATGCCGGAGTGTCCTTGAAAGCACCAACAGCATTGTTAAAACTGGAGCAGTAGGTTAACACGTTTTTCACGTGATTAGTTATCTTAACCTCAAATGCCACAGCTCTTTTGTTACGCTGTCGTGAAAAGAATGGAAACCAACAGCTGCCTTTTGAAGGCAGCGATCAGAAAAATGTGTCTAAAAACGAAACGATGTATTCTTTGTGAAATAGTTGGCTGTGTCGTAAACCGCGGGTGTTTCGTTGAGTGTGTTAATGGGCTGAAACGTAGGATGTGGGCTTTGTTGTTGCTGAAATAGTGTCGATGCATCCCTACACTTAGGATGTAGCCAGAGTGTGCTACGCAGATGGCATCAGAAACTTGTTTGTGTAATGTGTCTTAGACGAGTGTACAAAAAACAAGTTTTGTACCTGTGAGATGGATCATGTAGAGTTTTGTGTTTGGGTAGCTGATACATGTGTTATGTTGTACATTTGTTAAATAAAGATTATTTGATCTAAATCCAAAACAGAGTTGCATATTTGCTTTAGTCTTAATCCCTAAATGGTCAATTCATCTCTAAATAATCTACCACCAGCTGCATTCAGTGTCTTAAGTGATCGGACCGTGAGTAATCGTTTTCACCGACTCGTGAACAAGTTGCATGTGTGAGTCAAAGTATCGGCCCCAGAATTGAAGGCATCTTGAATATGTATGGTATGTGTGCTGGGTAAAGTGTGTTTTTACAGTACACAAGTACATTTAGCATACTCTATGTACAAAGTGTGTAGAAGTACTTCAAATGCAAGCACAGGACCAAGACATCGTGGTGTGAAACATTTATTTTTTCAATTGCATAAATATAGAAAGTACAGCACAATTCAGGAGCGAGACCCGCCCAGTCCTGGAAGGAAGCTTTTAATGTTTAGAGTCAACACTTTTAACATTCATCCATTCTGTGCAAAACACTGTATTCATCAGCTAAACAAGCCGCTCGACCTCCTGCTCAAAGTCAGACATTCATACATGAATAACGAACGATCCCACTCTTTAGCTACAAAGTATGACACAGCAAAACTCCAGTGCAGTTCAGGCCGAACCTTTGCCTGACAACGTTGAAAATAAAAATTCACAAAACAAACAGAGGTATGGTGAAACAGGTTTACATTCTTAACTTCCTAGTTGAAATCGTGGATGACGGGGCTGGCTGAGGAGTAGAGCTTCCTCTTCACCAGCCGGTACTCCGGTCTCAGCTTCAACACTTTGTTGGTATCGAATATGTGCTTGAGCGGGGGCCAGCCACCGTCCCCGTGTGCCTTGAAGATCACAGACAGCTCAAATGTCGGGGTGACACTTGGGTCCAGCAGGATGCTCCCCGCAGACATCGGGCCATCTTTGCCGTCCACATAGACTTTGATGGAGGCGCCCCGGAGGCCGCAGGGCTCGCCGACAGAGGAGCGCACCACGTCCTGGCCCACCCTGGCTGTCATCTGGCGAGGCAGCAGCAACATCTGGCAGTGGAGGGTGGAAGCTTTGGCCTCCGTCAGGCAGTGCTCGATCTGTCGGGTCACGTCTTGCTGCAGCAGCCGCTCTTCGTGCTCCAAACCAGCGTCCATGTTGGCAACTGTAGACGGATACCAGAGGTGTTAGAAGATGTGCCCGTCTCAGTCGCAACATCTTTTAACAAGAGGGGCTGCCAGTAATATGACAAACGTCACATGCAAGTACAGTGAATCGCAACTAAAGCAAGAATCTGATCCTCAACACGTTTACATAATCATGTGATAATGTCTTGCAAAACTGCACTAAAATACACGAGTCATCAGAATTAAGGTTTGTTTCAACAGCTCATCCTATCATCAGCTGATCAGAGACCTGCATGAGTTACATCCAGAGACTGTTACATCAGAAAGATCAGCCAATGGATTATTGGTTACTGTAGTACTTATCTCGACTTTTTTTTTTTATTACGTAGGCCTAATTGTGTATCTTTAACAAAACTACGTTGAACTTTTTTAATTACTTACAAGGCGAGTTGTTGTCTCTCTCGTCGCAGCTCTCGACGCTCCCCCGCCGGGCTGAGCTCGTCTCTCGGTCCGGGGACGTGAGCTGGAGGAAATACTTTCTGATCATCTCTACGGCGCTTTCCTCCTCCGACGGGACGGGCACTCCGTGTCCAAAGAGCAGCGCAGCGGTATAGACCATCCTGATGTGTGTTCGTTAAGCTCCGGTGTCTCCTCCAAACGTTTGCTCGGTGTCTTCTCCATGTATTCACTTTGTTGCGATCGCAGCGCTGAGCGGTGAGCGCGCAGCTTTTATACCGGAGGAGCGGCGGGTTGCATCAGTCGTGTGGGCGTGACTGACCGGTTCAATCGAGAAGATTCCCGATCTCACGCAACATGTCTGGGCATTGCATTGCACCGGCGTTTGGGTCCGGAACCTATGAGGGACCCCTGGTAAAACGTAACTGTTTAGTATGTGGAATAAAAGTCATAGTGTAGCATCACAATAATGACTATTATGCTATGATTTAGTCTGACTGACTGTCAAATCAAATAAAGAAAGTTCAATAGAATAATATCTCAACAATATTTACTGTCAGTTTTCAAATTGAACTGGATGAATTATAAATAATACTCGAATAATAAATACATGTTAAATAAGGGCTGCATTCAAGAATAAATTTAATAACAGAAAGCTTTTGAAAAATGTGCATATCTGTGGTTGTTGAAAGCACTTTCAGCTCTATAGCTCTCATCATTGTTGTATATTAACATGTTAAGATTCTGATCATATTGGGCTCTTAGGTTTATTTTGTGAGTGGGTACGTTTGTTCAAACGAGTTCTTTGTCACGTAGTGGAGCTTCACATTACCGCATTTATTAATCACCACGGTCTGTGAACACGTGAGACATCCTGGTGTTAAACTACCCTGTAAGAAGAATGACGACATAAGAGTCTGACTGTCCATTCTTCTTTAAAGCCTCTGGTTTTGCTGTCAGCTTTTCTCTTTTTGGGGAATTCAATGTGAAAAAGTCCTATAGCATGTTGAAACAAAGTCGTAAAATGTTATATGCCAAAAAAAGTAACAAACAATAATAATATAAATGTCATAGTATAGCATGTTGAAAACATGATAAAGTCAAAAAAATAGTAAGTTGAAAGAAGTAATCAAAAGTCTTTAGTATATCAAAATAATTTAAAAAGTCTGTATTATTTACAGAAAAGTCATTGTAAAGTATGACATTTCTTTATGATATAGCTATTATGATCATTTTTATGACCTTTTTATGACATGCTATATTATCATTACATGTTAAAGTATTACTATGTTCACACTATACGACACGACTATGACCCAAGATTAGTTATAACATACTGTATTATATTTTTATGGCATATTTTACTAATACAACATACATTTTCCATCAGTTTTTCATAAATATACTATGACATATTTTGGCATAATATACTATGACATTTTGATGACATAATATACTATGTTTTTTTTAAATCCATACTTTAATATAGTTAGAATTTTAATTCTGATAGTTTTATTAAAACGTCTATTTTTGCATTCTTATATTAAGATATTAACATTAACACATTTTGCTTCACTGCACCACCTTTATTGTTTTTGTACAAAGTTTCTTCAATCAATGTGATCAGTCACAAAGCAAATGCACCTGTAATGATGATCAAATAGCATTGGCTGATATATGATACTTGTATATGCTATATTATAGTAAAGTTATACATAAATAGACTTCTTCCTTTCACTGTGTTCTTCGACCGTAACCTAAACTTGCTGTAAGGTTTTAAGCAAACTGTGTTTTGTGATAATTCTTCAATGTCTCCAAAGATCGAGTCAGAGAGGATCAAATAATTGAAGCTAATATATAATAAGGACTTTATTATAGTAAAGTAATAAATAGAAAACACTCAATAGGCCCTTTTTCTGCATTATGAAGGTTTTTACGTTTGAAACCTAAAGTTTATTCTTCTGATAAAATGTCCGTACTTTCACTTTTGTACGATTTTGAATGCAGGGCATTTACATTGAATAGAGCAGCTTATTATTGTTGTATTTTTAGGACTTCAGGAAATCTACCAGCTGATGACTCGTATATAGGTCATACATGATGTGGTCTGAGTAAAAGATAAATGATTTAATCTGGCCGTAGAAAAGTTGATAACCACAACAACCTCTCAGAGGGGACATCTTCTTATACTACTGGCTACTGCTATGACGAATTAATTAATAAAAACAATGTGCCAGTAGTACATATTCTTTATATGTGCATTTAAAAAAAAACATTTAAAGAGAAACCTAAATAACAAAAACAAAATTTAATCTATTTTTTAATCAAATCATGTCAGTGCAGCAACAAGTAACATGATCCAGCAAGGGGGAGGTATGGGCACACAAATAGAATAAAAAACTCTATGAACCTACAATCTAAAGATTCAAATGTTGAGAAAGGCCAAATGCACACGCAGTTACTTAAAGATCTCTCACAGGAGGTATTGAGTTCCCTTCAGACGATTTTTAATGTGGTTCCTCCGAGAGGGTGTTGTTCAGCCTGGGGGAAAAGTGTGATCATCTTTAAATCTGAAGCCCAGACAGTCAGAAGTGCCCCACCTGGGAGAGCTGATCTACAGTCCTCCACAACACCAAACCAAACCCCCCTGACAACCATGGGATGACATAGGAGTCAGGTTTCCAGAATGTGATATAGGCCTGAAGGAAAGATAATGGAGCAATACTGAAGCTGAAGGCAATCTTCCACAGGTGGAGTTTAACCTTTAGTCTGCCTGAAATGTTGATTAACTAAGAGAAACTACACAGAAACTAACTTTAAAAGAAACAGTGGAGGAAATATACAATATGATTTTATGTACAATAATTAGTTGACATAGTGCAAAATAATGAACTTTGATCAGTTCATATACATATCATTGATACATTGTTATGGAATTTTACAGTTTTCCGAGTGAAACAAAAACCAAATCAGACTTTGGATTTTATTTTGACAAATATGCTGTAATAGTTCCATCAAATGATCTTCCTGGTTGGATCTTAAAAAGCCACATTAGCTAGTGTGTTTTAATGTAAGTTACCAGTAAACCAAACCCTCAGACCTGCTCTCAGTGTATGCACATCAAATTCCTGCGAGCGTGTGTTTGTGTGTGTGAGCATGTCGGGTCTAGACACTGGCATGAGCCCTGCCTCACTCACAAGTGAGTAACAGGGTCTGACACACGCCATTCACACACAAACACACACCTGGTGGAGCATCGGACGTGTATAAACTAAACACAGGACTATTTTTTTTTCTCTCTGAATATGTATGCGTCCCCTACGGCCACATAACATATTCACCCAAATTAGATCCCAAACTGGTTGACAAATAATAATAACCATTGTACTTCTTCATTAAGGAAATGTAAACTGGTTTTAGCTGCCTTTCACTGACTCCCAGTCAGTTGTATTAGTGATTTTATTGTTAACTTTAAGTAGCTATTGTAGTCTTTATATTTTAGTTTATTTAATTTGATAGTAAATTGCTTTTGTTAGAGTGTACTACTTAAATAAAGTGTATAAATGTATCAGGCCACATTGTTAAATTGAGAACATGTTGTCCCAGTGACTAATCTGGGACACCTGAGAACATGATTATTTAAAACATAGAAAGATAAATCTATTTGTGTTGTGGATTGATAGTGGGGAAGAGTGCTACAGGGAAAATAGTCACATTAACATTCTCTTCAGCCGGTGTCTGGCGGTCAGGTTTCACAGTGAAGTCATTGCTTCACCTTAAAGTCCGCCCCACTGGCCTGACGTGACAGCAGGCACTAAGCAGGAAGGTAGTTTTTTTTTTACAAGTTAACCTCTCACGCTTGACTCACCTTCTGGAGAAATCTTACTGCTGTGACATCACTTCTGCTAACCAATCAGGTTCAGATAAAATGCTGCCGTCAGAAAGACTCACCGCCGAGGAGGAAGTTTCTGTGCGGCTGAACGGGAACTACGGAGTGAAGTGCCAGTATGTGCTCACCACCTCACCAATATTGCCTGTGGGTAAAATGTGCCTTTGACTCTGGACTTGAGTCTGAAACACAAGTCTAGTGTTATATATATTTAACCGTGGAACAAACCTGTCCTCTCCACATCTGTCAGTTCGAAATGTCTTGACTTTAATGTACACAAACTAAGGGAACAATGAGTCACTGTTAGAAGGTAAACTTATAACAACAATAATCCGTGTTTACATCAGGTGACATCAGTGTGTCAGCTGATGTCAGCTGCCTGTGATGTAGTGGTATTGGTGGAGAACAGGTCCCACCTGTCTCTGGCAGCCCTCAGCCACTGCAGCCATGACTAAAACTCACATGTCTGCAGCAGAGAGTGAGTGTTGTTTGTTTTTTTAAAGTCCTTATCTAACACGGAAGGAACTGGGTCAAAACACTAATTCTTATCAGTGGCCTGATGAAATAACTGCCTGAAGTGGACAGGTTACTGACAGATGCAATGATGCTCATATTACACTGTGGTCTGCTGAGCGGTGACACAAAATGGAAAGAAGAAACCAATCCCACATCACTACTGAGAAACAGCAGGGTTGTTTAGTTTTTTGTTTTTTTACTTGACAAATTACTCAAATATGTCAAAATGAATGGACCAGCTGAATAATTGACTTATTAACACAGCATATATTTGATATGACTGCCAAAATGACTCCAACAAGACAAAGAGTCAGCAGCCACGCTAGAGGCTCCGTAAAGCTGATGCTAAGCAGGTATGATATTTACAACGGTCACCATCTTAGGTTAGCAGATTAGCATGCTAGCATTTGCTAATTAGAGTGCCCCTATGCATTGTGCGCTGCCGAGTACTTTTTTTATGAATGTATCCAAATGAAAGGAGATTGTCATCCACAAAACGCTCCGTAAGGCAACGACTGGATGGTGAATGGCTTTAACTGAAGGCTTGCGAGTTGCTTGAAAGTAGCTGTGTCTGAAATTTGTTCAGATCGTGTTAAACTGTATAAAGTCAATACATGCGGCATATTACAGCTTCTGTAGTCCGGAGCGAAGCAAATTAACTGCGGAATATTGAATATCCATTGAATTCCCATATAGCAACTTTTTGACTTGTCACCACTTCAAACCAAGTCTACTTGTGGCCCCTCAACACAGGTCATGGCCTGTGTGGATACGAGTCATCAGCAGGAAGGTTAAAACTGCGCTCCATGGTTTGATTTCTATTTTGTCTTTATTTGCATATGCTACATTTGCACGTCATAAATCACATGTTTGGATCGAATGACTGCTCTGTAAACATACTGTATCTGATGCAACCTCACCAGTTTCAGCTGCAACGCTGCTGTCAGGCGGTGTGTCTGTTTGTGTGTGTGTGTGTGTGTGTGTGTGTGTGTGCTCATGTGAGACGCAGATAAGCAGGTGTGGTGTCAGGTTTCTTGTAACTTTTGTTTATACAATCATAAAACCTTTCTCTTCCTCCGTTCTCTCTCTGTCAGTGCTCTCCTGCCCTAAATCTATCTGTGCTTTTACTGCTTCAACTCATTTATTACCTTTGCATAATTTGTGGCAATATTTGCATGAATTCAAATATTTATTATACACAAAACATTTGCATCTTAACCCTCCTTCTGTCCCCATCGCTTTAAAAGATCCTTGTTGTGATATTAAAAGGTGAACTGCAGACATCTTTTCATCGCTAAATGCTGACCGTCCTTTGAGTCTGAGACTATTGAATGGACCAACTGGTAGCAGCAGCAGGACTAGTGGACACCACCTTCTGGAAGGAGGATAACAAACTCTCTTCCAAACTAAACCCTCAGGGTGTCTCCACTACACACACACTGTTTGAATCTCAGTGCCGCAGCCTGATCCATTCATCCGTTTACAAGCATTTATAGAAAGATAAGTCAACACATATTGTGATGGTTTTCACAATTGTTATCGATGTTGATCAAAATGATAATACATTGTGTGTACCTCCTGTCACTGGTCATAGCAGCTCCCCAGAGTCTCCGGTAGCTCACCAAACAAATGAAATATAGAAAAGATCAAATAAACTCAAACAAATAAAGCAAATATTTGCATTTATTTAATATCTATGAATTCAGACACAGTCAGTTTATAATTTTCGTATCGCTAATCTATCAGCTGGGTATGTAACAAGAATATAACAGTGTGTGTACATGCGTGTGTGTGTTTACGTTATATATGCCTGAGCATGTGTTTATATTTGTCCTCGGTAGTGGTCGGTGTTCTCTACAGGTTCCTTCAGAGGCTGAGGTTTATCCAGGCTGAACATCAGCGTAGGCTCCCTGCTCATTGGCTCAGGGTATCTATAGTTACCACCTATGGGTGGAGCAGTTGGCATGGCGCCCGATGTTCTTGCCAGGGGGTGCGCCATCTCCTGTTGAGGAGGCGGGGTGAGGCAGAACTCCTCTCTCTCCTGCTGCTGCAGGTGTCTGAGGATGGCTTTGGACAGGAGGCGAGGGTCGTCCTCGTCTTCATCTAGAAGAAGAAGAGGACACGATCTATGGCCGGTTTCAGCATCTAATCATTTTCGTTGTCTCACTCCTTTTCAAAAGTCCACGTGAAGACGGTACTGATCTCACACTTCTGTTAAAAATCCCATTGGGATTGAGTTTCTTACTGCCAGTGCAAAGATGAAAGGTTCACACGAGGCCAGAGACAACTGGACCAAAGCCAGAAAAGTAATGGATACTCTGACCTCCGTCCGTCATTTCAGTCACACACTGTGCAGCATAATGTGTGTGTGTGTGTGTGTGTGTGTGTGTGTGTGTGTGTGTGTGTGTATCAACAAAACCTTTTCTAAAAAACACAGACACAGCAAAATAATCGATAAATACGCAAATCCTGATTGTCAATCCTTGTGGGGAAGCGGATGAGCTAAAAGCTGAAATCACCCTAAAAGCAGTCTGTCTCATGCCGCCAGGTATGTGTAAAGTTAACTCACACACACAGACACACACTTGGCTTGTCTTCCTACCATTAAGCAGGATGAGTTTGTAGCGGTTGCGACACTCCAGCGAGTGCTCCAGTATTTCCTGCAGGGTCCTGTAGAAGAGCAGGACCTGCTGTCGGCGCTCAGGCTCCCCGAAACCAGCGCTGCTCTCCTGGGACATGCTGTGCAGCGTCAGCAGAGGCGTTGCATACTCCACCACACACTGATGGGCCTGTTTACACACACACACACACACACACACACACACACGCGCAGACACTGAGAGATAGATACATTACATGGACAAATAATCCTTTAAAAGCTTGTGGAACTCTGGCACCAGAAAGGTTTGATTGCCATGTTTTACATGTAGATGGTGCTGTTACTACGCTTTACTAAAGCAGATCTCCACTGGTGAGTTCTCAGGTTTAACCAGCAGGTGGTGCTCATGCTGTGCTGTGGAAGGCAAACAGCATGCTGGAGGTGATTTACTATTCTCCGTTGCTTGTTTTCTGTTTTTGGATTTCAAAGTACAAACTGTCTGTGTTGAAAAGTCTCAGATTTATGTTTTAGACAATAGGTCAAAAAAGTCTTATTCGGTGTTATGTTTAGAGTGGAAATAAATTCTAATCAATTAAATTGATCAATACATTAGTACAGCAGTCAGGGTTTAGTAACTTATATTAGTTTACACATCAGGCTCAGACCATTTCCCTCAACTTTCAAAAGTCACATAGTCTCACTTTATAGTATTGAAAGTAGTGATAGGCTACGTGTTATCTACGTCATTATATATTCTTGCCAAACACCAAACTCTTACTGTTTAAAACACTTTCCTACACTTTCGTCTCACACACGGACTCATGAGACTGTAATGACGGAAATATTTAAAATAGTAAGATTTGATATATTTAAACCTGGCCTACATTTTGTTCTATTCATCAAGGGTTTAATACGTCTTCAGATTCTCCATTCACCGCGGAGGAACGCGAGAAAAACAGAGTTTTCTTCAAGAATTCAAGTTAACACTCGGTGAGTGATTTATATCCAAATAGTCATTTCGTGAGTGAAGCATTCCTTATAGCACAGTGCTATTTACAGGGGTCAAAGGTCAAACATTCATCATCACCTTATTCTGTGTGGTGACTGCAACTGTAAAACACAGCCATAACACCATTCTGGCAATCACTTTGATATAATTGGTGGCTATTTCCGGTCTCACTTGAAACTCAGACGGCTTTCATGCGTCCCAAACTTCCTTTCCCCCGACTAAACTACAGAGGTGGTTTTGAGTACAATCGCTCTTAGATTTGCCACATCAAACATGTTGAATATGGAGCACATTGACGCGCTACCATGAAATATTGAAGAAAATATACAGAAACAGCCCCTTGAGTCTGTCACTTTACTGTGACTCTCTCTCTCTCTCTCTCTCTCTCTCGCTCTGTCGCATTTTTGCTGTGCAGGCTTTACAAATCTGATCAAAGGAGAAGATGTCGGCACGCTATGTCTTTCAACTCACACTGGCAATAAGGAGACAGACACCGAGTCGGAGCTCAGTGGCATTCACACTGCAGGTTCTCTGATTACCTCACTTCATTTCGTGCTGTGCACCTGAGAGACATTTCTGAATATAATCTGATTATTGATTATCTGCTTAAAATGTAAAAGGGTACCTTCATCAGTTTGCAACTCAATTTAAGATCTATAGCGTAAAATAGTAAAAGTATACAGATCTGTCTGTTTCTTTTTCCTTTCCCTTTTACCCAAATGCATGATGGGATATTTGTTTATATTTGTTTGACTCTTAAAACTACAGAGAATGGATGATTGGTATACAGCTATTATTTAATGTGTGTAAGCACATCAGTGTCATTCTGTAACTATTGCTTTACCTCCCCATGCTCGTCCAATACGCTGTAGACGCTGTGCTTGTAGACCCGCCCCTGGACGCCTGCCCTGTCTATCTCGTTGTTGGGCAGGTTGGCATAGAATTGGATGTGGTCGTCCTCTTCCTCCAGCTTGTGAGAAATGTTGGCGTTGAGAGGTATGAGGATGAGGAGCTTCCTGGAGCCACGACCACAGAAGGCCTTATGGGTTTCACGAAATGCTTTGATGGAGTCCTCTAAACCTGAAGGGACACACACACACACACACACACACATTCATTCAGATCTCTAGAATCACTAGAATGCGGTGCAAGATGCGTTATTATGTCCCTATAAACCACAAAGGACAGAGAATACAACTCAAGTATCCCCTAAAATGAATATTTGAGGATTGTGTGGCACAAGTGACGGCTCATCTTAAAAACAGGCAGAGACCGTATATACATTTAAATTGATTATATTGTACAAGTACCACGAACTGGTATACAAATGATCGAGTGTAATCACAAACATAAGGAGGTGTGTGTTTTGATGTTACTGACGTGGCAGCACCAGTCGCAGGTAGCCCAGGTAGAAGGACCAGGCCAGGCCGTGGGCCACGTTCATCTTCCTGACCTCGCAGATGTCAGACACCTCCACCTCCGACGGACCCTGCACACCAACCACAGAAACAGCCAGGAGGACGTCAATACACCTCAGCTCTGCTCAGGAGCTGCCTCAGGAAAGGGCATCCTTGCACCCCTGCTGCCCTTTCCTATGTAATTAGGATTACGTAATCAGATTACAAAAAAAGCATCTATGATCAGCCCCGATTAGATTATTAAAAGATATTATATATAATATATGACATTATATAGTTACATTAAAAGGATTCCAGCATGTCTTTGTCTTTGGCAATGATTGATAATTCATGATTGATTTTAACAATTCTAAATGTTCTAAATAAAAACGTTCCACTGTATATAAAAGTAAGTTGTTTCTCTCAGGTTGCCTGTTTGTTAATGGCGACTTAACTAATATTGTTTTTAGTTTTTATTCCCTTTAATTCACATTGAAAATGGACGATGACAATTTTGAGTAAATGCTCCTCTCGAGTTACACGAGCAAAGTCCTCCATGTGGACTTTGATTAAAGGACATACATCTGAGAAACAGCATCCCACATGTAGAACACACATAGCACACCTGTAGTTTGTGCCAGTACTGTTTTTGTGACGGTCATTTGATTTGACAAATTGTAAATGTTAAATATGCTAACTGCATTTTATTTGCATTGAAAATGTTTTGATGTGTTTGTGGATCTTTGTGGTTGTGTCCAATTATTCATTTGTTTACCCTATAAACTGCAATAATGTTTTGTTTTGAAGTAATCCAGAAGTATTCAGATTAGATAACTTCTTCTTTTGTATTATTAATTGCCATATAATTTGAATTCAGTAACTTGACCCAACTCTGTGTGGGCAGAATATATTGATATATAATTCTACAGGAGATACCCCCAGACTTGAGCTGGATTTTAATCTATAATGCCGGTAGTTTCTCTCATGAGTCTGAGGGAACGGTGCACTTTCTTCAGAAGTATACAGCGATTCTTTGAGGACAGTGTTACGGTCATTGTTGCTGATGAAGACATATTTGGAGCCTATTTTTACTCCAGAAATGCCACATCAATTACAATCAACTGATGCTTGAGGAAGTGTTCTTACTTAGGGACTGTTCTGTCTCAAGTGTAGTGCTCTTATGTTAAAACGGGGCTATTTGTCACTTCTACCACGGCGCTCTGAGCTGTAACAATATATAAGCTCTCAATTGATAACTGTTGTAATAAAATCAATGATCTAAATTAATCAGGATTGTGAAAAGAGAGAGAAAATCTGATTACGTGATCCTGATTACATGTGATCCGTTACTACCCGACCCTGGTGTTAGCTGGCTTTCGGAGGGCTGTGTTGGGTGAGTGGTAGAGGTGTTCGGTACATGTACGTACAAATCTTTAACACTCTAACCTTAAACTGAGTACTGAATCACCACCGTGTCACTGAAAGGATCAGTAGCTTTCAGCCGTGGAGCTCTCTGGAGTACTTTAGTTCCCTATTGAAAGAAAACCAAAACCTATCATGATGTGATAACTGTTAAAAATAGTTGTCTGCTTAGCTATAACCCTCATAAACAGTGCCTGTATATGTGGTCTGTTTTTTTACTGAACTGAACATCACTGCTGCCAGCAACCGACGGGACTTATTGATGCACTGAAGTGAATTTAAACAGTGAAGCTTAGAAAAAGAAAAAATCATTATCACTGGCTACAACTCTTTGAACTGAACTTCTGAAAGCCGCTGGAGTCAGTAAAGTGAATTGTAGTCTCCACCTCTGGTGTGTGGGTGCAGGTAAACAGGAAGGCAGTTTAAATGAACATTAGGATACCCACATCAGGGCCGATGATAGGTCAAAACATAAGTTCACATAATTACTGGGCCTCCGTAGGAGTGCTCACCTGACTTGTTTATGGATAAATGACTCGATAGCGAAGCTCCGTATGTGAGCGACATCTGAGACGAGGTGTTGTACAAATGCCGGTCTCTCACTTTTGACTGTGTGTGACAGTATTGAACGTTCACCTTCTCAAAACTCTCTTTGATTTTTTTTTTTTTTTGAATGCCACATCAGAGACTTTTTTATTCTGGGACCGCGGCTTTGAGAGCACTTGTTTGCAATTGCGCATTAATGTGATTAACCAATGATTTAACTTGCAAGCTAGGACCACTGATTCGCCAAACCTGCTTGCTTGCAGTCTCTGTTCCACCACAGTCCCCGACGCTGGTCTCATGATTCATTTTGTTTCTAAAGATAGATTTGATTTTGTAGCGAGTAACGAAGGTTTCAGGGGAAATGTATCGGAGGCAAAGTATCAGTTTTCTTTGCAAAATGTAGTGAAGTAAAAGTAAAAGTAAACAGAAATATAAGTAGTAAAGTAAAGTACAGATATCCAAAAAAATGACTTAAGTACAGTAACGAAGTATTTCTACTTCGTTACTGTACACCACTGCTGAGTACTGAATCACCACCGTGTCACTGAAAGGATCAGTAGCTTTCAGCCGTGGAGCTCTCTGGAGTACTTTAGTTCCCTATTGAAAGAAAACCAAAACCTATCATGATGTGATAACTGTTAAAAATAGTTGTCTGCTTAGCTATAACCCTCATAAACAGTGCCTGTATATGAGGTCTGTTTTTTTTACTGAACTGAACATCACTGCTGCCAGCAACCGACAGGACTTATTGATGCACTGAAGTGAATTTAAACAGTGAAGCTTAGAAAAAGAAAAAATCATTATCACTGGCTACAACTCTTTGAACTGAACTTCTGAAAGCCGCTGGAGTCAGTAAAGTGAATTGTAGTCTCCACCTCTGGTGTGTGGGTGCAGGTAAACAGGAAGGCAGTTTAAATGAACATTAGGATACCCACTTCAGGGCCGATGATAGGTCAAAACATAAGTACACATAATTACTGGGCCTCCGTAGGAGTGCTCACCTGACTTGTTTATGGATAAATGACTCGATAGCGAAGCTCCGTATGTGAGCGACATCTGAGACGAGGTGTTGTACAAATGCCGGTCTCTCACTTCTGACTGTGTGACAGTATTGAACGTTCACCTTCTCAAAACTCTCTTTGATTTTTTTATTTTTTTTGAATGCCACATCAGAGACTTTTTTATTCTGGGACTTTTTTATTTCTGCAGTGAGACAGAAACTGACACCGACACTGCTAAATTAGTTACATAGAGTATTTTTTTGTAACACTGTCCTGAAATCGGTTTCTAGTAGTTGCTAAAGTGTTTGCACTAACAAGGTTAAGATGCCCCAGATGTCTACTCCTTAAGTACATTAAGAGATGTTTACATGCTAATTATAAGGGCTCAAACTGTGTTTTTGTATGTTGTGGCCTGTTCGCTGAAAATGACTTCACTATGAATTCCTAAAACATGCTGTTAAAGATCTTTCAGTGTAGAGGAAGAGAAATACCCCAGATGAACAAAGACAGTGGTGTTTGTGTGTCTGGTGTGGACCTCACCAGGACTCCCAGGCTTTTGAACAGAGCGTAAAGGACCGAGGTCAGGATGAGGAGTTTCCAGCATTGGCCTTTGTGTGGCAGAGGATGTCCGGCCAGGTAGAGCAGCAGGCCTGCCAGCCCAGCAGCCAGCAGGGTCTTTCCCCCAAAACCACAGGCTGGCAGCACGTGGCTCAGCAGCCTCCGGCCTCTATACCTGGTAAAGACAGGGAGGATACTGTTGACCCCGTTACCGTGTCTCAGTTTAGCATTTTAACATCAGTGAAACATTTCATTTATTTAGAGAGGATGAAATGATATATTAAAACATACTGTTACTGAGATCAATCTTGACATCGGTAGTGTACAGTGGGATTTTTAAAGTTTTTCACCAAAAACAGCTGCATACTGTGGCTGGAAATGGTGCTAATGAGAGTGTTGAACATAAAAAACAGTAAAGCTGCGTGCTGTAAAACCAAAACACTGAGCTGAAAGACAGTCAAACACTCTGTAGAGCTGGAGGGGAGCTGCAGTCAGGTGATGATACTCTGTGGGTTCGTCACTATGAGGGACGTCTTTTACATTACAGTCATTTGATGCACAGCAGCTGGATTCTCACGATGTCACGGGATAATGTTAAGATCCGGGGTCACATATCACACGAAGGTCCATCTTGTCTGATTGAGTAATGCGTTTTGTTTGAAAGCCAGAGGGCTTGATCCAATCACCTAAAAAGTACTTTTTGTAAGTGTCAGCCTTTTTCCAAACAATTCCAATGCGTGTCAGGTTAACTTCTATGAAAGGTGTATAATACGAGAAGCGCTATTGGTCGGGACGGCGTAATCAGCTGTGACTGCTATATGAGAGCAATACAGAGCGGCTGACATGTACGACCGTTATTTATTCTAAATGTTAATAAAAACACACTAAAACACGCACAACTGATGGACCAAACCGTTTTTTCTCACCTGGTATTTGAATGGTGCAACATCTCCTCTGCCAGCAGACAGAGCCCGTGCAGCAGAGGGCCGAGGGTCAGGATGAGGATTGCCATGGCAACCCATCCAAACAACCTTTCAGGAGACAGAAACACGACGCCTCCCGTCGTCATGGCAGCCAGCGCCACAGCACACACCTTGGGCAAAGTCCCTCGAGGCCGAGGGATGAGAGCGTCCTGGTCCTGGAGGCGAAGCATCTGTGAGGGGTTCAGTCACCCAGCGTCAGAGAGCACTTTTCATGAAACCAGATGTGTCTATCTCTCAGTGCAAAGGGCCAGTTCACTCAGAACGCTGTTCAATGAAGTCTAAACTATGTTGTAAGTAAGTGAGAGAAATTTACTGTAAACCTTTCTAGCAACGAAATATGCTCACGACAGTCAATAAATAAAAACAAAGCAAGGAGGAAGTCTGAATTGCACTGGGCTTCTCTACTCTCTGTGGACTGAAACTTGTGGTGGGAAATATACGGTGCGCACCTGGCTCAGTCCCAGCAACCTGTTTTTCCCCCATCATCTCTTAATAGACACACAGATGCTGTGCAATAGGAGAGGGGTGTGGCCAGATTAGTCTGAAAAATTACACAAAGGTTCAATGTAGTAAAGAGAAATGTGATTCTACCTTTGAAAGGCTTTCCTACTTGGAAACCAACCCTCTAGAGCAGGGGTGTCAAACTCATTTTCACTCCGGGCCACATCAGCATCATGGTTTCCCTCAAAGGGCCTGTTGTAACTGTAAGACTGTATAACTGTAACTACTCCTAACATATTGTTAAATAACTGTCTCTGCTTTTGATTATTGTTTATTCAAGTGTAAAAATATTGTACATGCAGTTATATTCATGTAAAATATATTTAAGCACATTTCTGTTATTATAACATAAATAATTTTAATTTAGGGTTAAGAAACCCACATTACTCTATCAAAGATCAAACTGTTAAAGAAAATAACAAAGATAAATATCATCAAACACAAGTTATTACATTAACTTTGTTCAAAGCTATTTTTGTCACCTCTCTGCATCACTAATGTCCCGCCCTGCCGTCGTCCCGTGCATGGCAGCTACATCCGAGAGCTCCTCACTGAGATCAGGTCTGCCTTGAGCCTCTTACAAACATTGATAGATGATGTATCTCGTCTCTTAGCTAGCTGTGTTGTTAGATTGCTGCTAGTTCCTGAACTCGGTCTGCGATGGTGTTTCTTCACAAACTGACATTTGTAAAAATCTGTATCTGGTCGGAGCTCACCTGCTCACATACCTTTAGCAGCACTGGGCTGTAGCTTCTGTAAATATATTCTGCTGTGATTGCACTCTGCCTTTTAATTCTTGGATAATTTGATGTTTTTCTTGGAGGCTAAATTTAGCTCCGTGTTTGGTGTCAAAATGTCGACGTGAATAGTATCTTTCATCACCAACACGCATCATAACACAGAAGACAGACCCGTTTTTCTCCTTGAAGCACAGACATGTATTCGCTTTCCCATCTTAAATTACATCTTCTTCCCTCTGCATCAATTTTTCTCTTCGTGGACATTTTGGGATTATTTGTCGATCTTTTTCAACTCAATCACTTGTTGGAAAACCGCTTTACCTCTCCTGTCCACCTGTTGTGATAGTTTTAATGTCAGTACACAGACAACATGCTATCTCATAATTTCAACTTTCTATCTCATAATTTCAACTTTCTATCTCATAATTTCAACTTTCTATCTCATAATTTCAACTTTCTATCTCATAATTTCAACTTTCTATCTCATAATTTCGACCATGGGGATACTTTTATTTTCAAGTCTAACTTTTAATTTTTTTTCCAAAATTAAAAAAACAAAACTTTTTTTTGTTTTGCTGGCGGATTCGCGGGCCACATAAAATGACGTGGCGGGCCGGATTCGGCCCGCGGGCCTTGAGTTTGACACCTGTGCTCTCGAGTCTGACTGCCTGTATTTGCATGTGTATACATGTTCTTAACATATTCTCTCTCTCTCGCTCTCTCTCTCTCTCTCTCTCTCTCTCTCCCCCCCCCTCTCTCTCTCTCTCTCTCTCTCTCCCCCCCCCCCCCCTCTCTCTCTCTCTCTCTCTCTCTGTTTAATTCTCCTATTTGTGTGAATGATTTACATAAGATTGCTGCTTGTGTATTTGTGTAGCCTCTCCTCGTCTCAGGTTATATGACGGAGAGGAGGTTGTGTTTGGCGAATGTTCACATTATATGTATGAATTTTGTCATATGGATTGTCTATATTGTAATTTAATTGTGTTGGTCTATTCTGTACGCACAACATATATTGCAGGTCTGTTCGTCCTGAGATAGTGATCCCTTCTCAGTTGCTCGTCCTGAGGTTTCTTCAATTTTTGGACCCGTTAAAGGGGTTTGTTAAGGTAGGTTTTCCTTATCCAATTCAAGGGTGGAAAAGGACAGAGGCAGATTGTAAAGGCCCCTGAGGTAAATCTGTGATTCGGGGTTAAATTGACTTTTAGAAGATCATCAGTGTGTCCTTTTTCTTTTTCTAAAACCAGACAATCTGCTTATGCTTACTTTTTTTGGATACAATTTATACAAAAGCTGTATTAACTCGATGTGTGTTCTCTGCCTATCAATGGTCAGTTAGACAGTTACACTCCCAAGTAATTAAATCCGTTCAAAGAGCATTCCAGTATAACCACGAATGAGGATGAGACAGTTTAATACGAAGCAGTGAGGTTTCCAGAAAGTTCGTATTTTACCACAAACATGTTGATCTCTGTCAGTGATGATGCCTAATTTCCATCCAAAGTGCATTTTAAAACTAGACAAGAGAATGAATGTATGAAGGGACTCACCATGGTGTGTTAGCTGTGATCCAGATAAGAGAGATCTCCTTTGTCTAATGTTCTCCTTCTGCCTCTCCTCTCTCTCCGCTCCCTTTAGTCATCATCCAACACTTTCACTTTCGATTAAAGTTAAATTACCCAAAGATCTCGGTAAAGAGAGGGAGTGGGAGGAGGCAGAGATTAGAGGAAATGCTCATGAAAGAGGAAGTACTCAATATGCAACTATTAATATTTTTGTAATCAAAATGGATTGTTTAACTTTCAATTCTTTCACAATATAAGGTGCAGATATTTTTCCAGCTGTCTTTGGTGAGCCATTTGGATATGAAAGTGAAAACCAGCAATACACAGATGGGGGAAATGAGTAAAAAAAACAGGAATGATTCAATTAAATTGAGGTCATGACTTATGACCGGTGCACATCCATTGGTAAATTGTGGCCTCATTTTAAAGTTATGTATTTCTTTATCTCTACGGCCACTCCCAGACGCCGTGATGGACAGCACCCGCAATTTCCGCTGGTTTCAATTTATTTTAAACTGTATATTGTTTTAACACCTTTTTATATATTTATATTATAAATATATATTTTAATAAATATATATATATATATATACAATATTATTTATAGATATATTTATTAAGTGTTTATCGTAACAATATTTATTTCATACAATTTAACTAATGTTTAGGTCGGTTTGCATACCTACACGCTACAACAGGATAAGCTGGACATCCATCACTTTTAGATAGCGCTAGATAACATGATCCATTTAACTGTTTGTAAAATTAACAAACATTATTTTGCGTTTTTTCACCATTTGTCCATTACTTCTATATAGATGTTTTTTTAGCAAACAATTTCAACAGTTCATCCATTTACTACTTTTAGATCATTTGAACTGTTTTGACATCAAGTTAATTCTTTAGCAAGCTAACTGTTTCAACTTCTCTGAACACTCTTGCAAACTAGGCTAACGTCGGTTTTGATGCATTCTCGACTGCAACACATGACGTTCATAACAGCTGACTCCATAATTGTAATTCCTATTTTTACACTTAATTAAGCCATTCCACAAGCTTTCCAAGTACCCCCTTGCAAATGCAAAGGTCAAGTATCCCTGGTCGACCTCTAGGCTAACATTACCACACTGAGAGTACATCCACACCACTCCGTTTCTGAACGTAAACGGAGTTTTCAAACAAAAACGAACTCCGTCCAAACAGCGTTTCAGCATCGTTTTCTAAATGATCTCCTTCCAGACTAACACGCCTGAAAACGAATATCACGTGACTCTTGACGTACACTGGGCATGTGCGTGGGTGTCGATGTAAACAGGAAGTAGATTGGTTGCTTAGTTTTAAAAAATACGACAGAGTAATAAAGCAGTCTTTAATAATGAAAGGTCGTGTTTGATACTTAAGATCTTCTTTTAGAAGTTTTATTTTTCAGACTTAGTTATGGCGCTGCAGGTCGTTCTCTCTCTCTCTCTCTCTCTCTCTCTCTCTCTCTCTCTCTCTCTCTCTCTCTCACATATCAAATTTACTTTAAAATCAACACTTACACGTAACAGTTTGCTAGATTATAGGTCCATAAATGTGGTCAACACACGTCTCTCACTCGTTTCCTCCATGTTGTTGTCTGTTCTGCTGGTGGCTTAACTATCTGTCCTACTGAAGAGCATTTACTGCTAACCGCGACTTCAGACGGCCGCTCTGTAGGTCTGATAACGCCACTGGACACGCCCGTCACTAATCGCTCCATTAACAGCTGCTTCCTCCGTAATACTGCAGACTTTTACTGAACAGCAGCTGCTAGTAAAGACAAGGTCAGCATCGCCTGTAATCAGTTGTCCATGTTAAATTAACCTGGTAGTCGATCGGTATTCAATGTTGTCGTTTGTGAGCTTCCGGGTAAGGGTCACGTGATAGACATGTGACGAATAAGGACGCGTCATGACTGCTAAGAACCAATCAAGTAGAGAACGCGGGTGTGGGCGTCATCGTTTCTAAACTTATCCGGTTTCGGCCGTCCACACGAAAACGCAACCCCGGAGTTTTCAAACTCATCCGACCTCGGGAGCGTTTTCAAACTTATCCCTTTACAATGCTCTAAAACTCCGGCGTAGTGTGGACGCTCAGTGTAAACGTAGCAAAACATATGCGTTTTCAAATGGAAACGGAGTAATGTGGACATGGAGGACACCCCTTCTTATATACCTATGGAGGACACAGAGGTCATGTCCTTAGGTCTCTGGCCATGTGAGACTATGTCCGTGGTAATATTTTGGCCGGTAAAAAAAGACATGAAGAGGAGCTTACAATTATACTATTACACACATATTACTTGACTGTTTTTTTTAAAGGTTATTTGATCATTTTTAGACTTGATTTAATAGATGCAAGAAAAATCTGATACGTTCAAGATGAATTCTGTATTATTAACCAGAATTTGCATATACCTGTAAGGAGATACAATTTACAGAAAATATAAATAACTCAATAAAATGTGAACTTTTGTGATTTAGTTTTTTATTTCTATTTTACATATTTTGGCTAATGGCTAGTCGAACATGTTCTTGGTTCCATGGGGTTATGCTGGGGGGTTTTCATCTTAAAACCTCAGTGATTAAAAAAACATACCTTCCACTACGCTACATTGACTCTCACACAGTGAGTTCACTCATCCAACCAGTTTTCTTGTTACGCCCTGTACGGAAGTATTTATTTAGGTACTCATCTGTAGATGTTGCTCAACATATGTGACGCAGCCCAGTTTCACCTCGGTGAAACCACATAATGAAAGAGAAAGTTGCTCCATCTCATCACTGGCTCTTCCAGTAATTACTCTTCTATGTGAAATCTTTTCTATATCAAGTCAAAGCTAAACCAGTTGCAGTGACTGCCTCAGTGTTAAAGGAAGATTGCAAAAGAAAATGTTAGTGGTAACGAAATAAAGGCTCGGTATGCATACCAAAGGTTCATGCATATTTTATTCAAGAGTAAAAAAGTGGATCGTCCCATGGGGCATGCTTACAGTGTTAGTGACTGGGGAGTCAGAACAGAAAGAGAGAGAGAGAGAGAGAGAGAGAGAGAGAGAGAGAGAGAGAGAGAGAGAGAGAGAAAGTTAGAACCGTGGCACAATTTCTATGGCACAGGGTCCCCCAGGGGGGTTCACCTCTCCCAAAGAAGCACAACAAGACCAACCAAGGAGCAACGCAACATGAAGAGCAACCAGCAGAGAGAGAGAGAGAGAGAGAGAGAGAGAGAGAGAGAGAGCTTAAATATTAAGAATAATGTCCATAATAAATAGAATCATAATAATCATAGAATCATAAATATCATCAAATAACAAGAGGAATCATCAAGAATTATGATCAGAGAGAGTACACTTTTTTTTCCTTTAAATTGTGACGGCAACACGCCGGCTCTTCTGTTAAAATGTGTCTTGCTGCTCTTTGCTTTAAACAGCGCACATTTTAACCATGCAATCATGCTTTTGGCTACCTGAATGCCTGTGCCTCTGTATATAGAATGGTCATTCATCAATGCGAGTTTAATATTTGTTTATCGTTATTCATATCAATCGTTAAAAACAACTCCTGTACACCGACGAAGAAGAGAGGAGAGAACGTGGACTTGACACTTTGAATAGAAGCGTACCCTCATTCTGTACAGCGTCGAAAGAAACCGGATACACAGGTTGTGAAAAAGAAAAAACATGAAAAAACAAGAAAATATAACACAAAATGAATACAAAAAATAAGTTAAATTAACATTATGTACAAAATAATTTATTCATTATTCCTCAGTTCATTTATATTAACCAGAAAAACCAAAAGAAAAAAAAATCCTACCATAGTGAAACACAGAGCACAAATATAATCTTCACATTATTATCAAAGAACTTAACTCTGCATGCACTGGTGCGTTAATATAAATGCTTTACAAAGACCTTTTCTTCTGACTTTTTGTTGTTGTTGTGGCTGCTGCCTTAACAAGAAGAATCGGTTTCCCTGTGAAATATTATTTCCTGCTTTTCAGGCCAGAGATTCACGGCCTTCACTGCTGTTTGGTAGCAGCCGGCAACACGGGAAGAAAGGAGGATGTAGAAAGAGAATGAATGGAGCATGACTTCACATTTCAACTCCCCCCGGCTCCCTCTCATACATAAAGCATCGTACGTCCGCTATACTGCATCTTGCATCTTGTGACCGTATATGCATCACATGTGCAATAAAACCTCTCAAGGTAACCTATTTACACGCAACAGGTCGGGATAAACACTCGCTACGGATCTAATCCGGACCCAGTTTCAAGTCTTTCCCGAGAGCTAGCTGGCCTGGGACTAGAGGGTTTCTGGGGGAGATGAGGGAGACCTCCACTTGGCCTGTGGAGGATGGGTACAGTGTAGTGCTACAAAAGCAAACGGGAATCTCCTCCCGAGAAGAAGAGGACAGTGAGGGCTCAGATTAGACTGCAGCTGAGATTATCTCCACACATCTCTCAGCAACAGATACCACACCGCACATCAAAATAAATAAAAAAATCTTGCTGTTGCCTGGCTGATGGTCAGCTTGTGTTTGCAAACGGAAACACATTTTCCAATACAACCGCATTAACATTTACATGTTAAAGCATGTGCCCACAATCAGGCAGGCATATCCGCAACTCTATAAAATCAACCTATCCACTTCCTGTTTCGGGATGCAAACAGGAAAGAGAAGCGTACACGTCTTTAACGCCCCCACCCCTGATTGCCACTCTCACCCCCATCCCCCTTGCGAATACTCGACCCCGCCCGACACAACACACACCACCGACACGTCATACTGACACTGTCAACCCACTGGTGATCCCCAACATACACGGTGAGCAGCAGCTCCTCCTGTTTTGCATGGTGAAGTTTTTTCGTAGCTTCTTTCCTGTTTGTTGTGCAGGTACATGGGAGTTGTAGTTCTTTAAATAGGGCCGAACAGTTCAGTGAAGAGACTCAGCCTTTACATACAGCTGCAGGCAACGGGGATGGGGTAGGTAATCATGTGTGTTTGTGTTTGTGTGATGTTGTCTGTAGCCTATTCAGTGAATGTAATACTTTGTTTGTGTGTGTGTGCGCGTGTGTGGTGCATTTCTGTTGTGTGTATATGCCTATGTACACTTATCTATAAATTCGGTTCCTCATCAGAGTTGTTGTAACTGCAGGTATGTGTCTGGGCATGTGGGAGTGTATGTCCATCACTGGATATTGCTGTTGTTGTCGGTCCCATTGGGCTCTCCCATGTTCATGCGGCCCATCGACAGGCCCACGCTGTTGACGCCTTCGCGTCGCGGAGGCATCCTCTCGTTGATCCGATCCAGGCCTTTGGCCTCCTCGAAACTTCTGATCCGATGCTGCGGAGAGAAGCCTCGGATGGCTGCGGAGACAGGCAGGCGCACACCCACACACAGACACACACAAACAAACATACATACATACGTGCACACAGAGTTAATATTTAACTAGACATTAAGTAGAATCTTGTGTATCCAAACCCCTTGGGAGCTTTGAGGGAAATATTCAGAGCACCGAAATGGATTGAAGATTCCAAAGCACATTTTATTCATTTATGAAATGTGAGTGTGGTGTGCACACATTTCCAAAGCATTCAGTCTGTTTTAATTCAGCTTTTAAGCACTTTCAATTGAGCACACCCGGAAGGACATTTCAGTAGTTTTAGCCCTGATTGAGTTCCTTCAGCAGAGGGAAATTTTGGGTTTGGATGAACAAGGTTCTGTCATATTTGCACATCAACAGGGTTCTTACACAAATATATACACACATCGACAAGTGTTCATCGTCTGAATGCTGAGTTGGGATTAGTTCGTGGCTCACGGTGAACGTGAGAGTCAGTGCGACCTATTGATCCTAGATCAGTAGTCTGAGACACCTGGTACTGAAGACCCTTAAAACCACCTCTGTGGAGAGTTTTTGACAGTCAGAAGTTGGTTTTTAGGGTTACCATTTTCCCATTGTATTTTTTAACCTATAAGTAAAAATGAAAAGGTAAAGACAATAGTCAGGTGTCAGGTTTTCCGTATCTGTCAGGTTGATTCTTTTGAACTTAATGTCTAAGTTGGCCATACTTTTGGTTTGGTTAGATTTGAGCGAATGTGTCACTGTTTTTTGATAATAAGCTTCAACTTTGTCATAATTCCTCTTCCTCAGCGATATTTAATGAATAACATGCTGGTGCATTACAATGTTTTCTTAAAGGGGCACTACACATGCAGGTCAGTTGATGACGTCATCAAGGTTATCTTGGTTTGTACACTACAAATGTTTAAAGGAATAGTTCAACATTTTGGGAAATATGGTTATTTGCAGAGAGATAGATGAGAAGTTTGATACATCCCGCATGTCTCTATGGTAAAGATGAAGCGACCTCCAGCAGGTCGTTAGCTTAGCTTAGCCTTAAGACTGCTAGCCTGGCCTAAAGTCTGCCTCAAGCACTCACAAATAACCACATTGTATCACGTTGGTTTGATCCATAAAAAAACAGAACTGTGGTTTTACGATGTTACATGCTGGAACCACAACTTTACCTCTTTACATTTCTATTTGTGTACAAATTAAACAAACAACGTACAAAATGTCGAACTATTCCATTAGCAGAAGTGTGCATTGTAAAATGGTGGCATTGAGTTTGAAAGACATGGGCGTTTACCAAGCACGAAGGGTCGAACAAAAGGATGCTGTTAGTTACATTAGTAGGATGCAGCTCATTTGTGGAGCTGGACACAAACTAGGGATTAAAACTCTGGAAATGTCCGGCTCTTTTGCTTCAGTTAGACTATTCATTACTGTTGTAATCAGCCTCTTTTGTGTCCCCCTATTTAAGAAAGGGCAATAATATATTGCTGAGGTGCCCCTTTAACTAGTCTAAAAGTCAACCACATAAAAGCAGATAGAGAACAGTTAGTTACCACTTATAATGCTGGTTGTCATAAAAAAATACATTTCACCAAAATGAATAAAACGCAAAGCTTTGAGATCAGCCGAACTGCTAACTGCTCAACTGTACTGATAATGAGTTCTGTCTGAAGAGATCGCTGCCACTTTTGAACATCTGCTACAGTCGTATATTATCTTCTGACACATGCAGCTACTCACAAATATGCCACTGTTTACGCAGCGGCCACCTAACACCTCGCTACAGATCATATCACATAGCAGAAAATACACAATTACCCATCATTTATTTGCATTAACGAACTATGGACTGCAGTTCAGGACAGGAAAAAGGTACAAACACAGAGGACTACAGTTAACAGAAGCGTGCAGAGTAAAGACAAAGTAGTATATGATACACTAAACAAATAGCATGATCACAATCTGTTCAGTAGCACAGAAGAACCTGGCAGATCTGTTCTGGCTTCAATGAGCAGTGTCATCACAGGAGCTAAGTACAGAACCTGTCATCACATGACTGAGGTCCTCTGATAATTTGCTGGTATTTGGTCGAACGCAGAGTTTCACCACGGATGAAGTCTGAAGGATTGGTTCGTAAAATGAATGGAAATATTTCTTTTTCACTTTGCGTTCATTCATAATGATCATCGCAGGTCACTCTGGTTCTGCTTGCAGGGAAACAGATTGGTTGCATGTTTGTATCCTACAGAACTACAGCACCTATGATATTTATACAAAGACTGTAACACACAGTGTCCCTGCCCACTTTCACAAAAACCACCCCTATCCGTAGCCCCACTCTTCTTGTGTGTGTGTGTGTAAGAAAAAGCTGGATGTGGTGTGCCGTGTGTGGGGATGTACATACATGTCTGTGTGTTTGGAGATAAGTGGTGTTTCCTGTGTCCCAAGAGAAGGAAAGAGAAAAGCATGTGGATGCTTCATGTGTTGTAATGTGGTGGCGTCAGCGTGCATCGCTTTTAGGCTTTGCTGTGAGCGCTGATGTGGTTAGAAGAGCTCAGTGGGTAAAAAAAAATCTATGACCTTATGAACATGGGTGGCTGAGTGGCTGCACACATGTGCTTTGCGCGCGCACACACACACGCGCGCGCACACACACACGCGCACACACACACACACAGTGAAATGAGTGGGACTTTACCTTCAGCGTCCTTAACTGTCTCGATGGCTTCAATGGCCTCAATGGTAGCTGAAGGATGGGCAAAGAGAAAAGAAGAAGAGAAAGAAAGGAGGACATGGAGAGAAGATGATGTACAAAGGAAGAAGACGAGCGGAAGTGAAGGCTGAAACATGCTTCTGTGCAGTTGCGCACAAATGTGAATGTAAGAATGACCGTGGTTCAGACAGGAGGCGTCATGATCTCAGTTAAATGTTGTTAAAAACACCGGTTACTTCCGTCCAAAACCAAACAACACATTAAAAAATCAATTGAATCCCCTAAGAACGCTCACAGAGAATGAAGCAGATCAAAGTGTAACTTAGATACATATCAATACAAGTATTTGTATGATGTCATGATGGCATAGAGACTAAGATGCTTCAACTTCTCAAGTTCGAGACCTCCTTTGCACCTCCTTCTCTCCCTCCCCACATTTCCTGTCTGCCTGAGAATAAAAGGAATAAATACCCCGCCCCCCCAAAAAATACACACAGCCCACTGTTGAACACGTTAAAATGATGTGCAATTTGTGTTAGCAGGCACCGATACGAGTGGGTACGCATGACTCAGAGACATGTTTCAGGCTTTAGTCATGTGAGGCCCTCAGAGCAGCACTGAGACTATGGCAGAGGGCACCTGGGGTTAGCTCACACACACACACACACACACACACACACACACCACACACACACGTTGGCTGTCTGTCCTGACTCTCTGTCATTCTCTAACTCTCTTTCTATCTCACACACACAACCAGCAGGCTGTTAGTATCCTCAACGCCGGTGAGGTGGAGTGGGTGAGCGAATCGTTGAGGCAGAGGGATGAAGAGAAGAACAGCAGAAGAGGAAAGAGGGCAGGAGAGAACCGGAGGATGGTCCAAAGAAGATATTCAGACTGTGTCTGTGTCTACTTGTATGTGTGTGTGTGTGTTTTAGTTCTGTTTTTGAAAGTGTGTCCAGGGTTACCTTTGAGTTGTGTGTTTGTGTGTGTTAAACACTCACCGCTCTGCAAGGTCTGCTTGCCTCCAGACAGCACTCCGCTGGGCAGCATGCCCGTAGGGGTCAACCCCTTCAGGGTCAACACGTTCTCGCTCTCCTCCCTAAGAGACAGACAGAGACGGTGTGTGTGTGTGTGTGTGACAGGTGTGTGTGGATAAAAAGACAAAAAATACAGAGAATTACAGACTTTCCCTCATTGTGCACGTGTAAAACACACAAAACGTGCTTGTGGGTTATAACACTGAATGCTGAAAGTGACAATCTGGTGACTTTTAATTAATTTCTGCAAAGGTTAAAGGAAATGCAACATTCATAGCATACTGCGCACACACACACACACACACACACACACACACACACACACACACACACACATATACAGTATGTGAACCAGAACTCAACCCACCGTAGAACGGAGAACATTTTAGCCATCTTCCCTATGGCTCGAATCTTGTTTTTGATCACCTCTTTCCTGGCTGCTGCTGCACTGGCTGGAAAAGCATCATACACAAACTCAATAATGTGATTTCTTGTCATCATCATCATCATCACAAAAAATAAACTTTCAAAATTAGTAATGACTGAAATATGTTTCAGGCATATATTTATTCACACCTACATAGAATGAATCAAATTGCTTTAATGTCAGTGTTGAGCGTCTCTTACCGTCGAAGATCTCCTCTCCGTCGTTCACGAGTTCGTCGTCAGAGCAGATACTCAGGACATTGACCAGCATCTCAGTCACTACAGACACACAGACGCACAAACTTAGCCAAGCTGGGGACGCTTGTTGCGTGTCATTCCCCATCTCTCTCTCCCCTCATTTCCTGTCATCTCTCTGCTGCTGCTGTCCAATTAAGCCATAAGATGCCTCAAATCGGACTAAACTGTGGTTACCCACGAGTCCCTAATCCTGTAAGTAGGGGTTGTACACCTTTTTAAGCCGATCTAATTGCTATTTTTGGAGAATATTATAAAGTGGTACAAGAACCATGTACTGTAAAGTACATTAAAAGGATCTTCCCTTTAAAACTAAGAAATGTATTATCCCTTGTACCGTTTCTCCTTCATCTGTGTTCCACTTGAAGGTGAAACGGACATGATGTTGTGATTTCATCACTGCACAGACCGTGTCAAAGCTCAAGACTGATAAAGTTGTGGCTGACTTGTGCAGCACAGACTCAACTCTTCTGTCTCGTTCAGGAGGTTTTCAAAGTTCATGGCAGGACAAAGATGGACTGAGGATCTAAGATCATTTACATTTACAACAGTCGGCTACATTTAA
Source organism: Anarhichas minor (assembly GCF_050575085.1). Taxonomy (NCBI): domain Eukaryota; kingdom Metazoa; phylum Chordata; class Actinopteri; order Perciformes; family Anarhichadidae; genus Anarhichas; species Anarhichas minor. The sequence goes on from NW_027466474.1 coordinate 15,309,831, forward strand.
TTTGACGGAAATGTATCATGAATATAATTTGCATTGTTATTACGAAGATGATTTCGATTTTTGCATCAACATCTCTTTGTCTTCATTTATTCTACATGTGTTAACTGATCCATGACAGCTGCTATTTCACTTCACATGAGATGCGAATTGAAATGAGAAGTTCCCCAAACTGCTCAGATTTAAATTTAGCCTAAAGAAGGCGTGTTTTGATCAGCATTTCAACGAGTCTATGACTGGAGCATTTCATTATTACAGTATCACTGAAGACAACTTTGCCTTATGATGTTTTGATTAAAATGCACTCTGTGTGGAAGAGTCTAAATAAAAGATACGTGTGTGCATGTGATACCCTTTTCTCCCACGAAAGGCAGCGACCAGGTGAAGACGTCCATGAAGTTGGGCAGCCAGTAGGGGTGAGGAGAGCAGTTGAACTGACGGATGTTCATCACATTGTTCTCATACTTCAGCACCGCCGCTGGACACGCACACACACACACACACACACATACACATTATAGCCATTTCCGTTTTGGTCATACAGTAGACAATAATGTTCCCTAAATATTCATCATAAAATATCATGTTAAATGTACAGTTTTACTAAAAATGTTTGCTACTTGGCTGCAGAATTTTACTGTTCAGTCTAAAATAATGGCACCGCAGTGGTTACAGCTTTCTGTGTGTGTACTGTGTGTTCTGTGTGTCAGACCTTTGTTGTTGTAGACATCCAGGTAGTTTGGAGCAGAGAAGATTGTGATGAGGGAGGGAAAACCTGTAGTCTGACTCTTCCTGTACATACGATACCTGAGGAAAGAGAGACAAACAACGGCCACGTTACAACTAAAAACGAAACACATTGTGTATGAAAACTGAGGATTTGCTTCAGAGGTCTTTAAAACCAGACAGAGACTGGTTGAAGGCGAGACAGCCACGTGTTTAAAAACAAAAGAAGAAGGAATCTGTGTGGGCAAAATGACAGTGAGCAGGGTACTGACAGTGTTTGAGTGGAGCTGCCAGCACAAAAATAACATTTTGAATCAGGCAGATCTAGTGACTTAGTCGCAATAACAAACAAGTCTGGGTGCAATTAGTTTCAAACATGAAAACGACCTACCGAGATTAGACATGATAATGAACCCAAGCACGCGTATTTCATTTGTTCCCACAAACAAAGCACAAAAGCAGCCTCTGCCAGCTGGGTCCCTTAAGGATAGACTAATTACCAAACTCATCAGTAATCAAGAATATGGGTTATTTGTTATAAACAAATATAATCTGGGTGTGCAGCAGAATTAGTTTGCTGTTTTCTTATCAGAGGGATTCTAATATTGTCTGTTATCATGGAGGTCCAGTGTCCTGTGTAGCTTTGCCAAGGATGCGGTTCTCTCTCGGAGCCTGTGTAGAACCAGATGCCGACATGCAAATCAATGTCATCAGCAGCAAGGCTGCTTCTTGTTTTGGTCTTCACCTATTTACAAACTTTGTCCACAGCAGGCCACTGCGCCCTGTGTCTGACCGTGGGCCAATCAAATCAAGGCAAAGTAATGGCTTTGTATCAAACAGGCTCCTGATTGGCTGCCTGTTACACGGCTCTACCACTGTGGCACAGACCTTACATCTGTGACCAATTTGTACAATGTACTAATGTTTACAGTTACAGTTTCAACAGTTGGTATGCGATAAACCAACAAATTGAACCTTTTTATATTATGTAATAATACAATAAGTGCACTATTGTACATCAATCAAACTGCAGCTTTAAAAATAGAAACCAACATTTTTCCAGAAAAGTATAGAGTTATTTTTTCCTGGAGCGGTTTTGCTACCATCCACAATAGGTTCATTATTTTGTTCAGCAATGATCAGACCCCCCTCATTTCCTTTGCGATTGTATTGTGGGAGAGGATCAAGTTTTTATTTTTTAGATTGCATTGTTGTGAGTCTAGTTTATTTTGTCATTTTTTCCAGTGTGAACATACTTGAAACCTGCTTGGAATTAATTCTATCTCTACACTGCTGCTCGTTTCATTGCGTGAAGTCACTTCTCTTGATTGCGCAGTGTTTTAAATGAACACACACCATTTCATCTCTACATGAGGTACTATTTAGAAGTATAAACTTCTAAAGTGATAGTGTGTTTTGGCTAGCCCTTATGCAAGTGCACTAACGCAAGTGCCCAGGTGCACAACAGATCAAATACTGTTAATGGCTTCCCCAAACAGCACAAACCACAGCAACAGCACAACTCATAATGCAGCAATTAAGGCAGCACTATTATATTTAGAGGATTTACACTAAGATAACAGATGCCAGGGATGGATTTGTGGGTCAGAAAATTGTGTTTTTTGCCCCAACTGCTTTATTTAGACTAGTGGTGCAAACCTTACATGGCTCTTTGCCTTACCATTCTGTTTTCAAGAGGTGAGTTAGTTGAGCTGAATGTTGTTCAGGCTGCTGGTGCTCTCCGTCGGACAATCTCTAACAATGCTAATAGCATAAGTGTGGAACTTCTTTCCCCATAATGTGCCAGTCTCCTGACAAAGAAAAATAACAGCTCGGAACATGAAGTGACGAGGTAAGCCATTGAATTAAATGGAGCTCTTCTCTTTTAAGCCGGGAGAAAGGACTGAGCCGTGACAGTCAGTCAGCTTACCCGGCATCCTGTGCTTCATGCGCTCTGATGATTGACAGCAGGTTGTTGGTCTGTAGGAACTCGCACACTGCTGGGTAACTGTGGACAGAGAGAGACAGAGACACAGAGAGAAAGAGTCAGAGCAAGTGAAGCGAAGCAGTGGAAAAGAAAAGAAAAAACATACTGGTGAAGAAACACGCACAAAGATCCAGTAATAACCACTTTACATAGCAAACATGTCACACGTCATTATATCAAGATCGCTGTAAACTACAAAACAGAAGGAAGTATTTAAAGACTAGCAGTGGGAGATGAGAGGGCCTCTTGTTTTCTGAAGTCGTGTCTAGCTGAGACCAGCAGGGGGCATCAGCCAGCATAAGGGCAGGGCTTATGGCCTCCTCAGTGCTGAGGGGGCCCAGTATTCACTAGTTGGTCAATTGATGCTGTGTCTGCTAAACATAGAAAATCACTGTGTTCTCCACAGACAACATGTCACTAGGCCCCAGTGCAACACACTCTGCACGTGGGGCAGGGGCGGGGGGGCAGCTACGACCATCCACTTCAGCTCTTCGTCTTTAAATGCCTCCATTTTTATTTCTTCATTTCCATCTTTCATCTTCTCCCCCACCACCACTACTATCGCCCTCCTCCCGTGTTTCTCTCCCTCTTTCTCTCACTGTATCTTAATATCACTCCATATCTGGCAGGAGTAGCCAGTCGTCATAGCAACAGAACCGTGCAGTCTCCCTGGGGATTGTGGGATATCGTTTCATGCTGAAACAGAACTGTATGCGTGTGTGTGTTTGTGCATGTGTGTGCAAGTGCTGTGTTTATGTGTTTGCTCGTACATTGAATATGTGTGTGCGTGTGTATGTGTGTGTGTGTGTGTGTAAACTGGGCAAGATTTGTTGTCTCTTGTACAAATCCCAGTGATTGTTATTGGATCTTGGATGTGGTGTAACCGTGCAGGAAGCATCTCGCTCTCTCTTCTCTCGTCACCAACATCCCAAACCAATAGACTGAAGTCCTCCAAAACTTATTAGATTCCAGATTTGTAGATGAAAGTCACATCTCGCTGGCACTGGACGATCACGCGGCGCCCAGATCATTAAAACATATCGAATGAGCGGGCAGGAACACATTGGAGGATCAGTCTTATTTCTGGCTCCACGTTTCAGCTGCTAATTTCAAAGAATTTTGTTCCTCGTGTGTATTCTTTTTATCTCCGAGTATTGCATTCATTCTGGCTTGTTTGGGTATCAGGTTCATATCTCTGAGCTTCATAAGCCCTGGGATCAACGGTACTACACTATATTCACTCCCATTCAAGTTGATTTTCTTCTGAAATGAACTATGAGGACTGTTGTGTAATATTTCTGTTCAGTTGGTTCTTGTAGATGAAAGTCACATCATTTTGTCCTGTACCTGTAAAAATAGGAGCAGCCTCTGACTGTGTTGTGGCCAAAGTATTCTTGGGTCTTCTCGTTGCCAAAGTCTTCCAGGGGGTCGGCCCACAGCAGGTCGCACATGGGCCCAAACGCTGGGGGCTCCTTGAACCGGTCCAACTAGGACATGCAAAGAACACGCACACACAGAGACACACAGGAAATGATCAGCTTACAGTCAACACAAACCCTCACAAAGAAACATATGAGATACCTAACACCACACACACCAGCACCAGCACATATAGGATAAATCAGAGGGGAAAGAGAAGCAAACACACACAAACACACACCAACACACACCAACACACACTGTCAGAGCAGAGCTTCTCCATGGCAACCCTCACCACACAGGAGGGAGAAGATGTCACACCAGCAGATTCACCATGGAAACGCTGCCATTAGATGAGGAAGTGTGTCCTCGTGTCTCCGTGTTCATGCGTGTGCCTTTGTGTTCTTAATTACTGTTATACACACAGCATGTGTGGTTCACTGTATTTACTGGTTTCCTGAGGACCCTCTGCATTGACAGTACATGTGGGAATTAAGTCATAAATAAGAGTTGGTGTGTGTTTATGTCGGCACTCGCAGGCGTGTTTGAGTGCTGCACTGTGCATAAGTGGATAACATGTTACATTAACGTTATTATTTTTCCTGGTGATTAAAAGAATGGTAAATGTTGCTATGTATAAAGCAGTAAAGACTGGCAGGTTGTAATGTTTTCTCTTAATGTCTTAATTTAGCCCAAAACTAACTGTAACAGAAACCAAATATACCTAAAACGGCATCTTCAAGGAACAAAATGGGGAAAATGTATCAACATAAATCTGTTCTTTCAGATTTCTTGCCCATTTTAACATGTTAACATAAGAGGAAACATTTTACTTTAAACATTTACAGTCCAAAGACCATATCAATTAAATGCATTTGTTTGTCTGTCCGTCCTTCCACTCCTATAATTCATGTAAATGTGAGTTAAAGGCAGGTTAACCTCATAATTCCACTTGAGTCTGACATGGCAGCTACTGAGATCTGGTAAGCTAGGTACGTTTAGCAGTTAAAGCCGTGTCTTCTCTCCGTTGGAGTTGAATTCAGCCACGGCCACATTTAATTATACGGAATTACAAACTTAGAATTACTAAGATATCAGATCCTCAAATAGAAACCTTTATTTACAGGCTAGGTAAATATAATAAGTACATTTTGTTTGTTAGCCGTTAGCTAGTCGGAGCATTTATTACTTCATTCCCCCCCTCTCTTTCCCCACATTCCCTGTTTTTCTCCACTGTAGCTGTCAAATAAAGGCACACAATTCCCAATAATTTTAAATTATACATAAAATAATTCAAATTTATTTAAAAACGCATAATATACGTATATGCAGTAACCCAGATTCAGATCTAAACTCATTTTGAGTGCGTTTTGCCCGTATTGTTGATTCAACATTGCATGTGCGTGTGCCTCTTTTCGTACCTTCTTGATGTCGTCCAGCGTGTGGATCTCTGGTGAAAGCCCCCCATGCACACACAGGAACTGCTGGTTCATCAGGGCTGCCAGGGGCAGGCAATCAAACGCCTCCATGCAGGAGTCATACACCTGCTCCGAGTACTTGATCTTACCTGGAGGGGGTTAGAGGGGTGGAGAGATATTTCAAGGGTTGAGACAAAGAAGGGCCTGAATTGTGTTTTGACAGCCACCATTCTCGCTAACGTACATTCAGTCCCTGTCGCTCAGAGTGTGACTGTTACATATCGCACACAAACACAATGCAACAAGGAACATGGGGAACAAACAAACATGGAGCTTCTACATCTACGGATATAAAGAACTCAGTCAAAGGCTAATGGCCTCCGACAGACGCGTACGGTTCCTCTAAAAACATAACTCAGTTCACTTGGGTGTAAAGGCGGTAATAGGTAGGATTTTCTCATAGCGTGTTATTAATTTATACAGACATCTCTTCTCCGGCGCTCCCATATGACACAATTCTCTCCTCTCTCATGATTTAGAAATGCTACTTCCCAGAGAAGAAATGTACATATGCAGACAACATATGGAAGCAAAGACTCCAGCTCTGTTCCAGTGAACAAAATCTTGACCCAAATATAAGCATGAAGCAGCAGCGTTGCGAGGCAGATTTTTTTTTGCTTTATGAAAAACTCCTTTTGATTTGACAGCGATATCAATAAAGACATCCAACACGCGGCATCTTTAAAGTACATTTCGCACATGGGCGTAACAATACATCTGACACAAAACAATATCACAGGATTAAAATAGCTCAAAGGAGATCGGAGGAGAGAGATAGAAGAGAAAGAAAGGAGAGAGAAGGGTGGATTTCGTACGAGCGCAGGCAAGGAGGAGAGCAAATGATAATTTCATAAAGAGAGAAGGAGAGAGATTGATGGGGGGAGACAGGAGAAGGAGGAGAGGTTAAGAGCGGTGAGAGGAAGGAGAGGAGACGGCGAGGGACGAGGAAAGAGAGATGGGAAGGAGAAGGAAGAGTGTGAGGACGACACGTACACAAATCAAAGGCAGTATTGCAGAGTACCACTGTACAGTAGCCAGCATTTCTGTGTGTGTGTGTGTGTGTGTGTGGTGTGTGTGAGTGAGAGACAGCGAGAAGTGTGTTTGTCAACCGCTCCATCTGCCTCGTGTAAAGCAAGAGCTCATTATTGCTAGTCCACCAGTTTTCGGCTCCTTCCACACACACAGACACACTTAAACATTTATGAAGACGCTCTTGCACAGGCATGCAGTCACGGTACATGCGCTTGCACACACTTGTGGTGCACCCACACATACACACATACACACACGTACACACAGCAGATGGTAATTGAGGGCGACCACTATTCGCCACGAGCACCAGGGGAAATTAGCTTCCTTGTCCCTTGGCCAATCAGACACAGAAGAGCAAGTCCCTGAGCCAATCTTTAAGGGCCAAATTCATTTGCTGCTAGTCACCCATTCTCGGACAGGACGCGAGGAGAGTCAGAGAGACAGAGCGAGAGACTGATCGAGGGAGGAAAAGATGGAGAGGAATAAGAAGTAAGGAGGGTGAGAAGGAGTAGAGGAGGGGTGGATGGGATTGTAAAAGGAGGGAGGATAACACCCAGGAAGATGGACAGAAAAAATAAACTTTTTAGCTGAAACAGTCATAATGTATTGATTAGTTGAGTGACAGAAAATGAATCTGCAACAAGTGACTGTTTGTTAAACCCCTCCCCCGAGCAGCAAATTGTCCAATTCTAGCTTAGCAAATGTAACTAGGCATGGCAGGCCTAGCTTTGAATTTGAAAGGGGCCGAACAGTGCGTTTGTCTGCTCTTACTTAAAACATTAGCATGACATTAGTAAGGACAAGCATTTCATTAGCTACCTACATTTTGTGTCGTTACATGTTACGATGGAAGAAGCCCCATTCACAATATCACATCCACTCTGCAGTCTTTCCCCGTGGAAGCCTGTCCTCCTGGACGGTACTATATGAGAGCGTAGGCTAAGGCTAACACTACAGTGGTTCTGTCCTGCTCCGTTGTATGTGGGGAGGTTTGCGACCCCAGCCAAACTCATTACGATACGAACACATCTGTAAGTCCTCGTTCTAAAAGCTTTTTCTCTTATAACAGTGGAAGTGAAACACACTGTTCAGAAACATGAACAGTGAAGCAACCTCTGTCTTGCTTGTGCAATTACATAAGCTAAGCCGTTAACAGGGTTCTGTTAGCATGAATTAACTGTCCGATCTTGTATTTTGCCTTGTAGTTCTTATAATACTTTGACTAACAAGCTCTATACTGCAAAAACAAGACCAATCCTTGTCTCTTTATATTCATGTCTTCTACATGGATCTTCAGCTGGTGAGGATGATGACTGTTTTGCCTCGGACATCAAAGTTCAAAGTTCAAAGTTAGCTTTATTGTCAATTCCACAATATGTACCGAACATACAGAGGAGTTGAAAAGACGTTTCTCTCCATACACCACATGGTCGGGACAGAGAGGGGTCGCTGCGTCTACACGCGCCGCCATCTTGAGTTCCAGACATGTAGCTTCAGCCTCAGTCTTCTAGCGTTATATCATGTTTATAAGATTCTCTTTACAGAGTTTGTAACAAACAAGTCAACTGGAAATAAAAACATTTTAACCAGAAATGCCAAAAAGTCTCCGAGGTGAATATTTGCTTGTTTTCTATTATAGTTTTGAATGTGCAATTCATTAAAAAATAATCTGAAGATGAATCGATAGTGAAAATAATTGCTAGCTGCAGCTTACTTGGCTTTATAACAACTTAAACAGAAAAGACTGGTATAACTTGGAGGAGTAGGATGGAATGAGGTTAAAGAGGGAAGAGCAACAAAAGCGCATGAGGTGAAAGAGGTGCAGACACAGCGGTAGAGAAAGAGAGAAGGAGCACATTATATCAGGAGGAAACGCAAGAGTCACTCACATTCTTGTTTGAAGGTGAAATATTCTGTCAGATGTCTACATTCATGGTTTCCCCGTAGAAGAAAGAGCGTCTTTGGGTAGAGGATCTTCAGTGACCACAGGTATAACACACACTAAAGGTTCACCAGGGGAGACAGAGGCATACAACCTGGTTATAGATAAGCAGCTGTACATAACAACATCATTACATTTGCCAAAAACAGGAGTACATTTACAATGCATTATGGGATGTAATTGCAGCATGAATACTATAATGTAACAAATTAAGCTTTTTGCATATTTAGTCGCCTTCAATGTGACTTGTTACAGTTATGACGCGTGTTTATGCTTGAGATGTAAATGCCATCATCACGTCGGCATATGGCTGCTTGTCTGCATGTATCTGTTCTTAGTCACTTAGTTCTCACATGTCATGCATGCTAGTTCTGGTCCGTGAGGAACGCCAAAGCACACGACCAGCGGCTCATTTTGTATTGGTCAATACCCAGTGTTCAGTCAGATGTCATTCAATTATATTCTAAATCAGGTCAGGGTTGTGTAGTATTTCTACAACTTCCATCAATCAAATTTGTTAACTATTTAGTCGCAATCAATTTACTTGTAAACAAGGAAGGCACCAACAGGTAAGTTTCAATAATGTCATTATGTTTTATTATCTGATCACATCAATGTAAAAAAAACAATTGCTTGACGAAAATATTGTTGAGTAAAAAGGTGAATATTGTTACAATTATGGCTCTCGACTGACCCTACTATTCTGGAAATATGTTTGATTTCTTATATTGCCTGGCTCAAATGACAAGTTCAACGTTTTAGGGGGTAAGGTACAGTCATAGCAGCACTGTGAAGAAAGCAAATAAGTGTAAATGTCAAACTATTCCTTAAAGAAAACCACAGTGAAAACTAATTTCTCTTTTGCTAGTAAGTAACTGTATCAGGAAGAGTTGTTGTCATTTCACTTTCAGTTCCCCTCATTAAATTCTAATTGGAAATTCAAAGCGAGACACAGAGAATCACGTTGGAAGCGTCACAAGGAATTCCCTCCCTGCACGAACCATCCACTGCCCAAATGTGTTGAGCTGAAAGCCAGTTGGTCCTCACCCCGGGCTAAAGATAGACATGAACAGGACTTTGACAAGAATCATCCCGAATAAGAGCGTACCTGATTGAGTTCACAGAAAAATAAAAATGAATTGAGAAGAGCTGTGGCTGTGTCCGACATCTTTTAGAATATATTATCAGCCAATGTGTTTCCACTTTTATCACTTTATTAATCACTACAAATGTGTCAGAGGGTGTTCTCTCACCTACACACGGTATCCTCCAAGCTCTGCATTGAGGCCTACTGTCTATGTGGCCTTGAAGTGTGTTAAGAAGGTGACCTAAATATTGCTTCCTGCCATCCAAACAGCGATACAGCCCTCATGCCATGGATGCCAAGTGAGCTCAACAGGCTAGGACATGCACCATGTGCTTGTATTATTATGGATTCAAGTCACACCCCCGATCTGTGGAGCGTTTCTGCCAGACAAAGCAATCCCAAAAATACTATATTGCACTCACATCTATTTTACAGAGATGTCCAAAAGGCCCCCTGAATATACTATCTCCACTCAGGTTCTATACATATTTCAGTAAGCAGCATATTATACCCGTTAGTGATTACTGACCTTGAGTCATCCATGAATTTTAAATCATTTTGGTCCGTGTCCATTTTCAGACACACACTGTTGTGCGTCTATGCTAATCTCAAGTACTTTTTGTACGTTTATAATTCATTAAATACAACACAATGTGGTGACTGTATACCTCCGTATGAAATAAACCTTGCTACTAGAAACTGTATAATAGACTTCAGGGCAATATACACCATAATGGACATTGATTTAATTGTAAGCTCACTGTAAACACAATACAACCAGCTTACATTTTCTGTTGTGTGGACACACACCCAGTAAAAGAGTGTGATGTTCAGATACATGCTTCACTGTCCATCCTCACCTCAATACTGAAGTAGCCCCTGTCCACGTAGTCCCCTAGGAAGAGGTAGCGAGTGTTGGCAGGAGAACCCCCCACTTCAAACAGCTTCATCAGGTCGAAGAACTGGCCGTGGATATCTCCGCACACTGCGGAGGCAGCACACAACAGTGTTAGGGTCATAAAGGCCGCGGGTTTCAGCCGCCACATGTTCAGTTTTTCATAACTCAGTAAAAGCGCGTGGCACCATCATCATCTTCAGTGGCTCCATATGGCCTGATTTGCATCTGCAGAGGTATGTCTGCTCTGTCTGCTGATCTAGAAACATCACTCACCTGCCTAATGAAAAAAAAAAACAGAATATGAGTGATGAAAATATCCTCCTGAAAGAATAATGTTGAGGTCTGTGTTTGAATCCAACCAGTTAAGGAACACACCAGAGATCTCATGTTCAATACATGTATCTATAGATATATATAGATATAGATTTTCTCTGCCAAAATGTCAAACAATAGGAGAGAAAATTACTTATAGCTGAAACACAGTTGATCAGCTGACTTGTTGATTAGTTGATGAATGTATCTAAAACTACCGTATTGTGATGAGCCATTTGAGTCACTTTAAGCAAAAAAAGTTCCAGCTTCTTTTCTTTGTCTAATTTGATTTTATACTTAAAAACTTTGAGCTGTGGGCTGTTAGTTGGACAGAATTACCTATTTGAATATGTCACCTTGGGCTTTGGGATATTGTGATTATCATTTTACAACATTTTATATCCAAAACAATCACCAAGGCGTTTTAATTGATAATCAAACAGTACTGATTATATCCCTGATGCTACTAATTACTGTTGAGCCATATATCATACAAGTTTTAAGATAACAGCAACCTTCACTGCACTACATTAGGTTAAATTTCACATCTATCAGACTTTAAATCTAGTTTTCTTGATGGAGCCTCATCGACTCTGATTCTATATCAATCGCCATGTGTTTCTAATAATTTCCCCCAAGATTTGTTCCAAGTCACATCCAGAAGTTTATTCATATCAGGCTTCACATGCCAAACACTTTGTATTTTGAAAGACTTCAGGACTGTCTGTGTGATCTGCCAGCATACATCTTCCCATCCGCCTCCCGCGCCATCTGCCTGGCCTCTCCTCTTCCCTTTTAGGTTTATAGTTCCCCTCTGCAGCCCATCTTACGATTGGCCATCTTGCATCTGCCCGGCCGGTTACGTCTGCCTGTCCCTCCATCTGCTTGCCATGTTAGTGTCTGTTTTTGTGTCTACTCCTTAGCATTCACCTTAATTTGAGCAGGGAATTTGGGAATGCAAGATGGCATGAGTGAAATTGAGCCGTACCTGTCTGTCTCCTCAGACCTGCCTCGGTATTCTCCCAGAGGCTTTCATGTGACTCCCTAAAAGCCTGTCCATTTAAATTTCTGCCATCCGTCCACTAGTCCGTCTGTCTTAGTACATCTCGAGACTCCTTCAAAGTGCTAAACTGTGTGTAGTACATCTCCTCACCATTACATTTGCTTAAAGCCCCTCCCCACAATAACCTGCACTACTTTTTCTTGTAGTTTCTGATCACAGCTAACTCAGACAAAAATCCACTCAGGTGGGTGTTTCTGGATCGGAATCTGTAGAAGTGGAGAAACTTGGAAAGTGATCAATATTTTGTGAGAACCTCTGCACTAAGCAGCTTAGGATCGACTGTCTCTCCATCTGCCTGTCTCTCTGTCCTCGTCCCCGGGGATCTGTACCTGTGAAAGCCGAGCGATGTTTCCACACTGCGTGGGCACGACGTCCCACACAGAATTATCTCAACGCCTGCATTTGCATAAACACGCACACACACGCATGCAGAGATACAAAGGTACATTCACCAAGCAGTGTGCATGGGTTGAGAAGTGTCTGGGTCCGCCTGCCTGCATGTCTGTCTTCTGTGTTATCGTCTCAGAAACTTGTTTTCTGTTTTGTCCCCCTCCCACTCCCTCCCTTCGACGTTCTCCACGGTTCATACCACTTCCCTGGCAAGGGAATACATGCAGATATTACCAAAGCTAGCGCCTGCCATTGTGAGGCGCGAGTGCCAATTGGTTCTCTCAGTGATGTGCGACTGAACAACAGTTCATATTAAAAGGGTGGCAGATACATATGGCAGATTAATTAATTAATCTTTCTCCTTTTTGCTATGCAGCTCCATTCCTCTGTCTTTCTCTGTTTGACTGTCACTATCTTTGCCCTAGCTGTTAAAGTGTGTGATCCATTTGCTTGTCATGCACATACGTATGTTAACACACTTCTTTTGCTTTTTTTGTGCGGGTAGTCCCAATAGCAGCAAACTGTTTTTAAATGGATAGCTTGACATTTAGGGGCATAATGGATAGGTATAGCACTGTCGCCTTCTGTCGACTTCCGGGTTCCAACCCGCTGGCCGGTCCGTCTGTGTGCAGTTTGCATGTTCTGAATGGTGTGAATGGTTGTCTGTCTCTATGTGTCAGCCCTGTGATGGTCTCGCGACCTGTGCTTAGCTTAGCATAAAGACAAAAAAAAACAGGGGAACAGTTAGCCTGGCTGACTGAAGTTAACAGAATCTGCCTACCAACACAATTAGACTAATTTACACGTTATATCTTGTTTGTTTAATCCAAACAAAAACGGAAGTGTAAAAAACAGAGTTTTTGGGGGGTTATGTACGGGACTATTTCTTGGGCAGGAGTAGTTACCAGGCAAGTAGTTTAGACTTAAGGATGTTATCGCTCACAGCCAGTAAATAGTAAAGAAAAAAAGCCATAAAACGGTGAAGTGATGTTTTTACCCTTTGTTTTTTGAAACAGATTGAACAAATGCGTTATTACACTTTAATTAACGAGCTCGTTGTCTGCCCTGTGTTTCCAGTCGTTCTGCTAAACTAAGCTCAGCTAACTGTCCGCTGGTCAAAATGTCAAACTAATCCTTTAACTGACATCAGGTTTGGCTTTCCTACTATTTTTTATGAACTGCTCCGTAACCAAATTAGACTAACTCACTCACTTCCTCCACTCTTCATCACTATGACATACCCGTGACTGGCGCCTCAATGTCCAACATAGTGCGCTCCTGCCGCAGGATGGCGGCGCCCTCATCGATGATGCGCAGGGCCACGGCCTCCTCCAGTCGGCCCTCCTTGGTGAGGTGAGCTTTGAGCAGGTCCACCCGCGGCCGGCCCTCGGCATCAAACACCTCCTTCATGGTGAGCTGGTGGGCCAGGGGTAAGGGGACCGCTGGAGAGTGGGGAGTGATGGAAAGGATAGGGAGGAGGTGGAAGTGAGAAGGAAAAGGTGTATAGAGAGATGGAGACAGAAGGGGATCAATGATGCAGGAAGGAAGACGGATAAAATATGGGAGGTATTATTTGAGATTAAGAAGGCGGAGGGGAGTTTAAATGGGTGTATGGATATATGGATACAGGTGATGGAGAGGAGTTGACACAGAAGAAAATAGAAGAATGTTTATTGTAATGCAGTACATGATTTATTGATATTTCCTGTATTTTTTATCAAGCTTTCCCACAAACATCAGAGGCCCTTGATCCTCACCATTATCCTGATCACACCTCTGCTTCAGCCTTTGACTGTGTGTGTGTGTGTGTGTGTGTGTGTGTGTGTGTGTGTGTGTGTGCATGTGTGTGTGTTTGTGCGTGTGTGCATGTGCGTGTGTTATTGAGGCCTAAGCGGGTTGTACTGAAGCAGGGTTTGCCAGAGTTATCAGGGTTGCCTGCCTCTGTTCTGCAGTAATGTCTTTCTTACATAATGAAGGCCCCCAGGGCGCTGCTGGAGAGGGGGGTTGAATGACGACGGGGTTGATACAGCAGTAGCACACAGCTGCACGTGAGGAGTCACATACACACATACAACAACACAATCGACAAAACGCACACAGGCACACACAAACACACACACACGAGCGGTCCTAACAAGCAGGCCCAAACTCAGTGGCAAGAAACAAAAGGCAGAGGCATAGGGGCGCATGCGTACATCATGTATGGGACAATGGCGTTAACACGCATGATTGCATAGTGTGTGTGTGTGTGAACCTACAGTGGTACACAGACACATACAAGCTCATAAAAGGTATTGTTATGCAGGATCCACAGAGCCTGTTGGAGCCCCACCAGTGCTAACACAGATAATGGCCTAGATCATAAACTCAAAACTAGGCCTGGCTCTCTCTCTCTCTCTCTCTACACACACACTTTCACTCTCTGTCACTTTGTCTCTGTTTTGCACTCTCTCCTCTTGCCCCTTCTCTCTTTTTTTAAATTTTTCACTCCTCTTACTGCCACTTCCCTCTTTTCCTGTCACTTTAACAGGCCCCAGCCTCTCGCTTCCCCACTGATGTCCATCATTACATTTTAATGTGATACTCACATTTTATTCCATCTTTACAGTAAAAGCAGCACCACAACCACATGAAACCACACTGCACGGTTTTATGTAATCACCACTGAAACATCAGCACCATTTGGGCAGTATTGCGAAATGAGCCGGACAAGTCAGTTGCAATCAACCTAAATCAACACTTTATGAGTAATTAAGAGGATTTTACTCATAATTTTAAACATGACTGGTGACGAAAATCGCTTCTGACAAACCATACAGTCATAGTTACTTTGGTTTTGAGTTATTTTAGGACGTAAGTACCATCTAGCCATTTAGATATCTACTTGAGCAGGCAGACACGCCAGAACATCCCAGGACACCTTAACCAAAACGCATCTCAGGGTATCCTTAAGTATCTAATGGCACCTTATGGCTGCATAGGTTGGCCCCGACCGCACCCCGAGACATTTTTACGCACCTTAAGAACACTGAACACAACATATAAAAGGCACCCTGAGACATCCCAGGACACCACAAGCTGCCAAGCTGAAGGGTCTGCTTCCCATCGATTGAGAACAGCGGATCTACATGTTAAAACCAGTTTCGCCCCTCAAGTTAGGACTGACTGATGAAAAGGTTTGTGCATGCCAAGCTGTCAGAGAACATAAGACAGAAAAAGAATTACTCATGACTTCAAATGTATTTATGAAAAGAAACGGGGCTTAGTCAGGGGCTAATTCCCCTCTTCCATTGCGCTGCAATGTAATGTGCTGCGTGTACAACACCGTACAGTACTGTACTGTGCTACAAGCTGTAGTGTTGCAGGTACAAGTCACAAAAAGATGCATGCATAGAAAAAAAAAAAAAAGGCACAGTATTTGTTTGAAGCTTGCACACATGCATGAACTCAATGTGTGTGTGTACTGTATATGTCTGGTTATTTTGGCTCCTGGTGTGTGTGTGTGTGTGTGTGTGTGTGTGTGTGTGTGTGTGTGTGTGTGTGTGTGTGTGTGTGTGTGAGAGAGAGAGGGAGAAAGAGAGGAGGGAGAGCGGAGAAGCGAGAGGGAAGGAGTGTGAAACTCATAAATTGTGTGAGCAGTGTGAAAGTAGGGCAGGTATGAGAGAGTGTGGAGCAGCAGAGACACAGAGCTTGGGGAGGGGACTATACTTGGGAAAACTATACTTGGCAATTAGGGAATGGGAGAGAGAAGAGGCAAACCAAGAAGGTCTTCTGCACCTGACAACTGATTATTTGATGAGCGCACAATTCAAGAGGATCACTACTGGATTTTAGACCAGTTAAGAGGTTCAAGCACACATGGAAAGGTCGAAGACTGGCGGTGTACATTGTGAATGTTGTTACGGCTTCTTCTTCTTCCTCAAAGCAACTTTGTTGGCAAAAAGAATTTGTAGGCCTGGAGCACAACATCGACGCAGAAGAAATGCAGTTACATTTAATACAACGCTCACATTTATGATCTACAGTATATGCATTCAGTCGTAGTTCAACTGAGCAGCACATGTCATCCAGTTTGTGGGCCAGCTGATATGGCCTGGTCCACCTTTTTGTATACCTTGTTCCTGTAACGCTCTGGACCGGATTAGATCTAGTTCTTTTACAAAAGATGACGTTGGGATGCTAACATTCTGATGTTTAGCCGGAGAAATGTTTGCCATCTTAGTTTAGTGTATTAGCAATGCTAGCATTTGCAAATTAGCATTAAACACAAAGTACTGATGGGAGCGTCATTAGTTTAGCTAGTGTTTGGATATAAATCTAATTTTGATCTGATGGTTAACTCAATCGCAAACACACATACAGTTCAGTCAAATCAAGATATGTCTGAAGAGTTTTCATTGTCAACATTATTATCATAAAGGACGTCTAGTAAACTTTCAGTGACTAAATTGAACATGCCGCGACATGCTTTGCTCACGTAAACAAAGCATCCTGGCTTCATCACCTTAAAAAGAAGTTCAGTTTTCGTTCCAAACAAAGGATCATTATGTGTAATTTCAAGCTGACAACAAGAACAGACTCCGGACACATTGAGTTCTTGGATTTGAGCAGAACAAACCCGCACAACTCAAATTCAAAATGTTGAGTAGTTTCAAGTGGTCTGTTTTGTAGACAGCCTACTTTTAGTCATTGAGTGAGACCAGAGCTCTATCATAAGTCTGGGCGGTTTCTGAACGCACGAGCGATGACCCAGGCTATGCAGCGAGAAAACAAGCAGCTGGGATTGACTGTTTTCTCTGCTGTTGAGAAAGCCACCTCATACACATAGACTAGAAAACAACTGAATCATTTTACACCAAGTGCTTCATGGTGAACAGCTATTCTCTGATATTATCATGCTGCACAGAGATGTTTTTTTTACTTTTTTAGCTCATTCTGATGATTTTAGAAATTATTTTATTCTTACACAAAATCTCATGTGAGCCTAATGTTAGCAAACTAAAAGTCAAACCAAGTCACCACTAATGGGACAACTAATCCTGCTAGCTTGATGCACACACTCAAGCAAGCACTAAAACACAAGCAGTGTTGGACCAAATCCTGCAAATAACCTTTCTAGTTTGAAACATATAATTTGAGTGTCCTCCTGTGTACGGTTGTAGTTTAAAATTCTGACAAGCAGCTCACAAGCTAAATTATTCACATTCAGACCCACCCGTAGAGAGGACAAGAGGGGAAATGTCAAGGTAGCTACTATGCTAACACAAAACACCATGAAAACATATATCAGCTGATGGAGAGTAGTAGGGGGTTTGTTATCTCGAAAACAAACCCCCAATGTTCCGAAAGCCCATTGCTCCGAAAATGCAACTAACAGAAGTACATGGCTAATCATTATGCAAAATAACACAGTTGCGATTATTGTTTTTCCTAACCTAACAAAGGCATGCCTTGCCCTACGCTGCCGTGGCCTAACCCCAACCAATGAAGGTAACAAGTAATATGAGGCAAACTCATACCTTCACCAGTAGGGGAAAAATAAATTGGGAAAGCCAATGTGCTTCGGTGTGTTGCGGGGAGAGTGTGTGTTTTTCAAGCAATGGGTCTTTGGAACAACTTGAGCAGTGCCCGTTTGGGGAGTTGCCGTTTGGAACAGGACCATTTGTTTGGCTCCCGGTATTGCTGCTTGTAGCATTGTCGATGTCGGTGTGTGCGTGACTCGCACTCAACTGTGTTATCACTTGCGGCCCCCAGCCGGTAGGGGCCGCAAGTGATAACACAGCTAAGGGCATCGCCGAACCCCAGCCGCTACACGCCAGAGACACAGCGGGGGATAACAGTTTGCTCACTTTTATTGTTTTGGACAGTTCATTTGGCTAACAGCTAACGGCTAACCGACCTAGCAGTACACACAATGCTGGGCACCTCTCTGAAACTCAGCCACTGCTAAGCAAGCAGACAGCTTGGTGAGTTTAATTTTAGTTTTGGCAAGATTGTATGAAATGTCTTGTATGACGACTACGAGCTGATTGCCTGCATTCATCTGTGCTTGTTTTGTAGTTTGAATGAAGAGTGTTTTACTACATCTTACAGCCCATTGATGTATAGACAGGGGGGTTAGCCAATTGTAGGTTCTAATCATTCAATCAGGCAATGCAGCAGTGGTCGTTGCAAAACACACCTGGCAGAGATCTGGAGTCTGCACCTTTCTAGTTAGATAGTTAGATAATTAGATAGCCGTTTGTTTTTGGGACAAATGGGCTTTCAGTCCAATAGGACATTTTAGTGTTTTAATGAGCAATACATTAATTTATCATGTAAATACATATAACTTGTGTTGTCAGTGACATAAGTCAGTAAATAAATTGTTGTACTTGATCACATTTAAGGTTCAACCATAGACCTTTGCATGGGGCTTTATGTACGGTTAGCTCAGTTAAAAAATGCCACACTTCTTGAGTAAAGTGATGGTGGGTAGTATTTCTCTCAAATGCTGCTCTCACACTTTTCGATTTGTTCCAACCTTGTGAAGGAACATTACGCTCTGACAGTACAGTCCAAGCTGTGCCTTGTCTGAGTTCAGATGATGAACACAGTGAAGACAACACTCTGAACTGCAGACAAGAAGAGTGAAAACAGAACTACCCTTTGCACAACAAGCAGCCACTCACACGATGCATGGCTGTGTGTAAGACGAGCAAAGAGGTGGAAGCATTTTTAGCCTCTTCCTAATGTACTGTTTTTGTCTTCTGGCCCACTCTACAAAGCTGAACTCCCCGGTGTGGAATTTATTACGCACCAAAGGTGCCAGCTCAGCCAAAAATCTCCACATCACAGCGCAGTGAGGGGGAGCCTGAGAGAAAATCTATGACATAGCTTTCAACCAAATCTGCTAAATTTGTTTGGGCTGGCCTAATAGCCCAACTGGAGCAGAATCTGATCAGAATCATCTTGTTATTGTGTGCATCCTCCCTAATGGCTAAAGTTAATTATGGGATATT
Source organism: Anarhichas minor (assembly GCF_050575085.1). Taxonomy (NCBI): domain Eukaryota; kingdom Metazoa; phylum Chordata; class Actinopteri; order Perciformes; family Anarhichadidae; genus Anarhichas; species Anarhichas minor. The sequence goes on from NW_027466474.1 coordinate 15,329,163, forward strand.
CCATCAGTTTTCATAACACAGGGACACCATTCACAATGAGAGGGGCTGGTGCAGGATGGAGGAAGTGACTGCAAGCGAGAGCAGACAGATTGCAGAAATGACTGTAGGAGTCACCCATGATCCATCTGTCCTCATTTGTGTCTGTCCTCCAAATGCTGCCAAATAGGACCAAATAGGTATAGAAAAACAAACAAACGTCTTCTCCTCAATCAACTGGTTGTCAGATAACTGAAATGGAAATCATCTTTGGTGCTGAGCAATTAATGGTCAATGTTCAATGGTACATACAGAGTAATGACAGAAGCATGTACAGTATAAACAGCCTATGTGCTATATACAAGCTATGAATCAGTTCATTACAGTGCAATACTGCGTCTGAGCAGACTATCTGTCTGGTGTTCATGCAGTGGCATCGACCAGAACTAATGAACATGCCTGTATGTGTTTGTATGTTAGATGTGTTGCCCTCTACAGGACCTAATCTAAAGTGATCACACACACACACACACACTCACACATCTCCCCAGATCAGTTCATCCCGCTGCCTGTCTCTGCATGAATAAATGAAGGAGGGAGAAACTGAGGGATGAAAGAAAGAGTGCGGCAAATAAGAAAACGAGAGAAGAGGGCAAGGAAAAATTGGGGTGTGTGAGACAGCAAATATGAGACCGTTGCATGTTGTGTGTGTATGTGTTTATCTACCATCTTTGACCCAGATCAGCTAACACAGATCCACGGGTCTTTGAAGGTGGTGTTGGTGGTAGGGGGGGACAACTAAAGATGCGTTTGAAGTTGTTCAATTAATGCACACTACACACATGACCATCTGTGTACACACACACCCACACACGCACACAGAAACAACGGCCCACCCCCTAACAGCCTGTCCTCATTAGACAATCCCTTTCTCTCTCTCTCTCTCTCTCTCTCTCTCTCTCTCTCTATAAATAGGCCTTGCCCTGCTACCCTCCCCACAGGACTCACAGAGACCTGTCAAGGTGGGACCCTTGGCTCACAAGGATAACACCAAAATCCAACACACATACACACAGACACACGCACACACACACAGGACTCTGAGCGAACTATGAGGGAAAGGGACAGCATGTTACACTAAAAGGAAATATGCCCAGTGTGCCCCGAGTGTTGCCAGAGGTAATGTGTGTGTGAGTGTGAGTGTTTGTGAATGCATGAGTGCACACATGCATGTGTGCATATTGGATATGGCTGCACTCGGCTTCAGTGAACACTCTTCAGACATCCATTGATATGTTTAAGAGGTCACAATTCGTAAACGGTAAATATTCTCATTTGCACTTTGAATTGTTTTCTCTTACTGGGGACTACTTTCTCGATGTGAGGCAAGGGAGCTCAGCCATCGGTTTCAAACAAGATTCTACTAATGGGATTCTACTAATGCTTGCTATTTCAGGATATGATTGCTAGTGAGGGCACATTTAAAAACTCTTTCTTAGCTGTGTTATCAGGTAGTTTAGCATATTTAGCATACGTTTTAATTGTCTTACCTTAATGGTTCTCAACATGGCGACTGCTGAGCTGGCGACTCGCAGCTCACGGTGCTAACAGCACTAACGTCGCAAACAACGGCAAAAGTGCAGACAGAGCTAAAAGTGTGTACCTGAGGGGGAACAGGTGGATAGAGACTTTGCATCACACCGCCATATGACAGTGGTGCAGAGCGGCAGCCTTAAGCTAACCACGCTCACGTGCCCTTAAAGCATGCGCACTTCGATTACAACAGGATGGTGACTGGTAAATGGAATTGCACTTGTACAATGTCTTCCAACATGGGCTGGAGGAGCCAGGGATCGATCTGCCGATCCTCTGATTGATGGACGACTGTCTACCTCTGAAGACAAATCAGCAAAGATAGTCCACTTGTGTGGATTGGGTCTACCTTGTCTTTAATAGAAAAAGATGAACACCATCTAAATTTAGGCTAACTAAAATGTTCATTTTCATACATTCGATAATGGTAAACCCGTGCAGTTATGCCTTGTTTAAATGCGTGTTGCTATAAACTCCAGTCTCAATGGTAATTCAAGTATCATTACAGTCATTATCCACTGAGTTTGCAGTTTTATTAGCTGCACCTGTGAAATCAGATGCATTAAATTCTCTCTTTATTTCGCTCACAATGTTCAGTCAGAAAGGTGTTGATTCAACTCTATTGTCATTTTTTAGATTGTATATGTCTCTCTCACACTGTACAGTTTGACTTGTCAAAGCAGGAAAAGTACAGCTAACCTAGCTAACCTGTTCCATTTAGGTGAAGCAGCCATGTCAGAGAGCCAGCCTGCACATTACCAGGGCCCTCCACACTGCAGCGGCTAAATGGCACACAGCCATGATAAATGGTATCAGTCTCACCTGTGTTTGACACCTCAAATTATCCACCATGAGTCGGGGCAATTGGATTGCAATGTATTGAAGTATATTTTGTCTTTTGAAGCACGTGTTTCAACAGATTTTTCCACCTTCTGATGCGCTGCTGTATCCAATGTGTCACAGTGGGTTTCAGTTGGTTAATCATTTCATCTATGATCCAGAAAACATTAAAACAGATGTCCATCATTAGTTACCCAAACCCACAGGGATAGCTCAAAATTGCTTCATCTCGGGTTTTTACATTTACAATGACAAAGCTGTGACCACGCAATGCGTGGTGCTGTTATTTGATAGAGCTCCTCATGGCTTGACTGGTCGCAATTTATTGTATTCTACAAAATCTCCTTAAAAAAAACCTTGTTCTGCTCAAGCCTACCTTATTATGAACAGTAAAGGCAATGTTTGGCAGACTACTTTAAAGTTATTGAACTAAACTTTATGCAAGAGTCACATTCTCACATTTTGCCTCCGTTGCTGCTTGTTTTTCACACACACAGACGGGTTCGCATGGTAAGTGAAACAAGTCGGGTGTGAGAAGTCCATTGGTTAAGTCAGAGGATGCTGTCCTGCCACGCAGCAGTGTGACACACTGCTACCCTTGCCTGTCTCTCTTTCTCTCTCTCTCTCTCTCTCTCTCTCTCTCTCTCTCCCCATCTCTTCCTCCATTCCCTCTGCTCCTCTCTTCCTCGCTCCAGCTACTTCACCTCCTCCGTGGCCTTGTCACATTCTCTCCTTCCCTCTCTCCCTCACTTCGCCCCCACACTCTCTGCCTCTCCGTCTATTCCTCTCGGTATGCATTGTCCTATTGGCTCCGTTGCCTTGCACTCCCCCCCCGCTGAATACCACTAAAATCCATAACGTGGGGAACTACCGGGGCACAGTCCATCCGCCAAGAGTGACGTCTCTTTGATTGATGCCACCCCATCTCTCTCCAGCTCCATACACACTAAATCATTCTCACCTGACTGATGAATGGCTGTGTTGTTTTGCTGCACATTTGCTATGGAAGGTGCATTTATTTGTGTGTGTGTGTGTGTGTGTGTGTGTGTGATGGATGATGCATGAGCATATAAGCCGTTTGTTCCAGTGTTGAGGCAGCTGAGCTCCAGTTGCCCAGCTGCATTACAATACGCATGCAAACAGAAATGAAGATGTAAAAATACACATGTAAAGGGGGTTTGTGGGTAAAGTCCGATAACTGATGAATGGATTGGGGGTCAGTGTTAATGTGGTTGCACTCTGTTTTGTTTTTTTAAGAATCCAGATTTGGCAGCACCGCCACCCTGTACAACTGCATCCATATAGCCTAGTTCCACACACACTAATGGCATATGCACATGCAGTCCTGAAGTCCTACGTGCAAAAACTGCACGAGCCCCCATGTCCCCAGCCCATCCTCCTCTCTCAAGCGCGACGCACGCACGGAATACCGGGGCATGCCCGAGCGACGCATCTAACTGTCAGCTTCGCTTCTTCCGGTAGAGAGACCTTACGAGTTTATTAAGGGGAGCCAGCCAGCCAGGCATCATCGCATGTGACAGTCTGCGTGCGTGGAAGCCATGCCAGTCTCGTTGTGACCCGATAAGCACGACAATCTGTGCAAGCTCCGTGGATCATAACTCGAGCGGAGCCCCTCCTCGCCTCCCCTATATATAACGGTATATATATATATATAATATATATATAATATATATATATATAGCCGCCCACGCGTAAAACGCAGAAACAGACACTTTCATAAACACATTAAATATTCCATAATCCACTGATGCAATAACACCATTAGGGCGGTATGCATAATCATCGTCTGGCAAAAGGGCTCGGATGCGCTGCATCCCCAAAAACTAAATTCTGTCTCTCGTTTGACACGGAGATGAGAGGTGGGGGGCAGGGAGACCTTTACGGAGACAGACGTGGAGGAGCGATGCGCAGGGGTGAAGCACAATTACCCGCTGACATTCAGGCCTTAATGAGTAAACGTCGACTCGAAACCACTGGTAAATCCGTCATGTGCGCTCGTGTTTTTTTGTTTTTTTAAACGGCACATCAGCGAACAACAGGCAGATTCCATCTAATAGGCCTACAGTCACAACCACACTCACTGGGTCCGGAGGTGCGCACTCGGCCTGGCAAAGTTGTCAGCATACCTGCCATTTCAACAATTCAATTACCTGACTCAAATTGGGTGAACAATAAAACAAGCCCCCCCCCCCCTAAACCCAAAAGGTGCTCCGTACATCCAACACTGGAGCGCCACTACGACGTGCAGCTAGAGATACAGTAAATGAACACAAAGACAAAAAGCTATACAAAATAAAAAGCATTGAGTCCCCGAGTGACAAGTCCCCCATAGCATCTTGCCCTCCATCTCTCTCTCCCCCCTTACATCGTTGCTTACATGCAACACCGTCCCGTGACACCGTCCCCATCCACAGCAGCACCACAACACCAAAGATCGTAGGTTATGCGTAACGTTTATTTACCTTTATGTCTGCCTTTCGCTGTCATCGTCACACTGCTTGATGTTTCATTGGAACAAGATGCTCATCTCCCTCTCTCCCTCCCTGCTCTTTCCTCCCTCTATCGCTCTCTTGGCTGTGTCTCTGTAGGGTATTATTCAGTAACACGAAACCACCGCTAGGAGTGGAGCGCGTAAACGGAGCTCATGCAGGAGCACGGAGGGTGTCGCACATAATGGCTATGGCTATACATAGAGGAAGAGACCGCCCCTCCCCTTGTTAGAAAATGGGGTAATGCCTCCGTGAGGGGGTGAATTCTAATGGAATAACTAGGGAAGACCCTGATCATGGCGTATCGTACTGGATACCCCCCCCCCCCCCTACCCCCCTACCCGTCCATCACCCCCTTCCTTCCCCTAAAAGCTTCAGATTGGCACATGGTGACTCAACAGCCAAATTGGCTTCTTTTATTATGGTGCCATAATAATAATAAATATGGATGGACTCAAAGCAAAACAGAAACGTGCAAATAAGACGTCAACGTCAGAGATGCAAACTTAAAAACTAAAACTAAAAAAAGATGAGTAAGAATTATTGCGTTGCAGTCGGACATCCTGGAGTCCTGGGACGGGAACGGGAACGGTGACGATGTGGGGTTGGGGTGGGGGCGGGGAGGGGGGTCTCTGTCTCTCTCTCTCTCGCACTCTTCTGTCAAGGGCCGGATCTGTGGTGTCGGGTCCTCCAACGGGCTTCGAGAATATGCGCGCTGGCTGGCTGCTTCTCTCGCTGCAGCAGTGGCATCACTCGGTGGAGTCTCCGCGCTCTCTCGAAAGAGGGAAGCCTGCTGCCGCGCTTGCGGGGACTTTGGGGGAGGATAGGCGGACACCTCGCTGCCGTTGTGGCATGCTTAGATCCCCGAATTTTGTTATTTGAGACGTGTGTGTGTGTGGGGGGGGGGGGGGGGGGGGGGGGGGGGGGGGGGGTGTAGCTGGTGGTGGAATAGGAGGGTGGGGGCGGACTTTGGAGGGTAGAGGGCGAAGAGACGCCTTGAAGAGAGAACAGGAGCGCATGCAGGCTCTGCCTCTCCAGGACGCCTCTCGGCGGTGCCGTACGGTTGGCAACACCCCGGAATGGCGAAGGAAGGAACTCCCACGCAGATTCACGCACACGCAGGAACGCACACCCACACCCAAGAAGGCACACTCAGACTTATACTGCCATCCTGTGGAGGTATTTATTACGGGGCTTCCCCCCTTTAACAGGTTTGTGCGTACGTGGGCCTGTAACCGTAGCTAGGCTGCTTGACAGAAGATCACGTGCCTTTAAGATAGTGTTGTTGTTTTTTACAAGATTAAAGTTTAATAAAATAAATAAAGGTGATGAAGGAGCCGATCAAATGTCTTCTCCGTCTATTGGACATCTGAGTGATAGAATACAGATAGATACAAAATATATGTTGTAAAGATATATTTGAATAATAACACAAATTGATTGTGTTTCTAAAAAGATACATTGTTAACAGTTTCCACCAAGCCTGCTGTGAGCGAAAATGTGCAGCCATGGCCAGAAGGTGGCCCCAAACAACCGGCCATGTTGCTGAGCATCTGAGGGCGTCTGTACAGTGGTCAGTTAGCGGGCTACACCTCTGAGTCCCTTTGTCAGGCTCAGCTTTACAGTCAGATTGGATAAACCGGCATTATTCTGGAGGAGCAAATTATAGCTTCCACATCTGCATAGCTGTGTGGTCCTCTGCCTTTGTCCGTTTTAGAGTAGCCTATATCCAGTCAGTATGTCCGTTTCTGAGCATCAGCTGCACCTATATGGACTCAGCTGCCTTTTGAGCCCTGTAAGATTTGATCATTTTTACAAAGGAGTATCACAAAGAACATTGTGGACCAATGAATTGCAAGATCCCTATTTTGGGTCCAGCCATTGCATCTCTACGGTCAGTAATAAAAGCTTAAAAATGCCCCACTCCTCAAAAAGACACCCCACACAGATCTGACTGGTGGACACTGAGATGAATGGGATGAAAACAAAACAAAAATTTTATACTGCACCAATTTTCACAGGAACCGTTCCATTTGTTTTACTGTAAAAACAAAGACTTAGGCCTTCAGAATAATATGAAAGATGAGAAATGTACACATAAAAAAATCTATACATAGGAGGCTTTAATGCTAACATGCTATTTTAAGCATTGAGCTCAGAGTAAAGCACTTTATATTGAATTAGGTCTTAGTTCATCATCGTCAAAATCAAACAATGCGATAGTATCGGCCTGTTTTCACAGCAGATATTCATTGTGACATGGCCCAGCAGGAAAAACAGGTGTGACTCATAGGCTCCATTGTGTTTATGTGCCTGTCACTGTGACTTACTGATCCACTTGTACATGGAACAGAGCCATCGGTAGTGACATTGGTTACACCTGTGCATTCCCTGCTAATGACTAAGGAACAAAAAAGCTGTCGTTGCATTAAATTGAATTATAAACTCAGAATTCAAGTGCTGCCGGCTACAGTTTCAAATACATTTATGAACTCTAAATGAATTACATAGTAATGATGATCAAAGTTGTTTTTTCCCTTGACAATTTGGGTCAACTTTAGGGCAAAAACAGAAAGAGCTATGGAAAGAGCAACGTCTCAATGCAAACTATAACTATTTACGATTTTCACATATACCCTCTAAACAGGCCAGTCTAGGTGTATCATGTATGTATTTATGAACATGAACCTAAGGTGTTTTAATTCAACTTGGATCTTAATGAAAAAAGTGGCAAACCAAACATTGCTGTTTGGAGATAAATTGATGGCAACACTGCATGGGATTTGAAAGAAATGAACATAACTTTGACCTGCTTTGGTGCAAATTAAAGCGATGACAGGTGGACAGGAGATGCAACAGCAAGACAACCCGCCAAAAAGGGAATGGTTCTGCAGGTGGTGGCCACAGACTATTTCTCTCTCCTTTCCTGGGTGGTTTTTCTCTAGTTTAGCATTTTTGCTAGTGCCCCTGTCTCTACTGGTAGCACGAGAATGTGACTGCAGTTTATTCAGGTTGAACGGGTAGTCCAGCTCCTCCAGGACGGCCCATGTATACGAGCCGTCGTAAGAAGGTTTGCTGTGTCTCCCAGCACAGTGTCAAGAGCGTGGACGAGATACCAGGAGACGGCCATTACACAAGGAGAGCTGGACAGGGCCGTGGAAGGGCAACAACCCAGCAGAAGGACCGGTATCTGCTCCTTTGTGCGAGGAGGAACAGGAGGCGCACTGCCAGAGCACAACAACATCGGACCACATGTGTGAAATAGACACCATGAGGGTGGCATGGGGGCCCAACGTCCTCTAGGATCCTGTGCTCACAGCCCAGCACCGTGCAGCTCCATTGCCATTTGCCAGAGAACATCAAAATTGGCAGGTTCGCCATTGGCGCCCCCGTTTTCTTCACCGATGAGAGCAGGTTCACAATTAGCACATGTGACGGACGTGAAAGAGTCACGAGACCCCGTGGAAAAACATTCTGCTGCTTGCAACATCATCCAAGATGACCGGTTTGGGGGTGGGTCAGTGATGGTTTGGGAATGTATATCCTTGGAGGATCTATACAGTATATATATATAAATATATATATGTAGATCTTGTCTACTATTACTGTGGTAATGCTAATATTGTGTTCCAACCCAGAGTGCAAAAATAAAATGGATGTGACGAAATATGTAATATCTGATGTTTTTTTAGTTGGCAAACAGTGCTACGACTTTCTGCCTTTTCACACAACTTTAGCTTGTTTTGCTTCATCCGACTGCTGTCCACAGATTTCATAAGAGCAGAAGAACAATTATGAATAGGATGAAAACATTCACATGTACAGTGTACAGTATGCCTATTGTAGTATGATAGGCCAACTGCATAACCAGGGACAAATTCCTCACCGCAAGACTAAAAAGAGCGCAGAATACGCCGTGAAATTAGTAAATTGATCCCTTTGTGAACAGTTTCTGCAGCAAACAGTGCTCCATAGAACTGATCAAACATTATAGATGGTGATTATCTAGATAAATACTTATACTCATAAGGGATGGTATACTTGTCTTTTTACTATATGTGGCTCAACCATTTGTTTGACAATATAGAGACATGATTGTATTTCCAATGTTAACGAGTTCTTAAATATATTCACAATGAAATGCATATATGTCCTGTTATAACCTGATATAATTTGGGCTGCAGTGTTAATATGAAGTTAGCAGTGTTTGCAGGGTTTATTAACTTATATCTCGAGTTTATTTGACAAGCGTCTAATAGTGTAATTGAAATTAATTCTCATGAATCTGAATCTGTATGAATATTGGTGTAATCTGTCTTTCTATGTATTCCACATGTAGAACATGTGTAATGTTTATGAGTTCGGGAAAAGGAACCTCGTATTGTGTATTTCTCTGTACACCACTGCGGGTAGGGCACCTGCCAGGGAGAACTGCAGGTGACCACGTGGGGCAGTTTGAAGCTATACCGTTGATTATTACAGTGATGGTAAAGCAAACAAGAGCAAACGTTGTGTTTTCACCCTCAGGGAGCTATACTGAGGTCGAGGTTACAGTTTCCAGTTACTATGCGCCGCCCAACTTTTGACGTAGGCTACACCTTTCACGTTACCTGAAACACTCGGAATATGCAAATGAAACGGCAGAGCTACGCGATCATAACACCCAGTAGCATACACTCTAAGAGTTAAGAAAATGTTTTTCAACATACTTAAAACTTACATGTTTGCTCTATAAATCTAACGCGTTACAGAAGCTCCATAGTTAAAAAAAGCTCAAAGTGTGCCTTGTGCCGAAGATCTCGCGATCACAAGTTTCGCTGTCCGTATCACTCCGCGCTGAGCAAACCCCGGGTGTAATTAATCTGTATGACACTTCCCCTAAAAGTGTATGAATACGGCCAACAAACTGGAAAACGTGTAACAATATACATGTCACTGTCTGTAGATATGTAAAGGTAAAGGCTGTACAACTGTGGTGGAGCACTGTCTCAGCATAGGTTCGCTGGAGTTTACCTCATGCAAAATGCGTGCTGGGTAGACATTTTGGCTCCGTCCGAACCATGTGAATACAGTCTGACCGCCGCATGCACGGAGCCACAATGATGCCAGTGGCAGCACTACTATCTCTAGGCTGCACTGCAACTGTGAGCCCTTTACGTGCTCGTGTCGGCGGAAGGCTTTCTAGCAGTAGCGCAGTGAGAGATGCGTTCCAACAGAGACTTCCGGCTTCGCCGGCTGGTTTACAACATAAAAGGGTGAAGTTTTATTTTTTTATTGTTTCAAGTGCAGTACAGTAATTTCGTATTTTCGTCATAGACACTAAATAATAACACACAATCTATTGGTCTCTGAAAAAGGAATACAAATATTATAAAATGTAGAGGTGAAACAATTAGTCAACTTTGTGGAGAAAATTATCCAGCAACTCTAAATTTAAATTATTCAAACATGTCAAACATGATCTGGTCCAGCTACTCGAATGTGAGGATTTGGTGCTTTCCTCTGTTTTATATGTTTGCTGTGGGTCTGGGTTTTGGACTCTTGGTTGGGCACACTCGGAGAAGACATCACTTCGAGTCCACAAAATGCAAAATATTCTGATGAGCATTTTTCACCATTTCTGACAAATTATAAACAAATTAATCGAGACAATAAAAGTCAAATTAATCAATATTAAAATAATGGATACTTGTAGCCCATTAATATGTTTTTTTCTTATTGGAGACAACACATAACCAGCTGGTAGCGTTTTGAAGTAGACTGTACATTCTGCTTTGGGTGCACATAACTACAGACAAAGTGGAGTTGTACAATGTGACTGGGCCTGCAGTTTTGTTTATTTTAAACAAAACAGTTCAAATCCTTGTATGAGAATAACTTACAGCCAAGCATGATAATGTCTTATATAATTAGGAACGTTTTATGTAACTTAATGTTTTATTCAGCTTGGACGCATGGGGCTTTTATTTTGAAGAGCTGATTCCGGAAGTCTTGTCGTCGTTGCTGCTGGTGATCACAGGCCGCAGTGATTTGGTAGCCGCTGCAGTAGGAGGAAGGACCGCGGTTCTACCCCTTCTATCTTTCAGTTTCGTCTCGAAATTTTTATCGGTGGTTGCTTCTGGTAACGATTGGTACATTGAGTGTACAGTAACGGAGCTCTGTGATAATTAAGTTGTAGTAGTACCAACGGACAGTGATATCAATCGCCATTTTAATCGCACGTTTTTCCTGACAGAAGCGCTAGCACAACAATGGCTCTGAAAAGAATTCACAAGGTAAGGAAGTGAACGACGAGGCCCAGGATTTCGCAGTTTCGTCGGGGATTTAATTACGAGCTTGCCCACCCGATACTTGTCTGTAGAGTTTAATAAATTGAGATTAACACTACAATATTGAGTAAATAACTCTGACTTTGTTTCAACAACTAGCTAACGGTCTGTAAATAGCGAGTGACGACAGTGAGAGCAGCAACGCGCCGCCTGTCTCTTCACTGGTGCTGCTACCAATGGGCCAACTGAACCGTTATACTCTTTAAGCTACAAGTAGCCTTATGATGGCTGTTCTTGGTTATAATCACATAGGTTCACCACCGACTCACTGTCTGTGTTAGTTGTGCCGGTTCTAGCTAACATGATATTAGCTGTGAGTTAACGCTAGCTGTCTCTAGCTAACATGATCTCCCGGTGGTTGGCTAACTCATATAAGCTTCTGATCGAGCTAGCTTAATAACGTTACAGTACCGCTAGCTGTTAACGCTACATCTGTACAGTAAATGAACGGTGGTTTATATGCGTACGCGTTCATGCTATCCGGTATTCGTTTCCCCATACGGCAGTCACGGTAGCTATTATTAATTATTAGTTATTTGAGCTAGCTGAACCCGCTCCTTGATTTGACAGATAAGTTATCAGCTAACAGCTAGCGGTGTGACGCTAGCGATAGGACTCTCGCGCTTATTTTATTAACCGATTTGCCATTTCTTTGTAGTTAGCTTGTAATTTGATGGTTTAATGTTCGGATGTAAGTAGAATTGTAACAGACAAGAGATAAAGATCGATGTAACCTAACGTTGCGCTTCCGTATATCTAATCCCTGTTTTTTTCTTTGACGTTATATTGTCTTCGTAACGCACAACCTGTAATTAGACATCTCAAGTAGTCATGAATAATAGTCGTGTTTGTGTTATTATTTGACATTGTAATTGTATTCGACACGGAGCGATATACAGGAGACCGCTCGTGATGTTAGCAGTGTGTCGTTGTGTAAAAACAGGCCCCACGCGTTGTTCGCCTGTGATGCCATGTTGCTGACAGCAGGCGAGCAGCACATCGTGATTATGCCGTTTGTTAGATTAAAACAGCTGAATGCCGTGTTTTGCCGGCTTGTTGTTAATTCCCCCGGTAACGCTAGGCCGTGTCGTAATGAGGCTAACCAGCTAGCATTACGTTTCTACCACTTTACATCCTGTTCTGTTGTCCAACCCCAGCGCCTCGCTAGCTAACATTGGCACCGTAACGTCATACTACACACGACGAGCTTACACTCTTGTTTATCAGAGTGTCTGGAGACATATCGTCGTGATATCCGTCTGGCTGTCACGTGTTCTACCTGCTCTACCTGGAGAAATGCTATTATGCAATAGCGGTCACTCCAACAATCAAGGCCCACGGTGCTACTGTCGTGTGTTTGTGTCAGTGGGAATTGTTTTGTGAGTTGTTACTATGGCAGTGAGGCTTTGTAGCAATTGCGGTTGTACTGGCCTTTCAGATCTGTTTACAAACAGGGATTTAGTTAACCAAATTGAGGGCTCACACTGGGCCCCTGATTATTATTTATATCACAATATTGAAGATCCTTTTATTTCTGGGAATTTTTGTATTTGTGACATTTTTGTGTCGTCATTCCCAGTTCTGTAATGTAGGTCATTGTTTGTGGAAATACTGTCCAGGACCCGATCAAGTGACTTGTCATTTTGTTTTGTCTCAGGAGTTGAACGACTTGGCACGGGACCCACCAGCCCAGTGTTCTGCAGGACCAGTAGGAGATGACAGTAAGTTCATCATCTAAACCAACAGTAACCTGGAAGCTGTGTGTGAGTGGTGCTCAGTCAACAAATTACTGGTGTGTCCATCTCAACCCACAGAAATAAATATTTATTGGTCAAAAAATGACACCAAAAGGAATGCCGTATAGCTTATTCTAATTTATTACAGAGTATGTGGATTATGTCTTTCACCTGTGAGATAACTATGAATTGTCTCCAGATCTGTTGTGATTTATGTGTTTAGTTTAGATCTGAAAAAATGTTCGCAATATTCCGATTGCCACAGACGGCAACTGGAATACTTCAAAGGTTTTCAAGCCCAAGTCTTGTAACTTGGAAAGGAAACAAAAACATCAGTGGATGTGCTGGCTTGAGTCCAGAGCATTTAACTAAATTAAGGAAGTATCTCTGTTCTTTTGAGCAAGCGCAACCAGGAAATACCTGGACTGCCTGTTGTGAAAATACTGGTTCGTATAAAAGCATGATGTTCCCAACTCTATTGCTACAGGCCTGTTTCACTTTTGCTTTCAGGACAAGTATAAGGGGAATTCTTCTCTAGCAATCATTTTATTGTTTTGTAGTGTAGGAGTAAATGCCGACTGTGATTTTTACTTTGTTATTCATCTACAATATATATTTGTTGTCCTATAAAGATTGACCCAAAAAGAACACTTAAGTATTCATGAACTACGTTTTTTTTTTTTTTTTAAATACATTTCATACATACTGTAGATATTTCCTTTGAAACCTTTAAAATATATATATATGTGTATATAGTAATAAATTCAGAAAAATTTGACAATGATGGGAAGCAAGTTTTTCTGACTAGTCTCAACTGCTCCTGTCAACAGCTGTCATATAATACAGAAATTAATACAACCACCTTTGTGAATCTTCTGATTTGTTAAAGCCCAAAATCCGGTGGACTCTGGCACATTGTAATGCCACTATTCAACCATATTTATTGATCCTGATTATGCATATTTTAATGAGTTCGCTGACTCCAAGGTTAACAGGTTGGGAAATATTGTAAAGGACAATTAGGCTTCTTGTGCGTTTTAGCCCACCCAGTCTATAAATAGCTATTCATATTTAAAACCACATCTATTCCTGACTGATCAGAACTTTTGTAATCAAGAATCATTAGACCTTATTTTCTATTGACACCCTTGCTGTAAGGTTTATCAAGACATGCCACAATAATGGTTACTTCATTGTTTCACAAGAAACATAAATCCCCTCTTATTCAACAAAAATAAGTTATTTTAAAGGGGGGGGGGGGGGGGGGGCATGTCTTCAATCCCATTTATTTGGTTTAAATTGTATAATTTATCAAATACAGCTATGCCAAACTTGATCATACATATTTCTGCAGGTAATTCCACAACATCATATTTTATCTTTGCACCCCTCGTCCAGGATCCCCTCGTAAAAGAGATTCAAAATATCAAATGGCATTATCCTGGGTTATTTACATGTTAAATAATAAATAAAAAATTATATGATTTGGGACATATGACATCAGTTTGAAAAATTGGTCAATGGCAGAAAATATCCAACAGCATTAAGGCCATTAACAGTGCGAGTCTGAGGCACAGCCTCCATTTTCCTCATATGGGCCTGTTATTTTGACGTTTGTGTTTTCAATGCATCTTAGCGGCGCTGCTGTAAACACTCCAATGTAAATAAAGAACTCTATCAATAAACCAACAAACGTGTTTATCAAGGTAACACCTGTGTTTTCCGAAGTAGCCCGTTTGTGCACTCGATGCAACTGTTAATGTGCAAAGTAATAGACGACGGCTCTCTGCTCGGCAGGACACAACTTGTCAGCTGAGTGCACTCACACACACATTCATACAGAGCACGTGAGGCAGGACTGATACACACATTGCCATGTTTCTCTATCATCACACTCGCGTTGTTTTGAAGCGGAGGCTAGTGGTCATAAAATGTGCACACAGAGCGAACCGCTATTTGTTAAACAAAAAAACAATTTTATTAGAATCAAATAACGAATATAATAAAGCAGCCGGTTGGACTTTTACATTTCACTGTAAGTAATCCGAACATGAACCCTTGTGGTGACTTTGTCCACTCGCCTCACTGAGAGCCACGACTCTTCTGTCTGAAGAGAGAAACATGAATAACATAGTGGCTGCGAAGGTAAAACAGGACCACTTGCATAATGTAGGCACAAGGATTACATGTTGGAATCCAAACTATGCCGTTACATGCAGTCTAGTTGTGATTAACATTGGCTCAATCAGTTACTTATCATTTTAGATATTTTTTATTTTGATGACATCAAGGTCTTGTATTGTGTTGGACATGATGGAATCGCTTCTTCTTCTGTGGTGACACAGCTGGAATTGTTACGTTTTGAAGTTTGGTTTATACATGAAGAACTAGTCATGTGAGTCACACAGTGTGGCAATCATTTCTCCCATTTAAGGGTTCATCTTATTCTGCTTCACCAACACAGTGGCAAGAGTTTTTTCCCTCATAAAAAAACCGGAATATGGACCTCTTGATTATTGTGCGTCTATCTGTCAACAATTTACACACATTAATAGATTTCATGTAAAAATGATTTATGTATTTGCTTGTGTAGAATTGATTGGTTGAACTAACTGTCACCAGCCGTAGAAAGAACACTTCACAAAGTATATAATGCTACAGCACAATATGTGTTGATAGCAGTTAACATGTCACTTCCTGCCATCCGACATCAAACAAACCGCTCTGCTATAAACTACAGGAAAGTGCTTGTTGTAACATGATTACTGTGGTTTACTTTTCTGTGACATTTTCCCTCAGTCCTCAACAGGATGCTTGAATTGGACAGCTTTAAATGCTACCAAATCACATTCTGATGGTTTGTATTGGTGTTCCCAGTTTATGATGTCCACGCTTCTTAAAACTCTTACTTCATGTCAGGATTACAATTTCCTCTTAGGCAGCAATTGGGGTATTAAACATAGAAGGGGCTATTTGTGAATGTAAATGTGAGTCTACTGCCATTATATGACCCTTTACCATTTGCAGTTTAAAAATACCTCTTCCAAGAGTCCTGAGTTGCACTTTATGTAAGAGCCTGTTACTCAACTGTAAGAAAACAAACGACGCTCACTTAATGTGGCATTATTTATGCAAACACTCAGCCATGCATTGTGTTCTTGCTGTTTCCTAAACAATTCCTCTGTTTTTTGTTTTTGTTTCAGTGTTTCACTGGCAAGCCACAATAATGGGACCTGTAAGTATTCCCTTCTTGCATAATCCTCATTTAGTCACAGCCTTAATAATACTGCTTTGGTTTTTGCTGTGAATTACCATTCACACAGATGAGGAGAGAATGTTTTCGTTATTTCTATTACTTTGAGTTATTAACTTCTTTGTCCTCCCTGCACGGCCAGTCAGTAATGAGATGAATGGGCTTCTCTCTCCCTGCATTAGAATGACAGTCCTTACCAGAGCGGGGTTTTCTTCTTGACCATACACTTCCCCACAGACTACCCCTTCAAACCGCCAAAGGTGAGCGAGACACGCGTACAAAGCAGCAGCAGCAGCATACATAAAGTAACAGTGGGGCACGTCGAGTGCCTGCCTGCTAAAACATGCCACGGTTTTACATCATTAAGTTTCCTGTTGTTGCTCCTCTCACCTGCCCCCCCCCCCCCCCCCTCCCCTACATTTCTTCTCTCTCCGTCTGTTTTCAGGTTGCATTTACCACAAGAATCTACCACCCAAATATCAACAGCAACGGCAGCATTTGTCTTGACATTCTGCGATCACAGTGGTCTCCGGCTCTTACCATCTCCAAAGGTAGACTGTTTTCTCTTTTTCTTACCAGCCTTTGCTCATATTGTTCCAGATAAATGACAAATGCTACTGTTTTTATAAACGGCGTGTTAAGAATAGAGGAAGCGGGGAAACGCGTAGGTTTCCTTTTTAAATGAAACGGCTTCCCACAAACACGTAGGGGTCCTTGTATGAAACTGGAGTGCCCTCTCCATAAATGTCAGCTTTAGAGCTTTTCATGCAGTGCTCACTACTGGACCTGCTGTAAATGTTAGAGTTTTTATTTTTATGTTTAAATCTTAGTTACATGTATTATAAACGGTTCTCTAACTCTGCCTGACTTACATCCATGGGTCATCTGAAGGAAGTTAGCATCAATTCTTAGAATTCCCGTTTTTATTTGTGAGTCCTGATTGGTTAACTGGTCCATTCCAGTCCTCCTGTCCATCTGCTCTCTGCTGTGTGACCCGAACCCGGACGACCCCTTAGTACCCGAGATCGCCCGCATCTACAAGACGGACAGGGAAAAGTAAGTTGTTTGTGCGTCATTCAGATGTTTTTGGATTTGTTGTCAGTTCTCCGCCGGTCTGGGTGGAGATGCACTCAGACCTGTTCTGATCAAAGTCAGCGTCGCAGACTGGCTGCTGGTGCACAGAAGCTCCATCTTGCACATTATCAAACCATTGTTGGTTTGAAAGCCGACCGACACAAGGATAGCAGGTTTTACACATGCGTCTCTACGGGATTACATTACGGGAAGTGGCTTTAAAGATAAACAGAAGCTTGCTGTTCAAAAGTAATAAGTCTCTTAAGACGGGCAGACACTGAACGGATTTATTTCTGGCGGGTCAAAAAACTTTGGTCGGCCATCTTGCAGCAAAACGACGGTCCAATGTTCCGCAGTAAACTGTGTTGGGCCTGTTTTAATATTACTGGAGCAATATTTTTCATGTTGCATATATATGATAAAACTGAACTTCAGATTGCGTTGTCTACATCTTCCAGTCATCTTTGGCTTGATTTCTTCTTACTTTCCGTTCATAGTAGAATTACACAAAGTATTTTCTCTTTGAAGAAACTTTATTGAAATTGTCAATGGACAAAAGCGACTGGGGGTTCCGTGTTTACGGCAGTGTGAGCTCCGTACAGTGAGAGCAGAAACGTCTCAGGTTCTGGCCGGTCAGGAAGATGATTAAGACGTGCAGTGTGAGTTCACACAACGCATGTATGCAACTTTGAGACAAATGCTTGTGTCGCCATTAATCCATCTGGCTTTTGGGAGTAACACAACCGTACAGTTGCTGCAGCTCAGTTTTTACGTTATTGTGATATTTTTGCAACCGAAAAACTTGCTAACAAGTTGTGGCTGCGTGGAACGGGATTAACGCGCTCGCCTAAAATGGGAATATACAAAAATGTGATACATCCTCTAAAAAGCTCTTCTATTTGTCATGTGTCTGTGGTTCATGCATTTCTGATCCATAGATATTTTTTTGTTTTTTATAAACATTATTTCTGATATTTGCCTATGGTTATGAGGAAACATATTATTCATAGCCGACGCCCAGTTCCAGTACAGTCCAGTTCACCTGCAGAGTAGCTGCTCCACAATAAACTCCCACAGACTCACGTTTTAATGCTCATGTTCACCGACGATATGAAAACATCGCTTAGAAATACAAAGTGTGCATCCTGGTCCCAGTGCTGACCTCGGTTTCCACCAGTTATGTAGTCGTTTTAAGACTGATGGAGCCATAAAGAGGTCGTGATTTGACTGAGAAAATGCGACTCGGGAGCTTCTAGACTAGATTGATGTTGAGAGGGCAGCCCTGAATAATATAATGTGCTCAGAAAACATTTTTAAAAAACTCTGTTTTTTATAAGCATTTTTGGCTGTGTCCTCAGCTACATTATGATGCTGCGTATCGGCCTGTAGAGACACTTCTCAGCTCTTGGGACATGATAAACAGAAATAAGAAGACATCCCATCCATCATTTGCTCTTCTAAAAACAAATTGGTGCGAGACATTTCCAAACCGTTTGTGCCCCTGTAGAGCAGCAGCCAGCTGGCGTCTTTGCTGCTGCTGCAAGGATAGCGGCTAAAACGTATAATGTACACATGGAAATGAATGGAGGTGACGATGTCACAGGTTTCCGAACAGATTCTTTTTTTCTTTTTTTTTTGTAAAAAGATGTAACAGAATCCTCATGTTGCTAAACAACTAATATCCCTTCTCTCTACCTCTCTCTCTTTCTGCTTGTTCACAGGTACAACAGAATAGCTCGGGAATGGACACAAAAGTATGCAATGTAGTGTTGGGTTAGAATCATGGCCAACCACCTCTACGACATAAGGTTAGGGGAGCTTCAGACGTAAAGAGAAAACAAACAAAAAACCATTCAAAACAAATGAAAAGTTTAAAACAAGATCTTGTTGGTTTCTGTTGGAGTGCTTTCTTTGAGCCATGCCTCCCCTTCACCAGAGTACCTGTAAAACTCCCTCTGCCCCCCCCCCCCCCCTCTCTCTCCCTCTGTTTGACTCTGTCTCCCTTCCCCTCCCCTCTCAGCTCACTTGCCCTCCCTCCAGTGTACATATTGTCAGCTTGCAATGGTAACACCCATCTCTCCCTGCTCCTTTTCCACCTCCTCCCTCCCTTGTGACCTCTGGCCCCCTCTCCTGACTTCTGTATTCTGTTACATGTTGTCACCACACAGGTTGGGCTGCCGCTCCCCCTACTCCTTTTTTTTCTTTTCTTTCACTCACCTGCATCCCCCCTTCCCCAGACGTTAATCCTTAAAAGCATTCCTTTGAGCATCTGTAAAACTTGGAGGGGGCCCTTTTTTCCCTTTATTTCCCTAATTATTTAGGGGAGTGGGGGACAGTAGGATTTTTACACTCTACATCCTTTCTTGTTTTGTCGCCTTTTATAATTCCCATCTGTAGAGGTGACAATTCAAGAAAGCCGTTTGTTTTAGCATGAGTCAAAGGGCACTCTGTATTTCATATGATGAATACTTAAAATAATTCATTGCAGGCTATGGGAAATGGGGGGGGGGAGTGCACATAGCCTATTTTGGTGTTCTGTTGGATTCTATGAAAGGACTTGGATTTATCCCCACACCTCCTTCTCTTAACCCCCCCACCTTCCCGCCCCAACCCCAACTAAGTTGACCCCTTTGTACACACACACATAGACACACATGCACGCACAATTGTAGCCCCCATGTCACCCTCACCACTACCGCCAACTTTTCTTTACTCACAAAGTGGAGGTTCTGGACCAGGTATTTAAGCGATTTATTTTTCTTAGTTGAACCTGTGTTTTTTATCTCCCCCCCCCCCCCCCATAACTCTTTAGGTTGCTTTTTTTTCTCCTTTTCTTATTTGGTTTCTCTTTTTGTTTTTGCTATTGTTAAATTAGAGGCTAACATCTTAAATGGCTATGGGACTGGCTTGGGCTCTGGGTGCGAGGAGAACCCACTCTTCTTGCACAAAACCTCTGTATATTGAATTACCTGAGAGGCTCGTTGAGCTTTGTGTGTTGATTAAACTGTGTAATAAAAACCCATTATTCCTGTGTTGACTCATTCTCGGGCCCTTGCATGCAGAGGAAGGAAAGGAAAATGTCCCACAGGATAAATAATACCTGGTACACGGTATTACTATTGGTTACATTCTTTGTGGGTATTGGGGAGTGTCTGGTACATTAAAAAAAACAAACTTAAAACGTAAAGGGTTTTGAAATTGTTCAGAATCAATGATTAAAAGTGCATTGGTGTATGGATGATGCTTGTGCTCTAATTTAAGTGAAATTAAACTCAATATATGGTTTAAAAGAATGCATTTACATGATGACAATAACTTTAATATATTATAGCATACCTAGGCGATTACCCTCGGATATGATTTTTATCTTTTTTTCAAACGTTACAAAACTTTAAATGTTCAAGATGGTAGATTGTTGTGTGGCCCTCTGGTGGTGATTTTATGTAAAGTCATTGGAGTGCATTACATTTTAATCTGTGGCGACTCCGTATCAACAAAAGGTTTCTCAAGATGGAACGGAACCTGTTTCTGTAAAACAAGTAGACGGGTTTATCAAATCAAACGCAGAAAACACGGTTGTGGCTCATCTTCGCATGAACACGGTTAAAGAGCAAATACTTCTCGAAGGGGAAATGGGACTCGCCAAAGATCGCAGCCATCAAGATGATTCTCCTCCACTGAAAACCTTTGGCAACAACCGACGTGCAATACGGCATGAATGTTAAATAATGCATATCTATCAGGACAGCAAAGTCACAGTGGTTACATACAGCAGTACATTAAAGAATCAGTCATATATTGTAAAATGTGGCTGTGAAAAGCTTCGGAAAGCGGACTGAGAGGTATCTTGTCAAATTACTGTCAACAAGATCAATAATTCAATTACATTTAACAATACAAAAATATCCACGTGGACACCTTATCGTTGTAAGGGTTAACGTGAAACCCCTTATATGTTAAATATCTAGAGAAAGACATTTCATGGATCAACTAACATTAGCGTTGCAGTTCAAGTCCTCTTAACAGCAGTAAAGCGAAGCCGGAAGTGCGTCGAAGACGGTTTAGCATGCATTCCTAAATGCATGCTAAACCTCCTCAGACTTGATTGGTTGCCACACAGTGACGTAGGAGGCGGAGCACAGTGCCTGTAGCGCTGACAGACTTCAGGAAGACTCCCCGGATGACCTTGCTGTTGAGCGCAGAACGCAAACAAAACACAGAGCAGGGGAAATATGACAGTCCCAAGTTTAGCAGCGATGCCCGCGTTACCCACATCGGGATTCACGCTATCGAAAGGTAAAGTATTCAAGTCAGCTAACAGCACGCTAGCATTAAATGAGTGTTTTGGTTTGCCGCTCAACGTAAACTTAACATCTGTGTCCTAACGTTACTCAAGACTAGCACCGCTGACAGTTAACCTCACGGTCAAAGTTGTTCGTAGGCTAACGGCTGTTTGGAGACTAGTACACGAAGCGCACATATCTTTAAATGGTTCTCTAACTTCTAAACCCGCTCCTTGCGTTAGCTGACTACCAGCCACTTGGCTAGCTACGTTAACTGGCCAGTCAGATGTGCTGGATACAGACGCACGTCGTGTTTCCAACTTTAGACGGTGACTTTGACAGTCCTGGCCCATCTGCGCAGGCCATACTTGGAGGCGATCCCTGCATCTACTTCCAGGAATATCTTAATGTATCATGGCCTCCAGCGAAGCAGCTAATCACTGAACTGACTGATCCAGACTGACAGCATGGCCCCTGTTCCTCTGGTCATACGGCTCTACATCATGTGGATACGCCTTGTAAAAAACAAAGCCAGCATGACGGGCCACTGCACGCACCTCCTAAAGTTTTCAGTTTTCCTCTGCATCTGATACACGGGCCCCGTTCATTAGCAGTCCTTCCTCTGGTGATGCAACATGGCGAACCTGTAGGAAGACAGGTCTCTTTTAGACCCAGAAAGTCATATCTTTAACAACAAAACCATCCATCCATCCAAAACCTTAGTGTTTTTTGTTACTTCTCAATGGCTGAAAGGTGGATGTGTCTTTTTTTCAGTGAGACAAATTTCACCATAAAATGTTAATTCCAGGCTTTGAATAGCATTGACCTACAGAAACTTACAGAAAACCAGTTTAACATAGACTTAGTGATACAAACTTAACATTCCAATGGTACTTAAACAGGCAGTTGGATATGTGTTGAGTCATCTGTGGTCATAATGGAGGCCAAAGTTTGTGGTAAAATTAGATTGAATTGCGTTCAATTTGGGAGATGTGTCTAATATTTAGTCCACACATTTATTAGCATTAAAAGAAAACGGTCTGTGACTTCTTTACCGACCCGTACAGAGAAAGATGTGTTCTGTATCTGTATGCACACTGTGACCGTCTGTCTCTCTCCAGAGCACTTCGTGGTGGCCGTGCCGGTCGCAGTGGTTGCAGCCGTCGGAGGTTTCCTGGTCAGCCATTACCTGAGCGGGCGCAGCTGTAAAAAGGGCCAGGTGAACACGTCCATCTGTAAAGATAGCCCCAAAGTGGTCCACAGCTTCGACATGGAGGACATCGGCACCAAGGCCGTGTACTGCCGCTGCTGGAAGTCAAAGAAGGTCGGGCCTCAGTAGCTGTTACTGTTGTTTGTTAAATTGAACACTTTTTCATTTTACTTGACTCATTAACTAAATTTAACTGAGTGGGAAGCTATCATGTAGGGGCGACATATTAAAATAATAGACCTCATATACTGAAATGAACCCAAGGGGTGTCCTCGAAATGGAGAGAAGTCGTTTGCGTAAACAAGAACTTTAATTCTCTTCATTGACGTAGAATAAAGAACAAGGAAAATCAAAGTTACCACATCGCTTAAGTCTGTAAAGTTGAATATTTTGCTTATTTTTAACCACTTGGGATTAGGGGACTTGAGTAGAGCTGTTTCCGTATTTAACTTCATGATGATCTCAAAGATAAAAAACAAAAGGGTCTTCCGTCCCCTCGAGGTCGAGGGGTAACGCAGCTAACGTGTCTGTTTCTCTGTTATAGTTCTCAGGTGCGTTCTGGGAGGTTTGGTATTTGCTAACTGTGGTCACTCATATGTCGTAAAGTACAAAGGTCTTAAACTTTGTGAGAGCGACTTATTGTTTTCCTCTTAACGTGCCTCGTTCTGCTTACAGTTCCCTTACTGCGACGGAGCCCACGCCAAACACAACGATGAGACCGGGGACAACGTCGGGCCGCTCATCATCAAGAAGAGGGACGATTAAGCCACCGGGTCGATGAAACCTCAACCCTCCCTCTCTCATGCGCTCAGTTTGTCCAATCATTTACAATCATCATCGCTGCCACCACAGTGTCAACAGCGACGGGTACGGTTTGACGCTGTCGCAATGCCCAACAGAACAGAAACCCAGAGAGCGCAGACAAGGTTGTGAATTAATATTTCCCGCCGTTTCTACATTAGAACTTTGAGAGATTCGGAAGGGACTTTGACAATCAGATGTTTGCATCTTCCCCAACTCAATGTGAAGAGTTTAGATCAAATTCTCACCGGGTATACACCATGCAGGCGTTTTACCTTCCTGTCTGTTGTCACCTGTGCCCCTCCCCCCTCCCCCCTCGACTCCCATGGGTGTGGAGCAGGTGGTTGAACCCTGATTACTGGCAGCTCTTTGCCTCAGCCGGCCCAACGTTTCATTTGAATTCAGCCAAGGCCTTGTATTTAAACCTACAGCCCACGCCCCAGAGTCTGGATGCACACAACCCATATGTATGCTACGTGTTATGATTTTTGCACTAAGAGCTGCTTTGATAAATAACACGGAAGCTGTTTTTTTTTTTTTCAATGAAATAATTCTCTCCAGCCATAAGACGCGTTGAAACACTATGTCTTGCCGTTTGTAATCGGTTACTGTCTGCTTTCTGAGGAAATTTGTATTTAGTCTGTATAGTGTTCAAATACTCTGCATACGATCGATATAGTTTGCTTTTTCGTTAGATTTGTTTTCTACTGGCTGCTGTGTTTCTGACACGATTCGTTGTTCTGTACATTGTGAATAAAACTCATCGAGTGATCTGATTTGTAGGCTTTCTCGCATTTATTTTTCAGAGGGGCTTCTCCGGGGGGGGGGGGGGGCAAACTGTTCCGATTGTTTGTTTCCAACCCACGGGATCAAACGCACTTCGCTGAACAACTTCACCTCTGTTAGCAGCGAGGCAGAGCAGTGTGTTTATGGATTAACAGTGGACAGGGATAATGAGTAAACAGCCCTGTGTTGAGACTGCAGTGGGACCCGTGTGTGTGTGTGTGTGTGAGAGGCCTTGGCTGGAGGTGGGGTGGGGGGGGGCTGCTCGTGCTGCAGTGTCCACCAGCACCAGTGGCCATTTTAAGATGTGGCAGTATTTGCAGTGACCACTAGAAGACGCTGTGTTTACACGGATAGTCCAGGCCAGACAGTGTACGCGAGTACGGTGGGCCCCTGCTCCCATAGTGACACGCACAGGCACGCCACGCACACACACGAGCTCACGCACGAGGTATCTGGCTGCGTGCCAGATGCAGCGGAGGGCTCTCACAAGAGGTGGAGTGGACTCCGCCGTCCCCGCGTAAGGAGTCACCTTTAACAGACAGCTCACCAGTGTGTGTGTGTGTGTGAGAGAGAGAGAGAGAGGGATGTGATCTATATATATATATATATATCTATATATCTATATCTCTATATCTATATATATCTATATATATCTCTATATCTATATATATCTCTATATATCTATATATATCTCTATATCTCTATATATATCTCTATATATCTATATCTCTATATATCTCTATATCTCTATATATCTCTATATATCTATATCTCTATATATATCTATATATCTATATATATCTATATATCTATATCTATATATATATCTATATATATATCTCTATCTCTATCTCTATATATATATATATATATCTATATATATATATCTCTACTGTACCAAAAATATCTTCGTAGTACGAGCTTTTAGAGGAACATTAGCATATCGGCTGTTCACGCTAATAGTCCAACGCACTTTGACTGCTAATTAGCAAGAATTCTGAGTAGTTTTTGGTGAAAATAAACACAGTTTTGAAAGTATTTAAGTTATTCCGTTTTAGTTTTTCATAATGACTTCATAGTGTCGCCCATATGTTAGAAAAGAAGCCGGCAAATGGGGTTCAGCGGTCATAACATGAGAATAAGAGTTAACTTGTAATGGAGGTTATGACACTGACTTCCGGTGTGGATACAATTGATAATCCAGACTGTTGACAATGTTTTATTTGTCTTTCAGGCGCTTTATTCTTAACTGTTAAAATAGCTGTTAAAGTAATATAAACATCAATTCACCCAGTTTATTCGGCGAAATCTGACACATTTACAACACTATGACGTTGATAAGCTAATATTTACGCCTCTCTTTTAATGCCATTCCAGTGTTACCGTCACTAATTACTAATACCGTCTACTAAGCTGAAAGCCCAGACAGGTGGTTTTAATTAAGTTAATTATACATTACACGTTCTACTACTGCTCCACATAGACACCAGTCTACAGAAGTGTATTCACCGAGTAAAAGAGACATTTGAATGAATTGAGGTAGTTATAGACCTTAAAGACAAGTCATTTAGATGCAGCTTTAATATGTATTGCTATAATAGTAGATGCTGTAATAAACAACGTCCATGTCCTGATTTAAAAAATTAAAAAATACGGATTAGATGATATACTTCTGTTTAATTTAGATATATATATTAATAGTTGTTAGTGTTTAAAATGTCGGGTCATGACACTGTATCATGAGATAAGGATGACCACTGTTCCTTAGTAGTAACGTCCGTTAACACACATGCATATTAAAGCTGGGTTTAATTTGCCACCCTATGGCAGCCCCCCCCCCCCCCCCCCCCGACAGCTCGTCCGTGTGCGTTCAGAGTGCTCCCTCGGATATCGTGGGGTCGCTCTGACCACGTCGGTCTCGGCTGCAGAGTCCACTTCGCATTTTGAGCGACGCCCCCAAATTCCGTGCAGAGTGTTTGCAGACCCTCCGGGACGGAGAGGTGGAGGAGGAATCGGCAGCTCCGCCGTCCATATACGCTACAATCACCACGCCATTAGTTCATGACTTCATCATATGTTTGACAGGAGAGTTCGGGCCGCAATTCGGAAGGTAAGGGGAGACGCTTTGACGATACTTCCTGTTGATTTTCGCCGTTTAGGTTTTTTTTTTGTCGCCTTATTTTCGCTGCGCGCGGCGCCGTGTCGCAGCGACCACTCGGACTGTGGTCAGCCCGTCGTGGCGTCGGTCGAGCGCCGTCTTCTTAGGTAACCTTAATCGCGGCGAAACGATCGATCGGGCGCCCCGATCGACCCGCTAAAAGGGTTCACTTCGTTGACGCGTAACTACATATATGTCCCGGGTTTCAATCGCCGGGGTACATTTTGCTACAAACGTGGACACGGAATATAGCCCTGGTCTTTTTTTATCCACAGCAACCGCATCGTTGCGCACCTCGCTCACTCGTCGTCGATACCAGACAAAAGACAGCCTGTTTTTTTTTGACGGTCCTCTATTTAGTCTTCCTGGGTTGAGCTTAAGCTTTGGCTGGCACACATAACAGCAGTCGTCAAAATGTATTTGAAAAGCGCGCTCCACATTTGACCTGCGCATATGCGCATATCTTTGCATATTGTTGTCGCTCTGTTATTGATTGCATTGATATACCGTGAAATTCTTAAAGGGGTACTGCCTCCTGTATGCGGAAATCACGGGCAAGCCATGCACTGTGTCTGATACATGGCCCTGTTCGCCTCTATTCGAGCAGTTTGTTTGTAAAAATAAATCTACATACGTATATATTATTTTTCTCTTAAAACACAGATTCTCCACACTCCGATTCTCTGACAGTGTTTAGTGGCTCCCGGCCGAGAAATATCCTCCAGTCCCAATCTCCTCTGTTTACTCTCTTTCTGTATTTGTCCCTCCAACATTTCTATTCTTAACCTTCCTCTCTTCATCCCCCATTCATTTCTAGCTCTCCAGGACTCTGAGGCTGCTGCAGAGAATGGGAATAGGGACACAGGCCAAGGCTTGCCATTTTGGCTGAAGTAACAGCAGGACGGTTGTCAACCCCGCATCGGCTTCAATCCCCTTCTCCCTCACCTCTCTTCCCACACACACACACGCACACACAAGGACAGACACCCCCCACACACAGCCACTGCTATGTCCACTGCCGTAGACATCGCTGGCCCTTCCTCCCCAGATCAGGCCCACAGCAGCGCTAAAATCCCCAATGAGCCACTGAGACCCAGCCTTAAGCGCTCCAACCACCCCTACAGCCTCTCCCATTACATCTCCACCCCTTCCCCGGCCGTGGACGTCAAAGGCCTGATCCAGCCCTCCCCGGCACAGCAGCGGGCTGCCCAGCCCACGCACGCTAAGCCGCGCCGGGCCCCCTCCTGGCCCGACATGTGGGAGTCGCCCAGCGGGCTCCACCTGGCCCACGCCGCCGAGCTGCTGATGCGTGCCGGGCTGCTGGCTCTGACCCCCGCCACCACGGAGCAGGCCGGCCTAGGTGCGCAGAGCAGCCAGCCGGCGAAAAGGGAGGCTGTGGAGGCAAGGGAGGACGGGGAGGGCGGTGGATCGGGGCCCGAGGAGGAGGAGGAGGATTCCTCTGGATGTGGCACCGACTTCCAACCCTTCCTGGGTGCCTGGTTCCCCTTCAGCCCGACTCTGTTCCCCCTGGCGGGCTTCCAGATGGGGGGAGGCCACTGGAGGAGCGCGGCCATGGGAGCGGAGGGCATCGAGGGCCTGGTGGCCGAGGGCTACTCACCTGGCTCTCTGGGCGGCAGCAGCGGCGGGAGAAGGAAGAGGAAGAGGTGCGGGGAGTGCGTACCGTGTCGGCGTCAGACAAACTGCGAACAGTGCAGCAGCTGCCGCAATCGCAAGAGGGGACACCAGATCTGTAAATACAGGAAGTGCGAGGAGCTGAAGAGGAAGCCGGGAGGTCCCGGGTTTGAGAGCAGAGTGTCTGGGTTTGATCTAAGGGCCTCCGACTTTACTTTGGGTCTGGCACAGGAGAGAAGCAACGGCGCCTTGGATGGATAGCAATGTACGTGGTGGCAGCATTTGTCAGAGGATCCCGGTTGGATGATTGTTGAGGAGCTGCAGCTGACACAAACACACAGGACACCATGTTAACACACTCGGACTGTGGTTCGGAGATCTCCGGATCTCGCGTTCAACGAGGAGCTGCAGCTCCGTTTGAGAATGTCCACACTCGTTTCCCATCCTTTCTTTTGACAATCAGTGAATTGGGGAGGAGAGAAAGAAGGATACCAATGTGTGTCAATATTTAGATGACGACAAAAATGCTGTAAATAGACTGTAAATATCTGGAAAACATTATGTCTTTTTTTACATCCCTTTCCAGTTTGGATGTATTGTGTTTCAACTTAAAAAAAAAAAAAAAGAAGGAGCCAAATGTTTTGTTTCTAATGGGGAGTTTTGTTTCTGTTGTTCTGACGTCACTGCATCAGTAATAAATGAATGAGTTCAGCCGAGGCTAAATTATTTCATGTGCAACTTGTACTGTATAGCTCTGTTTGCCCTTTTGAAATAAAAGAAATTGGCCATGTGTAATTGTCTACAGGCTGGGTTTATACTACTGTGTGTGTGTGCGTGTGTGTGTATGTTCGTTTTAATTGGGTGTATGTCTGTTAGCCTCCGTGTTCCTGGCTGTACACATGCACACGTGTGTTCGTATGTGTGAGGTTGTGTGGATTATGAGTCACCTAATGGTGTGGCTGAGAGCCTTATCGCAACCCCACAGACACACACAAACGCACAAATGCACCTACACGGTGCCTTGGCAAGTCCGGTGCATGCACTGGAACACACCAAACCTGACGCGCACACGCAACAACAAACACTCTCCTCTATTCACACACTGACGCAATATCCCTTTTTATTCACAAGTGTAGATCACATGTAGACACACACACACACTACCATGTTATAAACAAAATACACCGGCAGCTGCACTGAGGCTACAGGGTGGGTTTTTTGCTTGTTGCCGTAACGATGGCTGATGTGATAAGACCTTCTTCCTCGGCGCCACACTCCAGGGGACCGCAGGGAAGACGTAACCATGGCAACGGCCGGCCCGAGGTGTCACGCTATAATTGGGCCACGGCTGCACTTCCTGTGTGCCTTCAGTCAGGGGGATCGCAGAGGGACTGTGTGTGTGTGTGTGTGTGTGTGTGCATCTGTGGGGGTTGAGTATGCGTGCGTGTGTGTGTGTGAGAGTGTGTGTGTGTGTGTGTGTATTTGTCAGGCAGGCAGAGAGAGAGAAAGCACAGCACGCCAGCCAACGCAGGACACTGCCAACTCATGGAGAAAAGCAGCGAGCTCCAGCATCATGCGAACGCAACGCTCCCACTGAATGAGGAACACAGTCTTTTAGTCAAAGTCCACAGTCTAGTGTTTCTTCATCTCCCAGACAAAGGGGGAATTTCAAATTCTTGGATCTGCAGCTTTTTTTTTCCTCTTTCCCCTCACTCCCCCTCTCTCTTCGGTGCCTTTCTAGTGATTTGGAGCTTAATCCCCCCTCCCTGTTCTCGTCACGCATGCACACACACACACACACACACAGACACACACGCTAACACACACAGACACACACACCGGAAATCTGTGTCACCCGCTGCCCAGCAGGTCCAGTGACTCCCTGAACGCCTGCAGTCTGGCTCCACTGGCCTGCAAGATGGCAGGAGAGAAAGGGAGGAGGAGGGGGGCAGAAGGAGGGATTGAACGGAGGACAGAGAAGAGGAGGGTTGGGGGGGAGGAGGGGGGGCTTTGAGAGGGAGAGTTGTGGGAGTGGGGGAGGAGGAGGAGGAGGGGGGTGGTGGAAAGCGGATCTAGGGAGAGGGTGAAGGGAGGTGGGGGAGAAAAGAGACGTGGTGAAGGGCAGAGAGGGAGAAGGGAGGGGGGGGAGGGAGAGGGGGTGAAAAACTGGGAGAGATGAAAAGCAGGCCACAGGGGGAGAGAAAAGAGAGAGAGAGAGAGAGAGAGAGAGAGAGAGAGAGAGATACGCAGGGAGGAGGACGGGGAGATGGACAGCAGGGGATGAAGATAGCGTGGACCCAGACAAAGAGGGAAGGAGAGGAGAGAGGGAGAGCGGTGACGGAGGCCGAACGAAACGCAGTGAGACGGAGACGCAGGGAGACGAGAGGTTAATGACGTGTGCATTGTCCAGATAGCCGGTGTGTGCCGTCACAGACCCCTGTGGAGCTTACATATGTTAGCACCAGCGGCCCTGCCCACTCCGGAGGAAAAAAAGAAAAAAAAAAAGAACTCCTCTCACACACACTGCAGTGGAACAACCTGCCAGCCCAAAGGCAACCTGCGCTGGAGCTGGGCGGACCCTCACTCACGAGCCAGACCTTTGAAATGTTGGCCACTGCGTCTGCTTGGAGACACTGTGTCTCATTGTGAATTTTTTCTTTTTTTCCCCCTCCCCTACACTGGCTGTATCCCCAGTGTTAGAAAATGTGTAACAGCTTTGCAGTAACAGCATCTTTCTGAGATCATTCCTCATTACGCCCTCTGTAAATCCATTTGTGGTCACTTCTGAACACGTGGGAAACATGTTACTCCCAAGCGGACATACAATGGTTTCTTACATCCTTGAAAAGCTCCGGCTCATCTGCCCTCAGGTTATATTTTGGTGACACTAGGGTCAAAGGGGACTCTTGACCTTTGACCCTTAAAGCTGTTAAAGGTGGATTCAGAATAGACCGACCACAGCACCATCCACCCCTGGTTAGAGCTCATGCTACTACCTATGACAAACAAGCACAAAGACTATTGAATTGCTTCAAAATGTAACTTACTGGTACAAATTGAAGTCCTTGTGAAATTAAAAAGGACTATCTATTGGTCAAAACCCAAACATAGAAAGAGAGGAGATTAAGCTCTCTACACATTCTGACATGATGAACCTCAGGCGGGTTTACATGGTGCTCGTTTCGGAGGTAACGTGTACACAAAATTCTGTTAATCTTTAGCCTGCTGCTGATTTAAAAAAAAAAAAGGCTCAGTGGTTCCAGGAAGTTAGGCAAAGCACGGTGATAAAGTCTGCCTGCAGTGATGTTTCATAACGGCTTCTTTTCATGCCGCCTCATGATGTGGAATTGATTGTTGCCGGTGAGTATATATAATTAGCATAAGTCCCACCTTTAGCACATAAAGACCTGAGCAGTCATGTCAGTTACATGAGGTATTTCACTTTGATTTGTATGGCATAGTGCCGACGAACGTGATTGTTCAAGTGAATCATTAATGAATCAAATAAATGATAATCAATGGTATTGAATTGCAGCAATGACTAACTATTTGGCAAAAATGTCAGCCAGTATTGATTTGCCTCATAATCTTAAATAATGCAGACTATTGAGAAAAGCATTGACATGGCATTTTCGCAGGATCTATATCATAGATAGATAGGATACCCGGAAAGAAAAAGTATTGAAAGAAAAAGTAGTGACAACGAGCTAACCTCTGTATTTTTCATATGTAATCTCCTCTGATCCCAGTACAGCTACAGATTGTAAAGGTCTCCAAATGGGATCTGCCCAATCCCACCTCAATGTATAACTGTGTTGTTGAAAGTAAACATGCTAGCATTGCTAGCTGTCCCAGTGGTGCTTTTAGCTAAATGCTAACGTCAGCATGCTAACATGCTCACAGTCACAATGCTAATGTACTGACGCTAAGCGGATATTATTTACCATGTTCACCCGTGGTTTAGCGTGTTAGCGTGCTAACATTAGCATCATGCTAACATTAGCATCAGCTGAGGCTCATGGGACTGTCATTTGTTTTGCAGTGGCTAAAAATATCTTAACTGACTTAAACTGGTCTGTAGCTGCAAGAACACATTTAGACAGTTATTTTAAACTGCAAAAAGTGTCTATCTGTTATTTTGTGACTATTGAAATGGTTTAGTTACATTTGTTTAAAGGGGAACTCCACTAATGTTACGCACCAAAGCCAGGAAACATTTGCATTTCTTCTCATGTGTCTCTGGGGGAGTTGAGTCCGGCCTGAGGGCATGGGATTTAAAGGAGGGCAAGTCTACGTATTGCATTCTGGGAAATGTAGGAATCAGTGATTTTGTAGCTTGACCCATATTAGTTACTAGTTTGATTTTGACCATTTATTTTTCTTTTCCTACGTAATCTGTTTTTCACAAGCACCTACTTTATGCCAAATCCCTTTAGGTGTTTGTAAGGTCATTGGTTAAGAATAGGGCTGGTCATGTTTTTCTTTTACTTTGTGTAAAGAACAAACATAATGTATTTTTATAATTTATTTAATTGTTTTTTTTGTGAAATCAAACTGGGAGCTGATGCTAGTTGTTATGTGCTAAATGTTTAGATATGTAAGAGTCTTTAATGTTTGGAAATATGAAAGGGTTTATCATTCAAGTTGTATTATTAGTCAGTGCTCATTATCATAAGGTATTATTGTTACTAATGTTCAGCTGAACATTCACTTAATTCGAGGGGGAAGTGCTGTACACTGAATTTAATTATTGCATTAACAATTAAACACAGTAAACTGTTCACCTTGTTTCAGCCTGAAGTACACATCAATTCGCCAACATCGAGGTTAAGAATAAATAAAGAGGACCGTTGCAACTTTAGTGCCAAATCTAATGACATCACCACTGAGGTGTTGTTATTCATTTTGTAGCTATGAGCTGTTAACTAACTGATCTCCTGACTCACTATTCCTCTTCACAATGACTTCATTCAGAAAAATGAGATTAGATGCGCTTTATTGGTCTCACACGGCATCGAATCCTTATTGTGATCTTTGAAGTTTACTATCATGCAGGCACAAAAAAAGAAAAGAGCAAACACAACTCTCGTGTCCTGAATTCACCTCCAGACTCTTAACACCTTCAGCAAATAGAAACACCACAAGTCGACGGCACGCACTTTCTTCTGGTACAAAGATGACCGGGCTCCTACAATGCTTCGCTGGGAAACCCAACACTGTCCTACTATATATAGCGGGGCCTTTCACACTGTGCATGACTGCTCGTGTCGAGTCACATGATTCAAGAAATATGGGTGGGCACACACATGCACACACACACACACACACACACACACACACACACACACACGCGCGCACGCACGCTCTTCGCCCACATACAGAGGCGCGTCCACGGAGGCTACACGGGGTGTGGAGATGGCGAGGGAATGAGAAGTTTTATTGAGTTGGCTCTGACGTGTTGCTTTCCCGTGACCTGACTCCCATTTGCTCTGTCTCCCCGAGCGTCTCGCGCTCCGTCTCGCTCTAAACCACATGCTAATCAGCTCTCTGTGCTCTCTGTGCTCCCTGTTTGATCTGCGCTGGGCTGTTTTCTGACGCATCCCACTGAATAGATAATCATTGTGTAAGTGACCGCCATCGGCCGCTCCTCTGTGTCTCTCCCTTATCAGCAACCCCCCCCCCGTGCTGAATGCATGCTATAACCATATGAACAGACTCAACTGTGTTAAATTAAAAGAAGAAGACAAAAAAAGAGATTAAATCAGTCTTTCAGTTGCATTCATGTGTTGTTTTTCACACCAATAAAATACATAGAAAGTCATTTGGGAATTACCCAACACAAATACAAATAAAAGGTTTATTAGAAAAGTTGAAAGTGTCAGCAGGAGCAAGGCTTTAGCAGGGACTTAGTGACCAAGTAAAGGGAATATGTGATCCAATAGTTAGGGAGTAACTTCAGCTCAAACACTCCTAACCTTTTAGATGAAGTACTGCTAATCTCTCATGGTATCACGTGTCCTTACAAGAAGGATTTATTATTTTTCTCTCATCTGAACGTCCCTTTCGTGCTGCAGTGCAGTCTGTAGACACTAGAATCGAAATGAGACGTTAACCACGAGGTTAAAGTGCTGACTCAAAAAAGCTGTGGTGGTGTGTGAGGGTGTTTAAATCCTTGTTGGTTGATCAGCATAGGAGCTCTTCGTAGACGCAGCCCCTCCAAAATGTATGACAATGCAGGGCAGTCATCCAAAACACGTTAGCTTTTAAGGGCCAAAAAGTACAATTTTCTTCCCCAGCCAAGTTTGCCACGTGACCATGACCAGCCTGTCCCCTGACTCAGTCCGACGGGTCATGTGTTTCACTAACTGGAGACCTGACTGAAGGCCAAAAGGCCCCAAAAACAAGCAGGAAGTGAAGATGCTCACAACGGAAGTGTCAGTTGATGTCTGCGTGTCGCAGAACTTCAGACGGGGACCGAATGTAACGCATAACAAATATTAAATACGATGCTCGAAAAAAAAACGTCAACTTGCTTGTTTTCCAGAGCTATCAGCCGCATATTGTGATGTCTGTTGTTTCCGTTGTCATGGAGATGATTTAGTTGTTATCGTGTGACATCAGTATGGATTTTCCGTCACATGATAGCGGTTGTGTGATGCGGCTGATAGCTCTGGATAAGCCAAGTGAGTGGACCTTGTGACAATAATTTTGTCTCAAACTGCTGTTTCCAAGGTCAATTAACTTCTATAACTTTATTAAAGCTCGTCATTATCCGTCAAATTACTTTTGGTCCACAAAAATCACAGCACTTTGAGAGTCTACAGCCGTGCTTTGAGCTAAACGCTAAGGTAAGCATGCTAACATGCTCACAATGAGAAAAATGTCGTTTTTACCAAGTTCACCATCAATGCGCAGCATGTTGGAATGCTAATATTTAATCATTAGCCTTGAACATAAAGTACAGATAGAAATGTCAATAGTTATTTGGCCATAAACCAAAATATTGGACCACATGTTGGTGCTAGAGGACAACTCAGGGGATCACCAAAGTCAGTAGGATTCATCCAATCATAGTTGAGATATTTCAGTCTGGACTAGTATGAATATGATAGAGAGTAAAAAGAGCCCTCATTTTAAAGCATGAGTCAGCTAATTAACCTCATAGTTGTTGTTTCTTACTAAAGCCAGTGTGCTGGAGTAGCCAAAGCATCATTCACTGTCCAAATACTACACTGATTCCCCACAAGCTTGGTGGATCATAGTCGTAGTCGTGACGCCATCACATCCTGTTCACTCATTCACATAAAAAAAGACACTCGTCATGTAGACAGCAGACTGTTAAAGGCCTGGTTCAGCTGTCAGGAGGCACGTGTGTGTGTGTGTGTGTTCATAGGTGAACATGAAGGGCTTGAAAACTGTTTTTGGAAACCAGTGACTTTATTATTTACCATGAATTCAGTCCTTTTATTCCCCCCAAAAACCTGCACCCCTGTGATTGATAAACTGGATCAGTCCGTGGTGTTAAGTTACATGGACCACATTTAAAACAGTTTAAAGCTTTTGAACAGCACAGAAGGATATGATTTTTTTTTATCAAACGCATGTTTCCGCTCCCGATAACCTCTGCTTATGACTTCTGAACAGGAGAACTTAACATTAACGCTCATTTATCAAGTGCAGCACAGTCTTTTTCCACCTGTCTGTGTGGGTGTGTGCGTCTCTGGACATCTCTGTGTCTGCCTGTCAATCACACAAACCATGTGGGCGCATTTGAACTCGGCAACATCAAAGCTGCTTCATTTCTCATTCAGGTTGTCTTCGGTTGAAAAAGCTTTCAAGTCTTTCTCTCTGTCCACCACTCCCCCCCCCCCTCCAGACGTTTCTCAGTCTGTAGGTCGGTCCGTGCATCGCGGCCGTACAAAGTGTATCTCAGGTCACCGCTCAGGGTCAAAGAGGGACCCTTTTCTCTGTGTGGCCTCATCCTGGTCCATCAGTGTCCAACTGAGCCATTATTTAAAGCACAGGTTTGTTAGAGTACAGCTCTGGCTCTGTGTCACAGGGTGGCCTCGTCGCGGGCTGGACACACCTTCAGTTCGAGTGGATCAAGGGTGCGCTGCTTTTCTGTAGGTGAGCAGGTTTGGTGGGTACGGGGGGTTTGGTGTAGGCGGGTGTGCTGTGAAGATCCTCTGCGAACGCCTTCCTGAGCTGCGCCACGCGGCCTCCGTAGTGCGAACTCTCTGAGGAGGGGAGAGGGAGGCAGAGGGAGTTTTCAAGATGTATTCACCTCTGCTCATGTTGTAATAATGTACTCTGTCCTTTCTGTCGACAGCTCCGCCCTTCCAACACAAATCATCTGTGTTCTATGTAGCTGTGGGAAGCGCGTGTCTCGTTAATATAATATAATAGTGACAGACCCCTTCATTAAGCTCTGTGACAATGGATGTTTCAATCCAATAAAGGCTTTATTTATCTGAAAAAACCTGTTGAGAACATCGAATCTTTCTCTGAAAAATAAACCCAAAATAGAGACACATGGCTTTCATTGGAGCACAACGATTAGCAGGTGATGTTTCTGACAAACAACTTATGATGCAAGCAGTGTTGGTAAGAAAGTAAGTGCATTTACTCAGGCATCGTACTTAAGGATAATTCTGAGGTTCTTAAACTTTTTGCTCCTTTATGCTCCACCACATTCAGAGGGAAACATTGTACTCCACTACATTTATTTGACAGCTTACGAGTAACTTAACAAACACAACATGTGATCAGTTTATAAAATGAGCTCCACCTCGACCGGCAGCAAGAATAAATCCAATAATAAAATGTATATTATAACACTGTAAAAGGGAAACCTTTACTATTGTTGGTGTACATTGTATTTAGTAGCTATTATATGAGTTGTTTTCATTGCTTACAGTTTGTCTTAGCTTATCTTATCATTTCTATTGACATGTAAGTACTCTAGCTGTTACAATGTTTGGGGTTTTATGCAATGGTGTATATTTACAACGTGGTAGTACTTCTACCTTTACATAAACCTGACTAGAGTCAGTAAATGTGTAAATCCTAGACCTCTCCTCCCTCCTCTCTGGTTGTTACCTCTGTCCTGGGGGCCGGTCCTCTCTGTGTCTGACAGCTGGGCCTCGAGCGGCGGCCGGATGCCACGGCTACCGAGATGGGGCCTGTAGAGAGGAGTCCAGTCGCCGTGGTTGTCCGAGCTGCCGCCCGACTCGCCGTCGCTGTCCTCGGCGGGGTCCTTCGGGTCGTCGTCGGCGCTGCAGGAGTCCTCCTCAGACCACCGGTCGTGCGGGCAAGCCGGGTCATCCTGAATATGGAGGACACAATTTGATGGTGAGACTCGGACACGCGGCTCGTCTCCCCCGCCAGGCTTCAAACCCCCCCCCACACAAGCACATGGACTCACGCTGACGTCTGTGAGGGACAGCTCTTCTTTAAAGCCGAGCTGCTCGACCTCTCTTCCTGTCAGCAAGTCCACCGTCTGGATGCCGTGCACATTATCAGTGTGGACTCTGGAAAGACAAAGACGGCCATTTTTAGTCCCTCAGACAGCCGTCCTAACCTTTGAATCAATCCCCCGCAGTTAGTCATATGGCAAATAACTTCTAGAATCCAATTAGGGCGAGGAGACGGCTCGCTGACTGACACTCTTTAGTTATCAAAGTCAATCAGAGCATTTGTTCAAGCAAGTAAAAGCTTTATTGTGGTGGATGTTCTCATGTGTTGGTTTAGAAACGCTACGAGACAAAAAAATGAAAGAAACTTTTAATTCACGTTCAAATTAAAATAAAGAAAATCTAACAAACAGACGTGAGTTTTGCATTTGATTGGCACATTCTGGATTTTGTTGCTTGACAGAAGTAGTAGATTCTCATTATTGACACTCATTAATAAATCAACCTACTGCTGCAGAACAAAGGTCTCTGGGTTTATTCTACAACAAACAGCCAGCAAACAGATACTGTTGCTGGAGCCTGCTTTTGTACTTCCTAATCACACTTAGGTCGATGACAAAAAAACCCCAAATGAATAAATCAGTTTAAAGGATTCTTTGTGGGATTTTTTGTGTGTGGGCCTACCTGTTGTTCATGAGGCTCTGGAGGAGTTTGGAGGACCTGAACTCGTCCATCTCTCCGATCACACTGACGCTCACGTCTCCGTCCCGACCCAGCAGCCACTTCACATGTTTGTTGTTGGCTGGAGGAGAGAGAAACGATTTTAAAAATGGTTAAGCTTTCTGTCTCTCAGTAAGATTCCGTCTCATGACTTGTTATTCTGGCTTTTATCCAGAGGGGGGTGCTGTCCTATCAGTATTGAGCTTGAGAAACCTCACACAGCAGCAGTGGGCTTCACTGTTTCCCATTTGTGCTCTCTCTTTTATTCAATTGGAGTAAATTCTTTGTGTCTCGCTGCAAAAACATCAGTCATATATTGAGTACTGATAAACCATGTTTAAATAATTTGGGATGGTTACAGAAGGAAAAGAACATAGTTAATAAGGGTTAACAGAAACTCCCTCGAATGTAGGATTTGGAAAGAGCCCAAAATCTTCTCTTTCACTCTCTTAATATTCATAATGCATTTTAAATTAACAACTTATGTAATAGTGTAATTCATTGTATCTTTTTTTGTTTGCTTATCTTCAAATCATAATAATCAGAAATCAATTCCAAACACAACAAAGATTTAGTCTTTTAGTTGTGACCTCATCATGACTCAGTCGGCAGAAATAACCCCCCCAACGCCCAATGTGGGACAACAGGTGTTTTCCATGACACCTGAGGGGAAAAAAAAGGTAAAAACACCTGCTATGACATCACTGATCTGGGTATGGCCTGAAAGTTCAAATCCTCAGAGAGCTGTACAGCAGCACTTTTCCGCCAATAGGATTTCAATGCAGATTTGCCCTTTCAAAGACGCAGTATAGACAATAGATGCCGTAGGAGTCCACGGACACAGTGGACTGACTACACAGATTTCTAAGAAACCAGCAAACAAAGGCCGCTCTGTTTCCTCTCCACATTTTAGGGAATGACTTGTGTTTGCCCACAGTCACGCAGCACATAAGGGGACATTGTGTGGACGTCTCAGTCTGATGTCACCTGACCAAAAGACCATCTCTGACATCAGTCACAACACACCTTTATGATCCCACTCTGAGTTACAAGACACAGAGGTCGTTTCAAGTGCAGAAGTGAGGTGTGTGTCTTTGTCACTACCGCACCTACAAATGAAGAAATGCGGCGCGAAACGGAGTCGTGTTTAATAGTTATGTGACATTTATGGGCCTGCATGCACACGTAATGATCGGCCTTTCCCGACAACAGTGCAGCAGACAAAGGCTGAAAGAGGACTAACTGGATTGTATGTTGTGCAACATGAATACACAGAACACAACACACACTCTCCAGTGACATGGCACAGATTGAGTCAACAAAGACGGCAACTTGATATGTAATTGAAAGCGCGGCGACGCCCCAAAACCACAGGGCTTACTCAATCTTATTCAGCTTTCAGCCAGTAGACAGGCGGTGATAGAGGCTGTCTGTCACACACACACACACACACACACACACACACACACACACACACACACACACACATTGTGCGTGTGCGGAGGCGATAGGGTCTCAGTAAGTCAGAGAAACACCTTAAATGGAGGAAGGGTTGGTGAAATGAGTGAGACTGGAAGGTAGAGCCGAGGGACACATGGGTCACTGACTCTGGACTCGATCACTTTGTGCGTAATTTAAACACATTAATCAGATTGGTAACACGAGAGGGTGTTACTACACAGCTTGTGTATCGTGTGCGCTCGGAGTTGAGAAGATTTCTACTCATGAATTAGTTGTGAAAGGGCTTGAATGTACAATCTTGTAACATCTCAAATATAAACTATAATAAAGAGTGAGTGTGCGTTTGCAAACCCCTAAATGTTAGCCAGCGATAGAAAGACATAGCAGTAATAGTGATTAGTTGTAGTTACAGAGTAACTACTCTTCACACAGACTTTTTTTAATGTGTGGTCCTTGTATGAGGATTAAACAGGACTATGATTAAGAAAAAACATGGAGGTCATAAATGTGACTCCCCCCAGCTGCATC
Organism: Anarhichas minor; assembly: GCF_050575085.1. Taxonomy (NCBI): domain Eukaryota; kingdom Metazoa; phylum Chordata; class Actinopteri; order Perciformes; family Anarhichadidae; genus Anarhichas; species Anarhichas minor. Next base: position 15,369,466 of record NW_027466474.1, read on the forward strand.
CCACCTCCAGTCGGCATTTTTGACGAGCAAACAAAGTCTGTGGGAATTTCTAATTTCAAATGGAAGATTTCAATTTGAATTACTGTATTTCACCTTTAAAGGACCAGTGTGTAGGGTTCAGGAATATAATATTCATAAATGTGTTTTCGTTAATGTATTATCACCTGAAACAATGTCTGCCATGTTCTACAGTAGCCCCGAGTGGACAAACCAAACACTGGTTCTAGAGAGAGCCTTTTGCATTTTTACGTTACCTGAAGGCCTCCATAGTTCTCCGACACGCTTGGAAAGGTCGGAGTGAGCAGAGGGGTATTCAGTTGGTTGCATTCTCACACCTAACCACTAGATGGCACTATATCCTACACACTGTTCCTTTAAATTATAATTCCTGGAAGTCTGATAATGCTGTTTCATATACTATCAATGGCAGCTACAGCCCTGATACTTGACATATTTCGAAGGCGAAAAAAAACAGATTCAAGTTCAACATTTCGGGAAATATTTGACCATTAAATATGAAGCTACAGCCAGCAGCTGCTTAGCTTAGCTTAGCAAAAAGACTGGAAACGGGGAAAAAGCTAGTCTGACTTTGTCACAGAGACTCCAGGAAGTCAGCGCCCACCCAAGAAAAATATGCCTTGCAAATAAAAAACAGCAACTTATTGTTTTTACACTAAATAATAAAATCATATTAATTAGTGAGCTTTAGAGGTGCTGGTTACCCTCAAACAGAGCTAAGCTAGTTAGCTGTTTTCAGTCTTTATGCTAAAGCTAAGCTATCCCGCTTAATCTTACGATCTAAATCTCTGCAAAAAAATCGAAGGAACATGTTTCCCAACAATTGCTTTGAAGGTGACCAATTTCACGTAGTATCTGAAATATTTGTATGTCTGATTCGAGGTACAGATAATCATTATTATTAAAATCATCATTTTGACAGTTCAGCGCTGCCAAATTAGTTGTGAGACCTATTTTACTGTAAAGAAATGAGACCATGTAAGAGAAGCCAGCAGCTTTGATCTCCTGTCAGAGTTTTGTCACACTGTCATGGAATAAGATGTACGTGATCTCCATGTACTTCAGTGTAACCAGTATGACACCAGTGTTGCACTCTACCTTTCTTTGGCCTGTTGCTGCCGTCTTTCCCTTCCCTCTCCTCCCTCTCCTCGCGCTCTGTCCAGCGGCGTATCTGCTCCTCTCTCATCTTCAAGAAGAGGATCCTCTTCTGCTCCTCACCGAGGGCCTCCAGCACCTCAGGGTCCACCCACATGTCCTCAAGGATTTTAGCCAGCATCTCGCCTCTTTATCCCCGGTTGTCAGAGAAACGTCCGTCAGCCCCCTCTGTCTCTCTGTCCGGCGGGTCGAGTTTCAGCGGTGGGGTACGATCGCTCCTTTTTCTTGTCCTAGAGTCAGGTTCCCCTTTCTTTGAAGGATGTGGGATCGGGTGCGGTCTAACTGCTGGAGGTCACTGTTGTGTCCTTTGTCAAGTCCTCTTCTTCTGTGCTGTGTAGGAGTGGGTCGGGCACAGTGTGTCCGGTTTGACTGAGCTCTGAAGGTTGCTGTTGTGGTTTTCACACAGAGAGAGAGAGAGAGAGAGAGAGAGAGAGAGAGAGAGAGAGAGAGAGAGAGAGAGAGAGAGAGATTAAATCTACAGTATTGTTTAGCTCCCCTCCATTCAATCCTGTTCTGGCTGGCACATCACAAAAGTCCTGAAGCAAATAAGCCCCAATACCAAATGTAGTGTGTGTGTGTGTGTGTGTGTGTGTGTGTGTGTGTGTGTGTGTGTGTGTGTTCATAGTGTTTACTCTGCATACAGTTGGCAGAGAGAATACCTCTGTGCTTTCAAATACTGAAAGGCAAACAGGGGCAGGTTCAGTATAACACACACACACACACACACACACACACACACACACACACACACACACACACACACATATATAGCGCGTAAATGACTTGCATGCTATCTGAGGGTAACAGACACAGATAGAGAGCAAAAAACAGCTATACTATATATATATATATTTAGTTAGGACAAACTTAAACAATGTGTTCATCTACTGATAAAGATAAAGAGATATTAGTAGAGATAATACAAGATATCTAATATTCTCTAAATAACAAAAAATAATCTAGTGATAATAAAATAAAATAAGAGGAGTTAAAATGAATAAATACAGCAATAGTATGGATAGTATAGACAACCACTAACCTCTCTCTCACACACACCACTCTGACTGTTCATAGCACTTTATCAATACCCGTAACACTGACAGACATTAACAGCCTGTCTGGTAGTCAGAACTCAGTCAGTTTAGTCCTCAAGAGAGAAAAAAATTCCCAGAGAACAACGTTCACCTTAAACTGTGTGTAGACACGCAGCATAAAAGCAGCCTCCACCCTGCACACACTTTTGAAAGATGTGACACAGCGAGTTGCTGAGACAGAGCCAATAGGAGCTGCGTCTGTGATAACAGTTCACCAATCTGCACTTCGGGGCGGTCCGATGTTACGGTTTATCAATACGAGGCTGACAAAAGAGAAATATCACCCTTTTTCAGTCGGTGTTTGAGGTGTGGCAGAAGTTGAACCATGGCATTATACTAAACCGCAAACACCACAATCATTCTGCGGTTTGCGGCCAAACAGCAATACAATTATTATTTTCTGCCGCTAACAGCTGATGCAGGACTGAACGCAGAAAAATGGGATTTTTCTAATCTTCTTACCCAAACAATAAAACGTTAGCCAAACCCTAAGCTCGCTGTAGTTTCAATCCACTTATTTTCAAAGCATACTGTCACAGCCCAGATCACAACGTGCAACGAAAATGCCGAGGCTCATGCAGCTGATGACCCCCCATTCAGCACCAACAGGACAACAGGGAGGCCTACAGTGCGTGGGACGAGGAGGGTCGTCACAATACACAGACAGCTTAACTGCCTCCGATTAGTCTTAGAACCAGCATCCATTCATTCATTAACTCTGTCCGGCACCTCTCAAGTCTCTTTCAGCTGTAGTTTTTTTTTTCCACAGTGAGGCTTTTGTGACGTTCTCGTTCGTTGTCTGTGGGGTGTGTTTGTTATTCATTCCATCACAATGTGGGAGCTGTGAGGCCCTTTAAAAGACTCTGTGATAAAGAAGCAATACAAAGAAACTGGACCTGACTTGAAGATTCAATAGCAAACATCCCACAAAGGCACACAAATTGGTCAGTTCTTCTATAAAAAGAAAGAAAGAATCACACCACCGAGCAGCCTTATACCTGCAGCAGCTCCTCTTACATTGGAACAAGGGCCTGGCACCACGGCAGAGATATTGTGCCAAACTATTCGCAGACAATAACATCCCACACAGGAATACAACAATCACAAGATGAGAATATAGCAGATCAACATCCACATAAAAAGAAGGCATCCAGGTCTGGCTCTGGGCCCGGGATTCGCTTCTGCCTGCAGAGCAAAGAAAAGAAACAAGGAGCGGAGAGGAGAGGAGAGGAAGGAGTGTGAGCGGCATACTGAGAGAAAAGTTTGAAAAGTCTCTCAGTGTGAGAAAACACTGGCCGTTTTCACAGCGACAGAGGAGAGACGTGCGAGATAAATGAGCTCAGACGGGCCGTGGAATGGCAATCACAACACAGAGAGAGAAAGAGAGAGAGAGAGAGAGGTGACACGGAGGAGGGAAAGTGGACTCACTCAGTGGCTGCCAGCCGCTTGCATCTTCCAGCGCTGCTCTGAGCTCCGGCGCCTCTGTGAGAGCGGTATGATGAGTGTGTGACGTGAGCGAGTGTGCCTTTGTGTGTGTGTCTGTGTCTGTGTGTGTGTGTGTGGGATCAGAGCGATCGTCAGCAGCAGTGGTATGCAGACTGAGCTCTGCTCTGCTGCATTTGTACTGAAAAAGGAGTGGGCCAGAGTGACATCACTGCACTTATCTCCTCCTTCCTTCCTTCCTTCTTTCTCTTTATTTTCTTATCTCGTCTACATTCCCTACAATACTGTGAGGAAATAAAAGCAACAGCTGGTTAAATATTACCATGTAAAAAAAAGAATGTTTCCCAATCTATATACTATTCATTGCTGTTAAAAGCGTGATAGCTTCATGTTTCTAATCCCCCCCCCCCAATGACTTTTAGGTATGTTCAAGGACGTGAGGAATTTAATTTCCCCTGACAGGGTCTGTAACCTTTCCATGTGTAGTGGCACAGGAAATGGGATTTATTCTCAGTCTTTTTCTGTTTTAACTTTATGTAACTGAGTTTCTGCACAACTGTGTGTTTACCCCTCCTTCTTCCGTTTTTTTCTCTTATTCCAGGAAGTCCTGCTGGCTTTGTATGAAACAATTAATCACAACACCACATGTGCAGGAAGGAATCTGGATGTTTATTCCACATGCTTTTTTTTCCAATAGGTTGTTGACACGCGTATCATGCCAGCAGCTCATTGTTTTTGTGGTTGCTCTTCCCCGCGGTGCCAAATCAGACAAACGGTGTAACTGTCAGTCACATGCCTGTGAGTAATTATGGCTGGTAATAGTGTATTCAATTCATGGGGAGATGACTAACCTGTCTCCTGATTGTCACTGACCGGTAAGGGCTGTCTGGGTGTGACGTGACCAGTTTACCTTTACGGTAAGTGATGAGTAAATAGTAGGTGCTCGCTCTCCTATTGGCCTACATTGTGTTTTGTTTTTGGTTCAGTAATTGGCTGTGGCTGACGTTCACGTAACAGGATAATGGTAAATGTCAAAAGGTGACATAAGAGTAGCAGAGAAAAGGGTTTGTTTTACGTGTCTGTAATTTATGAATGATTTTATGATGGTTTCCGAGAAAGAACTTTGTCATTTGGCCGTAATTACCAGAAAGAAAAATTGTTTTTTACAAATAAATAAATATGACCTCATTAAGAATTATTATTTAAAACTTTATTTTCCATATTTTCTAATTGAACGCTTGCTTTAGACTGAGTTAGCATTTTTCATGTTCAGTCAAACCTTTTGTGCTCTAAAACACTCTAGGCTACACTGTTTTACACTTTTATCTTTATAGTAACAAGTAACAGAGGTTTTTCTAGTCATTTTGTGAAATAGGACATTATCAAGTTAGGAAGTCAACAAACTGAGTCACTAGTGTCAGTTAGCAATAACGTTAGCTAACATTCGCTTACGTTAGCCAACATAGGAGGCTGGACTGTCTGTTGCAGGACAATCCCAGAGCAAATAGAATTGAGCAAGCTTGCAATTTATCGCTGTTGAATCAAAGTTTTTATTTGAAAGAATAAAAATGTATACGCTCGATATACTATAAGCATCAGATTTTTTAACCTTAAACCTCTTAAAATGATTTCTTCACACTGCACAAAAAGGTTGCAACTTTATCCTTGTGTTAAACTGGAGATGAAGCGTTATATTAGCCTATATGTTAGCAATAAAACTCAATTTAAAATGTGTAGGAGTGGGTATGAATATCATACTTTTTAAAAAAATCATTAAAGACTTTTGGTTGTTTCAGTTGGAGTGAAATCAACAAGATGCCATCATCAGTTCAGTGACATTTACCTCAAACCTCCACTGAACTTTACATTACGCAAAACGAAACCATGCCCTTTTGGATTTCCACCAAAACTGGTGTTTCAGTGAAACCAGACACCCGTCTGTTTGGCCCTCAGTCTGTCTCTGGTATCAGGGCAGAAAGCTCAAGGTCTACTCACACAGACACATGAATACACACAGCTCTGGTCTGCTACTCTTGTATTTGTATCTAAAAAATATTTAGTAAGTTACCCCTCTTTTAAATCCTTGAAGTTCACTTCCAGCCCCAGGTCTGAACCTGAATTTAAAAATCTCACCGGATTACATTTTAACTCCAGGTGCACAACTCCTACCTTTTGCTCTGGATACAACCCAGAATCACAATAAATTGGTCAAAGTGAAGACATTTCTGTTGGTTCTCACTCCTCTCCTTATCTTAATATTCTGAGGACATGTGTCTCTCTAAAAAGATAAACGGACATCAGCAAAAACACAATCTCCTTTCCTCCTCTTTCCCTCTGGGATCAAGGTCAGATCTGCAAGGGGGAAACAACAGGGATCTGGGCGAAACATAAACACATGAATCATTTTCCAGAGAGCAGGTGAGCTTGCTGTATGTTTATGCACGTTGTGACTTGGCTTAATTATGCAGGTCAAGGTGGTGGTGGTGGCATGTTTGTGCACATAATGGAACACTTTTAATCAGACTCTCTGCCCCACCTTATACATTACACCGGTGCTTAACAGGAATCATTAAGAACCAGGAAATCGTTTTTACAAGCGGCAAATTGCGAGTGTGCCACTATCTTACCTTCATACTTCCTTGGCATTGCGCACCTTGGGAAAGTCCCGGCAGCTATCAAGGCATTGATAGCTGCCGGGACTTTATGCTGGATGCACGTGGTGCGGATTAGACATGCGGTCACGTTCACATATGGTATCTGTGCATGCACAGCACCCTCTGCTGGAGGAAGAGGAGATAGCAAGTCAACAGGGATCCCAGGGTTTTTGTGACAGGAGAGCGATGAATAAAACCTGATCACGCATCGCCGAATGAGAGGATGTTTGTCATCATCAATAAATCAGTAAACAAAAAATGATTTATTGATTATCATGTCTGAAATCAGGATATTTAATCATTAAAACATCTTGTAGCACTTGTGTCTTGTGACTAGTTAGAGAAGTAGAAAATGTTATAAAACACAATAAGTGTTCTGTAAATCCAAAAGTCAACTATTCTTACTACTGTTGTTATAAAGAGTCACCAACAAAATTTAGTTTGAAAGATGGTTGAAATGATAGTATGTTTGGGGATTTAATGAATATTATTGAAGTCAAGTAAATTTTTCAGTTCAGGGCTATTCCTTTCAATGCTTCCTTATTTCACCACCTTTACTTGTGTTAACGTTTTAGCCCCCAGCAGGTTGAAGCGGCCCTGCTCTTCAGGTCACCAAAAAGACTCAGTCAACAACATTTTCAATGACCTTTGACCTCGAATATTGAACACGCATCACAAGACAGAATTCGAAGGCGTCCAATAAGTCTCTGTTCTCTGCTGAGACCAAGTCTGCATAATCGACCTCGTCTTTTTTTAAAATCCGTGCCTGCATATGGTGTTTTAACACAAAGATTAGAATCACACTTGCGGAGGAGGTCAGTTTTCTCTTTTGACCCCGAGCTTGTACTTCCCATCATGCTTTTGGCTCGACAACACGGCGAGGCAGATTTACCATGTCAAAAATATTGGTATTCCAACACGTTCCCCCCTCAACGGCCCCCATGTTTAATGCATGGGCCCCGCTGATATGGAGCCGGCTCCATGAAGAGGAAGTGCATTAGCATGGATTCACATGAGAGATGCATGCGGTTAAACAGACCGCAAAGTATTGCTCTGGTCCCAAAAGTAATTTAGCTGGCAGTACAAGCTGTGCGGGAGCATGCACCCTTGGGTAGTCGATGTAACGTGCTACCGCGATAGTGTATGTTGACTGTTTTTAGAAGATTTACATAATAATGTTGAAAGAGTTTTCAGCTGACTTCAACATCATTGCACCACATTGGCTGCTATCCTCAGGCACATACAGCGATACAAGCATCCGTTGTATTGACGTACTAATGGCTCAGGATTTCATTAGATAACATTTTACTGTAATTTTCTTGTAAATAAACCGCAATGTAGCATTAGGGGAGCACTGGACGAAAGTCCAGTTATTCACTGCCTGAAAACACGGTTGATAAGGGCTGTGAGAGGGAACCAAAACAGTAAAGTTGTAAAAACAAAGAGCTGAAAGATATTAAAAGAGGAACTGCAGAGCTAAGTGAGGATTCGTTGTGGGTTCATCACTATGATCAAACCCTTCTTATTACACTCTGGTCTGTGATACGTTTTCCTGATACAGAATTTAGAAAACAAATATTGGATATATTGTCAAGCAAAAGTGTTGATATAAATTGGAAATGCCATTACTATAAGTAGAAATGTTCTGTTTTGCAGCTATTATGCAATGCTAGCCTAAAGCTAGCTTGTTAGCTGGGGGAATTGCCCGGCAGGCTCAAAGAGGAATGCAGACAACACTGTGGAAACTGTCACATTTAAAAAGCACACTTAAATACACACCGCACACAACACTGGGTATGCCGAAGTTGCCGCTGTTTCATTATCTGACAGACTTGTTTTTCGAGTGTCGTCACCACTGACAGCAGTAACATCAGTGAGCACTCTGGGGCCACACAAAGGGTCGTGTACCAGAGGGAGAAGCAAAGTGAGTGAGTGATGGAGAATTTGCATGTTTTTTTCATTGGAAAACCTAACAGTTAGGTGAGTTTGTAGAGGTATTTTGATACCTTATATTCCCTGTCTACCAGATGAGGCAGGCAGCATGGTGCACATACTGTAATATAATCCTTCAAATGGCCCGTCTGCTCGTCGTCAGATGGACCACCTATGGAACAAGGGACTCCTGTGTGTCTACATGCTGACGTCCTGAAACTTTTCAGCAGCCAGACGTCCAAGTTTTTATAAAATTTCCATATTTACAACTTGGCACAGAGGGGATGAGTGTGACACTGTTGCTATGGTGACCGGTCTGTCTGTTGACCCTGCTGGCCAGCAGACTTATAGTTGGCAAACGCACACACACACACACACACACACACACACACACACACACACACACACACACACACACACACACACACACACACACACACACACACACACAAACACAGTGTTTCAAACACACATGGCGCATTCTGTCACCATGTTGGCAAGGCCGCCACTGTTTTCCTTGTTTTTTCTGCCTGGCTGTCTTTCTCTAACACTCTCTCTCACACACACACACACACACACAGGCACACATTTGAACACAAATAAAACAGAGATGGGGTTTCTCCATAAGTCAACATATAGCTTCTCAAGATGTTTGCCTCCGTACATTTTTCTTTCTCTTCTCTCTGGTAAAATTTTGTAGACTCTGGTGGAGATCAATTCTCCATCCCCACTTCAATTTCCTCCAAGATAGATGGATTGATAGATAGATAGATAGATACTGTGTCTCTTGTCACACACACACACACACACACACACACACACACACACACACACACACACACACACACACACACACACACACGCACACACACAGTATCTCCCCTGTTACCTACCCAGCTACCCAGCTTAGCTTGTTAAGGACGAGTGTTCACTGGTGGAAGTGACTGATGCTCAAACGATTACCCTCCCCCTCTCTATTTGCCTCTGTCATGTGGAGGGATGTGTGTCATTGTAACCCGCTTTTTCGTGTCTCTGGATGTAATGACCCAGATGAGAGCCACACTCATACTAACACGTTCTCACACACACACACACACACACACACACACACACACACACACACACACACACACACACACACACACACACCCACACACACACACACGCAGGTGCTGACATGCCGTGTCCCCCTCCTCTTCAGTGGTAATGAATGCTGATGAGGTAGTCAAGGGAACCACTGGAGTCCAATGCGATGCTAAATAATGATGTCCATACTGAAGATAAGAAAAGATGTTTTTTACTTAATCTGTTCCATTCGGGTGAGACGGGAAAAAGATAAATGTCGGAGAACAAGGCAATTATGACACTGATGATGCCCCAGTGCTACTATAATGACTTCTGCCTCTCCCAAATGTAAAAAAATGAATAGAATACACGTGTGTTTAAAAAAAAAAAATGGTGGCAGCAATTCTCTACTTCTAACAGTCTATTTTGAAGGCGCTAGTGACCTTGTAACACTCACATGAAAACTTGACAGCAATCTACTGTTAGAATTAAATAAGTAGTTTAACAAGTAGCTTATTCACATTCCTTCTGGGAGTTTAATAAGAAGATTGACACCACTCTCATGTCTGTGCGTTAAGTACTGAGCTAACGCCAGCAGTTTGTTAGCTTAGCATAAAAACTGAAGGCAGGGGGCCTACTTACACCTCTAAAGCGCATTAAATAACTCGTTGTAGCCTAGTTTATTTAAGCCGCACACAACCAGTAACGTAAAAATTACACTTTGTTGTTTGAGGGGAACTTACAATGGACTGATACTGTTCTGAAATAGTTACACCAGGTGTGGAATTATGGACAGAGCCAGGCTGACTGTTTCCCCATGCTTCAACTTTTTATGCTAGGCTAAGCTAATCACCCCGTGGCTCTGTAGCTCCATGCTAAACATACAAATGTGAGAGTGGTAGGCTCTCTCAAGAAGACTGCAAACAACAGGTAAATACATGTGATATGTAAAACGTGTTAACAAACAGTTTCCCATTTAAACATCCAGCAGTTTACAGAGCATTTATCTCGTATCCCGGCTCTTTAGCTAATGCTCCATTATGTTCAAATGCTAGTTGCTATCTGCATAATTCTGCCGTTTGGTATTGGGCAGATTGCATACAGCGAGTTTTTATAGCTTTTTTCACTGTGAACTGAACCAAAACTGAAATTGTAAAGCAAAACAATCAGCTGAAAGACGATATAAAGCTTAGTCACTACACGGGGCATCCTCCGATACAAAATAGTCATGTGATTCATTGAAGGTATAAAATGTGTTGCTTTAGGTTTAAATTAACTTGTTTTTTCTCCAATCCCTCTGAATATCTTTAATTAATATTGCTCTTAATACATAGTATTAGCAAAAAACAAGCTTAGCTTTCTGTGACTCCTGTTTGCTTTCTTTAAAGATTGAACTGGTAAACATTTCTTATCATTGCTGCAAAACCTATAGAAAGCAACACTTTGAATGTTGTCATGGGAGGTTTGATTGGTGATTAGTGAAACCATGCTTGTAAAGATTCTGAAGCAACGCATGCCATTTGTGTTTATCTTCACACACACACACACACACACACACACTCACATATTAATTCAATATCAAATATCAGAGACACACGCATGCTTTTCACTCTGAAGCACATTCGGCTGTGAAGTCCTCTGATCGAAATCAAAGACCTACTCCATGTGCACACACATTCAGCAGTGTGTGTGTGTGTGTTGTACATGCCCGCAATGCTTCCTGTGTGTGTGCGTGTGTGTATGTGTGTGTGCGCGCCCCAGCTGTCTCACAGAGCTCCCTGTTGTTCGGCCTGCCGTGGCAGACGGAACCAACGCTGTAAACTCTGTGGATCGATGCTCGTTTGGAGGATTTCTCTATTTAATTCCACCTCAGTCAGCAGCACTTCATCCTTCTCTCTGTGTGTGTTTGTGTCTGCACACTTGGGCGCGCGAATGTGTGTCCTTGTGTGTGCACATTTGTATCTCTATCTTCATATTGAATTGTCTGTGTGAGCATGTGCAGAGGAATTCTGCAGGAGGTGTGTGTGGATGCTAACATCTATGCGTGCACTTCTGTCGCCCACGCACACAGATACGCACACACATACACATACACACACACACACAGACACACACACGCACAAAGAGGTAGGAGTCTCGCTGCAGAGGCCAAAAAAACACACCATCAGTCTGTCTGGCACTTCCCCCTCGCTTTGATTAGACTCACAATGCTAAGACTTTGTAGCACACCAACATCAGCATATTGATTTATCTTCCCCGCTACCTGTTTTCATTTAAAATGCTAACACACATGAACACTCCTCATGAAAGCACAGATTGCACATTAGAACACTCATATACACACACACACAGACACACACACACACACACACACACACACACACACACACACACACACACACACACACACACACACACACACACACACAGACACAAACACATACAGGTAAATGCATGCATGATGGCCCACGCACACATTTACACACTCTGACACCGCCACATTAACACACCATGTGCACCATCACAAGAGACCACCCACTCCAACAAACCAAAACGCAAGCTGTTAGCTTTTTTTCTCCTCACCAGTTACCTCCCACACCCGTCCTCTCCCTCCCCTCCCTCCCATTGTCCCATCAGGGATTTCCAGTGTCCCAAACACGTTGCAGCCATCACGGCCCTGCAGATGTCACTTAGCTGCAGACCCACCTCCTCATTTCTGCATCCATCCATCCCTCTGCCTCTCCTGGGACACGGAGGAGGTACGGAGCAGGGAGCAATGGGTGCATGTGTGTGTGTGTGTGTGTGTGTGTATGTGTGTGTGTGTGTGTGTGTGTGTATGTGTGTGTGTGTGTGTGTGTGTGTGTGTGTGGTTACAGAGGGGGAAGGGAGCCGGGCAGGTTAATGAATTAGTAATTAGGATTGACGTTGCGTCTGCGGTGGGTTTCCCCCAAACTGTTTCCAGCGCTCTCTCCGGTCATCTGTGCATCCTCTGAACTCTCTTTGTCATCTTCAAACCCTTAGCTGCACCCCCTCCCCTCCCTGTCTCCCCCCTCTCCTTGCATAACCCCCCTCTACCTGTCTCACTTCGGGCCTCCCCTCTCTAACCTTCTCTTCCCCTTGTCTTCAAACGCGCACCAGGCTCTTATGTTCCGGCCACATCCTCACTCTTGCTTCCTGCATCCCTCTCTTCTTCTTATCTCCATTTTTCTCTCTCTCTCTCCGTCTTCTCTCCTCACCCATTCTCAGCCGCCCCCCTCTTCTTCTGTCTCCTTCTAATGTGCTATTGATCACTGGAGATCAACTGGATTGGAGGCTGAAGTTCTCAATCCATGCAGGCGTCACATTGAAGCTCGGCACTGCTCTGCATTATAAAGGCTGCATCCAAGATCCCCGAAGAAAACACTCGTAAAAAAAAAACTTGGCAGCAGACAATGCAGAGCCGTATGTGTGGTTGTATACGGCTGCTGTGCTTCTGTTCACGACCTTGAGGTGCACAAGTAAAGAGGATAATCTCAAAGCACTATTCTGTATATTTTAAAGACAATACATATGGTTTGCACTTTGGCTCTAGGCTTGATTTAACTGTGCTGGTTTTACACGAGGGAGATGAGTGAGAGGGAGTGAAAAATGGGTGGTGGGCATGGAAGAAAATGTCCTCTATGCTTTGTCAAGGGCAGAGTGGACACAGGCTAATTCATGGTATATGTTGGCAGATAACATTAACTAATTGTCCGTCATTAAGGCCAAGAATTTTATCATTTTTGTGTTAGCTCCAGTGCCATCCAACAGAAGAAAAAAAAAAGACATGGCAACATCATCCTGCAGGCTCAGAGCAGGCAGCGTTTGCTGTTTGACAGCACAATCACAGATATTTCAAACCATGCCTTGTTCATCTCTGTCTTTCTGTCTATCTTATACTTTGGGGAAAAACAATTTCAGACTGCTTGACGTCTGTATATAAATATGGACACACAAAAGAATGTTACACTCAAAAGTTTTTCAGAAAATGTCAGCCAACACCAAAAAGCTTTCCATCTTTGTTCTCTAGCCTACATAACTGATTGTCATCTTTACAGTGGGTTTCATTCGTGTTGTTTTCCTTCGATGTGGGCTGTAATTATAGTCCCACTGCAAAGACAGGAGCATTGACAGTTTCCCCCAGAATGACTGGCACCTTTGGAAAAAGAGTTGAAAAGATAGGCTGCTCTTAATACTACAAGTGAGTGTGGAGAAACTGTCATGGCATTTCAGACGTTACAACGATTTGACCAAGAGAAGTATGTCCTCTGAAAGATATGCCTGATAGACAGGGTGTAGCATTGCTAATGCTATCCTGGCTAGCAGTAAATGCATTAAAAAAGCAGTAACCTCTAGTTCCTAGAACACCATCTAGAACAGGCTAACAATAACCAGCAGGTCAAAGGTGAGGGCCGTATTGTTATCACAATAAAACAGATTTACAGCACACTAGAATGTGAAGCACACATCTGAAACTGATTTTACAGGCACTGCATCATGCCAAGTAAATCTTCTCCATCATTTGTCTGGGATTAAGTCTCAGCAATTTACTTTGAATTTACCTAATTTGTTTGGTAATAATTAGTTCATTTTATTGAGTAGCATATCTAACAATCAATAAAAGCAGGATATTGACGGTTTCATTGGTCATGTTTTCCCTTGCAGAAATCAAATTCCTATCTAAATCAAACTGCAGCATGACCAATACCACATCCTGGATATGACAGCTGCAGGACTTTAGACCTTGGACGGGACTATTTGACTGTCTGTAAATCATCAGCGTGGTCTGTTTTTCTGGTCAATTCCCAAACTTCCCCCCCCATGTTTTCCCAATGCTGTGTGTCAAAATAAATAGATGCAAACTTGAATAACACATTTTTCTGAGAACATACTGGAACCCTCCAGAGGGTCCTTTTGGCCATTCCTGGACCTCAGTCTGGGAACTACTTGACACCCTTGGCTAACTCTGCATCCAGCTCGTGTGATAAAGTTAAAGCCCATATTATTGGTTTTTATAGGTCTGGGCAGTTATATCACCAGTGGTCAGAGAGAAGAAGGACTTGTGTCATCACAACCGTCAGTGCTAATCTTCACTGCAGGCTACAGTGTCTGATATCAACAGGCCCTCGAGACACGTCCCGTTCACACCGCGCGGTATCCACGGGAGAGTGGTGGTGCTCCCGAGACGTCCGAGGAGCAATTTCTCAGCTGCCATTCAAACGAGAGGCTCCGCGAAGAGGAGGAGGAGACGGGGAGGACGCCTCCGTTCATCCATCCATTCACCAGTCCGCACAGTAATCGCACTCCGGCGCCTGGACCTCCCGCGAGCCCCTATACCAGCCTGCGCGAGACACCACCACGAGCTTCGGCGGCGGCCGCGAACAACGGTCGCACGCGCATACCTGCGAGAGGGGGGCAGTTGGGAAGGACGCTCAGCGTGGAGAGAGAAAAAAGAAGAGCCCGTCTGTCAGTGTTATTCCCCGGTGTGGATGTAGAGAGACGGAGACAGAGAGAGGACCACCGATAAAGTCTGACTGAACGCGTTTTATCGGTGAGTGAAGAAACGGTACGGGACGTGTTTAAAGTGTTATCGTTTTTAAGATAGTACTGTGTTAGCGCTAAATTCTCTGTTTGATTTATAACGGAGCCCACGGTCAGACACCATACCATTTCGTTTTTGAGCGAGACGAGCATTTCTCCCGGGGGCTGCGTTGAGGGTTTCGCGTCCTTGTTTTTCTTGCTAATCTGTGACCAAAAAATGGTCACACAGTCCGCAGCCGGGCAGTAGGACAGCGGTGTTTGTGGAGCTAATATGGGCTGAAAGATATATGCACCGTGCGGGTCGTGGGGTTTCATGGAGGTGTGTGTGTGTGTGTCTTTTCTCTCTCCCCCTGTGTCCTCCGAGAAGAGAAAGAGAAAAGCGTTTCCCTTCCGCTTTTAGGAGGACAAGTCGATCTTGAAACGCGACCAAGGTCTATTTTGGAGGAAGAGAAAGGCAC
This sequence comes from Anarhichas minor, assembly GCF_050575085.1. Classification (NCBI taxonomy): domain Eukaryota; kingdom Metazoa; phylum Chordata; class Actinopteri; order Perciformes; family Anarhichadidae; genus Anarhichas; species Anarhichas minor. The sequence continues at coordinate 15,384,844 of NW_027466474.1, forward strand.
CGGCCTCAATTGAGCTTGAACCGTGTCTCCCAGCCATCCTGTTGTCATGGTTACTGGCTCGAGGAGGCTGGGAGAACATGGCTGTCTCGCGCTGTGCTCTCTCACTCTCTCTCCCTCTCTCTTTCACACACACGCACACACACACACACAGACACGCACACGCACGCACACACACGTACACACATTTACATGCACGCGCACGTGCGCACGCGCGCTGGGAGAGAGAGAGAGAGAGACAATGAGCCTTGTCTATCCGGTGTTTGTTTATGTCTTTTTAAGTGTATTGGGAGACACTTTGGAAAAAGAGCAGGCACATAGTAACCTCATTATATATTTTTAAGGGTCTCCTATTATCCTATGCACATTTTAAACTGTAAGCCCCCACATATATAAACTACAACAGATGAGACAAAAATATAATAAACCATAAAATCACTATAAGCCCAACATGGACTTCCACAGTCACAATCTAAGTGCTTAGAATATTATAGAAATATACAATTTTTTTCCCCAGTGTAAGACGGAGCTCCTGGACTACACTTATCTTCGCCTCAGGATGTGGGTGGCTTCTTTAAAACAGGTGTTTGATAGCAGCTTTTTTTTCATCCCCAAAGCAAAGTCACTATTATCTTAATTATAGACATTTACATGTCTAGTCCCATTGCAATGTATTCCCCCAATACAACTGTGGGCTCTCCCAGACAAAAGTGCAGCTCAGCTTCCTCCAATGTAATCATCGTGAACCTCAAAGGTGTCAGACATCCAGAAGCAGCAGCAGCAGCTTCTCTCTTCCTCTTCCTTTAATTACTTATCAACACATCAGAAACAACAGCACCAAAACCCTTTGGGATGCAACATTTAGGAAATACACATATTTCAAACTGTGTTTAGAAAACATATTGTTTGCATTGCAAACACATGAAACACATTAATGCTTAATTTGTACGAAAACAGAAATTCCGATATCAGAAAGAGAGCAGGCAGTTTTACAAATCATTCAGATGCCAGAAAGGGCATGCCGTGTGTGCGTGTGTGTGTGTGTGTGTGTGTGAAACAAGGAGTGAATTTGCATGTCAAAATGGAAATGCCCAGGGAAAAACAAGATAAATCACCGCATTACTGTGAGCTTGTATTGAGATGTAAGCGTTTAGAGTGACAAAATGCGAGGGATTGGTTGACCTTGACAGCACAGAAGTGACATATTAGGGTGATTCGAGAGCTGGCTCCCTGTTACGCTCCAGTAGGCTGATGGTGTGGCTAGTCGGAGGCTCTGTGGTCCTAATGGGGGGACTTGCAGGCAGGCAGACAGCCTAGGAAAACACCCTGGACCACTTCCAACTCCATATTTTCCTGCTTTCCTGTCCCAGGCTAACGGCCAGGAAATGATACTTCTTCCTCTCTGCCTACATCTGTGCTCGCAACACAACAGCATTTTTGAAAGGTGACTAAACTTTGCACCATGTGTGTGTGTGTGTGTGTTGGCTGCAGCCGGCCTGCGTGTCAACAGGGTCAGTAGGTCGTTTATAAAGACCGCAGTGTTTTTTCTGAGCATGTCTCTCTGATAGACTCCTGGAGAGAGGAGGAGGGAAGTCCTTCGTGTTCAGATCTTATTAGCATCCATCAGTATTCAGTGATAGCTCTGTAAATTCATTTTGATTACTAATGAGCTCTTTATGAAAAGCAGTTAGCTTGTCCTGGTGGTGGTTAAGGTATTTATTCAGATTTTTCTTTGGCTGGGTTTGAAAGATTTTTGTTAATTGTGTTTCTTTCTCTGCTGAAAGCTTAAATAGTGCAAACAATATATATATATATAATATATGCAATACTGTATTGTTCTGTATCTCTATGTGGGCTGCTTTTTCAATTTGTCACATAGATTTACATTTTCGGGTTGGAGATAATCAACTCCATGTCAATGACTGCATGCAGTGAAGCACCAACACTGTGCCCTTCACACTACTTGTCGAGACCGTGAGCGGTGCTTTTTATGGAGAAACCAACCTCACGGTTTGCACAACAAAAGAACTGCACAATTTGTTTTGTTGTTGTTTAAAATGAATGCGTGCAGCACTACAAACGTAATGAGGTCAGACAGTTTAAAAGTGGTCAAGTGGCTGCCTGTTCCACCACTTAAACTCAGAAAGAAAGGTGCTGTGGTGGTGCCTAACACGAGCGTCTGCAGGCAGCGTATACTGTCAATACGATTTAGCAGCTAAACGGAGCTATAGATAGCTTCAAATGGCAATAATGCAAGTCATATCATGTGTGTCAGAAAACCTGCAACGTGATCTTCTTCCCTATTGTGTAGCCTCGTCATTCATTAAACTCTCTGGGAATCCTGGGTAATCCTCTCCTCTGCCCCATGTTACATTCTAGTCACTGCCAATAACATTGGCAGCTCCACTTGAATAAGAAAGGTGTTAAATGCACCGCTTAAAGGCACGAAAATATCCAGTTTTTATATTTATCCGTCTTTAATGCTTGAGAGGGAACAACTTCTTTATATATAAAAGTGACGCGAGCAGCGTCGGAAATACACGAGGGCAAAGGGCAAAACTGCCCCTAAGAAATATCATTTTGCCCCTGTTACCACTAGGAGAGGGGCAAAAAATGCCCCTGAACTTTCTAAACGAATAAAAAAATGGAGCGCTTCTTAA